>NW_017728907.1:49025686-49043577 GCF_001723895.1 Crocodylus porosus | reverse complement strand
AAGCATCCGTGGGACCACTTTCTCAGCCCGTGCAGAAGGTGCAAAGGTGCACAGGTCCCTTGGCAGTGCAGTGATGCCAACTGTGGCAACAATTACTATGGAAGACTCCTTAGTAAGTGAAGCAGACATGACACGAAGCCATCTCGCTTTTTCAGGGTAAAAGTTCCCCTGTAAAATCACTGTAGTAACTTTACCCCAGGGTAACTTCCTACCGAGTAAGTGTTGTGTGTCCACTCCCATAGTTGGTGTCTTCCTGGGGTAGCTATTTGCTCAGTGCTAGTAGGCTGCTCCCAGCTCTCCCTCCACCCAGCGCCAAGGCCTGTAATAGCACCTACGGCAGGCAGCTTGGGAGTTACTTCTATGTCCACTCCCTACAATAAAGTAAATCTATTATGGAGTGAAATCTGGGTTAAATGATTCCAGAGTAATTCTATAATGGGTTTGCACTCTTATTTCAGTGGAGCATCTGTCCCCAGTATACAAAAAAAAAACAAGTGATCATGCAAGGGATGGTAATGAATAGATCATTCATAATAGATGATTCATAGACCATTCTAGATTAGGGGTGCTCAACCCCCAGCCCAGGGGCCCAATCCGGCCTATGGAGCTATGGTATGCAGCCCACAGGGCTCCCCACAGGTTGGGAAGTTTGGTGGCAGGGGAACAGCGGCAATCAACACTGCCATCCCTCCCCGGCCACCAAATTTCCAAACCCTACCCAGCCAGATCAGGTCGGCACTCTGCCGCATCCACCCCACGGGCCGGATACACCAGCTGGATCCAGCCTGTGGAAGGACCGGGCACCACCCACCCAGCCCATGGGGCGAAAGGATTTGGCACCACTGCTCTCAATAAATCTGTTTCGATGCTTTCCCTCTAAAGCATCCACACCTGCCACCGTCAGGGACAGGATGCTGGGCTACGTGGACCATTAGTCTGACCCAGTGTGGCACTTCTGATGTGTTTCTCTTCGCCTGTAGACTGGCCCCAGGTCTCATAGCAAGAGAGGAGCCACAAGCTGTGCAAGATTTTTGTAGCGAGGGTGGCTCCATCTGCACAACACGTTGCTTGCTTTGTGTGTCCTGAGCTACCAGGGATATCTAGCCTCTCAGTATTGTGGCGCTGCCCAGGTTGCACTGAGAACCGGTGCAGAGAATTAGGTCTGCACAGCGGGCCAAATGCCAAAAGACTTCACTGCTTGGCTTTCACTCAGGCTTCGCACAAGCAATTCCTTCTTGGGGAATCAATTCACCTCCCTCTTATTCTTTCTATTGCTGTGCTGTCTATGACCCCAGGGATGGACCTCTTTGTGTACTAGGTGCTGTACAAACGCAGGGTGCAAGCGCAGCCCTTGTCCCAAAGCTAAGTCACCTACACCCAGACAAAAATAGGGCCCAAGTCCCGAGTGAGAGACCAGGCCCTTGTGCCCAAGCCTGTGCATAGGAGTCACCCCCCAAGACGGTGATCCCCCCGTACTGTAGCGCGGCGCTCTGGGAGGGTTGCCAGGGCCCACAACTGATGCACAAACCCCAGACCTGCATTCAGCAGGTCTCAGGGATCCTATTCTGAATCAAGCAGCCTTTGCCACAAGTGGGGATGGGGACAAGGCTGCCCTCCCTGCTCCCACCCCGTTACAGTCTCTGCTAACAAAATCCCAGCAAGATCTCTTCCCCCGAGCCCAGGTCTTGCTGAAGAAGGTTGTCGGGGTGAGGGAGACTGGCCCGAGAGATGCTGCGCCTCTGCCTCTCTCACCAATTGCAACTCAAAGCACTTGCCAGGTTTGGAGCATTTGACATCGGGGTCAGCAACCTTTGAGGGGTGTAAGAGGGAGGAGGGGCAGCAGCAGCAGAGCGGCAAAGATCGAGGGGACTGGGGGCATCCCCTCAAGGATGGTGCTGGTAGCCCCATAGCTCACCTCTACACACACTGCTGCACTGCAAGGCAGATGTGGTTGCTCAGCTGGCTACACCCAGCCCGCAAGCTGCAGGTTGCTGACTCCTGTTCTGCATCAAACCAGGGGAAACGGAGGCACGGAGAGGTGCTGCAAGGTGCTGAAGATCATGGCATACATCAGGAGCGGAGCCAGGAATACAGCTCCGGTGCCAGACTCCATCCTCTGGCATGAGATGGGAAGAGCCAACGGGTCCGCGTCTGTGCACAAGAGCAACGTGAGCCGAGCCGCTAGCACCGAGGAATGTGTGGGAGGCTGAAACAGCCTCGGGATCACTGTTATTTCATCCTTCATCTCCCAGATAGTCCAACAGGGCTCCATTAGTGAGCACATTGCCAGAAGATTAATGGAAGTGGTTATTCCCCGCTATTCGGCACTGGTGAGGCCACATCTGGAGTCCTGGGTTCAGTTTTGGGCCTCCCAAAGAGAAGATGTGGACAAGTCGGAGAGAGACCAGCGGAGAGCAACAAAAATGGTTCAGGGGTTGGGGCTCATTTCCTATGATTTTATGTTGTTCCTTCCTCCATTCGTGGCCATGCTTATGGTGTCCAGAAAGCAGCACAGAGCAGGGGAATGAGGGCAGGAGGGGCAGGCGGAGGGAGACACAGGCCAGAGAAACTCATGTCATTAAAGTAACTATTTATACTCTTTACTGTGGCTGAGGGGGCAGCTCATAGCTGGGTCGCAAAGCCAGCCAGGTCCTTGTATTCAGCTGTCCACTTTGAGAAGATGCCTCCGTAAAGGGCAGGACATTGCCTCTAAAAGCTGGAAGGCAGGTCCAGCGGGGCCGCCAGTCTGAGAGCAGTCCTGAAACAAACCATCCCGCTGGGAAAGCCCCAGTGAAATCCTCCCAGGACCATCTGCAGGGGCTGGCATGCATGCCTGGCCAGGCGTGTTTGGTCCCTAAGGCAGCCAGCACACATGCACGAGTGTGGCACTAAACCTAAGGGAAGTGGTCACTTCAAAACGACGCGTTACCATACCAGCTCAGACCACCGGGCCCATCATAGCCAGTATCTTGTCTTCCACAGTGGCAGAGACAGTGCTAAGGGGGAAAATGCTTCAGTAAGTTGTCTCCAGCCTGATCCAGCTCCCAGCACCCAGAAGCCTAGAGGCTGCACCCTTGACAATCATAGTTTAACCCCAGACAAATGAATCTGTCCAAGCCCCTTTTGAACCTGGGTTGTCTGACCCCACTGGTCTTTCCTGCCCAAGTGCAAGGCTGATCTCGTGGGGTCCCTTCCAGCCCCTAACATCTGTGAATCTGAAACGATCAGCTTCCACAACCTCCCGTGGCGGTGAGTTCCTCACGTTAACGGCACAGGATGTGACGTGGTACAAGGCAAGGACACGGCTATGGCGACACGCCAGACAGAAAGGCCCTTTTTGCAGCCCCATCTGCTCATAGACGTCAGGGACGGGCCGAGGAAATGCTCCGGCTGTAACTCGACTCGAAATCCTCCCGCGAGCGACCGAATACGGGTTGAGGAACGCACGTCGCCTCTGTTTGTAAACTGAAAAAGGAGGCACGCCCCCCTCCATTCCCAGAGCTATCATAATCCATTAGCCTTCTCGGCCTTTGGGCTGCAAAAAAAAGATTCAGCAGTGTCATGACTCTTTAATAAGATGTCATCTTTAGGCATGACAAACATGAGGGCTCAGTAAATAATAGCTCTAACATGTAATGTCATGCCTGGCCCATCTGTTGCCCTAATGGCTGCCTTTCCATCACCTGCCACTCCGTCACCGCAGGGAGAGACAACGGCGGGTCCCTCCCCTGCCGAAGCCGCTTGCAGGCAGGGGCTGCCCCTGACTGTCTCCGACAGCTGTGTGTGTTTTTATTGGGAGTGACAGAGGAGTCAGCATTTTTTCAGGGGAGGAAATTTATTTTGACACACCTGTTGGGCCTAATCCCAAGGCTGGACGCGAGGAGCCAAGATCGACAGCCTGGACAGGGCGCTTGCCTTGTCCCACAGCCGGGAGCTGTTATTTTTATTTACTTCTTACATAGCTCGTTTTGCTGGTTCTGCTACGTGCGTCAGGGTGGTTTTAGGCCCTTCCACGGAGGCACCGAGTGCTGGCCGCGGTCCAGGCTTGGGATTTTGATGGGGGCGTGCCAGGGATTTTGCTGGGACTTAATCCTGGAGCGTCCTGGCGGGAGGATCTCACCCCGCCGCTTGGGGTCGAACCCGCACCAGAACTGGGGTCAGGAAGAATTTTAACCCCATGGTCAGATCGGTATGGGTCGGGAGGGAGGGGGTTTGTGGGGCTATGGGCCTCGATCCGAGATCTCCCGAGTGTCTATTAACAGCCTTTGATAGAAGCAGGATGCTGGCTGCCGTGGTTTCCCTCCTGTTTTACCTGTTTAACCGCAGGAGCAATGACATCCAGATGTGTTGTTTAAAGCAGAGCTGAATCTGATCCCTCCACCGCCTGCTTGCCGCATTGCAGAGAAAGGGCCCGGGACAATGCAATGCAAAACCCTGCTTGAAAGCACTTCAGTGGTTTTCTTTTTTTGTGCAGCAATGGCAGGCGTCTGTTATAAAGGCCTCAGTTTACCATCACCCCCACTGGCTCATATCCTTTATCGAGTCCATACTGCACTCAGGACCAGGCTAGAGTGGGTGAAGAAGCTTGTTTTCAGCTACCCGGGTGCTATAGTTATCCGTGGACTCAATGGCACAGTTTTTAGTGCAGCCACAAGGCTGCTCTATTTTCCAGCAGATATTTTGGGCTCACACAAATCGGAGAGGGGAACAAAGGCGGGTCATGCCCTTTTTCCATCATACCCCTTCCATCATAGGTTTAGGAAGATAAAACAGGAGCCTCTACAGCAGCCCAGCGTCACCTCTGCAGGGCAAATCCATCCAGGGCCCTGTGGGTATGGTATCTTCACATGACAAAACCCAGGCAGTAGGGCCAAGAGGGTCTCACTCACCCAGTTTGTTCCTAGGGGCAGTTAGGTCAGCGTTGGCATCAACTGGGTAATGATACTAGGCTTCCAAAGCAGGAATCAAATGGCTCAGCAGCTTGATGCAGGAGAAAGTGAGTGCATTTAAAGTGGTTTTATAGACTTGAAGATTGTTTAAAAACATGCAATGTGCCCAGTCTTAAGTGATAATACTCACCCCCCCCCCCCCGCACCTCCGCTCCCTTCCAAACTCCAGTTGCATACGCTTATAAAGGGATAACAGCCCAAATGACATTACTTTTTCCATGAAAACTAATATTGGCATGTGTGCTTTCATCAGAAATGCAGTTCAGAGCCCAGGCAAGCATTTTAAAAGGCCCTGCAGCTGAACACAAAAATGGGGATTTATTAGAGACACTTAAGCCTTATGTTCTCAGCAACAGAAGGGCTTGAAAAATAAAGCAAAGCATGAAAGCAAGTCTCAGAGACTGAGCGAGACACCCCATCAAGAGGCATACAGCAACATTGCACTGTCAAGGAAGAAAAGACCTATAATCAGGATACCAGCATGGTACTTTGAAGCCATGAGTTCAATTCCCTGCCCTGCCACAGGCTTCCCATGAAACCTTGGTAAAGTTACTTAACTGTGCTAGAATCAGTTTCCCCCAGCTATAAGGCAGCACTTCCCTGCTGGGACCCAGCCATGTCTGAGGCTTAGCACATCAAAGAAGGTTAGACACTGTCATACTCCATACCAGAGAGGGTGATACATCCATTTACACTGCTGAGAAGCTGGCCCTAGATGGAGAGCAAAGGGACCAGACACAGTAGCAGTGAGTCTTCCCAACCCATGTGGAAATAGAAATGCTACCGGCAGGCACAGCAAAGGGTTGGGATGCAGGACTCCTGGGGTCGCTGCCTGGTTCTGCTGTGGGATCGGTGCCTACTTCAAATAGACCACCACCGCCCATCTGTACCAGAGACGAAATGCTGTACCTCGCCAGCAGGCCTGACGTAAAAGCATCATTAGCCCCCCTGATCACTCGATGAATGCGCCACAGAGCAAGGGAAAGTCATCTCTCACTTGCAAGGTGACTGTTGCCGCAGCCTAATCAGCGGTGATGGAGCTGCCGTGAGATCCTGCGGGCACGGAGATCTATAGAGCACAGAGATAATGGGGAAGTGCGCAGCATTTGATTACAATTACAGACTCATTATCTCCGCTACCAGGGTCATTTAGCTCAAGCCTTGCCTCATTTTGAAAGGGACGCTGGGTTTCCAAAGCAGGGGATCACCTTTAAACAGAAGAAGTGAGTCTCTTTGTAATGAGTTTATAGCAGGGAGGATTGTTAGGATGAGTGTCCCTGACCTCGGAGGTGTGCTGAGACCCCATGTTCATTCCCAGCTGCTTGCCCTGTGGTGGCACGGCCGGTGCTCTTCGATCACTGGATGCTCTCCTTGAAGCACAGCTGAGCCTAAGAGCCCTACAGGCCCACAGGTCTACAGGGAGCCATCCATTGTACAATGCAAGAAATGGCACATAGGATCATAAGGCAGTAGGGCTAGAAGGGACTTTTTGAGGTCACCTAGTGTCCAGCTCCCAGCTTAGGGCAGGATCATTCCTGAGCAAACCAGCCCAGGCAAGTGTGCATCTAAACTGCTCCTGAAAACTTCCAGGGATGGAGATTGCACAGCTCCTCTAGGTAGCCTGGTCCAATGCCTCACCATCCTCATAGTTAGAAAGCTCCTCCTCATCTTCCTCGGCTGTAGGCTGAGGCCATTGCTCCTAGTCTGACCCCCTACAGCCGCAGAGAAAGACTAAAAGACGACATTGCCCTTGCACATGGACCAGGCCTTTCTGTGCCCATGAGGAAGAGCAGAGTCCACGTCACTGTTCACAGCGTTGCCCCATGGAGGTGAGCCGCATCTCTCACCAGCCCCTGAACACAACCCAGGGGCACTGAGCTGGGAGGGATCTATTTGTGGTCTTGGGTAAGACATGTCCTCCCCTTGTGCCGGCTGCCCCTCCAACCCTTCCCTAGTGTTCGCTGCAAGCTCTTTGGGGCAGGCACTATCTCTTATGTCTGTACAGCACCCAGAGCAACACGACCCAGATTCCCCGAATGACCCCTCCTATAACGTCCACGTGCCATTTTGTATACCCACAGCCTGTTTCCAAAGCTGCTGGACAAGTCCAAGTATCCGAGCATCAATCCACCCCTCCATAAAGCAGGCAATGCCAATACTTCTCTCAGGCGGCCGTTGCTGAGTGCTTATCCACGGCTGCAAAGCTGCTTTGAGATCTGCTATTACAGAGTTGCCGTGTCAGTAAGTGCGACTACATTGCAGTGATTGATTGTGGGACAGGGGGATGGGTGAGGTTGCCCTAGGCCTCATCCCAGCCAACGCTACACGCCTTCAGCTTCCACTCAAGTCAATGGGAGCCGGTGGCACTCGGCAGCCCCTTGCCAAACGAGACTCCAGAAGCAACAGCCGTGCAGACAAACCCAGGTTTCCTCACCGTGGTCCTCTGCCCCCGCTCTAGTGTCTAAACACATAGAGGCTCATGTATCTACGGAGGCTTTCAACTAAAACACATGGGCAGTTACAACTCACACTTCTAATTCAAAGGCCCTAAGCTCCATTGAGACCTGAGTGTGTCTTCGCACACTTAGCTCTTCCTCCTTTTCACCTACAGAGCTCAGAGCACTTTGGGGAAAGCCCCATTTTACAGATGGGAAGACTGAGGCACAGAGGAAGGGATGTGCCCAAAGTCACACAGCAGCTCAGGGGCACAGTGAGGGTCTGGGATGAAGTCTGCTGGTACCCAGGCCAGTGCTTTAACATGGTGCCTCTTCAAATTGCCCACCCCTGCCCAGGACAGTATGAAGTATCCTGTTAAGATGGGTGAGAAAAACTTCCGCGCTTAGCAGCCCTAGAAAACCTCCCTGGCACTGACAGACAGTGGTACTATGGCGGAAAAATTAATTTCTAGCATAGATTTTAAAAGGACATTGGGGTAAGCAGGAGGTTTGGTTTGGAAAAAAAACTATAGGAGTTTGGCAAGCTTTCCTGGCCTTACGTGCCCATGCCATGTGCACACAAAGGAGCCTCCCATACGGTTTTCATTTCCTTTTTGCTTTCTATAAGGCCAATAATAAGATTCATAACCTTCCTGTGCTCCATAGAGCTTAGGAAAATACACAGGAAGGGCTCCAGCATGGCTTTAACCCTGTGTTCAGAGAAGGAAAGCGGTTTGGATGCCAGCCTCAGACCCAAAAGACCAGGGTACAAATCCCTGCTCCACCATGCATGAAGGTGGACAAGTCTGAATTGCTGTCGCAGAGGGTCCCGGCTGGGGTATCTCTCAGCCTGCTCCCAGGTTAGAAATAGGCCAGTTTGGAGCCTGCTCTCATGCTCATGTGAGATAGAGGTCTCCCGGACAGACGCTGTGGAACGGCCTCACCAGGTGAGTTTGTGGGTGTAGACACGTCCTTCATCTCTTTGTGGCCCCATCCTCCGTGACAGCATACCCAAACCTGAGCAATGATACCTGAATCCGGCCATTGACATGAGACAGTCAGGAGCTGGTGCTCTCACATTCAATATTATAATCTCCTACGAGACGGCGGGTTAGATGCGCGTGGGATAGTTTGTGTAGGGATCGTAGAAGTGAGTGCTGGTAAAGCACCTGGAGATCTTTAAGAGCAAGGGAAGGCAGAAATGTCAGTTATGTCTTATTAAGGCATGCCTGTCTTCAGAAGAGAGCCACGTGGCAGCTCCTTGCGTCATATGGAGATACGAGGGTTTCTTTCTAGGTTACTACAAGCAGAAACACGGTGTTAATAATGCTCGAATGGTAAAAAATCCAGTTGCAAGGCACCGCAGGAGGCCGTCTAGTCCAACCCCCTGCTCAAGGCAGGATGTAAACCAGCCCACCCAAGGCTTTGTCCAACTGGCTTGTAGAAACTTCCTGCGATGGAGATTTCACAACCTCCCTAGAAACCTGCTTCAATACTTAAGCACCCTCACACGGTTCAGCCTAATATCCCACCTCAATCTCCCTTCTTGCGACTGAAGACCATTACTCTGTCCTGTCCCGCAAAGAACTAGCCTGTCACGATCCTTGGTATGACAACGTCAGGTCCAACCCCAATCTCCCTTGTTGCTCTGTCCTGTCCCCAAAAAACTAGCCTATAGGTATCCTCGGTATAACAACGGTCCTGTGCTTGAAGACGGTTATCAAATCCCTGCTCGATGGTCTCTTCTCGGGGTCTAACTAATCCCAGTGGTAGTCATTCAGACTTAATTGAGTATAGTTGCCCTGCCTGCCTTGCATTGCCACTGTTCTCTTTATACCTAGGCCACACATCTTGCCACAGTTCTTCACCAAAAGCCTCCACGGAAATTACTGCACGCTACTCAAAACTATTAGGCTAGGAGACCTGGGTTCTGAAGTGAGGCCACACTGGTTTAATTAATTAATCCGTAGCCTTTCTAGAGGGGTCAATGGGCACAGCTCTGCTAGGAGCTACCATTGCCAAAGGCAGGGGGCTGGATTTGATGGCTCTAATGCAGCACAGTACAGTCACCTGTGTCTAGGCCAGGCACCTTCACCCCGTCCTTCGGCCCTGGGGGTACTTCGGAGGCTGATGTTCCTACTTACCCCACCCCAATGTCTGTGCATAATTAAAATCACTGAAATCCCAGAGAAGCCAGGCCGGAAGGGACCTCCAGAGGTCATCTAGTCGAACCCCCTGCCTGAGGCAGGATCATCCCTACCCAAACCTCCCTGTACAAATGCACGGTCTAATCTCTTAGCAAAACGACCGTCCACCCTGACACATCACAAGACATAACCCCCGAAGCGGCCACAGGTAAAGCTGGGGGACCACAGCACCCAATAAAATACTCCATTTACCTGCAATTTGGGCAGAGGGAAAATGGGGAGGTGGGATAGGGCTGAATGGAGAAGCTCCGTCAGGACCTTCTTTGCTAAGGATCGTAACCGCACTTTACACCAGTCCTGAATAAGTGAACCAGGTTCCCGCTGCCAAAAACCGCGCTGCCCCCTTTGCCATATCTGACGCATCTCAGAAATGAGGAATGAGCGGGATATTTGGGAGGAAGACAGCAGTCCCAGGCACTTCTGACCTGCAGGGATCCCGCAGAGCTCTGCCTGACGCTGGGTTTCCCCTTAAAACTTGGCCGGGCAAAAAGTGAGTGGATTTAGCAAGCTCCGGTGATAAGAAGCTTGCCCTTGGAGAGATAGATGCATGTGGCCTCCCCAGAGCTTCCCAGGCCATCCTTACGGCCTTCCCTTCTTGGGACGTCCCAGTCTGACTGATTTACTGAGTGTCAATAACGGCTGACCTTTATTGAAATAACTTGTGCCCTCGAGAATTCCCTTCCTGGGGCCAGTTGGGAGTTCTCAGCAGACATGTGTTTTTTAACCTCTTTCAGCTCTTTCCGAGCTCCAAATGCAAAAGCCAGGCAACGGGGTCAGCTGTGGATTTGTGACACTCTGCGGAGTACTTGGGATCCATAAACCAATGAAGGGATTTGCCGAAACAACACGCTATTTTCATCTGGGTCAGATTTAATCTCGCCTCGACAGGTTTCATATCGCTCCGTGGTTTCACAGCACCATGTGTAAGCACCAAGGGGGTGGAATCGAGGCGGCTTACGCAGAACGATGCCACGGCCAGTGGCCGGACACGGGGAGCCCACCGTCCCGCGGGCAGATGGCAAAGAGCCGCCCTTAGCACACGAGAATTACAACCAGGCCATACTTGTCCTGCAGCTCGTTTCATGCCAAGACTATCTATAACCCCCAGTTGCACATTCCAGTGTTATTGTATACAGTGCTGGAAGTCTCTACAGATTTTTATACAGAGATTTTATATAGATAGAGAGATAAAATCTATGTATAAAAATATCTAGATCTAGATCTAGATATGTATAGATATAGATACTATATGTGTGTATGTATAGATAGATAGATATAGATATAGATTTTATACGTACAGGGTCCTCATAAAGTCCTTGTGCACTTCTAAATGTTAATACAGATATAGATATAGATTTTATATGTACAGGGTCCTCATAAAGTCCTTGTGTACTTCTAAACTTTAATCTAGATATCGGTTTTATACATACAGTCTTCATAAAGTCTTTGTGCACTTTTAAACTTTAATAACTTAGGTTGTAGGTATGATAGAAACAATCTGTAAATGGCATTTGAAAGCTAAAGTTTTAGGACAACTAGAGTACACAATGAGAGTCCTCAACATAACCACCATTTTCTGCTGATATGGACTTCAATTTTGCTGGCCATAGGACACAGTTTACCTTCTCGTCTACAGTAGCCATTTTTCATTTGCCAAAGGATCTAAAATAAGAATAAATTTGTTATGACTTACGCTGTCTAGCATTGTGCACTCTAGTTGTCCTAAAACTTTAATAAATTTGCTTTTAAATGCCGTTTACAGATTGTTTCTATCATACCTACAACCCAAGTTATTAAAGTTTAAAAGTGCATAAGGACTTTATGAAGACCCTGTACACATATAGATCCTGCCCAGAAGGGCTTAAATTCTGACAGGTCCAATCCTGCCAGGCACTGAACACCTCCAACCGGCGTTGCAGCCATATAGGCCTCTGGTGAGCAGATTGCTTTTTGCTGCCACCCTGTCCCCTGGGGGAAGCTGCGTTTTCATTGAGATGGTGCTGGACCTGGAAGACCTGATGCTGCTCTGGTTGAAGTCAGCAGGCATCTTGGCACTAGCTCCCCCGAGGACAGGACTGGGTTTTCACTTTGGTTCCCAAGTACTCCGCAGAGTGTCACAAATCCAAGTAATGACAGGTAGGTCATTATACCGAGCTTGTGAAGTGCTTCTGCATCCCCAGATCTCACGGCACCTCACCAAGGATCTTGGGATCACAATCCCCATTTTACAGATGCACAGAGGGACAAAGTGACTGGCCCATTTAGCCCAGCTCCGCTGAGCCCAAGTCAGTGGCCAGTGGCCCCACTCCCAACTGGGCTAACCTACAGATCACTTACTAAGGTCTACCCTGAAAATATGTGGCCACAGCTCCTGTGGCCAGCTCTGAACTAGCTCAGGGAGGCTAGGAAAAGACATTGTGTTTGTCCTGGGATAAGTTGTGCCTTTGCCCCAGAACAGAAATGTCCTGGGATTGGCATGTGCACACATCACCCTTCTAATCAGGGTTTAGTGAGCGGCTGAATTCACTGCCACTCTTCTGCCATTCAATGAGTCAGTCCCAGAACAACTGTTCAGATGCGCGTTGCAATGTCCTGAGATAGCACTTCTTATCCCATGACCCTTCTGGAGGGTTTCTCCTGGGACAAAAGATATGGCTGTACTTTATCCTGGGAGAAACCGTTTTGCCCCAGGACAAACTGCAGTCATTCAGATGCCCGTGTCCCTTGCTCCCTAAAAGATTCATGGGATAAAATGGTCCCTCCCAGGACAAATGTGACTTCTGCTTGTAGCCAGAGTGAGTACCGCGTAGGCATAGCAGACATGGAGCTCAGCGCGGGTCCCAAGCAAGGTTTGCCTCCGACACCGAACTGGGTGCTGCTGTGGCTCCGTTGCTATTGGCACCCGAGCTGACTCAAGTACATCTACATGAGCTGCAGTCACATCCAGCACAGGCGTCTTCTAGCGTTCAGCACATGCGAGAAACAAAAGCATTTAGCTCTCAAATTTCCCTTTGTGTTCTGCTCCGGGCTTTTCTTGCCATAACGTCATTTAATGTCCTCGGAAGGAAAATGTATGAAGCACCAGAGAGAAATCAGGTCTTGGAGCATTATTATCCTCTGTTCTGCCTTATTGGCCTCCGTTAGGATCCAATTCGCTTCCCGTAGAAGACCAAGGGACATTGAACTCCGATGGGACCATAATACAGGTCATCGGCGTGTCGCGTTTTCCAAGCCTGATCCCAAGGGCCTTGTACAAACAGATCCTCGTCACAGAAATAGCCAGGCAGCCTGCGTTGCTTTTTGCCATTGATTCTATAATAACGTCAGGCTCTTTAACATAAACTAACCTTGAGCTGCATACAAAGCTTGAGAGGCAACCTTCAGATGCTTCTCCACACTCCTGTGACTCAACTTGATCTATTGTTCACCGTGAAAAGTATGGCAAGACTCTGCTGTGTGCGCTACACTTCAGGACCTTTTGTAGTCGATTTATGCACCACACCGGAGTGGTAGCATTACAGTTTGCTCTCCCATTGTACAGGCATAAAGCACTACACCGCAGAGAAGTGAGCCGTGTTGTGTTAACAACTGAAGTGATCAAAGACTTGCTCTGCACCCAATCAGCACTCGCTGTTCAGCAAAGGACGCTGGGAGGTGCCCCGTGCTCTCAACTCGTAGCCAACGCAACTGGAACGAAGGATATCTTGGTCCATATCAGGGGTGCGCAACCCCTGGCCCGTGGGCCAAACCCGGCCCGTGGAGCCATGCGGCTTGCCTCATGGGGCTGCCCATAGGTGGGGAAATATGGCAGCAATGGGGACTGCCAATCCTCCACATTTACAAGACCCACCCACTGTGCTGGGGCAGAGCTGTTAGGGTTAGGGCTAAGCTAACCCAAGGCTAACAGTTAGGCTCACCCCAACCCTTTTCCCATGCTGCTGGATTGAGGCCGAGGCCACATCCCCCCAACCCCATGCAGCTGGATCGGGGTCCCGGCTCCTCCCCACCCCTCTCCACGTGGCCAGATGAGGCCTTGCCATGCCTGTCCCATGGGCCCGACCAGGTCCACCTGCCAGATCCGGCTTGCAGACACTGGCCTATACGACTAAGCAATGCAATGTACAGACACGTGGCCACAAAGATCAAGCCCCGGGCAAATAATGTGAAGATGCCTTCATCAAACGTGCATGTATGTATTCCTCGTAGCTGGGCGCCCGTAAGCTACCTCGTGATTTCAGGGATACAGGGATGCCTTGTGCACTCGGAGCGAGAGGAATCCGGGGTACCCCCTCGAGCACATCCTGATGCTGACATCTGGGGCTGGTTTCGAAAGCCTGTGACTGGGGTTTTGAAAATAAGGAGAAATATGTATTCCCCCCAATCATCCAAAAACATCCATCGATGTTTTCCCTCAGTTGGAGATAGCTGTGGTATCCTGAAAAGCGTCGCTAGAAGCCAACCAATTTGCGAGCAGAACGCGAAGCGCCAGGCCAAGCGTAACAACCGGCCGGGAAAGAAAAAAGGGACCGTAGCGGATTCATTTTTCTTTAATGCTGCTGCTTTATTAATGTTTACGTGACGCCCGACCAAAAAAAGCACACCTCCGCACCATGTGAGCGATCCTTTTTGCCTTACAAGGGCAATGGACTACACGGACAAGACAATTCTTATAATAAAGGCTCCTGCCAAATCTACCACACCAAGGAAAAAAAGAAAACCTTCATCATTCGAAACATATGTCTGCACATAAAGGAGTCACCTCTTCCCCGCTTCTGAGCTGGTGGTTAAAGACCCCGTCTCCAGTAACGAGCTGGGTCCCGGCCCTGAAGCATGATGTGTTCACCCATCCTTCCTGGGACCCAACCTCATGCATACCCAGGTCTCCCCTCCTGTAAGCCCCCTTCCCCAGGGCTGGCAGGTAGCTGATGCTCAGTGCAGGTCCCCTCCACAAGCGGGGCAGGAGCTGGTTTTTGCAGTCTGCATACAGTTTATGTGACTATCTGTCCCGTCCATCTTCTACGGCATTGCCAGAGACACGCTCACTGAGACAATCCACTTCCAGCACCGGAGCTTCATGACAGGTATTATATGGCATGCCTGCCCGCTGTAGAAAGCAGCCGAATTCAAGGACCCAGGAGACTCGGGTCACTATTAAATGTAGGGCCAAATCTGAAAGGGGGTGTTGAGCTTTTGCCGTGTATCACTACAGCGGCAGGAACCACATATAGGCATTAGACAGACCTCGCAGACGGGCCGGAGTCCCTTGGACTTTGAAAAAGGGTAAAACCGTGCAGAAGAAAACTCTCGAGAGCAAAAAGAGCATCTTTGCCATGTGCGAGTTGCAGCAGAAATAATAGCGCGTTTTCCCCTAGCAATATCTTGCCCCTCTATGTATCAGTCCAATTTATTTGTTAAAAGGGGACCGATTCTGGTTGCTCCTGAGCACTTTCAGTTGACTTAGGAGTCAGTAAAAACCCCCAAACAAGTCCAAGCATTTACAATAGGAGTGTGTGTGGTATCTAAACCTTCACTGTAGTGGCCCTTGGTGGGCAGGCCGACGGTGCTTTCTCTGGTTCAGGCTAGATAGATCTGATTCTAGAAAGGGCTCAGCTTTTCTGGCCCTGAAGTCAACAGCAAAACCCCCATTTCTTGACATGAGAGCAGGATCCAGAAGCAACTTCTTCCACCTTATTTCTAGCCCTGATTCCAGTGTTGTTGCAAGGATTGCATGGGACCCTTCCTAAAAAGCTAACGCTGGCAGCCCTTACTCTGGGCCCCATCCTAGTCTGACTCCCTGCCCCCCAAAAAAGTATCCCCCCCATTGACTGCAGAAGAATTGATACCAAATGACCATGCTAAATGACCACACAGCATTTAAATGGGTCTTCTGGGGTTCCTAGTTTTCTCGCCCCTTCTAAAGAATCCCATACATAAGTGTCCTTAGCACAGACAGATGCAAAACAAGGGCTAATTATTCTGGTTCTCTTGTTAAAGACCAGCATCTTGCAGTGGTGATTTTCATTTGATTTTGGAGTATTTGTGTTTCAATAACCTTCCTAACCCACCATTTCACCTCTGGTAATTCTGGATATTTTAAAGGCTTCTGTCAGAAGTGCATACTTCAGAGTCGCATTCAAGATTTGTTGACTGATGAGTCGCATCAGCCTAATTGCAGACCCTAATTACAGCTTTTATCCGGGAGCTGTATTACTGTGTACATAAAAATCCATCACTTTTTAGTGCAGAATGCCTCATATTGACTCATCTTCCTCTGGGTGCAGTGAGAGCTGGGTTTGGAGATTGGTTATCTGCATATAAATATCAGGGCAAACATTACCAGGAAAACCAACTCCCAGAAGAGGCTAAGCTAGGGTTGTGAAGCCGGCGACACTTCCTAAGTCAATGGTAGGCTTGTTCAAGCCCCTATACAGCATTGCCTTGAAGCTCTGAAACTTTACCCTCCCCGGACCTGATTTACAGGTAAGGTTATGAACTGTGCAAACCACCCAGCACCGAAATGCCAAAATCTCTGTAATGCCATGGTTTTCCAGGCGCGTGCATTCCCCATACCTTTCCTAACCTCAGCTATGTTCGGGAAGGGGTGCGTGTGTGCATGAACACAATTACAGCCCAATCATGGTACACACATAAGGACAAGAAACTTTATCCTTATAAGACATGCAAGTCAGAGATGGAATTTTTTTTTCCTCTGAATTTTTACGTAAACCAAAAGAGTGGTCAAACCTGGAGCAGCTGCGCAGTGCAACAGGAGTGTCGGGGGGCGGGGGAGTGGGGGTGCTTGTGCAATAATATGTAGCAGCAGGTAAATATGCAGCAGCCATCACCGAATGGCAGTGCTGGGGGAAGAGGAAGCGCTCGTTATGCAAGGAAAGCTGCAGGATCTTGGCGTGCTGGGTATGGGGCATGTATAGACAAGGGGGTGAACAGAAACCTCTGCCCTGGTCCTTGGGGAAGGAGACCCAAGCCGTCCAGCATCAGCAGCTCAAGGGTGCAGGTAGGTAACCTACTTACTGGGGATATTGGCCGAGGCAGCCCCAGCTTGTTAAAGGCCTTCTGAAGGTCATTGCAAAATGATGGGGAAAGAGGTCAGGAGAAGCAGGTCTGGAAGGGCAATCACAGCACCCCAGGGGACTTTTAATAAGAGCTCAATAGTGGATGCGTGAGGGTGTTTCCAGCCCTCCAGAGTGCTCCAATAAGCTGGACGTCCCCGCACCATCACATTTACAACTTGCTTCAGTCCTTTGGGATTATGTACCACTGTCATTTGTCCTCCACCAGCACATCCACAAGCAGAAACCTTTGCTTGGCACGTCATGTCCACAGCCACAGAAAGTCCCTGCTAGCAGGAGATCTGAGACTTGGCAAGAAGAGAAACCTGGCGAGAGCGTGATGGACATCCTACCAGTGGATTTCAAGGATTAGGATGAAATACCTAATATTGCCTTCGGGGGTGTCACATCTACTTGGCTACAGATAGAGATCCCCATTGACACACACACACATATAGACGTGCATATGCACATCTCTACAGATAGAGATACCCGCCGACACATACACACACACACATGCGCATCTAAGTGGCTACAGAGATACCCACTGATGCACACACACGCATATACACAAGACACCCACTGATACACACACAAACACACGCATGCATATACATCTGGGACTACAGAAAGAGATCCCCATTGACACATGCACATGCATATATACTTCTGTGTCACTACAGATAGAGATCCCCATTGATATGCACACACAAACACACACACACACACAACTGTGACTGCAGACGGCGATCAGTGCAAGCCCTGCAGGGGCCGTCTCCAGACCAAGTCCTCTCCCATGCCCTCTTCACCCACTCACACCTCAGAAAACCAGACCCGAGGACTCTCCTCCGACTGGTTCGTCACCTAGCCCCTTGGGCATCGAGGTCCCCAGCTGCTGCTGTCCCTTGCTCAGCCCGCCTCCCCCCACCAGCACCCCCTGTTATGCACCCCCTGGCTCCTTGGAGCCCTACCTGAGCACTGGTCAGGCTCAGCAAGCACTGGCAACAGGCTAATCGCACACACAGGCCCGTGGGAGTGCAATTGAACAGCCCCCCGCCGAACAGCATGAGCAGGGGTCTCTGCTGCCTCACTGCTGGCATCCCTGTTTTCCCAGGTTGTGGCTTGGAGAAGGGTCCTGGCAGCTCAGGTGGAAGAGCGGGCTGAAGATGCCCCATCAGATGGCCCCGAAAGACCTGCAAGCAGCTAGGGTTGCAAAGACCCCCCACCCCC
>NW_017728907.1:49018259-49024526 GCF_001723895.1 Crocodylus porosus | reverse complement strand
GGGGGCAGAGAATTGCTCTGCTCCGGGATTGCACTGTCAAGAGCAACACATCCCCTTGAGGGGCTTTAAATCATCATTGTGTAATTAATTGTATTTGTATTGTCCATCCTTGCAACATAGATTCATAGATTCATAGATGCTAGGGTCGGAAGGGACCTCAACAGATCATCGAGTCCGACCCCCTGCATAAGCTGTGCGTGCAGTTGCACACAACAGGTAAGAAAGGGTGTAACAGCCATCATCGCAATAACCTCGCAGTTACTATATAGATACGCATTACAATATGTGTGTGTTGCAATGTGTGCGTGTAGACACACACACACACATATATACACATGATTTCTTCACACGTGTGTATAGAGAGAGAGTAATTGCGAGGTTACTGCAATGCGGATATTATACCATTTTACATGCCGCAACTGCATGGATGGTGTAAGCATATCTATTGCGATGATAGAGGCTACATATTGTTTTAGACAATGAATGTTATGCATATACATACACACTTGCAACAGCCGTGCCGTTGCAATATATAATGGTATAATATCCGTAATCGTGAGGTATATTTACAAGAACCTCGCAATTGCAGCATATAATGGTATAAGAGCTATACTGCAGCAATACATGGTTTAATATCCGTAAGTGCAGTATGCGTAGTTGCAATATCCCTGCGGTTGCAATATAGAATGGTATAATATTCATCATGTATATGTGTGTGTGTGTATACAAACAATATATATACACACACACATATATGCACATTTATATATCTATATATTTGCAATAACTGCAATTGCAATCTGTCATGGTATATATACTATGCATAACTGCAAGCGTCTTTTTAAAAAAATCGTTGTGTAGTTACGGTTACTCATCACTGCAATATATACACTTGCACTAGCCGCGCAGTTGCAATATGCAATGGGATAATGCCCCTCGTTGCAAAATACATGGACCTGCAATCTACGCGCAGTTGCAATATATCGCGGAATACTGCCCCTCATTGCAATATCTATATTTGCAATAACCTCGCGTTGCAACCGAGCACTGTATAATATCCATAACGGGGGTGTGTGTGTGTGTGTGTGTGTGTGTGTGTGTGTGTGTGTGTGTGTGTGTGTGTGTTATATGCCTATATCTGTGCAATATCCGTGCAGTGTGCGCGGCGGCAGAGAACTGCTCTGCTCCAAAACTGCATTTGAAAGAGGAGAAGAGCCCTTGAGTAAAAAGGGGGAGAAGAGCAAGGCGCTGTCGTGCAGCAGCCGCCCCCGCCTGCATCAGTCATTTCTTTATTATTATTGATGGGGTGGCGATACATGATCCTGGCCCGTCGGCAAAGGCAAAAGACGGCCGGGGAAAGGGCGGGGGGGGGAAAGAAAGAAAGAAAGAAAGAAAGAAAGATCCCAGCTGACTGATGGAGGGGGCTTGCAAACGCTTGTTCCTCTCCCTCCTCCCTTTTCAAAATCGCTCGCAGCGGCCGGGGACGCCCTGCCCCGCGTGCCGCGGGGGCTCGCGGGCGCGGGCTGCTAAAGCCATTAGCGCTCCGGCACCGGGGCACCGGCCCCGCACCAGCCCCGCTCACTTTTCTAAATAAACATTAGTCTTAAAAAGTTTGCACTGCTGACCCCCTGCAGCTCTGATTGCTTGTCATTCTCTCAACCCCATTTTAAGACCTCCACCTTTTTTGTTTGGGGAGGGGGGAGCAGCTAAGCCCTCCCCCCCCCACCCACCTTTTAATTCTCGAGCTGGCCTCTCTACTCCAGGCTTGCACAGCTTCTGGGGGGGGGAGTGGGGGACTCCTCCGCGGCTCCATCTCCTCCAGATCCGACGGAGGAGCCGCTTCTGCCCCGCGCACGGGACAGACGAGCCGGCGAGGTCGCTTGCAAACTTTCCTTCCCGTTAAGCGGCGTTCATGCCTGTGTGCGCACAGGAGTGTATCATGCACGCGTGCGTACACCCCCACGCATATATGTAGAGAGGGGCGGGTGTCAGTGCGTGTGCACTTTTCTGCCCTTTCCTGACACGGAGGGAAACACTTGTAATACGTACGTGTCCGTGCTGGTTCGTATACAAGTGTGCGGTGCAATTGCGGGTATGTTGCACATGGTAATTCTGGATAGTGGACCATTGCAGCTTGCAATGGAGAGGATATTGCCAATATATGTGGCAATTATGGACCATAGACAATTGTATGCTGCAATGGCGAGGATATTGCAAGTATTTATATGTTGCGATTATGGATACTTTACTATTATATATTACAACTGTACGTATATTACAAGTATATATATTGCAATTGCGGGCTGTGTGCGATTTTGTATTGCAAATGCCCAGATGTTGTAACTATACATAATTATATAGACAGTGATATAGACAGTGACGTAGATATTGAAATACAGATATTGAATGTAGATATTGAAAAGATATATAGCTAGATACTGATATAGCTATAGATATTTATAGATCTATAAATATAGATGTATTGCAATTATATAATATATAAATATATGCATATAATTGCAATATATATCATAAATATAATATATGCATAATAAATATATAATATATGCATATAATTGCCATATCAAAATCTATATCAATATCTATCTGTCTAACTGCAATTATATAGACGCTTTTAAGACCCGGGTAGACCAAGCCTTGGCTGGGGTGATGTAGATGGGGCTGGTCCTGCTTGGAGCAGGGGGTAGGACTGGATGTGACCTCCTGAGCTCCCTTCATCCCTCCTTGTCTGTGATTCTGCAAACTGCGATGCTATATATAGCGAACATTTCCTCCCTTTACACTATATATTACTATTACCATATACATATATTACTTTAGACTATTACTATATATTACTACATATAATGTTGGCATCACAAATGTATTTCGCGTGTATAACTGCACTTGTATAGGTACGGCAAAATATACTCGCTCTCTCGATATATATACATGTATGTCTGAATGTATGGCAAGTCTATCTTGCAATATCTGTACAAGTGCAGTTATACACACGAAATACATTTGTGATATATCGATATGTAGATATATAGATATATTGCAGTTGCGAGAATACTGCTAATATTTGCTGCGATTATTATCTCTACCAATGCAATTACACACGCTAAATAGATCTGTGACATATTTGTTGCAATTACATCTGTACAAATGCCATGAAACGCACTAAATATACCCGTGGTCCATAGTTGGAATTATATCTCTACAAATGCAGTGATGCACACGAAAATACGTGCGAGATATTTACAATTATGTCTATACCACTGCAACGAGGCACACGCAATATGTGTGAGCTATGTTACATTGATATCTGTACAACTGCAATGATGCACACGAAATGTGTGCGAGTGAGAGAGATTTTCAGTTCTGTCCGTGCAACTGCAGTGGTGCGCACGCAGTATGGGTGAGATCCGTATCTGCAAGTCTGTCTGTGCAACTGCAATGATGCACGCGCAGTGGGTGTGATCTATGCTACAAGGATGCTGCACACGAGATGTGTGTGCGAGAGAGAGAGATTTGCAACGCTGTCCATGCAACTGCAGCGATGCGCACGCAGTATGGGTGCGATCTATAGGTGCAAGCCTGTCTGTGCAAGTGCAAGGATGCACGCGCAATATGTGTGCGCCGCTGCACACCACCGATGTCCCTGAGCCCAGCGGCGGTGGCGGGGCCGGCTCCGGGAGCGGGGAGCCCAGGGGTTGCCACGGCAACTGTGATGGCATGCACATGGAGCCGACCCCCAGCCCCCCAGGCAGCGAGGGGGAGCCGGGCCCGGGGGAGGGCAGGGTGCGGGCGAGGGTGGGAGTGCGGGGGCAGGAGCATCATCATCATCATCCGCATTATCCTTATTCTTATTCCTGCTGCAGGGCTGGCACGAGAGTCTCGGCAATAATAATAACAATAACTTACGATGCCGTGACCTGTCGTCACTATTATTACTGCTGTTCAGATTATAATAATCTGCCCCCCCCCCGGGTTCAATATCGTCATCATCATCAGTGGTCTAAATAATAACGGTGGTGACGATGAAGATTAATAATAAGAATAATAGAAAGCAACGAAGATGGCCATGGCGATGTCGGGGGTGATGTCGCTGGTGATGATGATTAATGCTGGCCTTGTTGCTATGACTGTTGTCAGCACTTTTATTATCGCTGCGGCTGCTGCTCACACGATAATAATCCGGATTCCCTCCTCCCGGCCGATCCGGTGTTAGCGTTGCCATCAGCGCTGGGTTATGTTGTTGTGGTATCTTGAGGAGGAGGAGGATTAGCGATGGGGGAGGCGGGTTACAATGCGATCCCAAAAGCTGAAGCCGGTGCTGCCCGCTTACCACCCGGCAAGAGAACAATCTGCGCGGCTACACGCCCGGCCCGGCCCCGCGACCGCACTAGACCCGGGATAAATCCTACGGAGAGGACACCCGGCGCGGGTCCGTCCTGTCTCCGCTTCCCAAACCCCGAGGGCATCCCCCAGCCCCGGGGCGCCGCTCCCGGATGCCCTCGGCCAACAGCGGGGGCGCCTCCGGCTCTCTGCGGGACTAATCCGCAGTACAGCGAGGGGGCACGTGGTCCGGGAGGGACCCGCGGTCAGTGCCGGGGTGTCAGCACCGGGCTGGGGGGCTGTGAACCACCGCAGCGGCTGCTACCCCGCCCTCCCCACCGGCCCTCCAGCCCGCTGGGTGACCCGGTTTCCCCGCTTCGGCGCCCGGTCCCGAGTGCAGGTGCGGAGCAGTCCCGGCTCGGCGGGCCGTTTGGCTGCGGAGAGAGGGAAGGGCAGGGCGGGTGGCTGCAGGTTTCATTCGCCCCCCCTACACCCCCCCACATGTGTACACCCACACCTTCCTACACCCACCCACACCCCTGCCCACGCACCCTCCTACCCCTCACTACACACACACCAGCCTCCCTACACGCACGTACACCCACATCTCCCTACACAAACACACACACATCTACACCCTACACGTTCGTGCACCCACACCTCCCTACACACATGCACCTGGGTCCCTGCACACACGCATGCACACCCCTCCCGACACACACGCACACGCCGCGGCACTCCCCCTCCGATCCCAAACCAGGGGCAGGGGTTGCTGTCCCGCGGGGATCAGAGCGGGCACATGCCGGGGCAGCAGACAGACGACAAGCGGGTTGTCGCGGGTTAAAGGCAGCCGCGCATTGCGGTGGGCACCGCTCGCTGCTCTCCAGGCCTCAAAGAAGGCGGGGGGGGGGGCAGGCAAGGGATGGCTCCTGGCCTGCTCCTAACCTCCACAAGGAGGGCTCGATCCTGGCTCCCGCACTTCTTCATCGACCGGCAGGATCGGGCCCATGCGAGCACGGAGCGAGGCTCAGGGCCGGTGTATTCCCTTCCCCTCCGCACTGAAACGGATTAAGACGTTTGACCTCCCTCCGAATGAACCGGATCCAGGCCTCTTTCCTGGGGAGTCGTGGGGGAGAGGATAGGGGCCTTTCCCCCCCTGCCCCGTGTCATTCTGCTCATCCCACTGGAGCGGATTAGCTCTCTGCCGCGCATCCACTAACGGCACTAAATCGGTGCCACCCGTGGGGTACTGTTATTGGGAGACACGGGGGATACGAATTGCAGGGCCTCTCCGCAGGGCCACGCCCCAACGCCAGCCGGGCGCGTTTGCCCCCATGCGCGGCTATTTGAAGCGGAGGAAAACGTTTGCTCCGCTCTTGTTTGCAACCAGGCGAAGCAATGGGGAGGGGAACACACGCGGGAGTGAGCTGCACGACACGGGTCCGGCTGGGCGGGGGGGGGTGGGGCTTACATCGTGTTGCCAGCGCGACCGGGCGCTTGGAACGTTGAGGCCCGCAAGGTTCTGAAGCGAATGAAACTGCCGCGCATCAGCAGCCGCGGGAGGGGAAAGCGCTTCTTGCCCCGCAGCTGCCTCGGAGGAGGAGGGGGGGAGGACACTTACCCTACCCGCCTCTGGAAAGAGCGTGTGCGTGTGCGCGTGTGTGTGCGCGGGGGGCGGCGGGTGGTAAAATTAAATTACAAGCCCCCCTGGGAGATGTGTCCGGCTCCTCCGCAGCCAGGAGGACGGACCTGCAGGACCCCCCCTTGACCCGCTCTTGGCCCCCGGCGGCCAGGACCAGGGGCCGGCAGGAGGGGAGGCGGGGCGGCCAGAAACACGCAGCCTGGGCAGCACGAGCGGCGGAGAGGGGGAGAGAAGAGAAACCCGGCTTCCCGCGCCCCGCCCCGCCCCCGCGGGTCGCACCCCGC
>NW_017728907.1:49015319-49017949 GCF_001723895.1 Crocodylus porosus | reverse complement strand
AGAGAGACCGCCCTCTATCAATGTATCATCTATATAGCTATCTATAGGGAGAGGTCTGTATGTGTATATAGATATATAGATATAAATTAGAGAGAGAGAGAGAGCGCGCGCTATAGAGATACAGATATCTAGATATCATATATATAGAGACAGATCTGTATATATCTATAGATACAGACAGCTGTATCTATCTAATTCTGCATTTTTGTGTAGCAATATTTTATACATAGATACATACGGATGTATATACATATGTGTATATATGTATACATATATAAATATATATAAATATATATAAATGCATATATGAATATATACACAGAATATTATCCGTGTGTATATAGAGATATAGATAAAGATATATAGCTATGTATGTATGTACAAATATATGATGCATGTATTGCCTAGAATATATTGCTGCAGCGTCTCAGCCGGGCGCACGTTTCCGAGCCCGCTCCCCCGCGTCCCTTCCCAGCCTCCCCGCTTCGTATGCAGATGTCATTATGTTTTACAAGGCAGGCTGGCCCAGATGGAGAGCACGAGCGATTTTTGGAAGCGAAGCTTCCTAAGCTGCGATGTTAACCGATATACGTATTTAATAGACGTGGAGCCCACCCGCCCCTGCCGGCCCGGCCAAAACCAACACAGGAGCAAGTGCTCGAGAAGGGCTCGGGCGGGGAAAAGACACGAGCTGTTTCTGTCCAAACCGGCATCGAGGCAAACAGCGAAACAAAGCCAACCCAACACCCCCCTCCCCCCTCCCCCCCGGGAGCTGCTCTCCCCCGGGTGCCCTGGAGCGGGGCAAACAGCTCCGCCGCGCCCCGCCGGGTCACCGCACACAGCTGCCGCGGCCGCGGTGCACCGGTTTAGCGCGGAGCAGCCCGAGGAGGGAGGCCCGGGGCCCACTGCGATTTGCATCTGAATCGAGAGGGAGGTGGGAAGCGGAGATCAAAGGCTGGGCTGCTGGTGGGCCACCCCGGCACCTGCCGCGGCCCCCGCGGGGCTCAGCCCGTCTCCCTCGCGGGGAGGCGGGGGTGCTTGCGGGGCCAGAGAGGGCCGAGCGCTTCTGAGCTCCTCCGAGCCCCTAATGCAAGATTTAGCTCGCATTACACAATAATAACTCAATTTTAAAAAAGCAAGGGTTTATAACTGGGGCAGCCGTACCCGCCGGACGGGATCCACGCGGATCCCCGTGGCCACACCTGGGACCCACACGGGGCAGCTTCACTTCACTTCACTTCACTTCTGCATCGACTCCGCCCAGCCCCAGGCACTTCCGTCCCTTTCCCTGCGGAGGGAGACTCGCCCCCCCAGGTCCAACGAGCCGCACTCCGGCCAGCGGGGCCGGGCCCGCACGCGTGATCTCCGGCGCCGCAGCTCCGCGCGGAAGCGGCGCAAATCAAGCCAGGGCGAGGGGGCCGAGGCCGGCAGGAAGGAGGGGGCGAAGTGGGGAGACAACTCCCTGGACACCCGCACAGCGCTTCTCCCGCCCCGCCCCGCGTTTTGCCCACCTCCAGGGCAGACGAAATCCCGGCGCTTTCCCGCGGGGGATGAGATATCGTGTGTACCCCCCTCTTCTTTTGTCACCTCTCCGCTATTTACACGACGCTGAGGGCACAAGTCCGACAAGCCGAGACCCCCCCCCCTCCAAGTCTATTATTGCCCTGCAACTAACACCCCCCGCGCTAACACGCAGACACACGCACCTCTTTCCAGCCTGCTGTTATCCTGCAGCTAGGAACACCCCTCTTTCCAATCACGCCCCCCCCCCATCAGTGTCACAAATGCCCTCCAAAGCTTCTTTAGTTTTAAACTTCATTAAGGGGCCGAGAAGGCGCCCGGAGGGGGCTGAAATGCTGTCGGCGCCTCCGCACCGCGGAGAAATGGCCGGTTGCGCCGGGGTCTGCAGCCCCTGGGTGGTCGGCTCGCGGGGAGAAAGGTAACGAGAAGAGACGCCTTCCCAGGCGAGGAGCCCCCTGCAAGGGGGCAGCGCGGGGGCCGCCCTTGCCCGCCCAGCGCCCGGGTCGCTCGCAGGTGCGCGCCTGTCTGGCAGCGGGGCGCTAAACGCGCGCTCCTCCGCTCACACCCACGCGCTCCCTCTTCTTCTCCTCCTTCGTGGATTAAAAGCTGGTTGAAGGAACAAGACATCGTAAAGACCCGCTTTAATTCCACTGGTTTCAAGAAAAGCCGCCGCAAACGCTCGTTGCCTGTTTTCTAAAAGCTCCCCCCGCGCGTCTTTTGCGTGATTCCGCGCGGGGAGCCGGCTCCCAGAGGCTGAGGATCAGGGCAAAAACACAACCCGGCCCCTTGCAAATATTTCTGTAGTCCCTTCGGAGGGGGGAAAACGGGTTGCTGGAATTAAAGTCTTAAATCCAGCGTGAAAATGAAAGTTTCTACACGGAACCACGACCGCGGCCAGGCCGGAGGCAGCCCCCGGGCTCCGAGCGCTTGAAACGCAATTTTAAAAAAAGTAACAGTCATTCTTTGGAAATGAAAAGTGTTGGGGGCGGGGGGGGAAGCCATTTTTATCTCTCTCTTTCTCTTACTCTCGATATTTTTTTTTCCAGGACTCGCTGTATACATACATACACACACACACACACACACACACACATATATATATATATATA
>NW_017728907.1:49011602-49015219 GCF_001723895.1 Crocodylus porosus | reverse complement strand
TACACACACACACACACACACATACATACATACGTGTATAAATATATATATATACACACACACATACATATATTATATATACACACACACGCACACACATGCACACACATACATATATTATATACACACACATATACACATACATATATATTATATATACACACACACATATACTCACATACATATATTATATATATACACACGCATATATACATTATGCACACACAGATATATACTCAGATACATATATATTGTATACACACACACATTACATATGTCGGGGGAAGAGGCTGGGATGCCGCTCTCTGTTTAAAACTAGCCTCAGTTTCGAACCAGGCTGCTTCTGCCCATAATGGAAACCAGAGCTTGCCACAGGACGAGGCCGAGGAGGGAGCCCCGAGCTTCCCCGCGAGCGACGGGCGGCGGAGCGGGGGGACGGGACGGCAGCGGACAGGCTGTCCCTTTTGCACCACCGGCCGCACTGAGAGCCTCAAGGCGCGGGGATGTCAAAGCGAAAGCCAGGTTTTCCCTCCCGGGAAACGGAGTTTTGAAGTCTGCGAAGAGGTTCCCGGGGTCAGCTGGGCAAGCTGATCTCCAAGGGGTGTTTTTTTTCCCACCCCTCCCCGCCCTCCCCACCTTCCCAGGCAGAAAATATTTGGCCGGATGACGTTACACAGGAATAATAATAATAATAATAACAACAACAACAACAACAACACGAGGGGGAACGTTCTCGCAAGTATCGCGAGGGGCACTTTTGCCTCGGGAACGAACAGCGGGGGAAAGTATCCGCTGTGGAACGCTCAGATCGGTTTTAGAACGTTCAGACACTTTTCGAACGTTCGCCGTGGCCGGGGGGGGGGAGGGGGTGTCTGGAATAATCATCGACTCGAGTCGTCCTCAGGGCCCCGGAGTCGCGGGGAGGTTTCTAGCCCCGTAGGGCAATGTCGCAACAACGCACAGGTCTGGCGGAAGCGAGAAGGCGCCGTTTGCCCACGTAGCTGCACAGACACGAGCGGGGCAGACTTCGCGAGGCCCCCGCTGCCTTTCGCTCGTAGAGCTAAAAACTGCTCCGCGAGCTAGGTCGGACTGCAGCATCGGGCCCTCTCCTGCCAACATCCTTGCGTTCAGTTTTACATCGTTGGACTTTTATGCGGGATTTTTTCTAACGGCGGTATTCAGAGAGGAGGGAGAAAAGCAGCGAGACGCTTAGTGGGATTTTGGCGGAGGGGGAGGCGGGGAGGGCGTCTCATCAACTCACGCAGCTAATTATTTTCCTTGACTGGAGGCTGAGGATCCGCGCTGTTCGCCCCACTCCCCTCCGATAAATAAATAAAGCCCTTCTTTAGCCGGCGGAGCGTGGAAAATGATCCTGGCTGAACGCTTAAAAAATAATGTCCCGTGAAGATCAACCCTGCAGAGCCAGCCAGCCCCATAATTAGAGGCCATTATCTGCGGGGCCTTTAAACGCCGGCCCCTCTAGAGTTAACATTATTCAATATTTCGCTATTAACCCCATCGCCCCGGCAGGCTTGCCGGGGGAAAGGGCTGGGGAGGGGGGGAGATCTGAAACGCGGATCTCCTCTCTCTCGAGCTTGCCAATGTCTCACGGGCCTGCGCTGCCCGGTCCCGGGTGGGCCGGAGCTGGCGGGCAAGAAACGAGCCCCAGCCCCAGCCACCCCCGACCAGCCAGACTGGTGCAACGGGGATCAGAGCCTGGGGAGGGGGCCAGGAGTCGCCCCCCCTCCCCATGTATCTCTAGGGTTTGCAGACAGCCCTTTCAATCCGAAATACGACAGTCGTCGAGAGCACGCTGTAAAGCGCACGGCGAGGATCAGGAGCAGAGGGGGCAGATCTAGGGGTGTTAAGGGGGGGGGGTGCGGATAGATCCTCCCCAGGTCAGCTGCACCCCTGGCCCCAGAGCTGCACACCCCACCACGCGCTCTCCCCCCACCCGACCTGCGACGGGGCAAAGACCCGGACCCCCAGCACCCCCAGCCGGGGGAGCAGGGGTGCTTGGGGAGGTGGGGGGACAGGTCTGAAGTCCCCAGCCCCTGCCCGCTCCCCGCTTCTGGGCTCCCCCCGCAGCTAAAGACCCCTGGAAAAAATTGCAGCGGCCTTCGGGGCTGAGCCAGCCAGCTTTCCACGCGTGGCTCCTGCGCCGCGATCTCCATCTCCAGCCTCCCTCCAGTCCCCTTGAACGAAACACAATCAAGCCAAATCTCCAGGTGACCCCCCCTCCACTTGCACCCCCGCGGCCCGCTGCCCCGTGGCCTTCCCACGCCGCGACTCGGGCGGGACCCGAGCAAAGCTCGGGAGCCGGCGGCTCTCCCTGCCCCGCATCAAAGGGCCGCGGCCGCGGGGAGAGGTGACCACCCTTCTCCCACGAGCTTGTCGGCAACACCCCCGGCACAGCCGGCCGACAATGCGCGCCCAGCCGCGGGGCAGAGAGGGGGGAGCGGAGGGATGCTGTTTCGGGCCGTGTTTGTCCATCCCCCTCCCCGCTCCCGGCCTGGAAAATAGATCCCTTGGCCTCCTCCTTCCTCCCTTGTCGCCCCTTTTGTAGGAGCTGGGACATGAAAGGCGAGGACCAAGTGCCTGACAAGCGGATCGCTTTTCAAAAGCAAATGGGAGCGCGGGAGGGCTGCGAGCCGGGCTCCGCGGGGGGATTAAGACAGATGGAAAATGCGACACGACCACCCCGCATCCCCGGGCCTCCCGTGCGTGCCGCCACCGCCGCTGCTCTAGTAGTGTCGTCGCTGCCCCGAGCATCCTCGCCGCGGCTGCTGGGTGATTGCTCGGGGCCGTCACTATCCCGCACGTTACGACTGGGGATCGCGACTCGCCGACACTAATCGCCAGCGCTACCGCTCCGGCGGCTCTCCGGCTCCCCGGGGCAAGCCGCCCTCCCGGGGCTGGGAGTGGATGCGGGGCCGCGCCGAGATGTTTATTTGCTTTGAGAGCTGTTGCAAAATTGAGGCCGAGGCGCTCGGGTTTCAGCCGGGCATTCAAAATGCTCCAGGCCCGGGGAGGGGGGGGGGGTGCAGCGTCTCTCTTTCCCTTTCCAAACAAAATAAGGAAGTTCCCACTCTCCCTTCCCCTCCTGCCAGCCCAGGAGGAGCCTCGGTTGCCAGAAAAGCAGCCCTGCTCGCCCGGCCGCGGACCCATGGGGGGAGGCAACGAAAAGCGAGCGAGGAAGGAAACAACAAGCGGAGCCCCCTTAGGACCCGCGCCCCCGGGCCGGGGCCACCCCGCTCCCGGCCCTGCTCCGGCAGCCGAGGGCACCGCTAAAACCCGCGAGCAAAAACCACCATGGGGGATCACTGCACGGTTGTTGTTGTTTCCAACAGGTCACAAACATTTATTAATTTACACCGAGGGCGGACAAAAAAAATAAAATAAAATAAAATAAACGGAGTTGCCTTTTGTTTTTGTTTCTTTCTTTCTTTTTTTTTTTGTTGTTTTTGTTTCTTTTTTCCACATCCAATTATTCACAGATTCTCTCCATGGAGTAAGAAGGGAGCCCGGAGAGCCGGCGGGGAGAGAAGCCAGGAATAATCTATGTACAAATAATTACAGAGACACCAAAATAAAGGAGAAGGAGTGAGTGTGTGTGT
>NW_017728907.1:48996840-49009255 GCF_001723895.1 Crocodylus porosus | reverse complement strand
GGGGGGGGGGAAGGACGGGGAAAGCAGCTCCCCCTCCCCTTTTCCATCCCAATACACTCGCCCGGTCCCTCTTTCTCCACCTCGGAGCGGGCTGCGGCGCCACACCTCGGGCCCTTGACGGCTGTCCTGCCCGCCGGGTCACCGGAGCGGAGCGGGGAGGACACGCGGCAGCGGAGCCGGCGGAGGGGACGGGAAGGAGGTGTGTGTGCTGGAGGGGCGGCGGTTATTTCCACTTTTATTCGGGAAAATAATAGCCCTGCCTGCCCTACGTCAACCCAAGTGTCATAAAAAAAACTGGCAAAGCAGCTGCTGGCGGTGCCGACCACACACAGGAGGCGATTGGGTTTCCACTCGGCGGGCTTCGTGCGGGGCAGCTCGCTCCGCTTCCCAGCGTTGCGCACACCCGCAAGGAAAGGGGAAGGCGTTTTTAAACGACACACGCACAAACACCCCCCCCCACCACCACCACCGCCGCCGGGAAAGGTGAAGACAACTTACACGCGCCCCCTAAGAAACGGCACAGACGTCTTACACGCGCGCACACCCATGCAGAGGGAAAGGCCGAAGCAGGGACGCGCACACCCACCCGCCCTAAGGAAAGGCGGCCCGTGTCACGCTCCTAGGGACACGCGAGTACCTCCTGCACCGAGGCCCCACCCGGGCCCAGCTGCCGCGTGCCTTGATTTCTCCGAAACTCGCGGGGTTTCAGCCCCTCCCCGGGGGGGTCCCGCTAGCACCGTGTTTGCGGCAGCCGCTTTCAGCGGCAGAGATGCCGCCGGCTCCCACGGGTTAAGTCTCGGCCGGGCGGGCGGCAGGGTCTCCCTTCCCCGGGCGGCGGGCTGGCAGCGCCCGTCGGCCTGCAGGAGGGCTCGAGGGAAAATGCCTGGACGGAAGTTTCTGTAAAGAAACGTTTAGATGTAAGGGTACATGCACACACCCCACCCCACCCCTCCCACTCCTGTGTGTCCCTATATATGCATAGGTATATCGCTATAGGTACACACACATATTACATATATTAATACTGCATACATTTTCATGCACACATATATTATGCACATACATATACACACGTACACATATATTAATAGCAGTTGCATATACATATGTGTAACTGATGCGTACCACTTACATACCAGCCGTATGTGTGTGTGTGTATAAAGATATATATGTGTATACACACACATACATCTATATATGCAAATACCAGTATCACATACTTTTATCACATACACATACTTTTTTGGATGGATATATACACATACATACACACATGTGTATGCATGTAAATACACATGCACACATGTGTACGCATGTAAATACACATGCACACATGTGTACGCCTGTAAATACACGTGCACACGTGTATGCATGTAAATACACATGCACATTCTGTATCTATCTAAAACTATTCAGTAAAGATAGTATATCGTTATTGGATTTATACAATGTTTTATCACACACTCACAAATATTAGTTGCATAATATTCTGCCTAAGGACAGCAATGGCAGTGACCGGGAAATTAACTCCCCCCGCCCCGCCCCCCCTTCACCGGAAAAATCACTTTTCTTAACTCCATTCACTGCCCTGAAGAAGAAAATGCAGGGTGCTTCATCGACAGCCGTTTCCAAACGGAGTTTGCAAAGAAGAACTTCTAGTGCAACACGACAGATGGTCCCAGCGAATTATTTTGCAATTTGAAAAAGAAAAGAAAAGGTTAGTTTCCTCATTAGGATTAGAAGTTTTGTAGACAATAGGGCAGACAACAATCCCTGAGATGGAAATGGACTGATCTATCCCCAAAAAGAGAGGTTTTGTTTATATGTGAGAAAACATCATATTTTGCAAATACTCCGGGCTTTAAGGAAAAATAAATTCTTCTCTCTCCACTAGTTCAGTATCCAACAACCTTTCCTGGTTCCTTTCCCTCCCCGCCTCTATTGCTCATTAGAGATCATTCTCTTCTTTGCATGTGGCATTTATAAAAGATTGGGGGAGGGAGAAGAGTTCGACCGGCAGAAATAACTACACAGTGATAAAGTCATCGTGGGCTTTCTTTCAAATGTCGCTGTTCCCTGATGAGACTTGAACACTTTGCAAAGAAATTCAGATGCAAGTAAAAATGTAATATCAGACGATCAACTTTGCTACCTTTCCCCACTGATTTCCACTATGAATCTCCTGCATTTCATAGCTCCAGTCAAAATTCATTAAGTTAGTGTGAATTTATCCCACATTTCTCCTTAGCAGGTGGATGGATATACCTCCCCACATACAAGGTTACTCTCAAGAGCATTTCATTTTCACACTTTCCTTGTGGATGCCTCAGAACCAGATCTGTGCTTTGTAAATATAAATACACACACACACACACACACACACACACACACATATACATATATATGTGTGTGCGTGTATATATATAAGTATATATGTGTGTGTGTGTGTATGTATATATGTGTGTGTGTGTATATATATATATATATGCATATATATGTGTGTTTGCGTATATGTATATGTATGTGTGTATGTATAAATATATATATATTTACAAAGAACAGATCTGGCACAAAGCAAATGTATCTATCTATCTATCTACACACACACACACACACACTCACATATATATATATATAATTTGCTGCCTCTTTTAATGAAATAAGTGGGGACCGGTTTCGTTCCACCCTGTAGGAAATAGGTGGAGAGCAGTGTGGGACCTGGATCTCAGAGTCAATGGCTAAATATGCCTCTGCCTGGTTTCGGTGAGAAGGGGTTTGGGCCTGGTCAAGTGTTAGGACCGAAGCAGCAGTGAGGCTACGTTTTCCATGCAAAAGCCCCATCTGGAGTCGTCCTGTCTGGCGTTGCAGACTCATTTGTGAGCCGAAGGTTACGGAGAGCGAAGGGAGAGCGATTCCAGGAGCACCTCTTGGAACCGAACGTTTGATTTCTTATGTCTAGCTCGGTGCCTGAGACTGTCCATGCGCAGGTCTGCATAGGACTGACATAGGCCAGATAAAGTCTTTCCTACATGATGGCAGGCGTTGGCTGCCAGCCTGGACTGCACTGGCAAGGAGTCTGATCCTGCACTGGGATATTGTCCGGTGGGACACCCGCCTGTGTAAAGAAGGCAGAATTTGGACCTCTCCTGAGGGTCAGACAGATACAACATTGCCTTGGTTTGTCTAGACACACGCAGGTTATTATTTCAGAGCTTTCTGATTTCCAGAGCAGCCTAAATTGTTCCTGGGCTCCTTCCAGATGATCTGTTGGGTTTTGCCCATTTTTTATGCTTCCTCTGTTGAGTATCATCTACCTTCACTTATTCCAAGGAGAACTTCATCTACAGGTCCCCAAAGGCTCCCTGATGGATTTTGCTGCTCTGCCTTATTGCTATCAAGCCTTGGCTCTCCTCTCACTACTTTGAAAACACTGCAAAGATAGATCTGTTGCTGCCTGGGATGTCCCGGGAGTCTCTTTTTCCACTTATGTGATTTCCTTTGATGCTCATTCTCTTCTGTCAGTTTCTGAGGTTCAGGATTTCAGCGCCCTCGGTAACTGAGCATTTTTTTCAGCTCCGTATTAATCAGACCGCGACACTTCATTTTACAGCTTTCCAGGCCTACCTCCAGCCCGTGGCCCACGCTATGCCACAAGCATGCTCATACCCCATGCTAGGTGAACAACTCTGGTTATATCCCAGCCCCCTCCATAAAAGTTGAGACAAAATTCGACTGCCACCATAAGCCTGTTGGCACCGAGGTCTCTCGCCAGGTAAGGACTGCGCTCGGATGTTTTTTGGAAAAAAAGATGGCCACCGCCATCCAGGTTTAAATTGGGTGCCCCAAATTAGAGACCTAAATAAAAAGGGACTTGACTTAGAGCCACGCGGCACGTCAGCGACTTCCATCCGTTTCAGTGGGAAATATTGGCTGGGATTTTACACGTGCCTGAGGGATTTAGGAACGCAGATCTCTGCATTTTTCCCATTAACCCTTCCAAAACAAGAGGAAAAAAAATCAGACCACTTATTTAGGTGCATAAATATGGATGTGGCCATGTCATTTTAGGAAGCTAGGCTCACCACTCTCCCGCATTTATAGATCTTACTTCCATTACGTTAACTCTGTCCCCACCCATGCCAACGTGGATCCATGCCTAACATTCACGGGAGGAATCCTGTCTTTCCATCAGCTTCCAGCTGAGTCCCAGCACCATACCTAGAGGCCTGGTGCCCCTGGGTAAACTTTTAGCATCGTCCGTTCCTTCGCCAGAGATAATGATAATAATAATCGGACAATGGGGAAAAAAATTACCATTTTCGGGTCCCCTTTCTGTCCGACCACCCGGTTCACCCATGCCCGTGTCCTCAGGATTCTCCTATGAAAAGCCCCATCTCTACAGGTTGAAGTCACTGAGTGGCATGTGGTGATCTCAAGCCATAAATGACCAGGTGCATTTTTGAAACACACCGATCCAGCACTCTTAGCCATCAAAAGCACCTTAGCCAAATGCCGAAGCGTGTGGAAACCAACTATGCTTAACACGTGGAAGCACCCACGCACAAGAAGAGAGGGTTTGGTAACAGTGCCTACTGCACAAAGGAAAACTGCCTTAGGAAAATAAAGCTGCTAAATCACTTTATTATTTTCAAGCCCAACATAAAAAAAATGAAACAAGCTCAGGGAAATGCACGAGGGATAATATTTTCCAAATGTGGGTGCCTAAAGTCACCTGAATAAATGGCCTGCTTCACCGCGATGCTGAGCACCAGAATATCTACTGACCAAGATCTTCAATGCCCGATAGCTAAAGTCTGTATTTGTTCAGGCCCAGAAATTCCTCGCACAAGCAGATACAGGTGTTATTTGTGCAGGTGTGCAGTAGGTTAAGTGCCCATCTGGCCTCGTGCATACAAATACCTGCTTCGAACATGGAATGGGGCATTGGTGCAAGTGTCTGAACACATTTAACTCTGCAAATCCTGCTCTTATATCTATCTGTCTACCTATCTATCTATATGTATGTATATATATAAGTGTATATATATACATACATACATATATATGTATGTATGTATATATATGTATATGTATATGAATGTGTGTGTGTGTGTGTGTGTGTGTGTGTGTGTGTGTGTGTATACATGTGCAGAGTAGGGCTGGCCAATTACCCCCAAATAAAACAGAAGTAAAACCTTACATTGAAGTAGGAAAGAGGTTTTGGAAAACATAATAAAATATAGTAAGACCTGAACTATATAGTGCAGTCATCCTAGCTGCTGTACCATGAAAATAATAAGTATCCAGATACCCCAGCTAATACCAGGATGCCACGGTACATGTGCTATAGAAACCTGGAGGGTCTTTACTCTGAGGACCTCGCAATCCAGAGGGGCAAGAGAAAGACACCAAGGTAAGAACTAGTCCAAGGCCATGCAACAAAACGGTGGCAGATCCAAGCAACAAACCCAGATCCCTTGACCCACAAGCCATTCTCTGATACCGAGCTGTCTTTCAAGCCTGCTCAAAGCCCATTTAAGGTTTCCGCTCACCACCTCGCTGCTCACTTTTGCAGACTGCTGCACTGCTTGGTCATCCGACCGATAATCTTTGCAGCCTGGCTCCCTGAATTTGGGCTCTGTGAGGATCGAATGGAAGAGTACATACTTAGATGGACAAGACCACAGTTTCATATATGCTGGTGAATGGTAATACCACTTTTTCACTTGTATGGTAACCCTACCAAACCACTATGTCACCTTTCAGATCTATGCAGCTTACTGGCCTCAGGGGACTGTTTTATTTATTCACATCAGCCCCTGTAGCCACAACACAGGGCTGCCAAGGTGTTTTTTGAACATCTCAAACCCTAATTCAGATCACTTGACAGAAAACAAGAAATACCCAGAATCAAGACTTAGCCCCTGGAGAATTTAAGCTGGCATTTTAAAATAAAAGGTCTGATTGCTTTGAGAGTGGTTACATTATTATGTTGGGAAGGCTCAGAGAAGATGCACGGCATAGGTTTCCATGCGGGGAACAGGACAGAAGGTCAAGCCAGATATTATGCGAGAGCTCGATTTATGATGTGAATGAAGAAGTAAGCTGATCAAAATGTGCAGGGAGAGAGCTCAGCGAGGGTCAGGTGGGGTTGTGGATGGATGTGAACCCCAAGAAGCAGAGGAGGATACATGATTTAGCATCAGGAAGGGGATAAATGTAGGTAAAATATGTACAAAACCAGGAAAGGCAATTCTGAAATTAGCAGAGCAGAGACCCGGGCTTAGTGACCGGTGCAGGAGGCAAAAGCTTCTAGTTCGAAAGTCTAGAAAAAAAGAGGGGGTGGGGAAAGGGGCCTACTGATACAGTGCAACACACAGGTTTTAATGCCTCTGTCCAGATAACTATGCCCGGGCGGGAATATTTGGTTTCCCCTGCCCTCCAGTCATAGGGAATCAAGAGCTTAGTGAGGGAGATTGAAGGCTGGAAGGAGGACATGCCGTCAGGGCTGGTTGTAGGAGACGGTGGATGGGGAAGGGGTTCAGTCCTGCCCCTGGGTGGGTTCTCATCCTCTGTGTTGCAGGATTTGTAGAGAAATAACTGGCTTTAATGTTATATGTAGGGCTTACAGCACATGTCTGTGAGGCCCAAGCTTATGCCCCATCTCAGCCCTAGCTGGATGGCTGCAGTTTGCACAGGGAATCTCTGCACGTAGGGAGGCAGGGGCAACATTTCCACTTATAAACTGCTAGATCACACATACAACCCACATTTCCTAGCTTCCCGGCCTTTGCACCCAGCAATGGCACCACGGTCTCCAGACCCTGCGACATTCAAGTGGAGGGCAGGTTTATGTGGGGAAGGGGGCACGTCTTCCTTGGTATCCTTCTGGTTAAGTAGGGAGCAGGAATACAAAAACCAATCCCCGACTTGTATGTACCGGAGTGAAACAGATCCTCAGTCTACAGTTGGCCAACTCCATCCAAATGCTTCTTGTGCCAAATTTCCCAGTAACAGGTCCATCTCCATGCAGGAAAACCACCTACCCTAGCATTTCCGTACCGACCTGCAATGTACCTCCCATTTCCTTCCTTTAGAGCAGTGGTTCTGCACCGGGGTACATGTACCCCCAGGCAGTACCTGAAGCCTCATCAGGGGGTACATAAGCTATATTTCATACACTGTCTAACACAGGTCAAAGGGCCTAAAATGTTAATTTCCCATTGAAAGGGGGTATGTGAAGTCTCCCATCTGAGCCGAAGGGGTACGTTGACTGAAAAAGGTTCAAAGCCACTGCTTTAGAGAGTTGCAGTGAGAAGCTACATTCGTATCATGCGGAGGCAACGGAGCTCCTACAGCAATACCGTCCCCCCGCTTTCTACATATTCCAGGATAATTTTCCTTATATCTGTTCTCCTTGGTCAACCTGTAGCATAACCCTTTGTCCTTCATACCACTGAAGAGCAGACAAACAATGTGGCTGTCACAACTTAGCCAGTATTTATTTTCGTCCCACCCTAAAGCTACTTTAATTCAAGGGGACAGATTTTCCGAGGATGGGCACTCAGCACTCTGAAAATCAGGTCCCTTTAAGGCTGTTTAGTATAAAACCATCCCTAGTCCTACATGAAAGCCATTTTACTTCTGCATTTGCTGATTGAACTTGCTTCAGCTGCTACCCCTTAGGCAAGCATTATGGCAATGAGTGATTCATCAGTGCAATGTGTCTGACCTCCGCAGCGGTTTTGCTGATGTAAAGCTGGGAATATCAGGACCATAAACTCTTCTAGCCCCCATGGACGCAGCCAATAAAAATCCTCAGAGCCGTTTCAATAAGGGCAATGTGCTCACAGGAGGCTTCCCGATGGCTGATTATTTCTAAGCTCCAACTGCATCCTTGCATTGCTCTGAGTTCATTCACAAGGAAAACCACCACTGAAGTCAATGAGGAAGAACCACATCTCCCCCTGCTACACGCACACACGTTCTCCCTCTTTCCTACATACCCACACAATAGCTGTAAGATCCCTTGGCAAGCTTTCCCAGTTTAGATATAAGCTCCCCATCTAGAGGAAGTAGTATGTATTGCAAATGAGGTGCCCAAGTTATAAATGCTCTGGCTGAAGACCTAACATGAGACATTATGCTCTGGCCTGTGTATGTGTGGAGATGGGTGAAAAAAAATCCTCCCCCCAACTCCCACTGCATGGATACACAAGGCTTGCAGCCTAGAAGGAAGGTACAAATTATACTGGACTCGTGGTAGAGGTGATATCTTTTATTAAGCCAACTAGATTTTTGCAAAAAAAAATTTAAAAATTCTTTAATGGCAAGCTTTTGGGTGCAGACACCCTTCTTCAGGCATCGGAGAAAAGATTGTAAAAGTTCTCCTTGGTAGAAATGAAAATTCATATTTCATAGGAGAGTTGAAGGTGGTAAGATCTCCTGTTCGTAAAAGTTCATTTTATATGCAGATTAGGCTCAGGGAAAAGTTGGAATAGTCTGCTTACCTCGAAGGTGCTTGTTGGTTAGCAGGATGTAGTCATATTTCTTTCTGGTCATGGTGTTTCGCATTTCACAGAGGAGCAAATCAATGGGATGCTCTTCTGAATTTTTTTTTTTTTTTTTTTGCAAAAATCTAGTTGGTCTAATAAAAAATATCACCTCTACCATGTGTCCTGATTGCTTTTTACTCTAGACCAATACAGCTACAACCTGCATAACTGACACCCCGCCAACCTGGACCAGGAGAGGAGATACCAAGCAAGGGCATCTGGGTGCATCTGGAGGAAGTGCTGCATGTACGTCATACAACACCCCGTGCGGGTCCCTGGCGCGAGGGATATAACTTGGAACAGATGTTTTCTAACACAAAGGACCCAGGTCTCTTAGTCTCGGCTGCAGCAGAGTCATCTCCGTGTGGCCCTGGCACTGCTAACGAGTGCTCCCAGGAGCAGGTGTGGTATTGGGGGCATTGGCTGCAGAACAAAGAGCACCATGACCAGGGGCTCTGCAAGGATTTGGACTCAGCCTGGGCACAAGATGTGCTGTGGATACAGCTCCCGCTGCTGTTGGCTTGCTCTGGGGAAAGCATTGCATCCCATCAAAACCCTGTAAGAGCCTTTTACAGGATGCTTCACCACCCAGCGAATCCATTCAGTGCTCCCGACCCTGGACACTTCTCAAGGGCGACATCCTCCAAGACGAACGCTCTTGGCCAGACTTCAAAAGAGGACAAAGGACACCGTAAAGAAAGGTTGCTAGCTAGAGGTCACTCTTACAGGACTTCCCATCGGTTGTATTGCTGCATGGTGGTGGGGTCATCACTGCCAAAGGCAACTTGACCTTAATCCCAGGCTCTCAAACGCTGTCCCTGGGATTTCTAGAGCTCTGTGGAGCTTAGCCTCTTTCCACATGGGCCATCTCAATCTTTACTCATGCAGAGAAAACTTAAGGCCAGATCAGACCAAAGAGTAACACGCTCCTCTAACGCCTGCAGGTCAGATAGGACCGGATAATGCAGAGGACACAACATATGCAACTTCATATCTTTATCGCTTTCGATGATCACCCCTTCACACGTGACAATTCCTCGGTTGTTAGCATGTTTATTCATCCAGGTTCCCAAGAGATTTTTTTTCCTCCTTTCACTAGGCCAGCCATATCTTCTGCATCCCATTAAACAGCCTATTTTTAGCATGGTTTTAGCAGCCTGACAGAATATGGCACCAATTTATCGTCCTTGGTGGCTTTTTAGCCTTTGGGAGGAGATCAAGAGAACAGCAAAACTGTACATTTTTTCTTAAAAGGGGTAATTATTCCCATTAGGTGCTCAGCTTTTTTGGTCTCGCTGTTATTTTTGTGATTGGTTAGTCTCGCAGGGCTTTCAGTGCCACCCCCAGCCCCAATCCTCATCGGACCAGCCCCATCCGAGCAAGTCTGCCGCTCACGCTGGCCTGCCAAAGGCAGCTCACGAAACCAAACTGGATTTTTGAAATATCTGGTTATCACAGGGACCGTGTCGGTTTGCGGTTCGGAGGGAAATCAGGGAGGAGGCAGACTGCTCTGATTCCCAAGCCTACACCAAATCAAGATCAGCATTCATTAATTCATTACAAGGGGACGTTTAAAAGCACTCCCTAGGTCAGGCTGATCCCTGTCAAGAAACAGAAACGCAAGGCTGCAGGCAGAGGGAACTTGAAAGGTTTCAAGTGAGTTAGAGGGTTTGCCTGAACGTGCACGTGCAGTTCCCATCCGTGACACCTGTGATCCAAATGGCTGTCGCTTTAAGCCAGAGTGAAATAAGGTTAGAGTAAAAATATCCGGGGTAAGGGGAAGGGAGCTGGGCCACAGCACAGTGTAGGGAGGGAAACCATTGCTAGACAGCTACTCCTGCAGCTGCACAACCGGGCTGGGGGTGGGCACTACATGCGGGTACACACACATGCATGCACACATGCACATTGGTGCAAGTCAGCAGAGCTGAGCTGGCTAACTCTGGAAAAGACCACGTGAGGCAGGAACAGTTTTGTACCCTCTATGAACCATGCAGAAGAGAGGCCAAAATTATGCCAGCCTGGGATGGGGAGCTGCTCTGCCTCGGCAGGTTAACTCCACGCTAGCCTGTACCAAGAGCTAGCCTTTCTTCCCATCCATCAGCTCAACAGCGACACTTGGGACACCTGCAATCTTGCTACTTATTCAGGATTTGCCAAGGATTTTCCAACTATACTCCTTGGCTTATGCCACCCCCACCACGGCTTCCAGGGGGTCTCCCCGCCAAATGCTAGCTTAGCCAAGGATGACTTAGTTTCCAAGCTCAACCACGAGCCACTTATAGTACGACTGACCTGCCTCCCCTGATGCTGTCAGGATTGCTGCTGTCAAGGCCACCCCATCCATCCACTCGTAACCATGTCCCAAACCCGGAGCGGTGGTGGTGAAGCCACTTCGGCAGAGCCCCTTAGGGCTGTTCTCAGGAGCTGTCTCCTTTGTGCTTGAAAGCAGCTTATGGGGATGTCCGTGGAGTGGTTTTTACCCCTGCATTTCTATGTTTGGTGCCAGGGAGCTGGCGGGTGGGATGTGCTGGAGAGCAGGAGCAAGCCACAGTGCACTGTAGGTACATCTCCCTGGCCCACTCCCACAGTGCCTGGAGTTCACTGCGTCCAGAAGGGTTGCATGCAACTCAGACCAAAGCACATCACGCATCCCTCTCCATACCCGGGCCACGGAAGAAACACGTTGTCCGACTCCCACTGCAAAACTTAGCTGTAGCGCTAGAGATTCGCCGCTTGGAGATCCCAGGTGCTGGCCAAGACAACAGCCCTGCCGTAGCCGTCTCAGTAAACCGTATAGGCTCAAGCCTGCAGCTATCAGGCTCCTTCTGAATGGCTCATTGGGTGCAATCCTGCACCTAGTCGAGTGATTAGAACAGGTCCTAAGGACCAGGACTGAGCATGACAAGCACCAAGATAATGCTGTTTTTGACATTTGACGTTCAAGAAGTGCCTTCCCTCCAAAATTCAAGTCCTCAGCATTAAGGTATGGGACAGCACCCTCTCCAGCAGCCAGCTGCAGTGCTAGTGAAACATTATCGTTAAGCCACTACTGAAACAGTCAAATACAATTTCTTGAAAATACTTTGCACCATGAGAAGCTTTTTCCACCAGTTTTAAAGGTCCTTTTGGGGATCGATGAGAGCCACTTCCGCATAGTGATCCCTGGCAACATCTCCGGCAGCCAAGAGCTCCCAAATCCACAAAAACACCAATGCGCACGATGATAAAGATACTGATCACGTTTTTGCCATATGAAAGGAAAGGTCCCTCTTTTTTTTCTGCCCACTGCCGTTAAAACACACCTAGCTCTTGTATTCAGCTAGGAGATACAGGGGCACGGCAAAGTCCGGGAGGCATCGCTTGGAAATGGCAGCAGCCAGGATAGAAACCACAACCTTTACAGGAGAAATCTAGCTTGAAGGGATGAACAGGGAAAGGGGGACTGGAAACAAGCCTGTAATTCAGGGAGAAATCCTACCCGACCTGCCACAAGCACAGAAGAAGATATGAAGTCACCAAAGATCAGCTGGCAAAAAAGGCAGGAAAAGGGAAACTGAGGACACGGTGAATGCTTGGAGCAACGGACTGGGTTCGAGAGCTTCTGGAGGGGCTGGACGTGTTCAAGTCAGTGGGTCCAGATGCTCTCCACCCCGGGGTGTTGAGGGAGCTAGCAGGGGTTATTGCAGGGCCCTTGGCACGGCTTTATGAGCACTCCTGGTGCTCGGGCCAGGTGCCAGATGACTGGAAGGTAGCCAACGTGGTCCCCATCTTTAAAAAAGGGAGGAGGGAGGACCTGGGCAACTATAGGCCCATCAGTTTTACCTCAATCCTAGGGAAACTCTTTGAGAAGATCATCA
>NW_017728907.1:48993117-48996165 GCF_001723895.1 Crocodylus porosus | reverse complement strand
GCATCTCGAGCAGGTCCAGGGAGGTGATCCTCCCCCTCTGTGCGGCACTGGTCAGGCCACAGCGGGAGTACTGCGTCCAGGTCTGGGCGCCGCACGTCAGGAGGGATGTGGACAACATGGAGGGTCCAGAGGAGGCCACCCGCATGATCCAGGGACAACGCAGCAGACCCTACACTGAGAGACTGCAGGACCTAAACCTGTTCGGCCTCCGCAAGCGAAGGCTGAGGGGGGCCTGGTGACCGTCTGTAAACTCACTAGGGGGGACCAGAAGGGTTTGGGGGAGAACTTGTTTCCCCTCACGCCCCGGCATAACAAGGAATAATGGACACAAGTTGTTGGAGAGGAGGTTTAGATCAGACATCCGCAAGAACAACTTCATGCTCAGGGCGGCTAGGAGCTGGAGCCGACTTCCAAGGGAAGTGGTGCTGGCTCCTGCCCTGGGGGGCCTTGAGAAGGGGCTTGATGCCTACCTGGCTGGAGTCCTCTGAGCCCAGTTTTTCTCCTGCCCGGGTAGGGGGTCGGACTTGAACATGTACAAGGTCCCTTTGACCCCACTTCTGTGATTCTGTGAATGTGCAGCACAAGGTTTTGGCGAGAAGAAGCCCCCGCTTGAGTAGAGAACAGCTTTATCATTACCACCTAGCCTGCTTGGAAAGTTTCCACTGAACAACTGCTCTCCCATCCCACCTCAAGAGATTAAGTCCCCAGTAAGAGCACACATTTCTCAAGAAAGGGCAAGCATTGAGCATCACAAAAACTTACCCCCCCAGCACAATAACGCACCCATCACTGCTTACCAAGGCATGTTAAGGGGGGGAAAAAAATCTCGTGAAGAAAAGAGGGTCAAGAGCTAGGTATGCATGGCAGTTGGGAAGTAGTTTTGACTTCATCTGACACGGGCATCATCGCAGGCCTCTAACATACGGGGCTTACTCTGCTTTGCTACCCCTAGAAACACTTCCTAAGGAAGCATTTGCTGTTGTGACCGGAGAAATGAGTCATCATGTCTGCTCTTTTTTCAGTGTGATGTTTACTCCGTTTTTTAGGCTACCCCAGGGCTGCCCAAAGCAACTGGGAAGCTCTCGGGGCTGGCTCACTGCCTTCGGGAAGACGCGTCTGCAAATCAGGGATGCTCCTTGGAGCTAGCAGAAAAGTCACCCTCAGATGGTAGTCTGCAGAGCAGGGGTTATTCTACCCGGTGGGAGGCAGCCCCGGCGTTTGAATCAAGCGCTACTAACTCAGCACAAGCAGGGGGCTGGACCAGATGTTTGCACTACAATCTCGTACTGGGGCTTTTTGTTTTGCTGCTATTGCTAATGCTAGAGATATAACGCCCATTTGAGGTCCAGTACTTGTGCCGGATTTAATGCAACACATCATCAGCCCATGGGGATCGCTTAACTAAGCATATGCTTTAGTGTTTCCAGGACCAGGGCCTGCAAGCATGGGGATGCACGTGTGTGCATTCAGGCCGTGTTCGGTGCTATGCCCCTTTTCGTGTCATCTGTGGCATTTCAGGAACTTCTTCACAGAGGAGTTTTCAAGTTTCATAAACTTTGCCTTAATGGGAAGCCTGGAGCCATGGCTCTTCCATGGGGTAATTCTCCTTCCTCCCCCTCCCCTCTATTTTCCACTTTTAGTGATAATCCTGTGGTCGGCTGTGCTATTTCATGCTTGGCTAGACAATTAAGACCTCCTGCTGTTTGGCTCTGTCTTTGTTATGTATAATTGTTCCAAACACTTCGCCACCGCGGCCAGCTATTCTGGACCTCACTTTGTGCTGCAATTATACTTAAAGGCTAAGAGGTAAGAGAATTTGAGCAGCACAAAGCCTGGAAAGAAGAGTTTTAGACCTGGGGGGGGGGGAGGGGGCGGTGGAAAAAATAGATACATTCTTAAAGTAACATTGAAGAGAATAAAACGATAAGTAACTCCTCACAATTAAAATGTTGCTCAGGTCTGCATGGCAGCTGTCCAGATCGCTGGTCGGGTCAATTTGCCAGGTATTGGCAGGGTAATTTTTTTCCTTTGCTAGAGGTAAAAATTGAGCCACAATTGCCTCACCAGGAAGGATGTCATGTGTGTTGTTTGCCATCTAGTGGGGAGGTGGATCTGATGCAGTGGAGTAAAGATGGCTGAGGGACCAAATGATGGCTCTGTTTTGCCCTTAAGGACACCAAAAGAGGTTGAATCCACCTTCCTTGCTCGTGCTAAAAACCCTCACTGGCTCACGAGTAGCATGCATGGAGTCAAAGAGTGACCCACGGATGCTACTGGCCACACTTCCATCGACGTGCATGGTGACTAGTATCATTGAATAAATACTGTTGCACCCATCTTACAGATAGGGAAACTGAGGCACCAGATATGATCACATGATGCATTTGAGGTGACATAAGGAATCCATGACTTGTGCTAGCCCCATACCAGGGACACCAAATGACTCTGTCACTCTTGCAGGTGGTGAGAGCAAGCCTCTAAAATGAGCAGGTCACTGTTTACATGTCAGACGGTGACCCTCATTAGCCCAGAAAATAGTCTCCTAGTTCAGGAAATGCATGAATTTAAGCATGTGGCTGAATCCGGCAACAAAACCTTCCCTGGATAAACAGGAGCCAGTGACAGCAAGCAATCGGCTCAGGGCAAAACATGGGAGGAGTATTCCTGTTGCAGCTTCCAAAGACTGTACCCATCCCACAGAGATGAATGCGAGACTCTGCCCTGACGCTCTCCACCCCCGAGGGCTGCGGGAATCGGCTGCCGTCATTGCGGGACCCCGGCGCGGCTGTACGAGCACTCGTGGGGCTCTGGTGTGGGGCCAGAGGACTGGGAGAGGGCCAGTGAGGTTCCCATCTTCAAAAAAGGAGGAGGGAGGACCTGGGAAATTATAGGCCTGTTAGTTTTACCTCAATCCTGGGGAAGCTTTTTGAGAGAATTATCCTGGCACATGTCCACGAGGGGCCGGGGGGGAGATCATGCTCAGGGGCAACCAGCACGGGTTCATTAGAGGCAGGTCCTGTCAGACCAACCTGGCGGCCTCTACGACCA
>NW_017728907.1:48980755-48992297 GCF_001723895.1 Crocodylus porosus | reverse complement strand
CGGACTCGATGATCTGCTCAGGTCCCTTCCGACCCAACCAGCTATGAAGCTATGACACAGGCCCCCCCAAGCAAAGCAGTTGCTTTACAGCTACAGGCACTGAGCAGAGCAATAGAAATGTCTTTCTCCGTCTAAGGGGAAAGAGATCAATTTTGGAAATTAAAGTGCCTACCTGTAGGTTCGGGCCAGTTTTAACTCGGTGGTCAGCAGCTTAGCACAGCCTGTTCTGTTTTAGCGGATCAGTTTCTCTGCTGAAAATGAGTGAGTCATTTCATGCCAAGGACTACTGGAGATCAATATAAATCTTCCTGGACTTCCCTGTGGTTTTAATTGCCACTAAAAAGAAATCCAGCCATTTTTAACTGTTTAAGGCTGGATCTATACACACCAGTCACATTTCAAATCAGTTAGACTGGACACATCTCAACGCTACGTCACCATCCGGCGCGCTACGGATGCATAGCAATCGCCTGGGTCTACACAGGATCACTAGCTACATCGCCGTAGCGGTGCGTTCCTCCCTTAGAGCAAGGGATGGGTGCCAACAGGAGTGACCCAGTGATCCTCAGGAAAGCTGCACTGATTGACACTAGCCAAAGACCCCAGCTCTTACTCAGACGGTGCGTAGAAACCGTGACTAGACCCCTGTGCCATTGGTTCAGCTTTGCTCCCTCACCCAAATTAGTTGCTGTGAGATGACACTGCTCCACTGGCTCTGTGTTTGGGAGGCCGTTCCCATGGCCTAGCCCCTCAACAGTTCAGGCAGAGGGGGCATGAATAGAGTAGGCCAGGGAGAGGGAAGGCCCCTTTCCTCTTTGATAGGGTCCCATAGGTTACACAAGCATCCTAGTCAACCTACTACGTACAGTCTTGTCTTCGTAGCCTGAACAACCAGGTGCCCATTTACAGCTGGGGCAACCTTGGCCAAGAGTCCAGAGCAAGGGATCTTTGGATGTTTCAGCTGTCCTGTTGCCACTCGCTAGATAGATAATAAAGGGTCTGACCAACACGGGGCTGGCAGATTGGGAGACTGAAGTCTAATGAGCCGTAAAGCAGATCCATCTCAGAAGTTGCTTGTGTAACCTATGGGACCCTATGGATCTGCTTTACGGCTCATTAAGCTTCAGTCTCCCAATCTGTCGACCCAGTGTTGGCCATACCCTTTATTGTCTATCTAGCGAGTGGCAACAGGACAGCTGAAGTATCCAAAGATCCCTTGTTCTGGACTCTTGCCCCAGCTGTCAATGGGCGCCTGGTTGTTCAGGCTATGAAGTCAAGACTGTACGTAGTAGGTTGACGAGGATCAATCTACTACATACAGTCCTGGGCAGTGCCACTGGTTCAGTGCTTCATGGATGGCTCCATCCCATCGACATATTACAACCTACTTCCGCTACGGCCAGCAGTACTTTAGGCCGGGCGGCTGTAGTCCATGCTTTCATGATGACAGTCTTTGGCTGGCTCCTAACTAGTGACACATGGAGGAGATTCATTTCATGAGCACAAAGCATAATAGCATATCAGGCCGTGTGGCTACTCATGGCAGGGTTAGCATTCCCACCGCAGAGGCTACCCAGTAACAGAGCGAGCCCACTGCATTCCTGACATAGCTCCCTCCGAGTTAGACTAAAGATAACTTTGGCTCGGCATGTCTTAAATGGCCTGGGAATTTTGACCACGGTCGCTATCAGGTTTTCCTTTCCTCAGTTACCAGCAATGATCCAGCCCTTCAGAGGCAAGCAAAGAAACAAGGGCGTTCGCTAAATATGCTCAGGATTTTGACGAAAAACTCAATTAGCATCTCACGTGCACGGTCTTTGACTTCAGATTAAGGGACCGGTCGGGGCAAAATGCTCATTTTTCCATCCGTGTTGCTTTAATACATTTTTTCTAGGAGTGTAGAAGAGTGAGCGGGACTGGGGAAACTATTAATAACGATAGTGTGGTTTCCCCGTCCCAACTAGTCAAAAAATTATGGATTTGGGCCCCTGAACTAGAGACTGGCTTGAAAGCTATAGATTTTTAGCGGTGATTCCTGGTCGGTTGTTTCCATGCGATGGCTGGGGTCTGTAACTTTATGGTTTTCAACTCTTCCCTGCAATGAAGAAAATTGGGAACTGAAAGGGAAGCTGCGATTCTTCCACTACTCCAGGAGCTGCTACTGCTACTCCACGACTACTTTCCTAAACCTTCCAGGTTTGGGGAAATGATCATAAAGACCAGGTATTGGGACTACAGTCAACAGCAAGCCTGTTACCCATCTACGTGCCCCATTGAATTCCTTTCACAAGCCGTCTACCAAGCACTTTTCCAAGCCACAGAATCTATCCCAGGACTGCGACCTTCTCTCCAAGGTCAGCATGCCAAAAAGGGGATTTTTCCCAGTCTCTTTCAATATTCTCCAGTTTACAGACCCCCGTGTCCACTCCTCCATGAGCCACAGGAGTTTGGATGCATCTTCCTCTGCTCTGGGCCCTGGTCCATCGGAGCATTGAGAACATTTTTCACTTTAACCACAAGCATCAGTTTCATTAAAATCAACAGGGCTGGTTTGCTGAGTCAGGGGCCTGGCTGGGCTGAGAGGGAAGGCAAAAGGGAGATGTATTTATTGTTTAAGACTGTATTTCCTAAAACAAGAACATTGGCCAAGCAGAGCACGGAAGTTGTGTGTCTTTGGACTCAGTTAGGAGGGATGGGCCCATGGTTAGGATGCTGGAATTGGACTAGGTAGATGTGGGTTCAATTAGGACTAAAGTAACTACACGGTGGGTGCGTCTACATGAGACACTAACTGCTCATTAGCATAGTTTACTGTGAAGTGAGCATGTGCATCTACAAGTGTACGTGCTTACTATGCAGTAAACTTCCCTAATCCGGAGTAAATTTGCTACCTGCAAATGCAAGTAGAAAATTGACTCAAGATTAGTAATGGCACAGTAGCGCTCATGTAGACGCCTGACTGGGAGGAAAAATCTGCTCCTGGTCAGCTGTCCACCATGGGGGTGGGAGATGGCTGCCTGCTGCCAATGCTCGGCCACTGAAGCCCAGGTGGAGACTGCATCCCCTTGCCCCACCAGCAGGGAGCTCCAAGCCCCCTGCTCTGAGGTCGTGACTGGGGAGTTGGAGGCTGGGAGACCCTCATCTCCCAGTGCCGGACTCGCAGATAAGGGTCTCCCAACACCAGCCCCGTGATCACAGAGCTGGTGCTGGGAGATCAGGATCTCCCAGCCCACCCAGCTCCATGAGCGTGGAGCTGGGAGGGAGGGAACAAGCTGGGGAGCTTGTTTCCCACTCAGCTCCACACTCAAGCTTGTCACCTCCCGCCTGTTCCCCCACCCAGCTCCGGGCTCGTGGGGTGGGAGCTGAGAACTATCCTGATCAGGGACAGATCTCAGCCCTGTGCCCTGATTGGGCGATCAAAGCACAGGGCTTGGAAAGAGATGCAGGGGTGGGGTAAGTCCCAGCCCCTCTCCCCAATCAGTTGGTGGAGCAGCTAGCAGCCAGCTAGGGTCTCCCAGTCCCGTGCCCAGCAGCAGGCATCCCACCTCCCCCACCTCTGCCCCCTCGCCAGGGCTGGGTGCTCCTCCGGTGACTGCAGAAGCCCACTGCAGGAAACGGTGCAAAGAGCAGCAACTTAATCCCCGCATGTGTAGACGCCTGCTCGGAAGCGCTTACTCTGGAGTAGCTTGCACCAGAGTAAGTTTAGGCCGGATCAAACACACGTGTAGATGCACCCACAATACTGTAAAGCGGTCAAAGACCGAAGAAACCTAGAAGATACAGAGCGATTCCCCAAGACACCATTTGCCACCGTTGTGACTTCTCCCTGTTTCGTCAGCCAGGCTCCCTCTTGCTTACGCTCCTATCAGATCCCCCCCGTCTGCCAGCGGTAGATGGCCAATGACACGCTGTTGAGCCATTCTGGGGCTGCCCACTAGAGGGCAGTGAAACACCAGCTTGCATTTCTAGAGCACCATCTCTCCCAGGAGGCTCCAGTCACTGCAGCGAGATGCTCTCATGAGCATAGGAGAGCAGGGCCGGGAGGGACCCTGTAAGGCCGAGTCCAGCCCCCTGCTACAGGCAGGAGCATCCCCGACTCAACCATCCTAGCCCCACGTCCATCCAACCTACTCTGGAAAATGCCCAGGGATGGAGATACTTGCCCCCTAAATGTAGAGATGGGGGAAACTGCAGCGCAGGGGGTGACTGCTCTGGGGTCACCGGGCAAATCAATAGCAGAACCAGGAGGGCAGGAAAAATGAAGAGAACCGCCATCTCCCAGGGCCCTGAAGTATTACTCTCCTCTAATGTTGCTTCCCTGATGTTTCCCACTGCACGGTGCCTAAAGGAATGACCAAAGCAAGGACAAAGCCACGGTCTGTCTAGCCCAGTATCCTGTTACTAATGGTGGCCAATCCCAGACGTTTCAGAGGAAGGAATTAAACCCTCATAATGCAGCTAACTGGGGAATTTCTCCTTGGCTGTAGCCAGTGTGCTATTTGTGTACTGAAGCATAAGGAGTGATAGGCCTGGTAATTTTATCTGAGAGAGCATATCTGCAGATGTTGTTATGTTAAGGCCCAATTATCATGACCTTGTACTTCAGCTTACGCGGGACCTTCTATTTCAATGGTTATTTTTCACTCATACAGAGCAATGGAAGAAGAAATCAGTCTTGAATATCAGCCACAAGACACATCAGCATTTAAAATAGATCTGTAGAGCACCAATCACCCACAGGCAGGAATACCGAAAACAGAGGGAGAGAAAAATAGATGAGACTTGGAGAGAAAAGTGTGTTGGAAAATGAGAAAGCAAGCAGGATACCAAGCGACTACAAATGGTAAAAGAAAAAGAAGAAGGAAGAGGGAGAATGGACATGGAATAGATGAGGCACGGCGTGTTGTCAGTACGTAGGGCTTCATCACAAGTCTTGTTAGATTGGGGGGGTTTTCTTTCATCCCAGCTTCTGGAGTCACGTGATTTTGGGGGACTGTTCGCCTTCACGGCGGGGAGACACATTTCCAGCTCTTGTGATGGCTGAGCGGAGTTTGAAAGCGAGATCCACAGAAGCTTCCCAAGCTGAGAAGCAAATTTCAAGTTGCAGCTTCCTTGACTAAAGCCAGTCTCACAAGTTTGCGGCTTGTAATCTTGAATAGCTGGAGCTGCTAAATTGGCTGCAGCAGCTACAGGTGTAACATCAATGCTCCTGCTGGGGAAGGGACAGCCAAGAGAATTGGCTCGAGTGCTATACGCTGCGACCAAAGCAGACGGGCGGCCCCTGACTTAACGCTAGGCATCGGGCCCCCATCAAGACTCTGCACCAGAAACTCCTGCTAGGGAAAAACCTCCAGCCATGTAGGAAATTACCTCTTGCTTTCCAGCATCCCAACTCTGCAGCCATTAGCCTTTCTTATCATTAAGTGATGTGACACACATGTTCCAGCAAAGCGCATCGTGGTTGGACACATTTTCATTAAGCCAAAACATGCTCTACGCAGTATTTTCACGTATCAGACCTTAAAAAATGAGGCCCGTTGCTGCATAGTCAGGATGAGATTTTGCAATGGGGCCAAAGTCTGAAATATATGTGGACAGATGGAAATTTAAAACAAAAACACCCACTGGACACCTTTGAGAATTATTCAGATTGTGGGCTTTTGAAAATCCTGCCCCCCACCCTCTCCCCGGTGCCTATCTGATCTTTAAAAATCTGGCCTCTTTGAAAACTGTAACCTCAGTCCTTTATATAGGCACATCCTCATTCCCGAAAACTTGCTGAGCTGCTACGACTCCTAGTAAAGACAGTGAAAGAGCATTTAGGTGCTTAATGGATTTTAAAAGGGTTTTGGGTGCCCAGAATTGAAGGGTTTGGGGTTTTTTTTGTATTTTTATTTTAAGAACACACACATGCTTTATACACTTCAGGTTGTTTTAGGAGCCAAACATCTTTTACCCATCTGGCTCTGCCCTCCCAGGAGACTTCTCCTATGAGCGCACATTGCACTGCTGGGCTCTCCATACTTTGCATGTCTTGAATGCGTAGGGGTCTACTTAGATTAAAAGCAGTTTACACAAGTGCTAATTATACCTTCACCCTGTGAAACGCAACATCTGTTTTACTAATGCGGCCTTCTGTCACCAGCTGATAAAAGGCAGCCCCAGAGTTTACTTATGTTCCGCTGTTACAGGGAAGAGTGCATTAGCTATGATTAAATCGACATTATATTTTCATTAGGTTTGTCTTCAGCTATTAAGGGTGATCTCTCTCACACTCAAGACAGATTTACACCTTGCTGGAACTAGCAATTAACCCAACTGGGTCATGTACATGAAACCATTGCAATCTTGATGGTTCTGCATTGCACCACCATACGTAATCGTCAGCTGAACTCAGATGCAGGCAGTATTTTTTGGCTCTGATACCATTCTCTTATCCCATGCAGCAACCGCATCAGTTGTGCTGTTCCCACGTTTGCCACAAAGGGTCGCTATTGAATCGATCTGCCTCATTGGCCACACAAGGTGGAGGGCAACCTTTGGTCTTCTCCATCTGTTAACACTGTCAGTCTTCATATACTCCAGCATTTTGTGGATGGAAGATCAGAGGGATAATTTATTTGTGCTTCGTGATGCTCTGAACCAGTACTGTACCTGACCATTGGTTTCAATGTCAAGGGACCGGTGCAGAATCACTAAAGGACAAGGCATGCATCGCCATCCACAATGCAAAATAGGTGCAAGATATGAATGAAATAACAGCTGCATAATAGCCACCTCTGTAGGGGATTTGGATTCCTATCTGGGCAGTGAGAACTACAGATTTGAAGTGCAACAGAGCAGATTGGGCTTAGGAAAAGCATACTTCCTAAAAGAAAAGAAAAGTAGGAGACTGGAACAAGCAAATGAGGGAATTTATGGAATTCAGGCGGCTTTCAGGCAAAGGATGCATCTGGGATGGTTTAGGAATAGCAAATCCTGCATCTATCAGGGGGTTGGACTAGATGACCCATGAGGGTCCTTCCAAACCTACATTTCTAATATACACCGTATCATTATTTTGTATTGCACTCCTGCCTATAATTATGTTGTATTACTTCTATGCCTAGAGACCCAGATCAGATCAAGGCAACATTGTGCCAGGCACTGTACACCCATGTGGTAGAGAGGAACAGCCTTTGTCCCGGAGATAGTCCAAGACCAGCACAAAAAGGGGGTGTGGTATTGTTCAGTGTCCCAGGAGCAGCAGACCAAAGAAGATACCTTGAATCCCTGCTCACTGCCTCGTAATCAGCTACCATCTTCAGCCATCAACTGTGGGATGGGTTACTTATAAAGCCAACTTTCCCTTGCTTCTTGGACAACCTCATTATTATATCGTTGTAATTAGCCAGTCTGGAATATTTATTAGCTTCCCCCTTCCCCTAAAAAAGTGATGACTAAGAAAAAACCCGTAGGGATCCTCAGGTTGACTGAGCAAAGTTAAAGCAAGTCTTTGCCTATGTGCAAAATTTGCAAGGACTTGACTCGAGTCACACATTTCATCTCTGCAGGCAGCATATCGTTTGAAAATAGACAAGATTTTTGAGAGTGTTCAATAGCAGTTTTTCACCCAATCCACTTTTACTTGTATTTCAGCCACCAGGTTAGAGGGTTTTTTCCTGTCTTTTTTAATATCTTCCTTTGTTAGTTTGGAGCAGGTTATTTCAGGTGCCAAAGGAGTTATAAGCTTAAGCCTACATCTCTGAGCTCTGTGTGTGGGTGGGGTGGGGGGAGTCTATTTTCCAGGTTCAGGATATAGACTGGGCATAAAGTTTCCTATCCGTTTTTACCCACTGGTTAGCAACAAAGCATTCAATAGAGAAATGCAGCACTACGATACACATGCTCAAATGAAAGGCTTCGGCAAATGTCGCAGCAGCACTTATTTCCCAAGGGTGAAAGCCTAGATGTTCAGAAGTGATGCACAGTTTCGTTAGGTCAGCTCTTGCATACACAGGTTGAAACACCCAAACTGGACCCAATTTCCAGGGGGTGGGTATAGTACAGCCTCAAATAAAACACAGATCCTCATCCCATCCTCCCCTCGCCCCCCACCCCAACTCATTAGAAGTGTCTCAGACTGGACCCTCTTTAACATATATACCTGCACATTTCTCAATGGCCACTTCCCAAACGTAGGCCAAAGCTAACAAAACATTTGAGAGCTGCTTCTGCTCCTAGGTGCAGAGTGGTAGAAGAAGTCCCGTCGACTCCCTATCGAAGCAAGTTCAGTCTCAGAGGACTTCAGGATGACGGGTCTTAGCTCCTAGCAATTTCAATTCATGTGTCTGATGCATGGGCTCTCTGGGGTCCCCCCTCCCTCAGTTTTAATTTGGATCCACTCCAATCCTAGTCTGAAGGCTTTGCCCCTGGAAGCAAGATCAGACCCTTTAAAAGGGTCATTACTTAAAGTAATCCAAATTCCCCAAGAATGTTTTTGCTACCTACCGAAGGAAGGATTGCATGGGAGATGTGGTTTCACAGGTATGATTGCGATGATAAACAACTCCCCATTGCCTTGAAGTCCTCCTATTCCCAGGACAGGGGCATTAAAAAGACACTATCACAAATGAGGACTCCCTGAGCACATGTAAACTTTGCAAAGCTTAAATCCACCCTGGCCTTGCAAGGCTTACGCTTTGCATGACACTTTAATCCGACCCATTTGCTGGATTCACCCGAACTGTAAACAAGCCTTTGAAATGAAAGCTTAAAAGCCTTAGTTGTGATACATTAAGTTAATCATGAAGACACTCTGAACACATTAGCTTAACGACAATCAGAGCACAAGTGCTGCCCTCTTGCATACCCAGGGGTTTATTGAAAGAGAGTGTCTCCCTTTAGGATTTTCATTTAATTTGCAATTTTAAAGCCTGGCCTAACGCTGATTCAAGGACAGTGGGAAACTTTCCATTGACTTCCATGGGCTCCAGATCAGGCCAGCTTGCATTTGTTATGACCTGAATCCCTTCACAGATCGCCCTACCAGGAGCACAACTTGCATGCCATGCAGCAGACGCATCATCCGCCCAATTTTACGGCATCCACACGTCCCCTGCCTCAAATTCAGATCTGTATTCTGCAACCCACATTCTCTGGGAATTCAATCACTGCCCGCAGGCCGATTCCTCTGCTTGGGGAGACTTCTGTCAACATCCCCCACCGAGGGAATCAAATATCACGGCACCTCCGTGAGCGCCGCGTGGGCCTGTTGCAAACTCCAACCCTCAGCTAGGTTGGATGATGAAAAAGTTAAGTGTCCGCAAAAGCGACTTTAGCAGCGTGAGGAAGGAGACAGCCGCGAGATAGGAGCGAGCGATAGCTCCAGTCCTCAGACACCCTGAGTCCGGCTGGCTCCAGGAGCACTTGAGCTGAAACTCAAAGCTGCAGAGAACTTGAAAAGCCCTTTCAGAAGCTTCCCCACGGATCCCCGCAAACGGCTCTGGCAAGCTACCGGGTGACTGGAAATGAATAGAGGCAGATTTATTTTCTCCCCCCGTCCCTCCCAGCCAGGGAGGCATTTGCCTTGCAGGTGAAGCCTTGATTCTGGCCGTGCCCTTCGAGCTTAGGATGTCTGCACGGCACAGCCTCATCCAGTTGTGCCCCAAAAGCTGGGCATACCCACCCATTCACCAGTGCTTTCATTCAGCTCAGGTTTTGCTCCCATTTCCCGTGCAAAAGTCCTGCTCATACTGAATCCTCAGTGGAAGATCTCCCAAACAGCTAAGAAGTGTTATGGCTATTCAGGCAAAATGTCCAAGTTGGCCTGGATGAGGATTGCACCCTCCAGACTTGTGTCCCATCTATAAAAAATCCTGGCTAATTATGGAATGCTTTTTGGGATTTTTTTTAGCACTCCCTAATCCATCCCAAACAGCCACAATATACCCCTGGTACGACACACACTTCATACCTTGATGCCCATCTTGCTGGAGCCATCTGGCCCCAGGGGTCTTTCTTGCCCACGTGCAGGGGGGCTGGCCCCAACGATCTCTAAGTTCCCTTCCAGTCCCTCACAACTATGAAACTATGAAATTATACTGGCCACTTAAAACTGAACCTTTCAAACTTTGGTTAGGTATGAAATATTTTTCTATGGCTTTCTTCTAGAAAGAGTCAAAACATCTTTGAAGTCGGGGTGATTTTTTCCCCCCCCTTCTCCACCAAGGAAAAAAAAGCCAAATACGAGTCAAGAATTAAAGAGAAAAGTCAATTAGATGTTCCCTCCAGGTTTGGCTGCTGCTATTTGATTTCACAAGGAAGATACCCAGGTACAGCGAGAACAGGTAACATTTCCAGGAGTAAGAAAGAGATGCCGAAACGGTGAGGCTATAAGTGAGGTGAGGAGGGGAGAAACAGCCGACTGGGAGCTGATGTTAATCAACCCAGCAAAAGCCACTTCAGTCATGGGGGTTATGGGTTGTAATGTTTTTGAAGGAGGGCTGGATTCGATGCATAATCGTTTCCAAGGAGTGTGTAGGACAAGCTGGCCCTGAAAGCCCCCCACATAAATACAGAAACACTGAGGTAGGTCTATACCTTTCCATTAATACAAAGGGCAGGGGTGGGGTTTTCAAAGGAGCTTCAAGAAGTGCAGAATCCAAATGCGCACGAAAGAGTATCTGGAATTTGGGCAGCAATTTCCCTGGTATTTCCAGAGGAACAAGGGCCCCACTTGGCAACACGGCCTCAGGAGAGCTGCTTTAATGGTGCTCCTGCAAGACAGGGTAGAAGATGGCCTTCTACAGCTACAAGCACATTTACCTGTAGGTTTAAAACATCACCACTGAAGAATCCTAATTAGAAATCCACTGCATGTCGCAACCCCATAAAAAAGGGATACCTGACTGACCGGACAGCTTGAAGACTAGATTTTAATGTCAGAGGGTTTATTGCGATCGTCTAGTGCAGACTTCCTGCACAGCGCATGGCAGAGATGCATGTAGAAGGGATCAGTCCCAATACAGAATAGCTGAATAGAGCATCCTCTCATCACCCCCAGGGGATGGAGGATTTGCAACAAGTTTTGGGAAGTTAACAACCATCCGTGTTAAGAGATATCTTAAAAGTGTCTATAAATACACGCGCCCGCACAGACACACACGGCACTTGACATTATAAAACATTTAAATGAAGCAGATTGGGAGCAACTGAGTTCTCTTCAATTAGTTTAAAAAGGAGAGAGGCATTGTAATAGTGTAGCCCCATCAAAACCAATTCTAAAGAGGAATTCAGAAAACCATAGAAAAAGTAAGCTGGGAAACCACCTCCAGAGTCCCCTCTAGTCTAACCCTGTGTTTGAGACAGGCTCATCCCTAGCCAAACCTTATCCCTATCCCTATCCAAATCAATCTCTATCCATCCCAGACAGGCCCTTGCTTCACCTGCTCCTAAAAACTACACGATCAAGCCTGCCATGCCACTAAAAGACATTGCCCAAAGACTCCCAAAGTGCTGCAGCCTGCCCCGGGGAAAGCAGGGGACCGAGGGCTGTCAGTGC
>NW_017728907.1:48960337-48971865 GCF_001723895.1 Crocodylus porosus | reverse complement strand
GAGAATGGAGTAGGCATGCTGGAGGAACAGGAAAGTATCCTCAGCCCTGGGGCTGCAGTGATTTCTCCTAATGGGCGAGACATTGGCAGAAGGATAAATAAGCGGTGCACATGTACACCGATATCTTTTACATAGAAGAGTTGCAAGCTGGATTTCCTGCTGTAGCTCTTGGGCGTTTTGGAGTCCGGCGTGGATGCAGTAGGACAAAATATGCATATAAAATATAATATGCAGAAGTGGCTTTACTTTAGGCAAGGTTGGGGGAATATAAAGCAACAGTGCCTGATTTTATAGGGCAGGTAGCAACGAAACTCAGATAATCTGGCTGCAGACAACTCCAGATGATATGGTCTGCTCTGTCATCTTGACAGTGGGAGTCCACAGTAGTGTGATACACCCTTAGGAATGTGTTAGACTCCATCCTACCCCTCCGCTGGAGTCTACTGTGACAAAAGTGGGAAAGATCATGTAGCTGACGGGATAAGAGACTTGAGCTGAGTGTCACGGGCTTCCTGTAAGCCCTTGGACAAATCACTTGGTCTCCCTTGTGCCTCAGTTTCCCATCTCTAGGCATGATAGGAAACTGAGGAGAGTGAGCATTAAAATCCACGGATGATTGCACAAGTACAGACACAACTGTGCCACAAACCGTATCAAATGATTCCCATAAAAAATGAACACATCCAGTTTTTGCATCACAGCAAAATTAGGCAAGGAGGTTTCTTAGGTAAAAGACCAGGGTTACATGGGTTACTTTTCATTCAGATAAAACCAACATAAAAGCTGATCTAAAAGATTAGCAACACAGTGTTTCAAGTCAACTCACTTGAACTTTCACTAGAGAAGGCTGGGAGGGGAATGTATTTCTTAAATGCATTTATCTGGCTATAGCTGATATTGGCCGTCTTGTTTGATCTGGAGAGTGTGATATTGTTGTCTTTAGTCACCCTGGGAAAAATCATGCTGATCAGAAACTTGAAAAGCTCCACAGATCAGCAGATGAAGTAGCCAGTAGGGGATATAAAAGTTACTTGCAAGGGAGCAGAAATAGAGTGACATCTTTGTGCCACTTTGGTGTGTGTGTGTGTGTGTATATATACATACACACATACACACACACACACATATATATATAAGTGTGTGTGTGTGTGTGTGTATACACACACACACATACACATATATGTGTGTGTATAGATATAAATGCCAGGTCTTAGTCTTCATTTATTTCTTACTACAGAAAAATACTAGGGCACTTCTGTTGCAAAGAACTCAGGAAACCACAGCGAGGCAGGAGGTACTTAAACACTACAGATTCCTATGTGAAACCTCTGGGTTTATCTTGTGAATTGTGTCGGCACACCGAATACATGCTACCATCGTGAGGCACCCACTGAAAGTATCAAGGCACCCCAGGATGCCATGGCATCGTGATTGGAAAAAAAAAATCATTGGTTTATAAGCCACGAGGAAGGAGCCATCTCTCTTTAGAGCAGTCTTCTTTTTGGGATGTTAATGAGATGTCCAACCACCCCACCTCTTGCATAAGACCACCACTTCACAGGAGGAGGGAGTTAGAGACTTTGGGTCTTTGCTCAGAGCACGTGTTGTCTAGACAGGCGCACATACGGGAGCAGGGCACGGAGGACGCCCTCAGGCAGGAGCCACATCTGAGATCAGAGCCTCGGCTGCTGGCATCCTAAGGCAGCAACAACAGTGCAAGGAGGGGGAATGGGTAAAGCTGGGCGGGGGGCATTAAATAACCTATATATGGGGGACATTATACACACTTTCAGCTCTGTACAGCTCAGTCCAGCTTCTATTTCTTCCTACCCTTGTCCCTCTGGAGTGCCACCCTCACTTACCTTGATACTGCAGGGCGCTGCCACGTACTGTATCAGCCTGCTGGAAATCCCCCTGGCTACACGGGAACCTAACTTAGTTCCCCACTTCCTGCACCCTCTCCCCCAAGTCCCTGGCATTTGGGTGGGCTAAGCCGGTGCCATGCTGTACACTGCCTTGGGCCACGTGGGTGCAGCTGGCGTGGCTCCTGCCTGACTCAGCCATGCGCTGGGGGCTTGGGGTCGGGCAGGAGCTGCGCCAGATGCTCCAGCTGTGCCCAGGTAGCACAGTCCAAAGGGGCACGTGAATGCACGGCACTGTGTTAGCAGTACCGACACACCTACCAGGCCCTGGCCTGGCAGAGCCCAGATAACCTGCAGCTCTTGGCCCTCTTCCCCCTGCAACCTCTTCCCTCTGGAGGGGAAGACCTTACCTGAGTTTCGACTTACTGGGGCCAGGCTGCCTGGTCTGTGAAGGGCAGCAGGGTTGGGGCAGCATGCAGACAAGCTCACCGGGCCCCCTGCCTTGGAGCGTATGCTGGGGCAGGGTGGGCAGGCCGGAGAGGGCTGCAGGCGGCTCAGGGAAGGGACAAGGGCGAGAGGTGGCAAAAGCCAGGGCAGCCACGAGCCAGATGCCGTTCTTCAGAGGAGCAGACACAAGCTGGATACGTTCATTGGGTGGATCCAGCCCGCAGGCCATATTTTGCCCACCCCTGCCTGAGAGGTGACTTGGTTTAGGGCAGCGAGTTGTCTTATGGCTGGGTTAAAAAGAGCCGTGGACCTCTCGGAGCGGGGTGACCACATCACAGAAATGCTTCATTAGTGCCCAGAGGATCCTTTATGGGCAAACCCCATGCAGAAATCAAGGTGGGGACAGGCCAGGGACACTGAATTGCCCTCGTGTTTGGGCTGAGTTGAACACTTTGCCTTAAAATGGGTGGGGGGTGGGGGTGGAAAATTGGGTTTCAACAAAACAAAGCTTTTATGAAACTGCCTGTTTCCCATGAGACATTTCTTTTTCTTTTTTCTTTCTGAGTGCCAGTAAAACCCTCAAAGCTCCCAAGTCCCAAACCAAATTCATTTGTTCCTGTAGAGCCCCTCTTTACCCAGCCTGCACCCCCCATGATGCACTGTGCGAAAAGTGATGCCAAAAGGAAGATGGCATCCAATGAACCAGACAAGCTAGTGCAAGAGAAAGCATCTGAGCAACAGCTGTCCTAATCCCTCCAGGACAGGGGGAAGTTGCAGACTGACGGGGGTGTCCGGATCTGTACTTCTTTGCAAGCTGCGTCTCCTGTGAGTCCACACTCCCAGGTCCTGTGCCACCACTCCAGCCTGTTAAGGCTGAACCAGCTCTCCTGAGGCTAATTTCCCATTGCATGCAGACAAATCTGGATCAATGTGCATCATTTTGGCACAATGGACATGGGAGATGCACACTGGACAGCCTTCTTGCTTCACATGCCTGAGCATGTATCATTCAAGGGAGTCAGGACCTAATCTATTTCTTGCAGGTCTAAGGTGCCTATTAGCATTGTATCCAAGCACTGTGTGGCACTAATGAATATGGATTAGGGCCATTCATGTGAACAGCTCTGAAATCCCTCCGACATGGGCAATTAAGAGGTAATTTGCTTCCTCTTGAGGCCTCTAACAAGGCAGCCACATTTTCAGAAATGCTCAGCAGCCTGGGTGTAGGTGGGCCTGACTGCTTTGGAAAAATCTGTGTGATGTATTAGGATGGAAACTGAACACATTGGGAAAAATTAGCTTTGATTTAGATGCCTGAAAGAGGATGCAGGTCCTTTGGCTTCAGCTATGGGTGCTAAGCATGTGGGCCCAGATCCAAAGGGAGTTGGGCAGTTCTCATTAATGTATCTCTAGGAGTTAGGCACCTCTATACCTAGGTGGATCTGGGCCCCGGAAATCGTGCCCGTACAGTACATCCCTCCCTTGCCTCTTGTCCAGTTGGTGTTCTCATAAAACAGCCTAGGCTGTAGGTTCACTAATGCCTTCTTGCCCTTTTTAATCTTGCTTCCGGTTCCCGTGTCGCTCTATTTCATGCTCCTGCCAGTAGCAATATTGCTCACTGGTGACGGGGGGCGGGGTGGGGGTCTTTCCCGGCCCCAGGGCTTGGAGCACACCTCTGTCAAGGAGAATTTCCCTCCCTGCCTTGTATCTCAAATCTAAATCTGCTCACAGCCATACTTCCAGACTCAGTGATCCTGAAACCAAAGTCCTTTAATCCACCCGCCTACAGAGGTGTCCCTCCCCATGGTCCAAGCCCTTCAAGCCTCTCCTGTGGGAATTATGGCAGACACTGGGGTTTGCCTTGTTTTAAACACTGCAGATCAGGATGTTTTCAATGACAACTGCCATGGTCCCACCAGGTAAGTGTCTCCCCTGTGCAATGCTGAAACCCTATTTTGAAGGCTGGTCTCAAAGTGTATATTAAGCTGCATGCCAGTGGGTGCATCTACACGAGACACTTACCGCATGTTAGCCTAATAACACAACGCAACAGCATGCCGGTGAAAAACTGTGCTAATAGCCTACTGCGCAGTGTTGTTAAGCTAATGCGCAGTCAGCATCAAAAAATAACCATGCGCCGACACTACTGTGCAGTAACTCTAGTTACGGCGCATTTAGTTAGCACTCTATCAAGCAAGTACTAAACTAAATGTGCAGCATCTACGGCTCATTAATGAACACGTAGATGCACCCAGTATGTAGCAAGGTGCGTGAGTCCACTCCAGTTGCTGGTGCCCCTTGGGGTCCAACCTCCCTGCTTCGCCCTCTAGTCTCTTTCCTGCCACACCTTTAATATTATGATCATTAATTATACTTAGGGGGTGGCCACTGGAGTAGCTGGTTCCCCCATCAACCACCTGCCCTGCCTGTGGCCAACGGCTTGGCTCGGATCACACCTGCTGCCCCTTGCCGCTAGGCTTTCTGCCATCTGTCCTGGGTATGCTCCCCTTGCTTAGTAACAAAGGTTATAACATGCCCTGCATAAGCTTGAATCCCACCTATGCTGAGTAGGGGGCTTCTTCTGTCTTTGGCCTCTGCATCTAGAGTCCAAGGCAATTGTATTGGCTAAGGACCGTATTTGGCAGTATCACACCGTCATTGGAGAGCTGGCCCATTGAGGGCATTGAGTTCTAGCTGCATCTTCAGTCAATTTTCCTCTGGTCCAAGGGGCTGGGAAGCATCCAGGGAACAATCCCGACCAGAGGAAGAACATGTGCAATGTATGAGGATAAGCTGACTGGGCTGGCATGATACCTGCTATGAGTGAACTGCTTTCTTCTAAAGCTTGAGAGACTAAGGGCTGGGTAAGCTGTGGGTTTTTGGAAGAGCAGCGTGTAAGGAGAGAGACTGGAATGGGATCAATGAAGATTAGAGAGAAACCTGGCTAAGAAGGAGATACCGTGAATCCCTGATGCCCAGATGACTGGGAAGACTGAGGAAAAGGGCCAGGAAGGATTTGGTGTGCCTGGATACAAGGGCAAGAAGGGAATACTTGACTGTCTGATCATCCTGACTTCAGGAGGGGAGACGTTAGCTGGAACACCAGATGTGTGGCAAGGGAAGACTGCAAGGGAGTAGAGGAAAGGAAACTGAGGCACTGTTTCAAGGCAGACGAAGGAGAGACCTTCCTACCCAAGTGTACTTGCTTGTTTAATAGTTCGGAGTCAAATGCAGTGTCTCAGTCAAGAAACCATCATCTGTCTCTAGGGGAACAAGAAATCTACTCCCATGCCCTAGAAGCTCATTGCCCAGGGCAGTAAGATGTCCTGGGGCTACAGGCTGCTCCTTGCCCTCCTGAGAGGGGTGTGGGGTCTGCACCCTCTCCACTACATAGGTGTAGTGTCCTAGGAAGATGGTTTATTTGTGAGGCAGATGGGAACAAAGGAGCAGCCGGGACAAAGAAGTTGGCATGGTTTTCCTTCGTGCTATTCAAGCTATTGACCATCTAATCCACATTATAGTGTACTTCGATGGGGCCCTGTATAATAGCTTAGGGAGATGACAAAAATTCTTGTTGAACCTGCTTGCTTTGCGGGCCCAGAACATAGCCATCATGGGCCTATATTATTCATGTCCCTTCATCCTCAGGAAGCAAGAGGAGTAACTCAGGGCTGAGCTTGGCCAATATAGACCAGACAACCATGACTTGTAGTATTGATCCACAAGGGTCATCATGCTAGGAGGTTACACTGTTAGTTATGGATGGGAGAACTAACTTGGTCCCATACTGAGGTTCCCAAAGTTTGACTAACCCCTTCCCAGGTATGTACTATCTATTTCTCACCTTTGTGCACCTCTGCTTTGTGTCTTCCGGATGGAATAGGACTTGCCCAAACCACTGTGATGTCCAGCTTATCTAGGAAAGCTGGAGAGGTTTAGAAGAGCATCCAAGTCTGGGGAGATTTTCTCCTTGCTGAAGCAACCCTCGGAGACTATCTGTAGGTCAACCACGACCTGCCAGGACTGTCTGTGCTTCCATGCATTACAAGGAGCCCCCTCGTTGCCCCCCAGGACCTCAGCCCCTCGGATTCAGTGACAACAGTATCTAAGGAAGTGGGATATTACACCACCTGCCTCTTCAATTAAGTAATGTTTGGGTCCCTGCCTGTTCATTTCCATGAAGAGGAGAAATGGAAGATATGAACCATGTCCGTCTTGGGCTCGGTCCTGATCACCAATCAGGAATGTACACAGCTCTTGAATATAATAGGAACAAAGAGGCAGGCATCCCCTTGCTCATAATCTCCAAGCCAGTCTTTCCAGCCAGTCCTGTTTCACAAGAAAAGGCTCTCTTTCTCTCCTGCTTCTCTCACCTGGTTTCTCTCACCTGCCTCTCTATCTGGTTTCTCTCTCTCTTATGGCTTGCCCGGCTTCCCTAGCTCTTGCATTTCTAGCTTGTTCTCTGGGACTTATCAGCCCATATGGCTTCACCCTGTCTGAGTCCAGTGCCTTGGGCAATGGCCTCGTCTGAGTTCCAGCGATCACTGCATAAAGGGCTGTGTCACATGTTGCACTTAGGACATGTGAACTGCACTTCAAACGCCAGCCTCTCAGCGTTAAGGAGGTAAAACGCACTAAGTGCTACATAGGGTATGTCTACACATGTGCATTTACTGCACAGTAACTAAAAATACTGCACAGCACAGGTGCAGGTCTACATGTGCATGCTCGTACTGTGCAGTAAATATGGCAACTTACACCAGCTTGAGCATCCTGCAGGTATCAAATTTACAACCAATTAGTTACTGCACTTTAAGGCACATGTAGAGGCCTTACTGCGCACTAACACTGTGTGGGTAGACTGACTTGGGATTAACTTTAGTCCCGAGTCAGTCCACCCACAGTGGTAATGTGCTTTAACGCCTGCATGTCTAGAAGCTAGCCTATTTCTGCTTACTGCACAGTAACTTACTGCGCAGCAAATTTAAACTGGCATAAATGCACATGTAGACATGCCCACAGAGTAGCAAAGTTAGGACCTTTGGCAGGAGGAGTATCTCCAGAGGGAATGAAGCAATGCATATTCAGCTCTCATGGAAATGGGCCACACAGATAATACAAGTGGTCTCCAGTGTAGTGCGGGGGGTGCTACCGACAAAGAGCCATCCGACATTGGAGCTGGTTTGTCAGTCCCAGCCGCTGGACCCTACTGGAGCCAGTTCAAGACTCTGGTGGGGGCTGGGAGGCACAAACAGCTGCTTATCAGCCACACAGCTGGCTCCAGCCCTGTCCGGACTGTAGTAAGCACTAACCGTGAGACTGCTCAGAATAAGTCCCAACTTGTAGTACCGCCTACTACAATCCAAATAAATCACGTGCTAAATGTTCTGTGTGACAGGGCCCAAAGAGACATTAATTGCTCCTACTATTGATTTTAGATGCTGTCAGCTTCAATGAGCCCTATGTCTGTCTGCAAGTCCAAGGTCTGCTTGATGTCAACCAGCAATTTCCTCCAGCATAACACTATAGCACATTATGGCAAATCCTTTTCTCCCATTGATGGCAAGGTTGGCAGGGACCTTTAGCTTTGCATAGCCATAATGGTCCATAACTTCAACCCTGACTTGAGCTTTCACTGCTTGCTGAACAGTAGCACTTGGATGGGCCTGCTCAGTCTTGGGGCACCACTGTTTCAAGCTCTATAGGAATAAAAGCCCTTACAATGTATATAGAGCCATAGATTCAAAGCTGGCACATCCAGAAGGGATCACTATAACCACCTAGGATCTGACCTCCTCCAACTCATTAATGTATGAAACCTCACAACACCCTCTGAGAAAGGCTGGTATTATTATTTAATCCTTTTTCCAAAGAAGAGTAACAAGGAAGCATAGAGAAGTGACTTGTCCAAGACCGAACAGCCAGTTCAAGGCATAGCAAGGCACAGAGTTGCGCTATCATGTACCTAAGCCAATAGACATAATAACACCGTCCTTACAGATGCAGCTAATTAGCACCTCTGAAAGCTCTTTTATATTAAGTTGTGAGAGTTAGGGTGTGTGTGCATGTATGTGCATGGGTGTGCGTGTGCGTGTGTGCACAAAACAGTTGTTTCCCTTTGTATGAAAAATCACACTGCATGTTACATCTGGTGATTTAATTAGAAGGGCTGTTATCTGCTTTGACTGTGGATTCCTTCATTCCTGTAATGGGTAGCAATGAAGGAACCTAACAGATCAGGTAAGAAACAGGAGATGAAGGAGATGCTGCAGGAGTTTGACATGTATTTGGAGAAGGATGGGAGGCAACGAGAAGGGGACACATGAGTATGACTAAGGATACTCTGCTGATGGACACAGCATGGACGGATGGACTGACGGATAATACAGAGAGAGATTTTGTCAACAGCAAATGCAAACTTGAAATAATGTGGAAGAAAAAGAAGCAGTTAGACATGGTGGGCTGCACATGCACCAGGTGTAATAACAATCTTTGCCTCTATACATGCAGGACTAAGAAATTATACCCAAAGTATTTATGTGCATTTCTGAGTTACTAAAACCCAGGACGACCAGATAAAGAGAAAAAAACAACAAATATACTCAAGCGATGTGAGAGGAGGGAAAAGGAAGGACCTAAATTTTGGGGAAAGATTGGACGAGCAGCATGAAGGTGATAAAATCTAAGTGCTGCCCTTGGAGTCTGCAGACACTGAAGGGAAGGCTGAACACAACGGGGCATACGTGGAAGGAACAGGACACGGTTAAGGAAGGCAGACTGGACTGGAGGGTCTCCCGAGGGAAATGGAGAAAACTATCACCTGGCACTTTTACAAGGAGACAAGATCACCGGGACACAGGAGGGTTTGCCCTGCGTAGGGAACGGGTTATGTGATCTAGTAGGCCTTTCTCATGTCTATATGGCAAATGAGAAATCTAAATTATTGTGGATCCCTCGAGCAGACTAATGATCCGTGTCATACGGTATCCTGACTGTGAAAGCAGCTGTATGAAATTCCTCAAAGGAAGCTGCACGAAACCTTTCAGCAGACAATTATGGAATAACACATCCATGGGACAGCTCCTTCCCAATCTCGTTAGCTAGTGATTGACTAGACCCAGGGCACTCAACCTTTGGACATTATGGACCAGATGAGGCGTGCAGGGCTGGTCCACAGGACAGATCAGACCCTGCACTATAGGATTGGGCCCTAGGGGCCCACATTGCCCTTGCCCAGTCCTCTTGCCCAGGATTGGGACCCGTGCCACCCGCACGCCTGATCTCACGCCCAGGCCCCTGTGGGCTGGATCTAGCCTGCAGGCTTGTGGGTTGAGCACAGATAGAAAATTAGGGTTGGAAAGGACCTCACAAGATCACATCTAGTCCACCCCCCGGTCCAAGCGGGACCATCCCCAACTAGCTCACCCAGCCAAGGCTTTGTTTTGGTTTATTGGCGATTTTGAACACTTTTTAAAAAGTGTTTCAGATAAGGTCAAAAAAGACATTACCTGCAAATTGGGAAGTCAATAATAAAGAGATTTCTTTTTCTTATGGTCTTCTCTGAAACCTTTTTTTTTTCCTCAGTTTCCAAATTAAGTATTGTTTTCACTTATCCCGATCTTACGTGGAGTAAAATGAAAAGTTTTGTGTTGGCAAAACCGCACATTTGATTTCAATTTCGGCTACTTGAAAATGTTTGTTGATTTTTTGAAGGGAAGTTTGGACACGTTAAGTCATTCTGCGTGTTTCCTGCGTGCGCTGTTTGTGTAGGGTGAGGTTAAGGATCATTTAAAAGCTTTCTCTGGCTTTTATTGTTCTGTTGTGTGTTTCCTTCTATCCTTTTTTTCATACACATGGCCTATCTTCAGCAAATGCCTAATTAAGGAACTCATGTCATTATAAATCAGCAGCATGGCCCCCATTTATAGGAGGGAAACTGAAGCACGGGGTGGGGGGGACGACATCTATATGAGACGCTGACTGCGCAGCACCGCATGGCATGGCATGAAGCATGGCGCGATGCTATTGCGGAGTAGTAACAAGCTTCAGCAACACTGAACAGCTATTCAGAGACAGCTACTGCGCAGTAACACTTGTGCATGCAACTGTGCGGTCAGCGTCCTGTGTAGACACGGTCAGAGAGATGAAGCAACTTGCCAAAGAAAGTCTGGGACAAAAGCCAAGAACAGTACCTACCTTTCTCAAGTCTCAGCATAGGAGCCTAAATCACTTGGCCATTCTTTTGTCCCGATCCTGTACTATTTAAATATAGAGAATAAGGGCCAGGTTTTTTAGCAGGTATCTAGGACGATGCCAGGGATCTGATTCCAGGGGGAGCTGGCTGCTTAAATACCTCTTAAAAAAATCTGGCTTGAAGCGGCGTGAAATGCAGTCAGTGCAGCGTCAAGACAAAACTCCCGGAGCCTCAGACCTACAGCAAAGCTGCGGGAAGATGTTGACATTGCAGCAGGGCTGAGGGGCTAAGAGAAAAGATGACAACCAGGCAGCAGAGCCATGTCTGCTATTGAGGAGTTAAGCAGCTCCAACAACAGAATTAGCTCACTGCAAACAGGTTATTTTAATGACTCTGCCTTGTACAACAACATTGCCAGGACTAGCGGCTGGGTAGGAAGCGGCCAGAAATCTGCAGGTAAAGAGGAAGCGATAAACAGCACCTCGGAGCGGAAGAGGGTTTCAGGAAATCTGTGAGCAGCGGAGGTGAACAGGTCCCCCCTTCCTCCACCTCCTCCCTGCTCCACCCACGCCTCTCCCCCATCCCTCCCTGGTCCCCCGCTCAACTAAATCTTGGACCCACCAAAGGATGAGGGCAAGACTATCTTCCATTGCCATGTACAAGCCTGCAGAAGTCATTTAATTTCCCTGTGCCTCTATTTCCCTGTTTGTTAAGTGAAGGTGAAACCCACCCACCTTGGCACGGTACTGAGAAGCGAGGACTTGCAAAGCATTTTGCTGCCCCCAGCTGAAAGAGTCTGCAAGAATGCAAAAAAAAATTGCAGGCCCAACAGTGTGTGTATACCACCGGAAGAGCAGTCACGTGGTTGAACAACGGTCAGCACGTCTGAACTGCAGGGCCTAGAAACCTGTATGGTCAGCAATTCTCAAACTTGTTGCGGGTAGGTCTTGTGTGACCAATCTCATTTCCTTCTATGACCAGGTGACCTATCACCTGGACCAGGGAGAAGAGGTTGATGTCATATA
>NW_017728907.1:48946275-48959537 GCF_001723895.1 Crocodylus porosus | reverse complement strand
CACCTACATTGAACACCTTCAAGAGTAAATTGGATGCTTATCTTGCTGGGATCCTATGACCCCAGCTGACTTGCTGCCCTTTGGGCAGGGGGCTGGACTCGAAGATCTCCCGAGGTCCCTTCCAGCCCTGATGTCTATGAAATCTATGAAACTTTTCAGACTCAAGGCACTGGATAGACTCAAGGTAACCCTCAGAAAATGCCAGCTCTTAGTTTTCACTTTTCTGAGCACAGAAAAATAATACAGCAGGGGTTTTTATTGTTGCCAAGATCTCAGAAAGCCCCCAGCTATGGGTTTCTATTTGAAATCTCTGGGTTTATTTTGTGAATCAGGGTGCTATGGCACCCCGGGTGAGAATCACTGATCTAGGCTGTACTTTATATGGCAGAACAGATCCTACTTGAGCCAGTCACAAGCCTGAGTGAGAACTGCAGTGTAGAAACAAGATTATCTGGGAACAGGGCTTGCTTTTAGGCAGGATGTCTGGACAGATATCTTCTGCAGAACCAATCCATCCCATGGTGGAAAGATCAAAGGTCCACTGAAGAGAACTGCTCCTGACCACCTCCACCCCGCAGGGTCTGAGGCTGCTCAGTCTGAAAACATGCTGCAGTGTGCAGTCAAGATATCCTGCAGGGTAAATTTGGAGCTAGCTAGACTCCATGCTAGAGTCACCAGACTGCCTCCGGTTAGCTTGGGTATCTGAAAATGTGGTCTTTTTTAGAATATCCTGACAGCATGTAAGTCCTTAGGGGCTGTTTCGTCTTCTCTTTGGACATGAGACATTATAAAATCATAGAAAATGGGGGTTGGAAGGGACCTTGGGAGGTCATCTAGTCCAACCCCCTGTTCAAAGCAGGACCATCTCCAACTCTATCATTTCAGCCAAGGCTTTGTTGAGCCAGGCCTTAAAAACCTCCAAGGATGGAGAGTCCATAACTGCTCTAGGTAATCTGTTCCAATGCTGCACCACCCTCCTAGTGAGAAAGTTTTTCCTAATCTCCAACCTCAACTTCCCTTGCTGCAACTTGAGCCCATTGCTCCTTGTCCTATCACCTGCCCCCACTGAGAGCAGTCCAGCTCCATCCTCTTTGCAACCCCTCTGCAGGAAGTTGAAGGTTGCTATTCAATCGCTGCTCCGTCTTCTCTTTTGCAGACTAAATAAGCTCAGTTTCCTCATAAATCATGTCCTCCAGGCCCCAAACCATTTCCATTGCCCTCCACTGGACTCTCTCCAACTTGTCCACATCCTTTCTTTAGTGGGGGACCCAAAACTGGACCCAGGACTCCAAATGTGGCCTCCCCAGTGCTGAATAGAGGGGGTGAATCACTGCCTTTGACCTGCTGGCACGATGATATACAGCAGTGCACAGTGGGCATGTCTACATGTACATATATGCCGGCTTAAATTTACTGTGCAGTAAGTAAATTTACTGTGCAGTGAGTGGGTATAGGCTGGCGTCTACACATGCAAGCATTAAAGCACATTTACATGATATGTGGAATGATTTGGGACTAATCAGTCCACACCCACAGTCCACACCCACAGTGTTACTGTGCAGTAAGGCATCTACATGTCCATTACTGCACAGTAATTAATCGGGCATAAATTTGATACCTGCATCCTGCAGGTATAAAATTTACACTCAAGTCAGCATAAATCACCATCTGTTCTGCACAGTATGGGTATGCACATATAGACGCGTGCCTGCACTGTGCACTAATTTTGTTTACTGCTCAGTAAATGCACATGTGTAGATGCAGCCAGTTGGTTGTTATCCTCTGCCAGCCATCTTCTTAGCTGGAGCAAAGCATCAGAGCTTCATTTAAGTCAATGGAGCTATGCGAGTATTACAGTAGCACTGAACAACCCTGATCCAAGGGGAAGGGCGGTAGGGAAACTGAGGCATGGACAACAGCTGAGTTCACCTGCAGATCAGAACCGGGATGAGTATCCTGATCTCCCAAACCCTGTCCCAGATATCCGTCCGTGGGACCACACATCACCTGTCCTCAGAGCTGGTCTTCGGACTATTGGGTCTTATTTTGTTTCATAATGGCATGAATCCCCACCAGCCCTTTGCCACGTGCTTCACAACGTGACTTCGTTTCAATTCATCTCAAACAATACGCTTTGAATCTTAACGTTGCCAGGCCTGGGGTAAGCAAGAAGATTCACCAGGAAATAGTACTGTGACCATCCATAGCAACACAGTCATAATAGTAGGAGGCAAGAGAAAAAAAACCCAATCCGTTCAGACTAAGCCAGTTATCCTCCCATTGGCCTGGGCTGCATGTGTCATCGATTGACTCAAGCGTTAATTACGCCCTGAAATTTTCATGTCTCCTAAAAACAAAGCCTTCGATTAGGCCATTACTGCCAGTCGAAACATTATAAAGAGAGGGCAGTGAGTAAGACCGGCCAACCTTCAAGTCAGATGCTAACAGCTTTGGACAAGTGTGGGATTTTTACACCCCTATCTGCAGGAAAATCTGATGTTTAGTGCCCCGACTGCGAACAGGTCACCCTTAAAGCTCTGAACGTCCCAGGCGAAAAAAAAAATGCCTGAGGGGAATTGTACTGGGTCTAATCCCTCCTGCCATTCTGCATATTCATGGAACATTGTCATAACACATCAGGCCGTTCAGCCAGACAAAAGAGCTGTCGGCACCCCCTCCCCATTTCTCTGATGAACCAGGAGACAAATGCTGAGTAAACACTTGGAAACCATTCACTGGCCTATTCTCATACGGATGAGAAAGGCCTGGGTCTTTCTTACAGACCCAGAGCTGCTCGACCTAATAAAGTACGGCCCACGGCCTGTGAAAAGAGCGGCCTATGAATGATGAAAACATGGATTATCTCATTTCACTCTCCTTGTATCCAACCCGGCTTACATTTGGAGTGCACTTGGTCTGACACGCAATTACAAAACAAGGGGACGGTTAGAGAACATGGCAATTGTTCCTGAAATTTCACAGATGACCTTTCCCTAGTGGGAAAATACTTTTTTTCCTGGCATGTGGCCGTCTTTAGCCACTGTCAGGAACTCTCTGCCAAGCCTAAGCCATGCAGCAGGAAGGCGGGTCAGCACGGGCATGTCAGACTCACCCCATTGCCCAGGCTGGATCTGGACTAAAGGGCTCTTCATGGGCAGGATCTGCGGGGGCAAAGGGCCGTCTTCCTTGGCCATGTACAAGCCTGCAGAAGTCATTTAATTTCCCTGTGCCTCTATTTCCCTATTTGTAAAGTGAAGGTAAAACCCACCCACCTTGGCACGGTACTGGGAAGCGAGGACTTGTAAAGCATTTTGCTACTCCCAGTTGAAAGAGTCTACAAGAATGCAAAACACCAATTTCAGGCCCAACAACACGTGTGTATACCACCAGAAGAGCAGTCACGTGGTCAAACAGCTCGGAGCTGGAGCTTGCAGTGGTGTGGCAAGTGGACACTTGCCATGACAGAGGTGGCATAAGCAGTGGTGGCAGCAGGCCACCAGGTCATAGGGCAAGCAGGGTGGTTGGTGTAGTCCTCTTTCACCCATCAGCTGCTGACACCCATGTCCAAAAGCATAGCAGGGCCTGGTTCCTGCTAGCCGCACCCCAAATTTCCTGGCCTGTCAATAACCCAGCAGGTCAGATGAATCGGCTCCACAGGCCATACATTTGACACTGCTGGGAGAGCTCATAGGCCGTGTCCAGATAAGCTAGCACGTCTCCTGCGGCATCTCAAAGCAATTTGAGATGCTGGAGAAGGCACACCGTGAACTAACAAATGTTCTCCGTGCTGCAGATTGACAGCACAGACTCTAAGTTTGATGCTGGGGAAAAGAAAACATGCCAGAAAAAGTAGCTCCCGGAGCATGCCCAGAAGCAATGGGAGGCTGGGTACTCCAAGGAGATGCTCGGGCACCCGGCTGCAGGATCTGCATGCCTGCTGCATGCCCACTGTGGCTCCAGCACGTTGGAGGAAATAGAAGCAGGGAATGACTGGCAGTAGTGGCTCAGGCCCTGGGCCCCAGCCTCTAGCTCCCTCTGGCTGAAGATCTAGGGGGAGCTGGGCAGGGTCAATTTGTCCCAGCTGGCACAATTTGCACGTTCCAGCATGTATACTGAGGCACAAATCTCAGGCACAAATTTGTGCCACTGCTACTTGAGCAGCTGCAAGCGCACGTGCCTGCATGTGTGGACGTGCCCCTGGATACTACAACCCCAAGCCCTTCAAGTCAGTGAAAGGGCCTGATATACAGAGGTGTCAAATGCTGCAAGCTCCAGTGAAAGGCAGCAGGATGTGACCAAATGCCCCTGATAAGCAGGAGCTGAGCCACTTCCGTATACATCTACTGTGCATGTTGCCATTACTATAGCCAAGGCCCAACTCTCCTCTCCTCTCATTTATGCTAGTTTAGAGCAGGAGGAACTCCACCGATTGCAAATGCTGCAATCAGGAGGAGAAGGGAAGATGGCACCTAGACAAGAAGGGGAAAAGCACAACACAAACCAGACACGTTTGCTTTACAAGTGGTGAGTTCCCTTGTACCCCTGCAGCATTGGGATTTCCCAGTGAGTATTTACCAAATCCCCCACAGGACACCTGCAGAATAGCAGTGATGGTGATGAGGGGTGACAGGGTGAAAAGCACCCAAGGGATTTAGGGGCTCCATACCCTGCCGTGCCTAGGAGCACTGCTGTGGTACATGCCACATTCACTCCTGATCCGTGTCTACCACAGCCATGCTTAGGGCAACCCTCAGGCTTTCTTGGGCAGGCTTACAGGCATGTGCTCAGGGCCACTCAAAGGTGGCTGCGTTACATCCTTTGGGGGGAAAGTGTTGTGAGCGAAGAGGGAGGGAGTGGATGTAGGGCATCATTTGTGGCAGCAATCCAGAGCACAGCAGGGAAATGGTGGAAACATGCCCATGACCCCACCCAGACCTTTGGTGGAACTCAGGCATCTCCCAAAATGTAACCCAATGACTTTAGGGTTACTAGGGAGATTATGTTTAAAAAATCCCAGAGTTCCTTATGACCAACCTCAAATGCTGATGGTCCTTTTTCCTGCTGGACCCCCTCTCCTTGCTATTACAATGTGACACAGTATTCAACACTCGGGGTGCACTTAAAGAATGGCATCAATACAAGCCATTAATTACCTTGACATTGTACCCCATCAGCAGCTCTCCAAGGACACTCAGACCTTCCAAGTGAGCATGGCTGTAGAGCTCTGGCCTTCCTGATCCGAAGACACAGACCACTTCTACCATGAGGGACAAAGGAGGTTCTCCCTTAGATGCCAGCAGCATGGTACCTAGCTGAGCAATCCTAATTTTGAATGTATAGAAGTCAATCTAGGAGCACGCGTATCACTTCATCCATCCCTTGAGGGCACCCATGCCTGGGATGGGACTCGGATGTTCTTTAATAACAATACAACCAAATCATGCCATAGTTTAGGACCCAGAGTCTTGAATACTGGGGCCCATTGTAATAGCAAGGTGGGAAAGTCCAGTAGGAAGAAAGTGATATCATCCATCCATCCATCCATCCATCTCACTCCATCAGCATACTATCTAAGTACCCCCATGAGGTACAGAAGGAAAACCAAGACACAAAGAAACTAAAGGCCATATTTTAAAACTCCTTTATGAATCCTTTGGGATAGTTGGTCACTTTAGCTAAGTCCCCATCCCAAAAACACATATGGGCTGACCTTCACTTACAATTGAGCTCATGCATACGTGTTTTAGGATGCAACCACATGCAAGTATGGTCCTGGGTCTGTCCAGAAACTGCATCTGAGTGGAGGACCTGGCAGCACTGTGGTGGGACTACTCAAGGTGGTGTAGGTCCTATAAAATGCCATAATATTGCAACCTCCGTAGTAAGGCAAGTATAGGGTGCCACAAAACCCTAGCCCCCACTCACCTTTGGGCACCCCTTGGTTGGAGAAAGGCTAAGAGACATCACCCTTGCAGAAATGCACCTTCTCCAAGGTGTTAGGCAGTCAGCTGTAGTTTTTATCAGTTGTTCTCTAGCAAAAGCTACAACCATTTTGGGGCACTGAACATCTGGACTTGGTCTGGCCTATGGACTCTGTCTCAGTGGTCTAAAGTGGGGATGGTTGATCTAGGGCAGCCTCCATTCCTCCATACTCCTGCCTAGGTGTACTCATCGAAGGTCTTGGCAGCACCATACCTAGTTTCCTGGCAGCTCCAGGTGAACTTTTAGCATCGGGCCCCCCCTTCACCAGAGATAATAATAATAATAATCAGACAACAGGAAAAAAATTACCGTTTTTGGGCCCCCTTTCTGTCCAGGCCCCAGGCAGCCACCCAGTTTGCCCATGCCTGTGTGCAGCCCTGGGTCTTGGTGTGATGGTTGCATGGCTCCATAAGGGGCCTAAGGAACCTGAGGTAGCTACCAAGCCATCCAAAAACCACTATTCAGGGGTGGCCTGATTGCCTCTTGAGGAAGACCCTAGAAAAGGTGGGCCATAAGAGCCATGCCCTATCCCAATCTATTCTGGCCAAAATGTGTGTGCAACTAGTAAAGCGATGCTTCTTCGACAGGAGGTTCATTACAGCTCATTGAAGAAAGTTGTGTGCGTGTGTGCATGTGTGTGCGTGTGTGCGTATGTGTGTGTGTGTGTGCACTCCTGCCCCCGCTGAACGGCATCAAAACTGCTCAGATGAACACCAGAGTCCATGCCTCATGGACTTCCTGTGCTTCAGATGAAGGCTGAGCTGACTTTCGTCCTTCTCATTGCTGTGATAATCCATGTGGCCATGGCCAAGGGACAAAGATCCCCATGGCTCGCAAGCCATGTCTGCTATTTCACCGTGCTTCTTCTTTCAGAACAAAGGGATTAAAACGGGGGTTGGGACTTTCACCAGAGGTGCTCAGCCCCCTCAGTAGGGGGTGAGAGCACCTGGCCTCTCCCTGTTACTTGTCAGTGTGCCGTGGTCATGGGACCCCTTTGATTCCCACTGCTAAGGGATTTAGGATGGAGACCCAACGTAGTGAGCTCCTTGGTGGTGTCAGAGGGAGGGGTCACAGTTCTTGCGACCGATCTCTGCACGAGTAAAGTCCATCTTCATAAGAAGACCACAGACAACTGAAGATAATGGGAGTCACCCCATTGACTTTGATATGCTTTGTAACAGGCCCAGTAGTGCTTCCCAAGTGTGGGCATACACAGCCATGCAGCCCCTAAATCACCATTGACTGGTGTTGCTCCAAAATAGGAGCAACCTTTGTCCCCAGCCTCCATTCTTACCAGCTCCTCCTTGAAATCAGCAGGGGCAGGATGAGCCCTTGTAAAAAACCAGCATCGCAGTGCCTTGATTTAAGTCCTTTGCCCTCCAGGCCCAATTACAGCTAACACGGGGGGAGCTCGCCTAGGTTTCAACAGAGGTCTTGGGTACAGGCAAAGACCAAATGTATGTTTTTCTAGACTCAGGACCTTGTTGCTTATGTCAGTGATGCTGCGGTTGGCAACTTGAGCCTTAAATCGGCAGCATCTCGCTAAAACTATAATTATTGGGGGTGGGATCTACCAGTAGATCCTGTCAGAGTCAATAGGTGTCAGAGACCTTTAGCTCCTCCACAATAACCTCCTTCCCACTCCGGCCTCCTCCCTTTGCTTTGTGACAGGCCACGCGGGGCTGAGTAATGCACTCAGGCCGTCCCGCCCTTGCGCTGCATTGAAGTGACAGCTTCTGCCGGGCTGGAAGGGAGCGCCGTGTGAAGACGGGACCGAGGGAATCAGACGCCTGAAATTCCTGTGCCCCCAGATGAAGACAGATAACACTGGAGTGGAGGGAAGTGCATTGAACACACATTTGGGATGCAACGGAGCGTCCTCTTGATGCTGCCAGGGCCCAAAATGAAGATGTTTCCGCTGCTTTGTCACGGCAATACAGGGATTTCCAGCCCCAAAGCACAGAGCCCTTCCTGCCGGAGGCGTCCAGTGCTTTACCGCTGCCGTAGGACATATGAGAGACACTGCAGGGTCCTCAGGCCCTAGCAGGACCCTTTAGGGCAAGGTGCTAGCACAGAACAAGAGAGGAGCTCTGCTCAGAGAAGTTAGCATCTAGGCAGATAAGGCAGACAAGTCAGACAAGGAAATGTGAAGGTGAAGAGACTTTTCCACAAGGCCGTGAGCCAAAAAGAGAAACTGACCCCAGACAAGTTCCCTAACCGCTAGCTCACACTACCTCCCAGCACTATTTCTCTACATTTTTGTGGTCATCTCACTCTGAGCACCACACCGGGGAACAGAGCTGAGTTCCTGCCCTCTCTGTGGCTTGCCCACCATCATCATCATTTCTAATTTTCCCATTGCGCTTTTTCCCTTAGGACACGGGTAGTCCACAGACGTTCAAGGTGAAAAGCATTGGTTGCTCCATCCTTTCCTCCTCTCAGCTAAAGGAGGATTCATCTCCACAGTCTTCTCTCATGTGCAACTGGAGTGACCCTCACGAAGGGCTTTCTACCAATTCCCCGTTTCCCTTGGTGGCCTTTTCACCATTCCCCAATAGTCATCTTGCTAGTAACCTCTTTCTCTGGTGGGAACCCAGATGTGCAAAGCCAGGGTGAACGTAAGGGAAGAAACAAGGGAACCACTGAAACCATACTCGAGGAAGAGGAGGGTGAATCAGAAATCATTCATGGCGATACAAGGGAATTAACCAATATTTTCCTTCAAGATCAGAGGACATTTGCTTTCTGAAAGGACCATCCCAGCATGGACATCTGTGCTGGTACCAGCCCAGCTCTCTAGTCCTGTGTCTTAACCTCAAAGCTGTTCTTCCTCTTGACTCCTCTTCGTTCAGGTTTGCCTACACCCAACGCAAAGAAGTACAACGAGGACTGACCCCATCCCACGCCCCGTCGGGTCTCTCTCCCAGGACTCTGCCACCAGAAAGTACCCATCACGGCACTGCCTCAGCGTGCAGGCTCCTTCACGGTGGATGATTAGGAACAGCAACTTTAGCAAAGCAAACAGGCTACTTTGAAGAGGATGGGAGAGACTGTAGCAAAGTGTTTTCCGAGGGTTAAAAACTAAGCAATGATGTTGTCCGGAGACAGAGGGTCAAGCAATGAGGACCCATACAGAAATCTAGGGGTGCGGTTTAGGGCATTTGGATGGTAATAGCTGAGGTGGTGGCATCCCCTGGAGCTGCTTGATTGTGCCGTTTGATTTTTCATTCCTCCAAAGGGTCATAATCACTTCCGTGTGGATCGCCTGGAAATAAATGTCTTCAGATGTGACCTCTGGTGAGTAAGTTTATGGGGGTGGAGCGGAAAAAAACATTGGTGAGAAAAGAACAGGATGCCAAAGCTGGTTTACAACCGCGGCGGGCGAGTCAGCCGCGTGCAAGAGCGATCAATGGCTGAGGGACCACTGGTGGCAATCAGTGGGAAATGCCCGTGGCAGGGTCGGTCCCTGGCCCTTCAGCCTCGGGGTAGTGGGGACTCATCCCAAAAGGACAAAGCAGCTCTTCAGTCTGTTTCACGAGGGCAAAATCCGGGCCGCAGCTTGAGGGAGACCTCATCGAGGGCTTTGGGGAGGATGGGGTGCGTGAAATCAGTCTGTCAGGAGCACAAGCCACAGGACATGTGTCCAGAAGTCTCAGCCAAGGCTCCTTCTGTCTCTGCTGCTTCAAATCTGCTTCCCTGCCGTTAAGCAGCCAGTGACTGCAGCAGGCACTTGGACAGCGGTTGCTGGCATAGGCAGCATGAGCGGCCCATAAGGAAGGAGAAAAGTGTTGCTAACAAAGCGGGGGGCAGGGATCAATTCTGCTGACAGCAAACTGGAAGGAAAGGCCCACGTTGTCTCCCCAAGGCTGGACCCAAGCGACGACCCTGGCTGTTCACTTCCAGGAGGAAATACTCTGATCCCCCACCCTCCCCATCCACAGCAGACCTGGCTGCAGAGTCCCTCTTCATCCAGGATCCCATGGGCTGGGCATCAGAGACAGGGATCAAGTGGATTTCAAGCAGGGGGCAGAGAGACGACGTTGCCACCGGCAGCATCCCTACCATGCAGGGCATTTTGCATCGAGGGCAAGTTGGACTTGTAGCCGCCTATGTTTGCACCCTGCCGATCCCACTCAACCCAGTCCTTTTGCACTCACCCCACAGTACCTCGTTCCAGGACAGGACACGAGGAAGGCGTTTAACGCCCCGGGACGCCTCGGGGAGCACTTTGAAACCCCATGCAACACGGAGTGCCTGCTATGGGGTAAGGGGGAGATGACTGAATTAGAAAATGAGCATTAAAAAAATTCCCCCTCCCTTTGCTATACCCCCTGCCCTGCCCAAAAGCCAGCCCCTTGCTTAGACTTGCTCAGAAAAAAGAAAACCCAGCGAGACAAGAAACACCAAACTACAACACAGGTCTGCGCTGAGCCCAAACTCCAGTCCAGCTCAGCTTTGCAATGACCCTGCCCTCTGGAGAAACCACTGCCGTCCGCCCAGCCGGAGCCGCACGGGAGATATTACATCTAAGTGAACTCTGTCGGTAATACCTGAGCAAACATTTTTGGCTGAAGCCTTCATGTACCTGGACATGTCTGCTGCTATTCAGGTGGATCCCAGGATAAACAAGGTCAGATAAGCGCTAATTCGGCCATAAAAGGGCTGTCAGTCAGCCTCAGAGGTCTGGTTACAAGGTCATACAAGTTCTGACGGCTTTCGGGGCTGAGCCAGGCCTGTCACTCACGTTAAGTGCTGCCAGGTTTGTTTTCTCATTTCAGATGTCACGTATCCACAATGCAGGATTAGCCATCCGCTCCCATAATATTATTCTTAATGTAATCATAACAAACACATGCACAAAACACCCGCGTCCCAGCGCGGAGGAGAATATGAGGCCCCGGATCAAACCGCGTGGCCCGCTGCAGCAGAGGGGTGCAAAGAAACCTGCTCTTGCAGAGAAAGAACTGCTTTCCCACATGCGCGGCACCGCACAAAAGGAGCCAAAGCCACCGAGCAAGATCTTTGCTTCAAAGCATTTGCAGCTTGATTGGGGGCTGGTCCTGAGACACCCTGCTCAGGAACGGGCTGTGGGCCGAGGAGGTGTTCATCGCTGCAGCGGTGGCTTGAAGATACTTTAGGTCAAGGAAGCAAAAAGTGTTGGTGTGGGGACTGCCAGGCAGCCTGTGGGGAGATGTTGGTGCATCCTAAACTCCCCAAATCCCACTTCTAACCAGGCCTGGAGCACAGACCTATCTCAACCTCCAGCTTGATACGTTGGGTTCAGACTCACACCTGGTATTGTGACCCTCACCTTTGGTGTCTGGACTTTATCTCTGGACGCTGGTTTCTGGACCCTGACCCCCCATGTCTGGGTTGTATCCCGCTGCCCATGTCACCAAATGCCACCAGCATGGAGCAGTGGCCATGCTGGCAGTCTCAGCAGAGACCAAGGTCAAATGGCCAGGGGGGATGGTCACCTACAAGAGTAATTCCTTCAAGTCAGGTCAGATACACCGAGTCACCTGAGTGAAGGCCAGAAACCAGGACCTCAGAAGACCTGGGCGCTACTCCTAGTTTTGCACCAAACTGCTGCTTGACCTCAGCTTTGCTTCTCTGCATTCCCATTTACTTTCCCACCTGCTGTTCTGTGTACCTCTTTGGACTCAAGGGCTGTCCGAAGCAAATAGCACAACACAGCATGTGCCTATGGCAAAAACTGACCGATTCTCTCACCGGGGAGCAGATGAAAGGGAATGAGCGGATATTAGTCGAATCGCTTGGCTGGTATATTGGGAGGCAGCGATGAAAGGAAAAGATGGGAGATCCCAAATCATCCTAGAGGTGATGACAATTGTATCTGATCTGTGAATGAAGGAAAAAGCACAAATATGCACATGATATGCACACGAACCCAACAGTAAGGGCCCTCTGTGTTCAGCTTCCACAAACATAGGGGCTACCTGACAAGCTTCTGGGGTTGCAATCTGCCATCACTGGCAGGGTCTTTGCAGCTCCCTAGTCCCACGTCTACATTTAATAACCATACATCTTTGCTGGGTTTGGCTGGCAGCTTCCATCTCAGATCCTGTGCTCTGTTAGCAAGTGTCCGTCCTGTAAGGAAGAGATAGAGGAGTGTTGCAGATTCACTGACAATGACACAGTTAATTTTGCCCCCAGTATCCTAGATAATTTTGGAACGGTACTTCTTCTTGGATACGGCCCTTTTTTGGAATAAGGGCTCTGGCAAGTCCAAAATAGGGGCAAAGGGGACTTCCTCCTTCATCAGATCCAGTGCCCTGTTGTCATAAACAATCACATCATCCTGCCGCTAAACTGACCAAACTCCATCTCGGAGCTATCTCGTTTTTGGCCCCACTTCTCCCATTGAGAAACCGTTTCAGGTCCTCCCTCTTCTGATGGCCAGAAGCCTTCTGATCTCCTGCCTAGGCTCATTCGTAGCCAGTTCTTGTGCCAACATAGTCCTTGGATAGGGTAGCTTACACACCCAAAAATAAATAAATAAAAGATTATAATGACCATGTCACGAACAATTTAGGAAATCAAAAGAGAATGAGGGATGAAAATAAATGGTCAGGAAGAACCGGGGAAGCAAAGCTCATGGGTTTGGTGGCCTCGGAGCTGGGAGATGCTGAACTCGATCGAGCCGTGTTAATTCACAGGATGTCACCTCGTGGGAGACCATCACCCCGGACCGCCCCGAATGAAGGAAGAGGCTGCTGCAGGGATCTCAGCACTTTGAAACCTTGTGACAACAACCGGAGATGGAAAAGCAGGAGTGGCAGAAGCAGAGTATTGCAGACCAAATCAAGAACCCAGCACCACCCGGTGCGGTAGAGTCTGTCGATCCCTGATAAGTGTCACCGGCCCGCACAGATCAGACAGTCGTGGAGGATGGTCATCCTCGACTGCAAGGGACTGTCAAAGAAGAAGAGTTCGCAGGAGAGGGCTTTGGGCATTGCATTTTGGTTTGGATGCAGTACCTAAATTAGGATCTGTGCTTTTGACGGGGTTGGAGGGCTCAGATGAAATGAGGAAACCCTGGATTTTAAGTTGGGTGACATCAGAGATGACAGCAGGGGCAGGCCCACCTTCACGGCTGCCATCAAAGAGTTGTGTTTTCCTGTAGCTTAATGTCAAAGAGAAACTCTTTGCCTGGACAGGAGACTAGACCCACCCGCCATGGGAGATCTGCAGAAACATCAGAGGGCTCGGCCTCTCTAGGTAGGCGATACGTGGACTGCAGTGACCCCCTGACGCAG
>NW_017728907.1:48930998-48946175 GCF_001723895.1 Crocodylus porosus | reverse complement strand
CCGGGGAGCAGATGAAAGGGAATGAGCGGATATTAGTCGAATCGCTTGGCTGGTATATTGGGAGGCAGCGATGAAAGGAAAAGATGGGAGATCCCAAATCATCCTAGAGGTGATGACAATTGTATCTGATCTGTGAATGAAGGAAAAAGCACAAATATGCACATGATATGCACACGAACCCAACAGTAAGGGCCCTCTGTGTTCAGCTTCCACAAACATAGGGGCTACCTGACAAGCTTCTGGGGTTGCAATCTGCCATCACTGGCAGGGTCTTTGCAGCTCCCTAGTCCCACGTCTACATTTAATAACCATACATCTTTGCTGGGTTTGGCTGGCAGCTTCCATCTCAGATCCTGTGCTCTGTTAGCAAGTGTCCGTCCTGTAAGGAAGAGATAGAGGAGTGTTGCAGATTCACTGACAATGACACAGTTAATTTTGCCCCCAGTATCCTAGATAATTTTGGAACGGTACTTCTTCTTGGATACGGCCCTTTTTTGGAATAAGGGCTCTGGCAAGTCCAAAATAGGGGCAAAGGGGACTTCCTCCTTCATCAGATCCAGTGCCCTGTTGTCATAAACAATCACATCATCCTGCCGCTAAACTGACCAAACTCCATCTCGGAGCTATCTCGTTTTTGGCCCCACTTCTCCCATTGAGAAACCGTTTCAGGTCCTCCCTCTTCTGATGGCCAGAAGCCTTCTGATCTCCTGCCTAGGCTCATTCGTAGCCAGTTCTTGTGCCAACATAGTCCTTGGATAGGGTAGCTTACACACCCAAAAATAAATAAATAAAAGATTATAATGACCATGTCACGAACAATTTAGGAAATCAAAAGAGAATGAGGGATGAAAATAAATGGTCAGGAAGAACCGGGGAAGCAAAGCTCATGGGTTTGGTGGCCTCGGAGCTGGGAGATGCTGAACTCGATCGAGCCGTGTTAATTCACAGGATGTCACCTCGTGGGAGACCATCACCCCGGACCGCCCCGAATGAAGGAAGAGGCTGCTGCAGGGATCTCAGCACTTTGAAACCTTGTGACAACAACCGGAGATGGAAAAGCAGGAGTGGCAGAAGCAGAGTATTGCAGACCAAATCAAGAACCCAGCACCACCCGGTGCGGTAGAGTCTGTCGATCCCTGATAAGTGTCACCGGCCCGCACAGATCAGACAGTCGTGGAGGATGGTCATCCTCGACTGCAAGGGACTGTCAAAGAAGAAGAGTTCGCAGGAGAGGGCTTTGGGCATTGCATTTTGGTTTGGATGCAGCACCTAAATTAGGATCTGTGCTTTTGACGGGGTTGGAGGGCTCAGATGAAATGAGGAAACCCTGGATTTTAAGTTGGGTGACATCAGAGATGACAGCAGGGGCAGGCCCACCTTCACGGCTGCCATCAAAGAGTTGTGTTTTCCTGTAGCTTAATGTCAAAGAGAAACTCTTTGCCTGGACAGGAGACTAGACCCACCCGCCATGGGAGATCTGCAGAAACATCAGAGGGCTCGGCCTCTCTAGGTAGGCGATACGTGGACTGCAGTGACCCCCTGACGCAGCTCAGTTTGCTGGGAGCTGCTTGCTCCAGCTCTCCTCTCACCCAGTTTCGAGTTTCCAATTTTTGCACGGAGGCCCTGTGTCGTGCATTAGGATGAAGCATCGCTGACGAACCATCACATGCCAACATGCAACTCATCTCGCAAAATTCAGCCCTTCCAGCTCTCACAATAATCAGATGCCCAAGGAAGAAACAGCTCCTGGCAAAAAGATGCAACCTGGTTGGTAACAGACCATCAAGCTGTGGGCCGTCTGATTTGTGCATGCGTGTTGTTTTGGTTGGCTTGCTCCAATCTGGATAACACATGCAAAGCATCTTTATTTCAGCTAAATCTCTTGCTGCACAACTAATCAGTCTCCTCGGAGGCCCGGCGGCTGATAGGATGATTGCAAAAGGGTGCGTTGTGCAGGGGACCATGAATACGGAGCAAACAACGATTCACCAGCAGCAATGAATGCAGCCGGGATGCGCCTGCAGCTGACGATGGCGCTGGACTGGGGACCTGAGGAGCCAGTTTCTATTCTGCCCATGGGGAACCAAAGTGGATTAGGTGCCTAATGGATTGGAGTCCATCTTGTTCACATCTCTGCAAATTCATGATCTTCTTCATAACTTACCACCATCTTGCCCTTTAGTCACCAAATGCAGGGAGGAGGAGGAGGAACTACCTGCTTTTTGCATTCACAGGTCTTCAGGGACTCAAGTAAGGCGGGACAGGATTGTATTTCATCCACTCGGTCCTGCCTGAGTCTCTGGGAGGGTGCACAGCTTCGTCTCCATCCCCGGATGCTGCACCTCCAGACTGACCATCTTACTACACTGGCCATGCAAGCGTAGTCGTGCATTAGACAACTCATCAGATGGCGCTCCGCCTTTGCTGGTAAATTCCCAATGTCGGTAAATTGCCATTGGAAAGCAACCAAGTTATATCAGTTTCCTCTGGTGTCCCCGAGAGCAGTTGGTCCACGATCCGGCTGCATTTCTCCACAACGCCGCGTCGACCCAGCCTGCGTTCTGCTGGAGCAACCAGCCCACTCCCAGCGCGCGGCGTGGTGGATACGTTTACTACCAACAACAAATGGCTTATTGTAGATTTTGCCAAAAAAGACAAGAAAAAATCATGCTACACAAATGTGTTTGCTGTTAAGAGCACATCTTCCCCTTCTGCATTCAGCAATGGCCAAAAACTGTTAACTGTAGGAGTGTAAATGTTAGTGGAGAGATTTTAATAGGAAACAAAAATGTTTCAAGCAGAGTTAATTGCCGGGAAATAAAATTGTTTCAATATTTCAGTGGGAGGTTGTAAATCTCCTGCTTCCCCCCCCCCGACTCTCCCCCCACCATCTTTAAGGTTTTACAGATGTTGTTTCCAGGAGGATGCGAATGCTTTCAGATGCTTGTTCCACTTGAAAACAAAAAAGGAATAGCGATCTGTGCATTGTATTTTTTAAATTACTTGGATTTTGCAGTGAAAAGGGCAGCTTCAGAAAGCCCTTCAGGAGACCCGACAAGCTCCAAACAATATAATACACCTGACGGCATGGAAAACAAACACTGCAAAAGGGGTAAATGAACCCCGTGCCGCCAGCTGACTCTGCTGCTAAAACGATCCTTTCAATCCATCATCTCCATGAGCAGCTCGCAGCCCCTTCCCAAACCCTATCGAATCCTAAGACCACTTGGGCGGGTTTGTCAAGCAGGGAAAGGTCAAAGTGAAGGACCAGCATCTAAAACCAGAGACGCAACTCAACTGGAACGCAAAGGCATGCCTCTTCAGGGAGGCTTTCAAAACCCAGAGCCTAACCTAGACCCAAATTGCAGGCTAGGGGGTTCAGCAAGAGGCAGGAAAAGGTGGAAATGGAAGGGTGGAGAATAGGTGGCACGAAAGCCATTCTCCTTCCTCCTTCAGGGCACTGTTAGCGGGCTCCAACGGAAAACGCTACATCCCAGATTAGCTGCTCTTGGGAGAACGGGGCTTTGGGAGTAGAGCTGGGCAATGGGTGGCATTTTTGGTTTGGGGGCTGAACTAAAATGGAAATTTGGGGGAAGCAGAAATGGGTTAATCTGGAACATGGGCGACTGGTGCCTCCCGGGTCTGGGGAGGCACCACATTGCCAACGGGGAGGGGGTCCCCAAGCCAGCGGCGAAACTGGAAAGGCGCCTCTGGTTCTGCGGCTGGCGCACGGCCGATCACAGGGGGTGCACGTGCATCAATGTTGCGGAGCATTTTTGTTTGCTTCCAACCCAAATGGGGGGGGGCATTAACTGTCTTTAAATGAGATCCCCCAATACAGAGGCACCTCCATTACCTTAGGCCCAGGTTCTCAAATAAACAAGGCCCTTTCGATCGGACATGCCCAAAACTTTTGCCTTGTGCTTCCAACGTGACACATTTCAGCGTGCAAGCGGCATCGCAGCCTGGCTCAGCCTTCGGGACACTCCTCTCCGCACGCGTAGGTCGGGCTGAGAAAAAAAGGCTTTGTTGTCTTTAACTCGAATCCGTGATTAGGGCCCTGCCTCCAAAACTCCCCGGGCCGGGGAATTTACCACTCGGAATTTCCCCGGCTCTGCCCGGGCGGCGTGGGCTGTGCCTTGGCCCTCCTGCTTCGGGCCAAATTGCTGGAGCGGAGGATCAGAGCATCCTTTTGGGGCCTGGCATAAGAGACCTGGTCTTACACACACCTCGCACCACGCTCGGAGCTGGCAGGGGAAAGACGCCGACAGAGAAGCCCTCCAGGTCATCCATCAAGCTGTGTCAGGAGGCTGGATTCAGCGTTCAGGCTCGGGGAGAAAGCCTCTCGGTCCCAGCCGGAGCTAAGTACAGCCCTGCCGTAGTGGGTGGCCTCCTCCATCACATCAGTCGGGCAGGGGAGGCGAGCAGCATTGTTTCTCCCTTTGCAGAGACAGACGGAAACATTCTTGGGAGCTCCCTCGCCAATGCTTCCCTAATACCTGGGTATACACCGCGCCCCTGGTCCTTCCTGCCGCTGCTTGCACGTAGCAAGCGCATTGTTCGTTAATCTGCGCACATCACGAGCCACAGCCGCAAGGCGGGTAAGAAAGCCCTTGTTGGATCGAAGGGGTGGGAATGGCTGATGTGAGCTTGCAAGGAATATCGAACGTTTCCAGGGGTCGCAGCAGTGGGGAGACAAACGTGTATTGAAAATAGACCCTCAGCTGCTATAAGCCAGGATCCGCCCCATTTCTTGCATGGCAAATAAATCCAAATGAAAACTTTTCTGCTGGGCACAGAGTTTTCCCCCCCACCCCAGGAGAGGAGGGGAGAGATGACTGGCCAGATGGGATTGCAGACCATGGAGTTAGGCACGCTGTCCTTGAACCTGGAAGGCAAGACTTCACTGAGCCCAGGCAGCCTGGTAGTGGGGCAGCCTACTGAGAGGTGGGAGCTGAAGTGTGACCGAGAGGGGCCTGGGCCCCCTTCTCCTGCTGTCTGGGTGGGCTGTAACCACTAGGCTGTTGGACAGAAGTAGGGAGAGGGCCCTTAGCCACCTCCTCCTTCGGCAAGGTTTAAAGCAGTGAGCCTTGCTGAGATCTTACCCCAGGAGAGTGTCCTGGGCTGTGTATGGAGGCACCTGACTGCAACCCTAACCCCAGGACCTAAGCTCTGGAGAGGGCTCAGAGGGCATCTATTTTCTACCACCTTCTTGAGCCCCCCGACTACCTCCACAGACAAGAGAGAAAACACTAATGCTAGGTTTTGCATTGCACTCCGGAGGCCCAGCCCCTGAAAGCTGGATGATGTAGAACCTAGGATCTACTTCTAAGTGATGTGCCCAAGGACATGTGGGACAGCTGTGGCAGAAGAAGGCATCAGACCAAGTCTCCTCTGGCCTGGGCTCATGTCCTAACTGCTGAGCCAGTTTTTATTTTCACCTGGGTATACACCCTCTGTCCCACATCAGTCGCAGACCCAGAAGAGCCTGCAGAAAGAATGGCCATGTGAGCCCGTTGGACCACTTGAGATAGGGATTCACTCTGGCCAATTCATGCCATGTGCACCTAATGAAAAGTATACAGCCCCACGGGTCAGATGGATGGCCTGCTCACAGGGGATGGAGGCTCTCAGTCCTTTATAGCAGAGCAGGGAGCATATGGCCAGGACCCGGAGGTCAGCGCTGGAAGGGGCTGGAGGTTTCAGTATCTGATGTCACACAAATCCCACTCCACTGACCCCCGTGTAGTTACTATGGACTGAAATCAGGCCCTTTAAAACAATCACTTTATCATCTTGACAGCACTGGATAAGGCAGGAGATTCAACACTTACCCCTTCTTAATGCAAGAAACATTATGCCTCTGCAAAGCGGCCGGCCGGATTTTTCTGTAATCCCACATGCGAAGAGGGTGGTTTTCATGGGCGTCCTTCACTCCTCCGGTCACCCTAGCCCACGCTGAGGCTAGGAGCAACATTTGTCTGTCCATCTGCCTCCCCGAGAGCCCCGAGAAGGAACAAGAAAACACTAGATATTTAACTCTCTTTCTGGGACCGACCTGTGTAATTGCATGGTGAAACCCACACGGCATCGCCATGGGCTCTGCGGCCCTGTCTCTTCAGAGGGGAGGGTTTGTGGGTAAGGCAACGGACTGAGGTTTGGAAATCGAGATTGAAGTCCAATTTCTGCCACGGGCTTCTTATGTGACAAGTTTAACTGCTGCAGCTCAGACCTCTTTACGACAGAGGCGAGGCTCTCGCCCTTCTCCTGCCTGTGGTCTGTTTGGGTGGCAGGGTCTTTGGGCAGAGACTGCCCCGCATCCGGGCATACAACAGGGCCCCAGTGTCAGTGGGGCTGCTGGAGAGTAGTGCAATGCCACTATTCGTCCGCTACTCCAGGGCAACGGGCTGTGATCGTCTCTCCAGCATGCCGAGCCATCCCCTTGCAAGACTCCATCTAATTTTTCCTTTCTCCCTGGAGACTGGTGAAAACCAGGCTTTAGAAGGGCAACATACAGCCACAAGCATCCTGGATGTGCCAGGACTGCAGGCAACAGCAGAGTATAATGATTTAAGAGGCTTTCTCTGGTTTCTTTCTTTTTTTTTTTTTTGAAAGCTGTCAATTATTTACCAAGTGATGACTCAAACAAACAGCAATTATTGGCTCCAGAGTCTGTGGAAACATGTGGGACTAATGGAGCTGCATAAGAGAGCTCAAATTAATATTAGATAATTAAGTTGAACAGCAAATACCAAATCGTACTTTTATTCCAAAATTGCACTACACGAGGCAGCACATTTAAACATGCTGCTTTGTATTAGTCTTTTCTATTTTTTTTCATCCTTTCTTTCCACAACAGCAGTCTGGAGAATGCCAGTTCTGCAACCGTAGCAAATCAGCTTCTCTTACCAACGAGCGTCTATCCACTATGTTCAGATTATTCATGCTCTTTTTTTTTTTTTTTAGAAAAATAATAAATATTATTGAAAATAATAAACCAACCAGGACAGTTACTGTTCTGGAATAATGCCATTTGGGCTGCTAAAAGCTCTGAAGACGTCTAGCAACCAGCAATGGTTCTTATACCCATAGATACAGTGGATCCTATCTTCCCAACTCTGGATATGATGGAAGTTAGAGAAAGAAAGATTGAGTCATTAAGATTTTAGCCTGGCTATTAGGAGCCTTGCTTTTAAGTCATCCTCTGCCACAGAACGTGTGTACGGACTCTGGCAAGTTTCTTAAACCACATCACTAAAGGATGTCAGGACTTCACTACGCTCCCATTCCAGTTATTTCAGCCCAAACCTGGTGCCTCTAGACTTGCAGTGATTTGGATCTTTGCTGAGCCTGAAGTGCTCGGTAAAATCAGGTTGATTTTACCAAAAATTGATTTTGGAGATTAAAAAAAAATACAAAAACCCCCCTGACGTATCATGGTAACAATATGAAACATTGCAAATTTGCCATTTAAAACCAAGTTTTGTTTCAGAATTGCTTGGCTTGAACAAGATGTGCATTGAAACACAATATTGAGATCTACCCCAGTCCAGGGTTTGTTGCGGGGGTGGGTTCCCCCCAGAACTTTCTTTGCCAAAAAATTTCAAACATTGCTGGGGTTTGCTCTGAACAGGAACAAAAACAAAAATCAGCATTTTCTGCAAAATATAATTCCTGTTCTTCAGTGAGCTCTGCTAAATACCTTGAGGCCTGAAAGACGCTCTGGTACCACAGTAAGCCCCACTATATCTATTTATCTGTATCTACGTGCACGTCTAAGCTAGAAATAACATCACTGAATACTTCGATTCATATACCAGGCTACACAGTGTAAGTTGGAAAGAAAAGCAAGTGCAGGGGATGTTCTAAGGATAATTATTTGCAATAGCTTGATACAATAAGAGTGATGTTGTAACCATGAGGGGCCAGAAACTATATGAGAGGCAAGGCTTTCTTAAATTGATATCTTTTATTGGACCACATGTATAGTTGGGATGGAGTTAGAGAAGCTTTCCATTGTAAAACATCGGTCATCAGGTCTGTGCCACACAAGCACCAAAGCACAGCGTAGTGTAAAAGGGGGTAAGAGAAACTGCCAGCTTTTCTGACTGACCTGACAAGCTCCCCTCCCACCAGCCTGACATACCCAGTGCAACTTGCTCAGTTCCTCTGCCCAATCTGCTAGTGCTTCTTGCAGTGGAGACAACCTTTCCTTTTCATTTTCAGTTAAGTCAGTCCTCTCTTCCTGTTTGATCCATTTATCAAACAGGAAGGTGTTTGATAAATGGATCAAACAGGTCCGTAGGTAAATGGTGTTTGATAAATGGATCAAACCCCGCTGTAGGTGCTAGTACAGGTGGCAGGTGAGCCAGCTGGCACCAAGCGAAAGGCCAAACTGAGCAGGGAGCCGACAAACAGTGCAGGCTGGGGGGTAACTCTCACCCAAGCAAATTACTTTGCTCCACCTATTTCAAAGGGTCTCTTTACCCTGGATCCAGCTCATTTACTGCATAGTGGGCACATCTACACGAGACATTTACTGCTTGTGCATTAGCCTAATAACACTGTGCAGTAAGGTGGCAGTTAAAAACGTTGCTAATAGTCTACTGCGCAGTGTTATTAGGCTAATGCGCAGCAAGTGTCACAGAATAACCGTGCGCTGGCACTACCATGCAGTAACACTAGTTGCTGTGCATTTAGTTACAGATTCACAGAAATTTAGGGCTGGAAGAGACCTTGTGAGATCATCAGATCTAGCTCCCCTTCTTGGGGGAAAAAATACACCCAAACCTGTCTAATGTGGGATTAGAGATCACGCTTAACTACAAAACTCATATCTGGGGCAGGAAAGACTTCCGGGGTCAATTAACCCCTGCAAGGTGTGCGTCCCATCTCCTTTTGAAGATCTCCACATTAGGTGCCTGCACCATCCCCCCTGGGAGCCTATTCCAGAGTCCGGTCACACGAACTGCGAAGAAGTTTTCCCTTATATCCAGTCTGAAACCTTCTTCTAGGAGTTTATGACCATTGCTCCTGAGTTTCCCCTGGGGCGCTTGGGTGAATAGTTGTTCACCTAGCCCTTGACGCTCACTCCTGATATATTTGCAAGCTGCCACCAACTCTCCCCGAAGTCTTCTCTTTTCCAGGCTGAACAGTTCATTCGTACTTCATTAAGCAAATACTGAACTAAATGCACAGTAACTAAGGTGCATTCATGTCCTTGTAGATGCACCCAGGGGGCTGTGTCACGGATTTGCTCCACTGTGAATTTGTAGCACGGGCCGTTCACCATGCAGTCTACATGTTGTGCGTCCACACCTTCCTGTAGCCTGGGCACCATACCGGCACGCTCAAGTAGACCCAGGAGCTCATAAGTCAAAATGACAAAGCTGACAATGGCTGGAAAGGAGACAGACACTGAGGGGCAGGCCTGGCTCTCTGGATGTCCCTCCTTTCAGCCCAGCGATGGTGACCAGTGCAGCCTTGGAGAGCCCATGCAGCCAGCCTGTATCCCCCAGCTTCTCTTCCTGCTTGCCCTCTCTCTGGATCACCCCATGTTTCTCTGCAACCTTATCTGTCTTTCAAACCCCACACCTGTCAGCGTCCTGCCTCCCACCCTCCTTCTGCAGGAGCTAGCAGTGCTCACAGCTTGCCAGCAGCAGCCCTATAAGCAGCCCATGGGAATCCCAGTTCAGGCGCCCAGGGCTCTGAGCAGTCGTGAGCAGTGGGTCAGCATCCTTGGATATGCCAAGCAGCAGGTACTGTGATCACACAGGCATCGATGGGATCCCTCATCTCTAGGTCCAGACTAGCAAACACAGTTCAGGCTGGTGAAACCAGGTGCTGGCACTGATTTGAACCCCTCTGTGGAGCGAGCTAGAGCAGGGGTGTCAAACATATGGCTCATGAGCTGGCTATAACCCTGGCAGGTGGGTTATCCTGACCAGTGTCATCTTCCGGGCCCCAAGTGGAGGTGCAGAGGTAGGAGTCACCTGCTCAGAGAGCTCCCATCCTTACCCATGTGCTGCTGCAAGGGGTAGTATCAGCACTGGTGAATTGACTGTGCCCCATTGTTGGCAGCCACGGGAATCGGTGGCACTAAGCAACATGGCTGAGTGGCTAGAGCAGTTGAAGCAGGCCAAGCCAGCACCTCTCTTCACAGCAGCAGTACAGGTGGGGCTCCTTGCCATGGCTTCTGGACCCCCAGCAAGAGCTGGACCTCTTGTGGCCCCAGCAGCACTGCAGACAGACTCCACTGTGGCTGGGACAGAGACGGCCCACAGGCCCCTCCAGAGCAGGGAATATGGTCCATGGACCATTTGAGTTCAACCCCCCTAGGCTAGAGGAAATGACCTGGTAATCCACCCCCATGAGAAGCATGAGCTGGGATACCTCTATGAAACGGGAGTCTGGAGGTCTGGATACTATGCCTCTGGTGATGGGTGCTAATGGCCACCTTTTTCAACTATGAAACTATGAATCTGGGCACAAAGAAAAGAATGGGTCCCCTGCCTCCTCACCAGGCTTGCTAAGCACTCTGCCTAGGAGGATCAGAAAGGAGGGATGGGAATGACTATTGAAGGCTTTTTTTCTTGTTGTCTTGGTCATCATTGCTGTTTCCTATCAGTGGGGCTACAGCAACCACTTGAAGAACAAGCAAGATGAGGACCCCATGTGTTGGCTGCTGCACACCCATGGGGAACAAAAAGTTCCTGCCCCAAAGAAATCATGGTCTAAGCAGATAAATCAACATTCTTGGTGTCTTCTTGCAAGAGGGAAACTGAGCCACAGAGAGGTTAATTGACTTGCCCAGAGTCTGTGACAGAGGTGGGAAATGAATGCAGATTTCCAGAAGCCCGAGATCAGTGTCTTACATGTACCATTGCCCTTGCTGCCTGTAGGGATGGAAGTTATAATGTATAGATCAATGGCTAGAAAATGGAATTTAGAGGTTTGCTTTTGGAAATTAGCTTGTAGGTAAAGTAGATATGCATTAGAACAAGGGCCCAGGGCAACAGCAAGAGTTAACTGATTTCTAAAAGCCTGTTTGTAACTATTTCTTCAAGGCTTACTGTGTCTGACACAGGCAAGCAGCAAGCAGACACAGGCTGGGAAACTGAAGACATGCACCAGATGGTTCCATAACATGAGATAAGGTGGCATTAGGTCACACCGCCCAACTTCAGGGCCTTGGGATTTTTGGTTTTGAGGGAACGGACCAAATTAAGAGAAGACTGGTAAGGCCCAAAATAGGATGTGTGCATGTGATGGGCTTGTGAAACAAAAGAATATGCTAACAGGACAGAATATGGGCAGGATGATGACCACAGAGAGACCAATCAGCAATGCCCAGAGATGAAGTGTCATCAGAAGGAAGATAGGATACAAAAGGAGGAATTTCCGAGCAGCAAAGGGTCCCTGAGAGGGGAACCCAAGGTCATCATGGACAGGGGGCATACCACCAGCCCATCTCACCCATCTCCAGGGGGGCAGAGGATCTTGGCCTCTGACCTCCAGGATGTTGACCTCTGACATTCAAGAGAAAACCTGAGAGCGAAGCTCGTGTACTGGCCAGATGCACCTTGACTCTGTGTACCCTGGGACTGGGCTAGAATTGTTTGCATTATTCTTATCTGCTATCACTGCGTATCAATAAATTTTGCCTATTATCAAACAGAGAGGTCAAGGTCAGTCTGAGACCTACCCAGAACAAGGTATCTGGGTCATAAATCCGGTGCCAACATAGGTGGTATCTCACAGAAGATGTGAACTGGGAATTGGGAGCACTTGGTTAGGAGCCAGTTAGAGCCCGGCAGAGCTTGCAGAGGTTGAACGCTGCTCCACAATTAAAGATAGTTGTTCTTCTCATTTTTATATGCCTGCATTTATTGAATCTGATGATCACAGCATTACTTCTCTGCAGATTGTGGCAATAGGAAATACAGGGCCTTGAGAGGTGGAACTGCCATGGAGGCAGCGGCTGTGATAGCTGATGCTACAACCAAGGGGGCTAGTACACATCCCACTATTGCTCAGGACAGACCAGTTTGCTCTCCCGGCTGCATCATCTAGCCCAAGCACGAGCTGTCCCATCACTGGGTGGGCGCATTTCCACCTCGCAGGTGCATTTCCAGCACTTCTGTGGCCATGTGGCCATCCCCAAGTGCGGCTGGAAGGTTTTCTGTGCCCATAGGATATGGGACTAGGTCTCACTGCCAAGAAAGCAGTGGCACAATCCAGCATGCAGGCATCATCCCTGACTCCTTTTGAGACCAAAGGGGCTTATAAGCAACCCTGCTCGGGTCCCTGGGACAAAAAAGTCACTTCAGGAGGCCTCACTTACAGCCCCTCCCCAGCTGCACAACGGAGCTATTGAGAGAAACCCCAGCCCAGCCTTTTCCTTTCAGCGAGATGAGCCTTTCATCAGGAACTTTTGTTCAACTGCCTCCCCGGGAGGAGAGCAGGTAAATATTACAAGCTACCTTAAAATAGAAGGCTGACCTCATACGCGGGACCTGCCGGGGCTTGGCTTTATCGACTCCAAGAGACAAACGCCATTCAGGCCTACTTAAAAGCTTCGGCAGCTTGATGACAGCTCCCATCGCAGTGGAGAAAGGCGGGATGTAAGAGAATTTGGATTCCAGCTAAATCCGCCTGGCAGCTCGTCTACAAAGCACGTGCAAAGGTCAGAGGCGCCGCAAGGCTCCTTTAAAATAATAAAAAGCTTTTGGGTTTATTAGCCCTTTGGGGGGGGGGGGGGAATTGTGCTTTCCAGTGCTGGTGGGATCTCCCATTCCCAGGGACCCCATTAGATCACTCTAGGCTGTCATGTAAAGGACGGTGCCTCGTTGTTGCAGCCAGATGACTCCGGTCTCTGCCAAGCGGAGGCAATAGTGCTTGCTGTGTCTTCTGCAGTGAGGCCGCAGCCCTGCAAACGTGCACGTGCTTTGTTTTAAGCGCGCCTGTCCCACCAGCTCCAGTAGAGCTATTCATGGGCAAACACTTGCAACAGGGCAGGGCTGGTCAGTCATTTGGCGTGCCACCCACATCATAAATGCACAGCACCGAGCGCAATGGAGGGCCTTTGCTTCAAGTGGGACGTCAAGGTGCTATCATCACCATAATACATTTTCCCTTCTAAAACAAACCTATGGGATATATAGATACTCTATGCGGGAAGAAAGCACGTGCACTGCGAGACAGGCAGTATGTCATGTACCATATAAATATGGAGAATAGCGAAGAGGGACCGGGTCCCATACGGTATCCACTCAGAACGCGCTCCACATGTAGACCCCCCCATCGTTACCGACAGCGTGTTTAGAAAAAACAAACCATGCCCGTTTAGTTTCAGTTTTTTAATTGTTTGCTTATGTCTCAGAGTTAGCCAGAAAAAATGTTCCTGCACGTCGGAAAAGTTAGCAGAGAAGTGCAGAGATTATGTAAACTGGTGGAGGGGGAAAAGCTTTCCACAAAATGGGCCTTGACGTGTGATGCTGGTGAAGCCACTTCCCCTTTCTGACTCCTCTTCTCCATCCAGCCCAGAAGACCTACAGTGCCCAAGTGATTGACAAGACTAAGCTTCTTTTCAAAAGTGCCTAAATCACTTAGGCAGCCTCTTCTCATCATAGCGCTTGGTTGATTCCCCTCTAAAACCTCATCTCCTAGAGCCAAACAATGACACGTCAAGCTCAGCACATTTATTTTGAAAATTAAAACCTCCTTTATTCGGCTTCGTGTTTGTGGAGGGAAAGCTTGAAACTGTGACCTCAGAAGGAAAAAAGAAAGGACCGATATGTGATGCATTTACAGATCTCCTGGGGTTGTTTGTGCTTTTAGGGTCGGAAGTGATTCTGGATTAACGGAGGCAGGTCGGGGCCTACGTCCCATTGACAAATAACGAAATGCAAAACTCTAGGGCTGGATGACAGGATCGTACGGTGAATAGAAAACGGGCTGATCATCGGGCTCAGAGAATAGCAGTCAGAGATGATTTTATTCAACCAACCTGGGATTAGACCAACTAAGAAATCACAAAAAAATTGTGGGATTTAAGTTCTTGAAAGCTCGTGAAAATTGTATCCCGTGCCTCTCCCCGTTTGTACTGCTCCCGGCACAACAGCGCTCAGCTCGCAGTGCTACAAGGCAGATCGCAATCCTTTGTCACCTGTAAAACTGCTAGAGAAGGTGTCCGGGCACCTTGCCCTTTAATTTTCAAATGCATCGTCAAGGCTGCAGTTGGAGAGATGTCAGCATTAATCGCCCGGCCCTGTAATCACCGCCCCATAGGACTGAGCCGAGTGACTGGAAGCCAGCAAAGCAGAACAGGCCGGTGTCTCGCCTCACCCGGGCTCCCGCTGCAGTTGTCCCTTGGAAGGTGAAGTCCTGGCTCCATCAACGTGGACGAGGGTTTTGCTATTAACTTGCCAGACTGCCATTACCCTGCTCCCTCTGCCTGGACACCCTCTCGACAGCGGGTGGACTAAATCCGATGAATCCCCATGGAGGTAAATCCCTTGCATGAGCGAGAAATGAGCAGCAAGTTAACTCTCTGCTTGCTGGACTCGATAAGGGCCTGCGAACCTCAATCCCACTGCATTGGGGGGATTGCCTACTTGTTACTGAGTCTGTTGTGCCGGTCCGTAGGAGACCTTATTTTTTCCCTTTGATGCCTCTTAATGCTTTTCTTCCTGGCTCTGTTTTCACTTGATCTCTGTAACTCCGTGTTAAACTAGACCCAGGGAGGTTGTACTAATCATTACATTTATGCTGGCCGTTGTCTGGCCCCTTCATCTACGGCCAACCTTTGCCCCTGTTTATCCGAACTCACCGGCGCTTTCATTGTAGGAAAACAACTGAACCTCAGCTCAAGTTAAAAATACACTGTGTGCGCGGTCACGGCTTCTTTTGTGTTTTGCCAGCTCAGTGCCATAGTGGGTCGCTAATTATCACAGACCCGTTGGTGCACCACACACACCTAACTGAGCTGAGCTTTTTCTCCCCACAAACAAGCTTTTCTACCACCTTCTTGAGCCCCCCGACTACCTCCACAGACAAGAGAGAAAACACTAATGCTAGGTTTTGCATTGCACTCCGGAGGCCCAGCCCCTGAACCTGGATGATGCAGAGCCTAGGATCTACTTCTGAGTGATGTGCCCAAGGACATGTGGGACAGCT
>NW_017728907.1:48929474-48930828 GCF_001723895.1 Crocodylus porosus | reverse complement strand
GGGGGAGGCAGGGGGAGGCCTTGGATATTAAGGACAGGAGAAAGAGGTGCCTGCAGATTGCTCACCTGGGCATTGCAAAGGGAGGGGGGTTTCTAGTTACCTTGCTGGCCTGAATTCTACACCCACGACTAATGCCAGCCTTCAAGCTGGGACTTTGGTCACTCTGCCTCAGTTTCCACATCTATAAAATGGGCACACATGCTGCCTGAGTCTGAGTTCCACAGGTCAATGACTAGGATGTGTGACTCCTGAGAAGGGGCTGTGCCAAGCTTTTATATCCTTCCCAGAGTCAGCCCAGAGGGTGACACCAGACCAGTAACTTCTAGGCTCCCTGATTAATTCTTGTCCTCACCTTACCTAGACCATATTGCTTTCTTCTCCTGCATTTATTTATTTTTTTTATGATCTGTCCAGTCCAGACAAGAACGGAAGGAAAGGTAAGGTAATTAATTGCTCTTGATGGAAGTGTGATGACTGAGTTAATTGTGCATCTTAATTTCCCTGCCCTCTGCCACTGCTAACAGCAATAGGCACGTGCTTCCACACCCGCCTACAGGGCAGAAATTAACCTGCTACCCCGGAGCAGCATGCATTCGCCATCACCCATAATAATCTCCGTCAGAAGGTCACCTGTATTCCTCATGAGAGTCACTTCTTTACCTCGTTTTGAAGACTGAGGTTATCTCCCCTGGTTTTATTAAGGTCACTTGAGCCTTATCAGTTTAATTAAATGACGTCCTTATTAACTTTTAAAATACATGTCATTCGAAGTGAAATTAGCTAGTCTTTCATTCTTCAGCAGGGGATGGACTCAGGCAGGTCAGATAAGGCTGGGAGATGTGTTTGGGGTGGGGGGTCTTTTTCTGCTCTCAGACTGCACCGGCAGTCCTGTTAAATCCCCTGTTCCCAAGGCGTTGTCATCCAGCACGAGCAGGCTCATCAGGGTGCTTGCTTTTGTCGGTTTATCCCCTAGCTCCTTCCCACCAGGGATTTTGGGAAAGCATCAGATCCCATTCAACACACACCTCTGAGATTCCCCTTTTACTACTCCAAACTAATCTAATCCGATATGATCTCTTGTCTCTGCACCCATCTTGCTCCAGTTTTCCCAGGTTGGTTTCCATATTGCTGTCCTGCAGTCAGCGTAATCACCTCTCGAGTCATTTTAAATGCACCAAACCTGCATTAGCTGATGCAGCCACGTCCGTCCTAGAGGGCTCTCACCTGTTTCATAGTTTCATAGTTGGTCGGGTTGGAAGGGACCTGAGCAGACCATGGACTCCGACCCCCTGCCATGGCAGGGAAGAGTACTGGGGCCAAATGACCCCAGCAAGGTGTTCATCCAGCCTCCTCT
>NW_017728907.1:48897018-48929012 GCF_001723895.1 Crocodylus porosus | reverse complement strand
GCTGACAAGAAGGGAGTTCCCCAGCCTGTAGGGATGGTGCCAGTTCTTCCTCCCCAGGTGCAGCACCTTGCACTTGTTGGTGTTGAATCCCATCCTGTTCTTGTTCGCCCACCCCTGTCACCTGTCTGGGTCTGATTGCAACCTATTCCTCCCTTTTAGTGTGCCCACATCCCCCACATCTTAGTGTCATCAGCAGATTTGAACAGGTGCTTTTTACCTCCTCGTCCAAGTCGCTGATGAAGATGTTGAACAGTGCGGGCCCGAGGACCGAGCCCTGGGGGACCCCACTGCCCACGTCCCGCCAGGTCGAAAATGTTGTTCCCTCCCTTTCAGAGAGAGACTGTTAAATCAGTGCGGTTCCTCCTCATTTACTGGATAAAGTCTAACCTGGGTCATGTTTCTAATCATATTGCCCAGGCTTTTCGGTGCCAGGCAGAAGTACCCCGAGACACACCATACCCCTCTTGAACCCTCCATGGTGGCTCTGCCTTAGCACCAAGAGGCACAGCTCACTGGGTGCTAAGATAGATACGGCCTACTCTACTTCTGGTTGCAAAGGCAGCATGGACAGCGTGTGCAGCACTTCTCTATAGCACTGCCTGTAACTGGGTGCGTCTACACAATATCATGTAAGACTAATTCTACCGCGCATTAGTGTGGTTGGCAAAAAACCATGCTAATGCACTAATGTGCAGTAGATTAATCCAATGGGCACTAAGCGTCACACAAAAAGCGTTCAGCTATGTTAACGAGTGCCAATGACCGGTTCACAGGTACTAAACTTAAAGCACATTAATTACAGTGCATTAATGACCATGTACGTGCACCCACTGTGACTGACCAGTATAGCATCCTTTTTTGCTGTGTATCCTAGATGCTTTCTTGAGGTCCCCTCCAGCCTTACCTACTTCTCTACAACTTCTCTAGGACTAACAGTAAAGCATGCTGCTCCTTGAAATCAGGCAAAGGCCTCTGCCATTACATCCTCCCCATTGTCTAAGCAGCGTGGTGGGGCCATGTCTGAGCAGTGGGCATAGCTGCTATGCCGGGGTACCTCACTACTGCCTTGTTTCAGAGGGCCACTTCAGGCTGCCTACCTGCATTAAAACAGAGAAGTGACATTCAGTCCATTTAGGCAGATAAGTGAGCTCAGCATGAAGCAAAGCATTGTGGGATGCTACCGGGAGGACTGTCAGCAGCCCTGCAGTTCACACAAAGCCTTGGGCGAACAAAGTCATTGCAAAGCGGGTTTGCTCCTGTTCCAAGGTGGGATCCTTAGCAACACCAAGGGGGCCAAATAGACCTAGCTGGAGATAGGCCTGGTGTGGACACAAGGCATTTTAAGGTGAACTGACTGCAGTTAGGCATCTCTGTGAGGATGAAGCTGAAATCTTGGGTTTTGTGTTTTCTGGGGCACAGCTCCTGATACAATGGGGCTCTGTCATGATCTTCGGGTCTTACCACAGCAGAGAAAAATGGAGCAGAAGAGTCTAGGGCAGGGCCAAGGATTCTGCTTACCTGTATAGCCATTGAAATGGGATGAGCTCCAGTGAGAGGGCCGTGCCATTCATGAGGCTCATGGTGACTCCTAGCATCTGCGTAATGCTATTCTCTAGGTGGGATGAATAGCCATATTCAGGGTGCCTTGAGAATTGCATGTTATACATGCTCCGTGCAGCTGAGAGCAGGCAGCGTCGGGTGGAGATTCTGGGAAGGGGGACTGCAATGCAGCCTGCTATTAATGAAGGCCCGAGCTTGCTTTTTTGCAGGGGCATTGGGAGTTTTAAAATCAAGTTCCTGGTTTCAGTTGCGGGGCTCACTCAGATGGGACACTTTCGTTTGGACCGAGCCCGGCATTTGCAGCCATTGGGTTGGGACATCTTCCTCAGCACAGCAGCAAAATGGGCAAGAAGGTCAATTCTACTGAGCCACGGGGGTGGGCTGGGGGGTAGGACATGGGATACCCAGGATGTTTGGCTGTGGATCAGAGGCGGCCCAGCTGCAAGGGGGGTTGTGGGGGGTCTTTGCTGTATCAGTGGTTCCAGCACGGTTAAGTACAGTGCATTGACTGTATAGAGAGAAATCACAGGAGGAAACGACAATAAATATGACCTGTCCTTCCCACTCTGTAGCTGCACAGTGGGCATAATACTCACCTAACAAAACCACGCTGGGAAAAATACAGAAATAAGCACTTTGTGGCCTTTTATTTAAACCGTGTTTGCTCCTTCCTGGCTTGCACTGCGCCTGTGGCTATGGGAGGCACTGGGAGAAATGAGTGAGCAGTCAGGTTTGCAGTGAGGCAGCCCAGCTTCTTCCCCTGCTCTTGGTGGGAAACCCTAGGCGATGGATCCTTCTAGGCATGGCTCTAGTAGGAGAACTAGATGACAATAGTCCTTCTGAATGGCTTGTTTGACTAGAAATGTCTGTGGTGAGTGTCCTTGGTGGGGCTGGGGGAGGAGAACTGGGGGGTGTAATTAACAGCAACAAACAAATTTAAAGGGGAAAAAAAATTGGCAACCACAAAAATAAAACTTTAAATCAGGTTTTGATTGCTCCGTGGCATCATTCCTTTCGGCTTGTATTTCCCACCCAGACGTGCCCTAGTGGTCTCAAGCTTCTCTGGCCTGGTCAACCCCAGCACTGAGCTTGCTGCCCAGGCGCCTTGGGATGGAGAGTCCCCCTTTGATCTGCAAGGGCCTACAAATGTGTGGATGATACCAAGTTGGGTGGAGTTGCAGATGCTTTGCAGAGTAGGGCTAGGACCCAGAATGACCTGAATAGACTGGAGATACCATAGGATCCTAGAAAATGAGGGTGGGAAGGGATCTCAGGTAGTCACAGTTCATCCAGCCCCCTGCTCCAAGCAGGACCAGCCCCAACTACATCATCCCAGCCAAGGCTTTATCTACCCTGGTCTTAAAACCCTCCAAGGATGGAGAGTCCACCGCCTCTTTGTGTCACCTGTTTCAGTGCTTCACCACCCACCTAGCGAGAAAGTTTTTCCTAATATCCAACCTCAACTTGCCTTGCTGCAAGTGGAGCCCATTACTCCTTGTCCTGTCATCTGCCCCCACAGAGACCAGTCCAGCTCCAGCCTCTTCGCAGCCCCCCTGCAGGGAGGTGAAGGCTGCTATTCAACGCCCCTTGGTCTTCTCTTCTCCAGACTAAATAGACCCAGTTCCCTCAGCCTCTCCTCACCAGTCAAGTCCTGCAGCCCCCAAACTATTTTCATTGCCCTTCACTGGACTGTCTCCAATCTGTCCACATCCTTTCTGTAGTGGGAGGCCCAAAACTGGACCCAGGACTCCAGATGTGGCCTCACCGGTGCTGAACAGAGGGGAAGAATCACTGCCCTCGATCTGCCGGCACGGCTTCTATCAATGCAGCCCAGGATGCTGTTAGCTTTCTTGGCAACAAGGGCATGTTGCTGGCTCATATTCAGCTTATTGTCCACTGTCATCCTCAGGTCCTTTCCTGCAGAGCTGCTGCCCAGACAGCAGCCCCCAGCCTGCACCAGTGCATGGGATTGCTTCCTGCTAAGTGCAGGACTTTGCACTTGTCCTTGTTGAACCTCCTGAGATTTCTTTTGGCCCAATCCTCCAATTTGTCGAGGTCTCTCTGAATCCAAGCCCTACCCTCCAGTGTTACATACTGCTCCCCTCAGCTTGGTGTCATCTGCAAACTTGCAGAGGGTGCACTGCATCCCATCTCCAGGTTGTTGATGAAGATATCGAATACAACCGGACCCAGGACTGACCCCACTTAATACCGGCTGCCAACTAGACATCAAGCCCTTCATAACTACTCTCTGAGCTCAGTGCTTCAGCCAGTTTTCTATCCACTTTACAGTCCATTCATCCAGCCCATACTTCCTTAGCTTGCCTGCAAGAATGCTGTGGGAGACCGTATCAAAAGCCCTGCTAAAATCAAGGAACGCCACATCCACTGGTCTCCCCGCCTCCACAGAGCCAGTCACCTCATCATAGAAGGCAATCAGGTTGGTCAGACATGACGTGCCCCTGGTGAACCCATGCTGACTGCTCAAAACACCTTCTTCTCCTCCAAGTGCTTAGAAATGGATGCCTTGAGGATCTACACTACGATTTTTCAAGGGACTGAGGTGAAGCTGTAGCTCCTGGATTCTGCTTTGTCCCTTTCTTAAAGAGGGGTACTAGATTCACCCTTTCCCAATCATCCAGGACCTTTCCTGATCACCACGAGTTTTCAAAGATGATGACTAATGACTCTACAATCACATCAGCCAACACCCTCAGCACCCTTGGGTGCACCCCATCCGGTCCCATGGACTTGTACAGGTCCAGCTTTTCTAAATAGTCCCTAATCTGTTTTTTCACCACTGTTGGCTGCTCACCTCCTCCCCAAACTGCTGCCCGGTGCAGTAGTCTGGGAGCTGACCTTGCCTGTGAAGACTGAAGTAAAGAAGTCATTGGGTACGTCGGCCTTTTCTGCATCCTCTGCCATGAAGTTGCCTCACTCATTCATTAAGGGACCCAACACTTTCCCTGACGTGGGATCCGCAATCAATCAGATGACACTCAACAAGGACAAGTGCAAAGTCTGGCACTTAGGACAGGATAATTGCATACACATGTACAGACTGAGGGCTGCAGCACTGGGTTATAGCAGACCATAAGCTGAATATGGGCCAACAGTGTGCGCTTGCTGCAGAAAAAACCCAACAGCATCCTGGGGTGCACTAACAGGAATATTTCTTATAAATCAAGAGATGTGATTCTTCTGCTCTCTGCAGCATTGGAGAGGCCTCACCTGGAGTCCTGTGTCCGGTCGTGGGCCCCGCGCTTCAAGGATGTGGACAGGTTGGAAAGAGTCCAGCATAGCAGTAAAAATAATGAGGGGCCTGGGAAGCAAAACAGGCTACCTAGAGAAGTTGTGGGATCTCCATCCTTGGATGCTTTCAAGTGCAGGTTGGACAGAGACTTGGCTGGGATGGGTTTGTCAAGGGTGACCCTGCCTTGAACAGGGGGCTGGGCTAGAGGTGACCTCCAGAGGTCCCTTCCAATGCTACTTGCCTGGGATCCTGAGTATCTGTGAAATACTTATAGCTGCACATGATTTTTATTTTTTAACAGGGGGTTTATTCATGGAGGGAAGATGGCTACTTGATTTCAGGTGGAAGCTACAAGTCCATTGTGGCATAAAACCTTTCGCCAATGATTTTGGTAAATCATTTCTATTAAGTACAGTGGGAAGAAAAATGAAAAGACATGAAATATTATTGCCGTTGTATCAATGCAGGTATCTGAATTCAAACCACGTGGATAAGCGTGTCCCTTTATCAAAAGCAATATTGTTCATGCCTTCCTGAACACATAAAGTGACTTTTAATGGCATCAGCACACAACTCTCAGGGTATTAAAAGTGCATTGTATATGAGGAATGTATTTGGTAGCTGTGTTGGTCTGAGACAAAAAGAAATGCAAAAATATAAAGTTCTTGGTTCAGAAATAATACCTTGTATTAGACCAACTGAGAAATTGCAAAAAAAATACCTTTTTCTGACATTTATTTCCTACATATGGGGACTTTTTACCCTCTTTAACTTTCCCTGAGCCTGATGAAGAGTGTGAGCCCAAAAGCTTGCAAAAATATATATATTTTTCGCTATTGGTCAGTTCATCTAATAAAAGGTATCTCTGAACCAAGAGTTACAGATTTTTGCATTTCTTCCTGTATACAAGGACGCCTTTAGTGCCAGTACCTATACTTTATGAACCCAGCACGCCTTCTAGTGGTGAATTCAAGCACGTGCAATCAAAGAAAATAAAATCAGACTGTCAAGGACTTTTCTGAGGTTGCTTTCAAGAGACCAGGCAAAAAATAATCTGGCATTGTGCATCAAGACCATTCCAGGTTTTGGACATCCACAAGCTAGACATATAAACAACTCTCTCCCCCACTGGACATCAAACATGTGCCTATTTTTTTTTTAAATGTAATTAAACATCATTTAAGTTGTGTGTGTGCGTGTGTGATACACACACATTGGAATAGTTATACTACATAATCTTAATGTTTGTTTAAAGTTTACTTTTTGGATGAAAGCTCGTGAGACAATAAGTAACAGATGCTCAAGGCATCCATTACGTATTTTTGCAATTAGCAGAAAATCCTGGTACTTTTCGTAAAAAACGTACATCATTTTGTGGGATGTTTATTGCTGGAAGCCACCTCTTAACCCTGGCAGAGAGCAGAGTCCCAGAGTTTGTGAAATCTTTACAAGGAGTCACAAACTGCAAGGAAAATGTGCAGCGTCCTTTCTGAATAGGAAATGACTTGGCTTCCTAGCATTGGAATCATGTGGCGCAGGTCAAAAATAATAAAATATTTTTACATTGAAAATGTTACTAGAAATGGGGGAAAGCATCATTCTCACTTTATATCGCCCCCCGAAAAATTGTGTTTATTCAGGCTGAAACTGGACATACTCAGGAAATGGTCTGAAATGAAGAAAAGCTTTGATTTTCTGTGCTTTGTGCTCTCCTCTCTGGAGTGGGGTCTCTGGTCAGACTACGGTCTCCTGTGTTGGAGAATGAAGATGGATCATCATAAAAAAATAGGATGGGGTCATACAACTGAACTACATCTCCCATAGGGCATGAGGGCAGCACTTCCGAAGGTGGAGGTTTGGACACAGAGTTTTGCAATGAAAAACTGAAATGCCTTGTGGGAAGCAGATACATTTTGCAACGATATTTTGTTTAGCTGAAAACTAAGTTTTCCACCCTTTTTCTCCCCCCATGCCAAGTATCTACAAGGAAAGCAAACTATAAAGACAGTCGGAGAATGGGTATCTGGGAGTTAAGGGAGTGTGGAGGTCTTATTTGAGGATCAGCCTGCCGAGGAAGTAGGTTGCTGGAGAGGACATAAGGGGCTGATCGTTTCAATCAAAAGACAGCTTGCAACATTAATGAAAGGGTGAATTCTAACTGTAACTACATGGTGCATTAGGGTTAACGCAACATGGTATTTAAGCAAGATGGTAGTAAAAAAAGTCATGCATTTCTTGTATGCCAAACTGCTTTATAGGTGTTACTGGATTCACCTGATGTGAGAAATGATTAGTGCCCCAGTTCAGAGGAAATGTGTGCGTGTGTGTGTGTGAAGTAGATAGTGCCTGTTTAACCCTGTAGTGTTGATGGCCTATCCCAGAAATGGCACTGCAGAAGAGTTGCACCTCAATGACAAAGGAAATCTAGGTCGGAAAATGGAGCGGCCTGGGTTAGACCGTAACATAGGCCTCAAGACTAACACGTTCAACAGTTAACACAGGATATTTAGTAAATCCAAATGCTCAGGACCTTAGTTGCATCTCCTAGAGGGAGTAAGCAAGGGCAGTAGCCATGAAACCAATCCAAAGTAATGGCTATGTTGAATCAGAAGAGCCCGCTCATCACCAGTACTGCTTTCTCCATTTCCAAGTAAGAGTCCAACACAGAGACTGCTTCACTTCCAGGATTTGCCCTGGTCGCAGCAGAAGAAAAGACATCTGAAAACCTTTTGCACATCGTCTAAGGAAGGCTGATGCAACTCAGCCATGTATTTTCACGCCACTTTTTGGTCCTTGCAGGGTCAGTTGATATCACTGATCCATTCCATGAAAGGTAAATTTGATGCCCTGTTTAAGCATCTCTGTTTCCCATGCTAATTGTTGGGAGAAAATAGAACAATCCTTTCATTTTTAAAATAGGCGCTCAGGTGAAAAAAAGGGCACATCCTGTATCCTGAGGGCTCCACCCAGCAGGCTAAAATGGACCTTCCTTCAAGTGTTGTTACCTGGCTGGAGTCATTTGAGCCGTTTTTCTCCTGCCCAGGCAGGGGGTCGGACTTGAAGATCTACAAGGTCCCCCACTTCTATGATTCTATGAAAGCAAAGCTGAAGATTGCTGTTTGTAAGGCCCGAGCAACCCAAATTGCTATTTACTTTCAGGCAGAAGTGTTATTGCAATGTTAAGGAGCACAAAGGCAAAAGCAAACTTGTGAGTCTGTTCCTCTCTCCGCTGTGTTGAAGAGAAGACTTCTATTGTAAGTGAATATGGTGAAAAAAACCCTGGATTACAAAAATACGGCAGTCTTGGATTGTTGCCTCACGCTTCGTAAGTCCACTGTGACTATTCCACCAGTAGCTCTCAATTCTGGATCCACGTTCCTGCCACAGCAGCTTTTTTGGGAATACAGCGCAACCGGGATGATGAATGAAGACACTTGGTTGACTCATGAGCTTCATATTGTTGCTTCATCCTTATTGAGGAAGGTTTCTACAGTACAACAGTGACTTCTAGTTACGGATCAAGTCAAGAATTCCATGCTTTCTACCCATATTATTTTTGTAATTTTGCTTTCTTCACCCATATCTACCAATTGACCCAATCCACTTGTTTCATCTTGCATTTTAGATTGTTGTCTCTTCGTGGCCAGGACCGTTATTTAATGACATATTTGTATGATGACGATCACTACTTGTCCGCACCCTGGTTGGCAGCCAAGAGCTGTGAGTGTTGAAGACCACATTTAAGGAGATGACCCTACCCTACATAAGGGACCAAGTGTTGGTTTCCCACAAGCAGGCTGCCAATCATGTGGAAGTGTACATGCATTTTGGATGAATCTATGTGTGATGGGGATGGAATAGGGATCAAATTCAGTTCAGCAAGAGACTTCATGGTAAGTCTGGCAGAAATCTAATCTCCTGCAATGTAACTTTTCTAACTGAACAAAATAATCATGGTTGACAGATGCAGCTTGAGCTGAGGTTTTCCATGCCACTCACTCATCCCAGTTCTTTCTGGGGAAGCAGTGAGCAGGTCGAGTCAGCGCTATGAAAGTGGAGCAGGAACTTGGAATTCACTCCTGTGTTGTCCTCTCTTGGGGAGATGACCAGTACCATTATAGCTGGGCACAAGGGATGCCAAGGTAACCATTAACAATCCAATTACCATGTCCACCATAAAATACTAGTTATTTTTAAATTGGCACCTTCAACATAGAACCTCTTCTCAGACTATGGTTTCAGCAGCTTTTTGGGGGGTTATCTCGGCATCTTTCGGCATCAAGTTGCTTCATGTCACATTTTTTTCCTCCTAAGAACTAATTTTGCAAGTTCTATCAGGATAAGGGCAGGGAAAATGGCTGTAATATGGATAAAAACGCAGGTCTACAACTCAAGTCCTGTGTGCTGGAAATACCTGACAGTGATCATACTATTTTTACAACAGACCTTTTAGTAAAACTCACAGGCTTTCCAACTTTAGACCAAACCTGGAACAAAAGAAACCAGGATGGGGTCATACAACTGAACTACATCTGTCATAAGGCATGGGGGCAGCACTTCTGAAGATGGAGGGGGTTTGTTTGTTTTTTCTGAAGACCAGCTCTACTGTTCAAGTCCAGTTTAAAAGCATTCTTGCTTCTCAAGCCTGGCATTTTATGATACCTTTCATTCTGGTTTTGAGAACACAAAGTAGTGCTATGCTTGCTTTTAAAGGATCTGAGTGCCTCAGTGAAGATGAATCTGAAAGCAAGAATGAAGCCTTGCAGGAGAAGAGGGAGGGACAGGAAGCATTTGGAGGGAGGACAGTAAGTTAAGGGCCTAAAAATCCAAGCCAGCTCCCACTGAAATAGTTGTTCATGCCCAATGCAGCAGGAGCCAAGCCTAAATGGAAAATGAAATTGTGCCTTGACATGGTGCTGAAATAGTGCCTCATGACACAAAGTGGGAAAGGAAAAAGTGCCCTGGAGAGAACACTCCATGACCACAGGTGCTTCCAAAGTAGCAGCCAAGAAAGCTGCAGATGGCTGAATAAGGCTCAGGGCAGAAAAATATGGTCCCTTTGATAGTAGCTGCAGCACCGAACAGGTTTCCTGATCTGCTTCCCAGAACTGAGGCATCCCTTTTCTTCTGCAGATGGAGTAGATGAATTACCATGGTACAGGTAGACAATTAATTTGATGACTATATATCCAAGCGATAGAAATGAGCTCATAATTTCAATGACATTCCCCTCGTTTCAACCTGTATATAATAGGGTCTTTGGGACCTCATTTTTGCATTGGAACCCCCATTTAAAAAACAGAAATTTTTATTTTATTTTTCAGTCTAGATGATAAATTTGAAGCAGGAATTCATCTGAAGCCACAGAGCAAGATTTATTGGAACTTCTCAAATTCGTTATAGTTTGCTGCTATATGGAAACATCACATTGGTATATTACATTTTTTGATTTAACCCTAATTTCAGCTATAAGTCAACTGAGCCACCCCCCCACCAGTACTACAGTAATGGCATCTTCAATAAATAAAATTACAAAAAAATCTCATAAAGTTGCACAGACACAGTACAATCCACTTCAAATTCAATATTGCCAACATGTTAAGTTTTTTTATAAATAAGTTTTAACGCCCTATAAAGTAACTGCTATTTTTTGGTTTCAGTGTTTATATAGTCAGATATATACAGTCAGGTATATGAAAGGAAATTGATTATTTATTCTCAGCAGAACTCTTACAAGACTACCTTACTTTTGTAACAACAAATGTTTTAGATCAACCATTAGCAGATTAAAGCAATCTGTCTGAAGCTTTTTTGGAAACATCTCTATTTTCGCTTTTATACCAAAACTGCAGCTCAGTTTGATCCCATCCTATGTCATTATATTTAGACAATAAAAGCAGAGTTCAATTCTTTTAAAAAGGGGACTTAATAAAGTGAACGCATTTAAGAGAGTCTGTGAAAATCTTCCAAATTCACAAGAACAAAGCCTGGTCCATATTATCTGTCTTAGTAAACTTTATGATATTTGTGCTTAATACTGTTTTTAAACATCCATCATGTTGGAAAAAAAAATCTTTTATATAAGAGTGGCTTTGTTCCATTACTTATAAAAAAAAAAAAACAAACAAAAACCACAAACTCTGATCCTGCCGTCTTATGAGCCTCAGTGAAATCAATGAAGCTCCATGCAAATACAAAGAGTTTGCCCGCACAGGTTTGACTGCTGACTTTCCAGGATGAATTTTAAAGCACAGTTGAAAGCCCAAGAACACATAACCATGTGTCCCTGCGCACAGTAACTTCTCTAAGTTTATCACAAACCAATCATAGTGTCAGTTAATATACCAAAGAAATATCCTTAATAAATGCTAAAAATAGTTAAAATACACATCCTCAGACTTTCTGGGCTTACTTCAATGAATGTCTGGGTACATGAGGAATGCATGATTATGTCTATGCCCATTGAAGGGTTGAGAGAAAAAAATCGTGGCATTTACAGGCGTAACTACACAACAATTCTCTAAACACTTAAGCATGTGTTGGCTTGTTCCAGTTAGCCACCTGTTTATTCCAGCCATTACTGCTGAAGCTGCCATCATCAGTAATGCACTCATTTAAGATAATGCAAGATCAAGCAGGATCCAATGTGCTCAAGGAGATGGAACTTTTACAAAGATCATGTTTATCTGGTCAGATTGTAACAAAGTGCAAAAATTCAATTTTTTTTAAAGCAAACAGCTATTAAAGTTATACAATTTCTGGAGTGGAAGGCTGAAAGTTTAATCATAAAATCAGCTACCCCTGTATAACAAATCTTAAAGTAATCAATGATATGGCATTCAAACAATACAGAAATTCCCTTTTTCTTGTAAGACATGAAAAGAAAAATTAGAAGAACTGTTTTATCACACATCTGTATGGAAGTTTGTCAGTGTCTATAGACTGAACCGTAATTAAAAATATAGTTATCACAAGTAAATGAGCGCATAGACACTAAGCTGACTTGGAAGTGATACTTTTAACCCCTTTCATGCCAAGAAGGCAAAACCCAGGGCCATGTTTTCTGAGTATTCAAGAACCTACCATACTGCTTATACCCAGAGCTGTATGAGTGCCTTATCACAAGTTCTTCACCTGTCTATTGCTTAATGCTGTCCGAAGCAGCTTTGTGAGAAATACAACAACTAATTCACATGCTCATATCAGCTCTGTTTGCAGAATCCAGCTATGGGATACAAGGGATATCTATTACAAACTTTTACTTGAAAAGACATCTACATTTGGTCCAAAAAAAAAAAAAAAAATCCAGAAACAAGCAAGGAGACATGGGGACTCTGCTGCTTAACATGGCTGACTGGTTTTAAAAACAGGTTTATGGCAATAAGGAATAGGAAGGGCTGCCCATGAAAGGCACAAAACTGTGAAGAATTAGGTAGCCTCTTTCAGAAACAGATTTGGATACTGTCCTTATTTTGTGAGTAACCAAACTTAAGTTAGTGAAGAACCCTGAAATTTGTTTACAACAGTCACAAGAAATTAATTCCTATTTAAAAACAAATTCATTTTCAATTAGTTCCTCTTCCAGTCACCTTTCAATATATGGAGTATTTAAAAAACTTTTTAAAACAATTACAAAAAGAGTGGACTGTAGTGGCAGCTATTAAAGCAAAATTCAAGCCGTTTCAAGTAAACTTTCAAGTAGGAAACTAGCCTTCTTTGTCAAAAATCTTCACAACTTTTTCAAAAACCTGAAAGAGGAAAAAAACTAATTAACATGAAAGAATCCTTAGTAATCAGCAATTTTAAGTCGAACTTACATACAGTAACTTATGGTAAATGTTTTCAGAAAATGTACACCAAGTCCCTTGACCCTTTGAGCTCAGTACAATTTATATGCCTGTTCATGTCCCTCAAATGGTAGTGCAAGAACAAAATCTGAAGCAAAAAGCTTCAAAAGGAATGGTAATTTAAAACTAAACAGAAAATGAAATAAAATAAACTAAGTCCCTAGTCTCACAAGCAGATCAATACAAGTGGGCCCCTGTAGTGCGACTTCACTTGGGTCTCTAAGTAGAGGCAAGGGCTTGTTTGTGCAGATCTGACTGCAAGATGAAGACTCAGTTTCCTAACCTCCCTTATTAGTAACACATCAAGTAGCAAAACCTAAACATGTTCTCCTGAAAATATGTTATGTTTTAGCATCTCATTCAGCTCCAAAAGTAAACAGAAGCTAGTGAGTTTTCTTTTGTTTTGAGCTTCCTTTAGGTTCCCATGCATTAGCAGAAAAGAGGCAATGTTTGGATTGTGCAGGAATATTTGTTTTAAAAAGAAACCAGCTACCCCCTTCGAGGGTAACAATTAAGGTTCAATGGAAACACTTTGTTTCATGAATGCACAGTGCATGCGTACATGCATGCATGCATATATAAAAATAGCAGACAGTCAAGGTAGCAGCAAGGTAGTTGAGACTGGGAGGCAGCCCCTGCGTTCTGCAACACATTTCACTCACTTTTGGGTTTTGTAGAATGTAACTATTACCAATTCTAAGTTCTAGGCCAAAAAGTTGACGTCAAAGTCCATTTCAACTATGCACGAGCACAAACCAACATCCAACTTTCAAACCTCCTTGACCTTCAGGAGGGTTTGGCTCCAGAACTAGACTTTGTGCTTGAGCCCTCTCTACACGGAGTATTTAGATTAGTAAGTCTGTACTATGATCCATCCTGGAGGTCACAGTAACTCTGGTTCTCATCTTATAGTTTCATAGTTTGTAAGGTCAGAAGGGACCTGAGCAGATCACGGAGTCCGATGGCAGGAAAGAGTACTTCTTTCCCTAGGGCCTTGGTCCTGAACATACAAAGGCTAAGAGCACTGTGCTGTAATGCAGAGGTAGGCAATCTTTTCTAGTTGCAGGCCAGAACAACTTATCCTGAGATGGAGGTGAATGGGCACTGGGACCCATAACACCATTGTTCCAACCCCACAGTGGCACAGGGCGAGCACACACAGAAGGCACAATCCCTGCTGCCCAATGCTGCCCAAGCCCCACGTCCATGGGCCAGATGCAAAGGTTTCATGGGCCAGGTGTAGGCTGCAAACACCCAGTGCAATATAATTCAGCAGGATATATCATTCTAGTTTTATAACTCCACCAGAAGCCCACTTTAAACCCTCATGGAAGGCAGTGCTAGTTTTTAAGAAGAAAAAAAAACAGGCGGAACAGAACAGACTTTTGCAAGAACCCTGCAAAATCATATTTTATGTTTCACAGAAGACCACACTGTAAATAATTACAAAGAGGGACACCTATTTGGAAGAACTAGAGACAAAGATGACTATCAACTAGTATACTCTGCCTTGTCAAATGTAGCCCCGTAATTTGTCCCCCGGAAACTTACTTCATCAACAGATTTGGAGGCATCCACTTTTCTGACTTTCCCCATTTTCTCATATTGGTCTATTATGGGCTTGGTTGACTGCAGATATGTTTGAATTCTAGAAGAAAGGAGAGACGTGTTACAAAATGAAAAGGAAAAAAAAAGATACCCAGAACTTCAGTTATGCTTTGATACCTCTTTTGTAGACTCTCTCGGTTGTCATCACTCCTACCACTGCTCTTTCCTCTTTCAAGGCAGCGGTCAATACATGTCTACAACAGATATGAAAAGGATTAGTAAAGGGTGTGGCCATGAACTTTCCACATCTCTAAAGACAGAATTAACAACAAACCTTCACATTTTGCTTAAGTTACTTACAGAACACTGAAATATATATTGCATAATTCAGTTTGTTACAGTAGGGAAGGTCTGACGAATAAAAACAAAACAGGAATTAGTTTATGATTTTCTAGTTGTTTTTTTTAACCTGTGGTTTGAAAAAACGAGGGGGTAGAGGGCAAGAGGGGAGGCAAAATAGCTTCAATTTTCAAGAGTGAAAAAGTGCCTAATTTGAGACAGTTTAAGGGGGCAGTTATTTTTAAAAACCTGCTCAGTATCTGTCCACTGGGTGGGTGGTTTTTCTTAAGTGATATTTTCATGAAAACTATTTAGGTTTTTCTTAAAATTAACTTGTTCTTTCTATTCAAGAAACACTTATCCACACACTTCTTCTTGGAGACTGAAAACAAATTGTGTAGATTTCTTTTACTTCTGAAAACAAACTTCAGGGAAAAAGTCAGTTTAATGATTTGAAAACCGTTTTTAGAGCAGCTCAAATCCTCACACTTCAAGGGCAGTGCATGCCGTCAAGATGAGCTGTCTTACGTTTGTTAAATTAATTTAATACATCACTGTCACATTGCCCTTGTAATCTGGTTACTCATTTAGAAAAGCTGCTGATTATTTGGCATCTTACTGAAGCTTACAACTATGAAAAGTTTATACTTGGCTCTATCAGAACCTTGGACAACATCAATGGAACCATTTCAGAAGGGCACCAGCTGTTAGTTCCACTTTGTTAGGTGTGGTCAAGTTGGGCACGATTAGTAAAACCACTCCAACTTGATCACCAATTCATCCAGTGGTAAAATTAGAGCTGTTTTGCTACATCTGTATTGTGCCTAGCTTTTCTGCACCTAGCAAACTGGAACGTAACAGCTACTTCTCCTTTGAAACCGCTTGGTACACATGTGCATACCTACAGGACGCTGCTGACACACTGATTCTATAAAAGACAAAGACATCAGACTACAGGAGGTAGATGGATAATATTCTGTCTTTCAGAAACCATGATGTGTACCTTTATAGAACAGTGCTTTTGATTATATGTTCATTAAATGAACTGTTCAGATTTGCTGTCAATAGGATGCCAATTATAACTAGTAATTTGCTTTCTCAAAAACAACTGGTTTATATATTTGCATAGTGGCCTTGGTCTCTGTAGTCCACAAGTCTCTTCTGATGTTGCTAATGCATAAGTATATTGAAGATGTCAGTACCTACAGTTAATGTTCTTGCCGTCTGTCTCCAATCATACAATACATGGGAAAGGCACAAAGAAATGATATTTCATTACCTCATTGTCGCAGTCAAAAAACAGAACAAAAGACACGTCTGCCTTTCCATCCATAGTCTTAGTCCAGCCTTGAAGATTGTCTTCATTTCTGGGAAATCCATCAATCAAGAATTTGTACTTTTGGGCATTGGCAGCCATTGTTTGATCCATAGCCTGATAAACAGAGTGCAGTTCAAGAATCTCTTTTACACAAAACACTATATCTGCTTATTACATTATCACCAGATGTTGGCACAAGTTACAAAGCAGTTTTAATGTGGGCTATTGTGGGTGTATAGAATTTATTCCTCCACTGTCTTAACGGCACTCTTAATATTTCACTGCTGCTCTTAAGAGACCAATAAAACTTTAGAAAGAATATTCTTGATAGGCTTCATCCATTATTCTACAATGCTCGCAGACTTTAGTCTGTGTTCCGACTTGTTACGTGCTCCCAAATCTCCCACTGTGCACAAATCTAGTTTGGAAAATATATGTACTACAAGATCCTGGAACATATTTTTATACAATAAACTGTGCACTGAGTTTCTCAGTTTTCAGCTCATGTCAGATTAGAAAAAAAAGTCAGAGGAAAAAAAGTCACAAAGCATGCCAAGTGCTCTCTTTGCACTTCACATAATAAAGGATAGGATCTCTTGCTTTCTATAACAGGCAGAACGTAACTATGCAATTTTGACAAGAGGCAAACTATACAATAGGCATCCATTTGCCTATCATTTTCCTCTTGCTTACTTCAAAAAGAATGGCAGTTCTTTCTCCAACTACCTCCTTTTTGCTCTTAGCATGAAGAGGCGAGCAATCAGGAAAACCACGCTCACGTTCCTTACCCTCTTCAACAAGCTGATCGTTATCTCAACAGGTACAATTTCTCCCTCCTTAATGTAATTTTCGATGAGTTCTCCATACTGAGATCCTGGTCTTTTTCGTTCATCTCGAAGAAGGTCGCCTGCTGAGAGGTGGGTGTAGCCATATTTCTAAAATATGCAAAACAACAGAACGTTACCAGGCACAAAAAGGTTTTCTGGAGGAAGCTTTTTGGCAGATTAGGGTACTCGCTGTTGGTAACATCCAACATGTATGTCCTATTTTGAAAAACAATTTAAGCACCTCTCTGACTTTTGAAAACAGGATCCAAGCTCTTTAGATCTTATAAAAGTTTATCCTTTATTACAAATTGCACTTTTCATAAGGAGATGCACTTCCACTCAAAGACACAGCTATTTAGGAATTCATTGGAAATACTTAGTCATAAGGTCAGATAATAATTTGCCAAGGGAAGTATCACACAGCCTCTTTGCTTGGCAGTTTAACAACCTTATATTTTCAAAATAATGTCCTAGCTTCAGTACAAGTGGGGAAAACTGCTCACTTATATCTCACAGTTCTCTCTTTAGAGAGAGGTAATCTGCTCCAAATGTAGTGCTGAAAAAGAGAAATCTCTGCTTTTTAATCCTAGCTTTGCCACTGACTCCTTTTGTGGCCCTGGAGAAATCAGTTATACTTCCTGCATGTGTCAGTTTTCCTGTCAAGCAAATGGGGATGATAATAACTAATAAGACTCAGAACAGTGTTGAAAGTACTAATGAATGCTTGCAAATGCTCTGCAGAGATGAAGCACCAAGTGAATGATAGGGACTACATTTGTTACAGGTAATTTGAATGAAACTGTATTCTTGTTTTTAAAAATATCCCTATTTTGTCTGGACTGCTATTACAGGGTGAGCCAGGGGTATAGGTTGTAGCTTATGTTATTACAGGGCAAGCAGCACTTCAGTCCCCTTCACCCCAATGCTAGGTAATAGAAGCAAGGTGGCTAATTTGGCTGAAGAGTGGGATACCAGGATCCAACTACTCTTAGACTGGACCCCAATTCTAAAGCAAGTTAAAAACATGCCTACACATGTTCACCAAAAGGTTTGCACTCCAGATTCTTCCTTGCAAGTTTGAAATAAGTTCTGCTCAGCTCTAGCCCCTTTCTTCTTTCTCTGCAGCCTTCTGTCACAGAGGCATCTCTAGCTACTGCTGCCCACTTGGCTCTGTCATATTTCTCCTCCCTAGGCTGGGGGCTTTAATGAGTTAGCATATGCTCTAACCACAATTTCAGGCTTGGAAGAATAAACTTCTTTAACTTAGCTGGAGCCATACAGGCGGATAGTCCCCCACTGACAGCTTCCCCATTGTTTCCTCAGGATTTTGGCATCTGCTCTGAAGCCACCTTTACCATTATTTCATTTCCAATTCTTCTTCCCCCTCCTGTTATTTAACTCCTTGCAGCCAGCATCAAGAAGGATGAGAACAAGCAGATCAACAGAGGTATCTTTAAATGAGATTAATTAATAAAAAATAATCCAAAGAAAACTCCTTCATTCACCAAAATACACATTCAGCTATATACAGACATTGAAACTAGAAAACTTGGAACCAGATGGGAGTCTCTGTGGAGAGGGAGAGAGTCAGGATGTGCAGAGTATGAGAGGGGCTAGTGTCTGTCCTTAGTGCTGATGTGGCAGTCCATGCTGAAACAGCTACACTGGTACTACTAGAAATCTCACTATACTGCATAAATACAGCAGTGCAAACATGCCCTATCGGTATCAGCATGGGGCCAAAACGGCAATCATCTGTGTACACTGGTCACAAAATACCTCTAAAAGAATTACATCTCTGTAATATAAAAATTCCAGTGGAAAGCAAACATGCGCTCACACAAGAGACTGGATCAGATGACTGGAGGTCTCTTCAAACTTTAGGATTTTAACTTCTGCTTTTTTTAGGTGCCCACTGCCACAGCATCGAGACACCAGAGGTAAAGTGGACAAACAATGTAAAATATAATTGTGATCATGCCACACAGATACTGTTACTGCTGAGATTTCAGAGCTCAGAAATAATAATTCCCAGGTGAGGGGCAGCGAAAAAAGTAAATGACAGTTATTTCTAACTACACTATCGGTTATTTCCAACTACAAATGATGAATACTGCATCTGATTTTTTATAATTAGGCTTTAGCATTAAGAAAGGAACTTATAAAAGTTAAAAGCAATCAGAACTCATGGTAGAGGCAATCTTTTATTAGACCAATTAGATTTTTGCAAAAAAATTTCTTTAATTGCAAGCTTTTGGGCACAAACACCCTTCATCACGCCCGAAAGCTTGCAATTAAAGAAATTTTTTTACAAAAATCTTGTTGGTCTAATAAAAGATATCACCTCTACCATGAGATCCAATTGCTTTTTTCCTCTAGACCAATACGGCTACAACCTGGATACCTATAAAAGTGTTACACACACACACACACTTCCATAAAACAAACAAAGATGCCTCCTAGGAGCTTACACACACACAAAAATACAAGTCTAAGAATATAGCAGCGAGTAAAGCTATATATACTTAGTTTAGTACAGAACAACAACAAAAAAGAGCTTTGGATTATCAGGCTGGCTGCAGTGAAATCCACTGCAAATTTAAAAAAAAGAAAAAAAAAAAAGAGAAGCACAGGCAGTAGAATAATGTGCATAATTACCTTTTATGGCTGCAAGCTTGGGATTTAAAAACTTGGCTACTAAATAAGAACAGAAGAATTGTTACACAACTCGCCAAGCAAGCTTAAAAACATTTTAGTTGCTTTCCAACTCCACCCACAGAAGCCTGGAAAGACAGTTCTGCTATAGTCATAATTTAAGAAAGGATACAATTACCCAAATCCCCTAAAACTGTACACAGCTGGATAAAAAAAGCATGCAAGATTTCGCCATAAATAACTGTGAAGAGAAACTCTGGATATATTCTCTATAACTTTACTTCATTTTTGATTAAATGTGCATTGGATTTGGATATGCCTAGTTAATTGTAAATCTAATTCTAACTACAGAAGCCATAAACCAGAGTATTTTTTTTGATAAGCAAGAAACTGTACTCTGTAGAACCCCAAATTAACATGTAGTTCTTCTTGCTACAGTTAAAGAAAGATGACATTTTTTAACATTAAGTTTCTACAAAGGAGAGAAGAGGAAGAAAACATAATCCCTTTGGTTTTAGGGGATTAGAGAACCGGTTAATTTTCCTCGGTATTTTTCTTTTCAAGCAAGAAGAAATATTGGACTCAGGCAATCTTCTCTTTATTTTGCAACTGCGAACTGAAAGAGTTTTGAGCTGCTGAACAGGAAAGAGGTAGATAGAAGTATTTTAAAGTGCTCTTCTATAAATAGGGATGCTTCAAAAAATATTAAATTTGATGCTAGAACCCCTTTCAGAATGGATTAGCTGCTACATAAAACAGCCTGCTCCTCTAGGACTCGGGAGCAAAACACGTTTGTTACCTTTGATGCAAGGCAGAAAGAAAACATTTAGTTTTAAGTCATGGAACGAATGTCTGAAAGTCTTGATTTCCAAGCTTTAAACTGTAAGCTTCAGAGATGCAATACTCCACCTATTGCCACCTGCTTTCAGGAAGTCACGTCTTCAGGCCCAGCTGATTGCTCCCTTTCCTCATTGCAGGGCACCTAGGTATCAAGCTAGTGGACTGGAGCTGATGAGATACTGTCTCCCTGAGGTGTTAGGAAGGGAGGTGAAACAGGAAAAAGATGGCAATGGTATTGCAGGGTTCCAGCAATAGCAACAGCAAGGCATGTATTGATGTGGGCAGCAACGCTGGTGGGACACTCTATGGAGATGTGGAGTGCATCTAAATGCAACCACTGTAAAGTAACATGATAAAAATCAAAGCCCAATCCTGTTCCTTTGAAATCAGGAACAGAAAAGGAGTGAAACTGGGGCCTAAAACTCTTGAAGGCTGGAATACAACTGCTTCAGGTTTCTGGTGCTATCTGGCTGCAGAAAGATGACTGTCAAGAGAGCAGAAGTCAGATTTGTGTAGGACTTCAGTGCCTATTTTACATCTTCAGGTAGCTAGAATGCCTGTCAGGATTTTCAGAAACAGCAACCTGGTTTTGATGCCTACATACCTTTACAAGTCGGTGCTGAGGTGCTGCACTTAGACACTGAAAGAAAACAGATTATTTACCCTATATATCTTGCATCTGAGAACTTAACTACCCCCACAGAAATCTTTATGGAAGTTAGAACGATTTAATTAAAAAAAAATTACAAAAAAAGTCTCGTCTTCTTCAACTATTATGAATGATTGCTTCCTTAACTTTAACAGAGTCTCTGCATGTTTGTGGTACCTAAATTCAGTGCATCACAACAATGACTTTATCCCCACCCCCTCCATCTCGCCTTAGCCTAATCACAAATTTCTCTCTGAATCCTGGTAGTAGGGAAGAGGGAAGCGAAAGGGAAAATGTAAATGTTTCTGACAGCCAAACAGCATTTTTAAAAAGTCTCTGGACTGGAACTCGAATGGAAACTAGAGAAAATGGAGCATAAGTGAAAACTATTTGAGTTTCAGAAATTAGTTGCCTTTGCTTTTTAGCAACTTTGCCTTAAGAAACCATAGTCTGGTATTAATTTTCCTGAAAGCATTTAATGAAAATTATTACCAGACTGATTTCTTATAGAGATGTTTATGGCGTAATTCTTGACTCCTAACTTTTCCTGAAGGGATTTCATGAAACGTTAGGAGGGACTTACTCTCATGATTTAGTGATCTGTTCTGACTAGGAAAAATAGATGATTATACACTCAACAGAATCTAGAGAGACAACAGAAAGCCTGGACACCATGCATGCTCCACAATTGTGTAATACTTTGTATTTTCCCAGTACCTCGAAGCATTTTACAACTACACTTCTAATGTTCCTCTGAGGCAATTATAATTTAATACAGTTCTTAATAAGGCTTTATAAAATGGAGCAGTTTGTAGTACACATTCTTTAATATAGGAGAGATGACCAATTAAAGTAACAGGTCAAAGTCTCTACTTGTAACGTGATGGAGAATGGCATATGGAGACTCATAGTTGGCATGACCCAAGTATACACATTTTTAAAACATCTCTGTTTGAAATTTGCAAATCCATTGTCACAAAATGGACTGATCAGACACATTTCCAAAGGAGGCTGCATTATAAGGTCCCCTCTTGTGCAACACTACAGCCACCCTATTTTAAATTACTTCCACAGTAAGACTAGAATAGATATTGCTTTTAGTAGATAAAATCTTAACTAAAAACTAAACTGTGAAACAACTGAACAATAATAAGGAAGACAGTAAAAGGAGAGTGAGTCAAAAATTGCATAGACCTTGACTCATGCTCTGGCTTCTTAGAACTGATCATAAAAAAATAAAGTTAAAATGGTTTGGGGTTGGAATTAAAGAGAGGTGCAAAGAGATATTTTTTTTATTGAAATTCTCATTTATTATACCTTCAGTGACCTTGATATTAAGTTTCAGTCATTACACATCTCTAAGACCTTTTCTCAAAAGCTGAGAATTTGTGCAAAGTGCAGCCACAATAATATAGATTGTCAAAGACAAATGTCTTGTTTCTCTAAACAGCCTTTTGATTTTAGTTGTATTAGATAGCAGCCTTTAGGATTATGACCCTGTCGGTGTAAAGTGTATACAGTCAACAGAGATCCTATTTGCTTCTAATCAGTGTTTGGGAAGACATTCAACTAATCTTCAGATTTTTTTCTCACTTAAACTAGGTATCTGCTTCCATACAAAACCTGGGAAAAAAATCAGCATATACAAGGCAAAGGGGTGAGGTCTGGTTGCAATTCAGCATTAAAATTCAATTCCAGGTATGGTCTATATAATGATATTTATTTCCATAACCTACCCCCAAAACCATTCAAATTTTCAGAGTCTTACCATAAATTGTAAACTTTGAAACACTGTATTTGTTAGACACCTGTAACACCTGGGTGCTATACAAGTTAAAACAAGCCACGTTATTTTGCCTCGTTCACCTTCTACACAGTCATCTAGGATAAAATTTTGCAAACCACCTGCATGACTCAGGAATCTACACCTCCTTGCAAGATGGTAGGCCTCAGACTACCAAGTACCAATATCACTTTTGAAAAGGAGAGTTGGCATTTTTTTAAAGTTTTATCCTTAGTCTCTATAAAATGGTTTCAAATTTCTGAAATATGAACATGTATTATACTCTTATAAAAAAATGTTAGGCAATCTGAACTCCTAATACCTAATGTTCCCAGCAAATGCTTGCAACTTGTTTAAAAAATAATTAGTTAAAAAAATGTTAAGAAAAACGTAACCCAGTCTTCAGTTTACTTCCAGAAGACAAAAAATAAGTAATTGCTTTGCTGCTTTAAGTTCAGTAGTTTGGAGTCAATTAAATTTTTTTTTGCATAGTTCTTTATTCTTGGAAGTTTCCATATCATATTCCCAAAATGAGGTAACAACCCTTTCATTAGGGTACTGACTCATACATTCTTATCTGGAGAAAAAAAAAATCATGGTATCCCACTCTATGATTAACTTTACGTTTGAACACAAATTTACAAGAAGATGCTGTGGTGAAGGTCAAGTCTATTCTGGGATGTATTGACAGAAGGATGAAGGATGCCTGGTGGCCAAAAACTTTACAACATCATTGGCAAAACAGCAACGGGAGTTCTATGTAGCATAACAATAACTACGCATTGAAAAAATCCATGCATTAAAGAGAAGCATGTCAATCTGAAACAGTTTAATCTAAATGACCTAATAAAACTACATTTTCTAAAGGAAAGGGATAAGCATAATCTCTTTATTAAGATGTTTAAGGTAATGTCAAGAAAGAAAGTTTTGTTGGATGACAACTGTAACAGGATCAATGTTGTCCGGTATGCATTTAGGAACCTCATACACATACACTTTGGTAACTGGAAGGCTGCTAAAAGAGTGCATTACCACGTTATTCAACTGAACCAACTGATTCTGGTACCTTCCCTTTGGAAGTGAAACATTAAAGGTTCAGATGACGGAAAGCTCCACGTAATCAACCTCACCCAACCAGCTGTTTAAGGCAAGCAAGGGTGTGCTTGCGAAAGCTGGACTGCAAATAATACAGGAACTGTACAGAAGAAATTCCTTCTTCTTCCTACCACAGCAAGGAGGACTTGGGACAGAGAAGCAGCTATAAAAAAATTCAGATTTCAATCAAGTCCTTGATCCTTTGATGAACATACGGAATTCACCCAGTTTTTCCTACTTAAGAGAATCAGGCTGGATCAATCATCTTTTTCAACCTTATCTGTGAAGATAAGCAGCCCTAATCTATAGCCACCTTTACACACTATGTCATTATAACATTTCCGGTTGGTATTAAGTGCTTTTATCTCAAGTCACTTTTCCACTTTGGTTCATAATCACATCCTTCTGCATAATGAATAGCTTTATGTTAGAGTTACCTGTTTGTGATGGCTTAGGCTCATATTTACCAACTAAATAACTTCCCCAACGGTGTTGTGTTTGCGACCAGCTCAAGTTAGTTGAAGATTAAAATGTATTTAGTGAAAAGAATACAAGCTACTGCTCTAAGATATATACAGTGCAGCATTATTTTACAAATTGCTTACAGTTACACCTCCTAAATCACAGAAGTCCTTGCTGGATGAGTGAAGGGAGGCTTCCTTTCCCCTCCCATTCGACATGATCCACCCCCAAATTCCAATATCTGCAGCAACAAGAAGTTACAAGAGACAGAATCAACACAGTATGGAGAATAGCAATAACAATAGTGATTTCAAAAAATCACTCAGGAGTTGCAGGACTGGTTAAGTGTTGTTCACCAGGAGACGAATATTTTGGGAAGTCATTGCACTGATGAATTCCAATAAACATCTCGTAGCCTAAGTATGATAAGAGATACTGGACTAAATTCATCCCCAGCATAAGTTTTGTCCCAGACAAAATGCTATCCAAATAAAGCAAGCTCTGAAGCCTGAGGCAGCGCTTGACTGCACAGAGCCTGCTTCATTTGCCTACATGCTCCCTGTACTGTCAGCACTTAACATGATTCACTGCAGCTCTTAAAATGCAACAAATGGGAAAGGAGGAAATCAAACTAACTTCTATTTGTTGTCTGTCTCATTCCTAAAGATTCCCCCTTTCTCGATGGAAGCAGAAAAAAAGATACGGTACTAGCAACATATCTTTTTTTTTTTTTAGCATCTATAACTTAAGCAGCAGTGACTCATCTGACTCTACCAAAACAGTCTTTTTATCCAGCTACTTTAAGTTAGCAAACCAAAATGATTTACATTTCTAACTATGGGGCACGACCCACATAAAAGACTTCAGCCCTGTGGCAGCACTAATGACTTGGTGGAAGATACATGTGTCCGTTCCCCTCCACCCTGCCAAAAAAAATATTTCTATTTGCTTATTCTGTACTAGGAACAGGATCTGACCCCAAAACAAAAAAGGTTTTATGAAAGTTAAGAAGTGCAAAAATCTAAAACTCTTGGTTCAGAGATGATACCTTTTACTAGATCAACTAAGAAATCGCAAAAAAAGAGTCTTTAGAAAAGTTAAGTTAAAAATCTTGAGTTTCATGACTTAAATAATAAGTTAGTTTCAATTAGAGTTGCTAATTTGGGGGGGGGGAGGGGGGGACAGTCCATTTTCAGCCAAGACCAAATGTTTATAACCTAGAGAGACAGCACGGAAAACTGGGATTTGATGGCAATGTGGAGAAGCTAAAACAACACTGCCAGGCATCACCAGAATAGAAACACGCAGCGTAAAATGCTAATGCCAGCCCTTGCGGTTTGTTTTACTTTAGTAGCATGGGCAACAAGGGCGTTGTTGCAGTTCTTACTCATTTCTCTCAATGTGGGAATGGATAAATCCTCATAGTTTATGGCTGTCATGTAAAATAGCCAAGTGTTCTCCGTTTGAAGAGGCTGTTTTAACTCCAACACACTGAAGTATTTGGAAGCCTTGAATACCCCATAACTGGCACAATGAATGTCATTAACCTCATTTAAAAAGAAAAAAAGCCTGATTCTGCATGTAGAGAACTCTTAGCTGCTCCTATATGTTGTTCCCTCCTCTCTAATTGATATTTTTTTCCATTTAGAAGTACTGCTAAATAGAAAAAAAATCTAAACATTTGCAAGAAAATATAAGTGTGTAAAATTCTAAAATTAAGTCATGTCACCATCTACTGTCAGTTAAAAAATGTTTGGTTATATATAATACAAGTCTCTTCTGTCAACTTGATCTTTTTTTGGACCAACTGTAATGTTGTTACGGTCACCAACCAAATATATCATTGAATCATAGAAAATGAAGGTTGGGAGGGACCCCAGGAGGTCACAACTAGTCCAAACCCAAGTCCACCCCAAGTACATCATTCCAGCCAGGGCTTTGTCTAGCTGGGTCTTAAACACTTCCAATGATGGAGATGCCACCACCTCTCTAGGAAACCCATTCCAGTGCTTCACCACCTTCCTAGTAAGAAAGTTTTTTCCAAATATCCAACCTGAACTTCCCTTGCTGCAACTTGTCCTGTCACCTGTCCCCACTGAGAAGAGTCCAGCTCCATCCTCTTTGCAACCTCCCTGCAGGGAGTTGAAGGCCCCTCTCAGTCTCCACTTCTGAAGACTAAATAAGCCCAGCTCCCTCAGCCTCTCCTCAAGTCACGTGCCCCACAAGAATTCTTGTCCTTCCGTATTAACTTAACACAGTGACACAATGCAAAGGCTCACTTCGCACAACTTTCGATCTTTGTCGTAAACCCCCGCCAAAGGCCCAGATCCTACAATCTAATCCCTGTGGGCAGAACTCAGCAGCACCCGGGTGACTGCCACCAAGTTACACAAAGGATCAGATTGCACAGATAAGTCTGAAACATCATCTTCCAAACCAAGGCAGCCTCTCCATTCTTAGTCTAAATCATTTGTTTCATGGACACTAAACTTAATACAACTAAAATACTGTAGCTGCAATGGTCCAGGAAACACGCAAGAAACAAGCTGGCAAGAGACCCAGGGACTGGGGGCTCTGTGATATGCAAAAACTTGTCTAACTAAGTCTCGCCCAACCGTGCAGTTCGTCCAATAAAAGACATCGATCACATAAATCCTTTCCCCTCAGAGGAATGCATTCCTTCTCCCTTGTTGTATACAGTTTCTCTGGCTTGTATTATCAGTCCCTAATGCTACTGCAGTTATCAAGTTCCCCAAGTGTACCTGCCTAGCAGGGTAATCTTACTACATCGATTGGATTGCAACAGACCACATCAGATTTATACACTGACAAGGACACCATGTAGTGTGTGCTGTTAGCCATAGGAAAACAGGAACACACTCCCAAGCAAGCTCAAACCCTGGCTGTGATGCCAGTCTTCTTTAAGGAAGCAATCATCAGCCTTGTCAGATTTAAAGTACCCCTCTAGAGAGTCAAGGGCCTGTCTGCTGAATCCACAGCAGTGCTGGAGGGGCCTTGACAGAGTTGATGTCCCCCTAAGAAAATGGGAGATCTCAGTTTTTACTTCTACAAAAACATACTAGAGCAATTTCTTCTGTTGCAAAAAACTCAGAAAGAGCCCGGATGCCACAGTCGTTTCCCCAGGCTGCTACCATGCAACATGGGGAGGGGTTTCTGAGGTGGTCAAAAAAACCCACGCTGAAAAACAGGGGGACGGTCACGTGGTGGCAGTTTGCATCGCCCAAACTTGGAGCCTGACTGGCTGGAGCCACACGCTTGCTGTAGCTGCAGCCTTAGGAAGGCCCGCACAGTTGTTGACCCCGGCCAGCCCTGCCCCACCTGGGGTAACCTGCCACATGCCAGAGCACACGTGGCACGGGCGTTTCCCGGGGACAAGCCACAGCGGCACCAAGTAGACACAAGGCATAAGACGTCTCCGAGGAAACAAACATCCGTGCCTATTTGAAATCAGCACGTTTATCAGGTGAGCCACACCGTGCGAGTGGTAACTCCCCGTGGCATCCTGGAAGGGTCTCAAAGCACCCGCAGAGCTGCGGCTCGGACCCTCCTGAGGATCTGCTTAAATCCTCGTCAACACCGAGGTAAGGCCTGAACCCTGCGATCCCAGCCCCAGCAACTGCCACGGGGGTCCCACAAAGGAGCGTCTCGCTCTAGATCTTCAGCTCTCTCTCTCCATATATATCTGCATCTAGAGACTAAATATAGACAGATATATCTAGATCTAAATAGGAATATAATATATAGATCTATATTAATATCTAAGAGATATCTAGAAATAAATATAAATATATAGCTATAAATATAAATAAAAATATATTGCTATAAATAAATATAGATATAAATGTATAAATAAGTGTGTGTGTGTGTGTGTCTGTGTGAGGGGCTCACCAGGCGCGAGGGCCCCGCGCGGACTCCAGCTCCCGTGATGCCCCGCGCCACCCCCGAGGCAGCCGGCGGGGCCGCGCGCGCAGGGCAGGCTAGGAGTTGTAGTCCGCTCCCGCTGAGGGGCGCAGGCGGCAGGTCCGTCCGTCGCCCCCCCCGCGCGCCCCGACCCACTCGCCTGTCCCTCACCTCCACGATGCGCGCGCACTGCGTGCCCTTGCCGGCACCGGGCCCGCCAAGCACGAAGACCACCAACGGCTGCATGAGGAGGCGGAGCGCGCTGCGAGCCGCGGAGGCCGGGAGGCAGCGACTGAACATGCACCGAGGGCGGGAGGGGGAGGCGGGACGACAGGGAAGGGCAGGGCAGGGCAGGGCCTGGCAGGGCCGCGCGCCGGCCGCGGCGTCACCAGGAAGCGGAAGCGCTTCCGGGAGGGCAGTCACGTGCTCCTTCCCGGGAAAGTGTCACGTGGCAGCCCTGCCCAGCACTAGGATTTGCAACCGGATCGGGCGGGGGTGAGCGCGCGGTGTGTCCTGCGCGCGGCAGAGGCAGGGCGCCGCTCGTGTTGCACCCGGGAAGTGGGGGGACGGGCTATATCCCCTGTCTGCGGCCAGCTCTCTGCTTGCTCGAAGGAGAGACCCCTTGCAGAAATCTTTGCAAAGAAATGAGTGCAAAGAATCCCCACCCAGCAGTGGACTCGGGACGTGTCCTTGCAGATTTTCAGGGACATAAATGGCAGGCTAGTTTCTTTGGGTACAGGTGATCTCTTATTATACCAACTGATACCGCATCTACCCAAAGAGCCTGGCCAGCTACTTGTGCCTAGCCACGCTTGAGTGAACTACGTGGCTGTGGGGATGTACAATTTGCAGTAGTTTGCAATGTGTGTGTGTTTCATGCATCAAGCATTTCCTTTTTGTTGTGGGGTGGAAAGGCTGGGCACTACTGCTTCAGCCTGTTTCCTGCAATCAATGTAAAGTAAAACACACTTCCAAGGGTTGGTATATAACAGTGATTCTCAGCCAAGGTGCCCGGAGATCCTTTTAAGGATGCTACAGGGTGGCTGTGCAATAATAGTGCTTTTAAGTGTGCAAAAACCTACATGATTCACAAGATCAATGCGCAGATTTCATACAGAGATCCCTAGTGTCATAAAAATGTTGATCCATTTTGGTAGTTCTGAGTTGTATATAACAGAAGAATTGCTCTATTATTTTTCCATAGTCAGAAGACAAGTGAAAGCTAAGAGCTGATATTTTCCCAGGGGAGATTTGAGAATGCACATTATTTCCACCTGTTTAATTAATGGGTTTCTAAATAATTTTAGTTCATAGATTTCATAGACATTAAGGCTGGAAGGGACCTTGTAAGATCATTGGGTCCAGCCCCCCGCCCAAGGAGTAGGAAGTCAGCTGGGGTCAAAGGATCCCAGCAAGATAAGCATCCAAATGTTTTTTGAAAGTGTCCAGAGGAGGTGCTTGCACCACCTCCGGCGGCAGTCTGTTCCAAGCCTTGGGAGCTTGGACAGTAAAGAAGTTGTTCCTTATGTCCAGCCTGAAACGGTCTCGCAAGGGTTTGTGACCATTCGACCTTGTCATCCCTGGGGTGGTCTGGTGAACAGGGGTTCCCCCAGATCCTGATGCACACCCCTTATGTACAAGGGTTAAGTCACTGCAGGCACCTGTCGTGGTGATTCTCAATTGGTTTAAGAGTGAATAATATTAGTGTAGCCACAAATAATAGGAGCGTGTGTCTCATGTGTATGAACTAGATCAGAGAGGATTTGTGGGATTGAGGCCCATAGTACTATTTGGGCTAAATAGTAAAGATAACAATTATATACTGATAGGTAAGATTTGGTTAGAGCTGTTGAGTTTTTGATGGTATTTAGAAACTTAATGCCAACAAAAATCTTTTCCCATTTTTTATGTCCTTTGCAATGCTTGTTACAGGATCACTGAATAACTGTGCAAGTACTGAAGAAAAAGAAACTAAATAGGATTTGACTGCAAAAAAAAGTGAAGACTGACTAGTTTCTGTAATAACAATTGGTCATCCTGAGAGGGGAAAAAAGGCAGAAACAAATAGCATACATTAAATCCTTTTCTTTGCTTTTATATATTGGAACAATTTATTTTAGAACAGGTAATTGTCACAACTCTTTTTAGTTCCCTTTTTTTTTCTTGGTGAGAAAAAAGGATATTTATTTCAAGTGTAGATAGATTAACTTAACGAAACTGTAAGGGCTGGAAATATAGCTCCAACTTGTTAGGTTTGGGTATTATGGGGAGTTACTGGTAATCACCTTTTGCTTGAAAGTGTATTTCTGTCCATCCTAGTAAAATCCTGCCAATGGGATATTTTGTACTTTCCCCTTGTCAGGCAGAAATCTGCGGAGTGGATTCTCAATCTTGCAAAATCATTCTAGGTATTTTTGGTATCCTATGTCCTTCGAATCACACTTACAATAAAATTGCCATTTGCATCAAATCAGAAATCAGGCAGTAGCATTTTCCCACATCCTCCTTAGCCCCCAAATTGTTGGGTAACATCATGAGCATACTTGTACTGACCTCAGGAGAGCATCACATGGAACAAAATGCAGCAAGGCGGCCTCATTGCAGATTATTTAGTCCCTTCACCACAAATCACCGATATCATATTCTTTATTCTCCTCCTACCCACCTGCTCCTGTGTCTTCTGCTCATGCTAAAGGCACGTGCATTCAAAGAAAGAGCCGGCTTCACTTGGGAAGGCCAAAGAAACAGAAGGATAAAAAGGAGGAATAGCGCAGTCGTGGTTTGAGATGTTCTAGGGTAGGAGATTACAGAGCTAGAAAAAACAAACCAAAAAAAAAAATTTGCTAATGGAAAATTCAGAACAGAAAGTGGAAGGGGCTTAAATGCATGATATTTTAGAGCAATGTTACCCCATGTAGGGGGTGTGTCTGCACGTTTCCCCTCAAGAGTGGTTTCAATAGGACCCTCCCCAGCAAAAAAAAGTGCTGGGAGCGGTGACGTCATTAACAAGTGCGTGTCTCTTTAAATCCGCCGCCAATGCTGCCTCCTGTTGCTATGGGGATGCCAACAACCGCCTCCTTACTGCGCCTGCGCGCTCCGCTGACCGTTTAAAGCGGCAGTGTTTTTAAACACTCACCCCCGTTTCCCCCTCCGCGCGCGCTTGGCGGTTGGTTGCCCGGGGCGGCCGCTGATTGGTTGAACGCGTGAGACCACCGCGGCGCGTGGATTGGGCCGGCGCCGCCCGGAGTGGGTGGGACGCCAGGAGGGGAGCTTTCTGATTGGTGGAGAGAGCGGAGTGAGCTCCTGATTGGTGGAGAGGGCGGGGTGGGCGGCAGGGCGGGACGCTCCGAGTCAGGGGCCTGCGGAGGCTGCGGTCTTCCCCTCGGGGCACGGTGAGGGCCCGGGCTCCCCTTCCCAGCCCCCGGGGCTCTCATGGGGGCAGGTCCCTAAATTGGGGGGGACAGTTTGGGGACGGGGGGGCAAATTTGGGGTCCATATGCATGGGGGGGCCAGGCCCCGTGTCTGGATTGGCTCAGGACTTCTTTTTACTTAATTTAATTTTTAATTAAATTATTTCATTTACATTAACCTATTAAATTTCCATCCTGAACACACCGCCCACTCCACTCTGACATGGCTTTCTCGTAGTTGATGTAACAGCCGAGACATTGCAATTAATTTCTGTCGTTGGATTCATGTTTCCGTCCTTTTTTTTTAAATACCAAGTCCTTTCCATTTCGCTTCCCCTCCTAGAAAGAAGCACTGCGCTGTGGTCCTGGTGGCCTGCGGGCATGGAGGCGGTTCGTGCGGGCTCGGGAAACCCGGCAGATCCAAGGTAGCCGCGTTTCTGCCCCGCTGTTGTTGGGAAACGGGTTGTTTTCCCCTGCCCCCCCCCCC
>NW_017728907.1:48880816-48896918 GCF_001723895.1 Crocodylus porosus | reverse complement strand
CACGGATATGGACACGGTCCAGGTCTCAGGACAGCTGGGTTGGTTGTGAGTTGCTCTGCTGACGGATGAGTCATGCGGGAGTTGCTTCTGGAGGTCCTCGCCGAAGTCCTCTCCTGCAAAATAGTGTCTGCATAGGCTTGAAATGCTGCTTTTGTCTCGAAGACCATCCTCGTTACAGGATAATTTATTTTAGGGGTTTGAATTAAGGGGCAAAGATTGGGTAACGTGAGCAGATGAAGGGTTTGAATTAAAGGGCAAAGATTTGGTGATGCAAGTTGACAAAGGGGTTTAAATTAAGGGGCAAAGGCTTGGTAATGTGAGTGGATGAAGGGTTAATTCTACGTGTTTATTCCAAGCAGGTTTTTTTGTTGTCTTTTTTTCTTATTCTGATTTTAAGTGATTTTCCCCACCTCCCCCATGTTAAACATCCATTAAAGAAGCAGGGTCTGTTCTCATACAGTACTTGTCACTTGAAGAGACGTTTCCTTTCTCTCTTCCGTCTCCTGTAACTGTCTCCAGTCTGTGCTGTCTGACCCTCTGCGATTTGTCACGCCTTCACCTTTTCATTAACCCAATGCCAAGTTGGAGAATTGGGCTCCCATTTTGGAATAGCCAAGATGCGGACTGAGCATTGGGAAATGCAGAGAGGCATGTATGGTGGAAATGGTCACAGTGGGATCCAGGTGTCAGTCAAAGTGAGGGTAAAGGTCCCATAAGGATTGCAACTAACTTCTTAAATGTATAGTATGGCTTATGGGTAGATGTGAGATCTTTTATTAGACCACCAATAAAAGATCTCACATCTACCCAAAGAACCTTGCCTGCCTATATCCTTAGACCAACACAGCTACAATCAAAAACCCAGTACTATGGCTTATGAGTGCTGGGGAAGTAGTCAGGTGGGCAGTATGGAGGCAATTGGGCTTGACAGACAGGTGGAGACAGCTTTTTGTGCCTGGTAAGAGACATGGAGGGTTGAGGGGGTGTGAAAGAATGGAGACAGGAATGAGAGAAAGGAATGACGCTGTAAATAAGGGAGAGCCGACCTGTGGCTCTAGTGCCACCACTCAGGCAGTCTCCATGTGGCACTCAGGGAGGGGGCAGGCAGCACAAGAGAGAGGGAAAGAAGCATACAGCAGAGCAGGAGATCAGGTAGGGAGTAGAAAAGAGCAGTAGATTGGGCAGGGCATGAGGATCAGGTGGCATACAAGGAGAGCTGTTTTGTGGAACACTTGTCAAAAACTTTGGCCCTCACTAACATAGATAATTTTCAAATGTAGAGGGCTGCTACAAAGAAAAAACAGGATCTTTTCTAGTTGCTCATTTGACAATGGCCACCCTTGGGAGTAGCCGTGCTTCCTCTGGTGACTGTTGGACTTCTGCCTCTCAGATGTGTGAAACCAGTACCTTTCATAGGCATGGCTGATTTTTCCATTCCTGTCTTTTCGTTTCTTACTCAGTTGATTATTATTTTCATTTAGGAAGAAACAAAACTTTCCTGTGCCTGAAAGTTAACAAAATATAGACAATAATTAAAAGTCAGTTTTTGTTTCCCATTTCCCTTGATATATAATGCTGGGTCAGGAAATGTCTTAATAGTGTATTTTGAACAATATTGATGCTGGCTTCTGTCCCATCCAGGAGAGCACATAACAACTGCAGACTCTCCCAGTACCTGAACCAAGGGTGTTTGTATCCAAAAACTTGCAAAGAACAATTTTTCAAGCTATTTAGTTGGGCTAATAAAAGATACCACATTTACCCAAAGAACCTTGCCTGCCTATTGAGCAGTGTTGACACACTTAAACTTACCAAACAATGTGTTATTGATGGTGTGTTCAAACTGTTTCTTAGTTCCTTAGTTGCCAGAAAAGCCTGATTCAAGTTACTGTCCAGATTCTGGACCATAGTCAGATTTCTGCAAAGATGTATCAATGGGCTTTACTTTAAGCAGGTGAATAGTCCTGTTCAACTAAGTCGGACTACTTGTAAGTTTAACATCGAGTGTAATTGTGTTTTTGTTTTTTGGTGGTTGTTTTTTTTTTTGTAGTGGAACATAGATGGCTTTTTTAATAACAGGCATATTGTCTTATTTAACTTACTAATACTCTGTTACAGCTGAAAGAATCTAACTTGCTCTGCACTTGACTTTTTTTTTTTATATATTTCACTTAAACTAGAATGGTAGACTAATCAATTATGCTTTTAGCTGTCTAGATGTTGAGGCAGCTTCTAGGAGTTGGGCGTTCTGTGGTAGTTGCTTCTGATTTTGAGTAGTTGAGTGGTAGTACTTAGTGGTAGACAGTATAGAGAAAACAGTACTTAAACCAAAGCTTCAGTTTAAAGCAATAATTTTGTGGGAAGATGTGCATACAGCTTTTTGGCTTTGAAAAACTGTACATTTGTGCTTCTTCCTTTTAAGATTCTAAACTAGGAATCTGATTTATCTGGCTGTATTTTTTTTTTCTGAGAGCCTTTACCGTCATAGCCAGCTCCAAAAGGATAAAGGAGACAAATGGGGCAGGGCCTCAGGATGAAGAAATCTCTTACGAGAGAACTGGGAGTTTAGAAAGAAGCTGTAGAGAAAATAACTTGACCCATTTTATGTTTGGGAGATTCACATATATATTTTTTATTAAGGGGAAATACACAAACAAACACAATACTTTTCCTTGAAATGTTTGTGATAGGATGCTGACCTTATGGTTCTGATCACTAAGTATACCTAGTATTTTGCTTATACATAAAAATAAAATATGCTAAATTAACAAGCATTGGCTTGTATATGGCTCGGTGAGCTCTTAGAGTAAAATTGATAGACATTGGGCATGTCTGCTCATTTGTTAATGTGCCATAGTTACTGTGCATTTAGTTTAGTACTTACTTAATAAAGTACTGTCTAAATGCTCAGTAAGTACAATTACTTCACAGTAGCACCGGCACATGGTTTAGTGATGCTTACTGCACATTTAGCCTAATACTGCACAGTAGGCTATTAGCATGATTTTTAACCTCCATGCTACAGGGCAGTGTTATTATGCTCGTGTTCAATAAGCATCCCATGTAGACAATGCCCACGGTGTACAGAAAATTGAATGGTTACAGGTTAATGTCATAAATCCAGTTTAAGGCTATGGTTGCAATGACAGGCTGTGGTGGTAGCAATATGATATGCCTGTGTTTTGTATGCTATTTGACTTAATTGTTTCTTTACATAGTATTTAAAGTATACTCCTTTTTAATGGAGCAAATCCTGACTTTAATACTGCTGAAGAAATTGGAAGCTGACCTTGCAAGTGTCTCTTTATTTAAAAAATAAATAAATACTCCCAGTTAAGTGAGAAGATTTCTAACTGCTCATTTTCCAGTCCTCATACTTCTCTCCACTCCGCCTTGCCCTTGTGTTTTACTTAATACTTAGATAAAGCTAAAAAAATAGCATTATCTTGGTACTCATGCTAAAAGTATACAAAGGAGCTGTAGCAATAAGCCTTCTAAAATGGGCAAAATGTATGTCTTGCTGGCCTTATCTGTTTCAAAGGAAAAAAAACTTCTGCTGAAGTTATCTTGACTTTCTGAAAAATCCCAAACCTCTGTTTTTTTCCTTAGTCTGTCTTCTGGTCCCCCAAACAAAACAGAGTAAAACTACACAGATTATGTTTAATATGTTTCTGACTACTTTTTCTTTTGCAGGATTGTTTCAAGCAGAATGGTACCACTTGCCTTTCCTCCATCCAAGTGTGCACTTTGGGATCCAACACCCATAGGAGATGTTATTGGCTCACATCTCAGTTTTTACAGGTATAAGTAAGATCCACCTTTGTTTGAGTTGGAGATTTTTAAATGAGAAGGTTATTGCACGTGTGTACAGAGCACACCTCTGTCACATTCCTCCTGGAGATTAATGTATTACTTTCACCCTGGTAATAGACTGTTCTGGAACTAGCTCACCAAAACTTGCCTTGTGTAAAATTTTATTGAGAGGTCCTGTGCAGGTTAACCTTCTAGGCGACCTTGTATTCTTTTATGCCTCTACATACACAAAAGAACCTGACTTTCCTAGATCCCAAACCTGCAGAAGCTACTGTCTGCTATGACTCTGCTGCAGTTCAGGGTGGGACTATGCAGAACGTCTGTTTACAGCAACCATTACCTCACAAGTATCTTGCCATGACTACAGTATACATATCTAGCCCCTTCCCTCTGAAGTATTGTCAGGTCTCTTGTCCACATAGAAAACCACAGTTAACGGGGTTGAGATGCTCCCATCAATTATAACCTGCCCATTCAGAGAAGAGGTAGACAGAAATTGTAAGGTACAAGTGTGTCTTTTGTTTTTTCTGGCTTAGTAGTCTTCTGTCTTGACATGCCTACTGATAAGAACCATACTGAAAAAGTGTCACATGAATTGTTTGGCAACCTCAGTTAAACAGATTAGCATTGGATAACTCTCCTCACAAGATCTAAACGTTTTCTAAATGGCAATTTTAACATAACTGTTCATTAATATTCAGCTCTGAGCTTCTTACCTAACCTTGAGCAGGCACACTTTGGGCTTGCTTTAAATTCACACAGGCAACAGCTTCGATCTACAATCCTTCCACTTCTAGAGTTTTTGTTTTGACTCTGGAAGTAGTCTACGAAAAAGGCATCTGAAGTTTAAAATGTCTTGGGTTCCACACTTATTTTTTATGATCATGGTATCTGCATCTTTTCCTGTTCAGGGAAGTAACACTTTGGGATCCTAGATGGATGATGCATCTTAGGTCAGAGTCCTGTTTCCTGCTATTGTAGGCAACCCCAGTGTTATACAAGGGGTTACAAATGACAAACTGATTAAGTTCCATCTTTCTTTTCTCCACTGTCCATCTGGAAGGCTCTTCTAGAACCCTAATTTTGTCATAAATCTCCTTTCTGATTTTCAGCTAAACTTGCTCATACCCCATTTGTAACCTTTGGGGGTGTTTGCCAACATTGTCTTTTAAATTAAATAGTTCCTCACTCATCTTGGTGTTACTCTTTTGTGTTCATAGAGAACAAACCTATGCCTACTCGGCCCCTCTTAACTCTTGGCTAAACAAGGCTCTCTTCTAGCTATTTCCTGTAGAAGAGGCTTTCGGTTCCCCTTATCATTGTAGTAGCTTTGCCCCTCTTCACTAGACATGTTCCAATTGCACGGAATTCATCTATTTTGACCACTGGTGACCAGAGTTCTTGTACAATGGCACTGAAGCTTTCCTGTCTTTTGTTTATGGCTTTGCATTGTTGCTGCACTTGTTTGGTTTTCTCTGCAGTCTAATATTTGTTTCTTGAATGGCTCATTTAGGATAGAAGATCTTTTAAATTTCTAGACGGATCTAAAATGTTGTTTGCACGGCCTACATAAATCATTCTCTTCTTCAGAAACCCTAGATTATTAATGATGGAGAAGACGCTGCATCTTGCCTACCGCCATGCTAAACAAAGTGAAAAAAAGTTATTTTCCTGTTTTTTGCTTGGAACTCTTGCAGTGGATGAAGGTAACTATTTAACAACAGAAATATCTCATTAAGTAGAGCTTCAATTCCCAATCTGTGGTACCTGTACCACCAGTTGTACGCAGACAACCTGTCAGTGGTACACATTAGCAGATTTATTATAATTACTTTATATGACAAAAATTGGCTCGTGGTACTTACTGATTTAAAACGGCACAACCTTAATGCACAATCTGTCATTTTGGGAACCGCTGAAGTAAGAGTGTAACTGGCTAACTTCTTGTTGCTTTAGGTGACTGAGCAAATTAAACTTTATTAGATTTTTTTTCCTGCATGAAATAGGCAGTGTATTACTTCTCAACTTTTTGTCATAATTTTTCTTCATTTTCAGATGGTGAAGGTGTGTCACTGATAATAGACCGATTTGATCCTGGTCGAGAAGTAACTGGTGGCTTAGAGAAAGTCCCAACTGCACCTCTTCCTGGAGACTTCTTGATTCCTTGTACAGTTAACGTTTGGGGATCTTCTTCAGGAGATATTATAGTGCACAGTTCTGAGGACCTGAGCTCAGCTTTTAGGGTGAATGAGCCCTGGCATCTTTCCATCTTTTAAATAGTAAATTGACATGAAGATATGACTATAAAGTACATAGTATTTTTGCTTCCTAACCATGAGTTTGAATCCAACACACAAAACAGTGACTGAAAAATTACTGTTTGTCTTGTGTGAAATAAGCATTTTGGTCTGCATAATCTTCCCAGTAAGCTCCTTCTATTGGCAGAGTATCAGGGACCAGTTCAGCATGAAGTCCGCTGTTGTTTACTTCTGTCATTTTCTGATTGTTGGGCTAATATGAAGAAAACTTGCAGTGCTCCAAAAGCTCTCTTGTGAATTACTGTTTCAGTTTATAGGGCACTTTTCCCTAAAACCTTATAATTAATTATTACCACTAACACCTGAATATCAACTTGCCTTAAAGTCATCCGCAAAGCAAATAACCTTTGCAGCCTCTTTTTATTGCTGTTTTGTAACATATAAAGGTCACAAATTATTTAGCCACATTTTATTATGTATTTGGCATATCTTTACTTCCCTGTGCCTATTTTTGGGATGGAAATGTTTGGGTTAGTTCTTAGACCTCCTGTCTGCCTATATATGGATTTGTATTTATTAGTTACTGTGTCAGAAGGAAACTGGACACTTTCTTGTACTCCCAGTATAACCTACAACAGTTATCAACTAATGCTTAAGGGATATCTAGCTTTATCCGTTCTGGAAACATTTTATATTACTTTTCATTCTGTTTAATGTAGCTATTAGTTTTTGAGGTTGAAGTTGATTCTTTTTCTTTTTTTATGGTGCCTGATCAATGACTTAAGCTCCTACACACGACTAATATTTTATATACATCGCATCATATATTTATCTCACCTTTTTAAACACTTTTTCCACTCTCTCACAGGGTCTGGGGCAGAATCTGTGCAGTAGAGACTCTTTGGATATTTCCAAACTGCTTACTGTTAGAACTCATATTGCTTCTGTTGAGAACATGGACGACCTACATTTTGACTTTCACTGGGCAGCCATTACTATGGCTAATACCTTAGAATATACTCCTGTGAAATCTGTCCCAATCATCCCTACAGCCCTGGCAAGAAACTTGAGCAGCCACATGAATATTTCACAAGTTCAGGGGACCTACAAGTGTGGGTAAGTGAAGTTTAATGTTAACTTAGCTTGAACTGCTTGTTAGTTGCATATTCCAGCAAGATAGCACAATGAGGGAGATCCTCTCCCCGCAGTGGAGCGTTGGTAAAATATACAGTGCTTTTTTTTTCTTTCTCCTTCTGAGTAAGAAGATCCAACTATTTCACAGTAGCTTAACATAGTAAACATAAGACACTGTTCCTCAAAGAGCTGAGAGCAGGAGAATTGATTCTGCATAACATGTCTTTTTACTTGGAGTTTTTGCTTTGGGCTTCAGTTAACAAAGCTTGTAGCTCTATGTAGGAATAGAGAAAATAACAGAATTAATGGTAGTCAACGTATTGTCTTCTAGAAAATTATACACATAAAATTAGTGGAAGTTCCTGCAGTACAAATTCTAAGAATTTGCTTTAAAATATCCTTCTTATAAACATTGCCTACAAATGCTTTTGAAAGATGTCAGAATTAAGCTTTTTAATGGCTAATGCACTTTGTAAGTGGAAGTAGTGATGAACATTGTGTTATGGCAGAGTTTCAAATAGTTAAATATCCCAGAACAAAATGCAGTTTTTTAACATGGGATGCTGATCAAGTACAATCAACCATATGTCTAATCTGGTGGCTTTGAACCTGGGTCTGTGTACCCCCCAGGGGTCCGCAGACCAATGTCTAAGGGGTCCACGAAAGATGACTCTAATTCAAAAGTATGTGAATACCCACACTTACAATTCAAAGGGGTCCACACCTCCATTCAAAATTTTAGGTGTCTGATCAGGTACACATTGTATAGTTTCTCTCCTCTTAAATTTATATAATGAGTTCTTGTTCCTTTTTTTGATTGGGAAATAACTTGCTGTTTGTAGAGCTTGAAAAAATACCTCTCCATTCCTGTATGTTAAAAAGGACTTTACTTTCATACATCTTTATTCTGTACTACCTTGTATTTTCAGCTGTGGATTGGGAGATAACCAGTCAGCCAAATGGGGTCAGCTGTAATTAGTTTAGTATTCTGTGCATATATACCACATTGCTCTTAAGATGCTGTATTCCTTGTTTGATGAAGCCACAAACTTATTTAGCTGATGTTTGCTTCAGTAATAGCTTGGAGCAGGGGTTGGCAACCTGTGGTCCATGGGCTGAATCGAATTTGCGGAACCATTTGATTTGGCCTGTCAGCCTGGGGCTTTGCCTGCAGGGGCTTCCTCTGTTCTCAGCAGCCAAAGGGTGGGGAAGCTTTTCTGTCCTATACCACAGTTCAAGAGTATCTGTTTTGCCCAAGAAGTGAGTCTGGAGAAAGCATTGCCACCCAAAACTTTCCTACATTATCTTCTGAAAGTATAATTTTAACATGGAATTTACTTGCAAGCATTGTACTTGACTTCCTGAGTCTTTGGAAAAAAGAAACAGTTGGCCTATTTTATTTCAGATACCTTACAATGGACCAAACCCGAAAACTGCTTCTGGTGTTGGAATCTGATCCCAAAGCCTGTTCTTTGCCATTAGTTGGAGTGTAGGTATTTGTTTTGTTTTACATAATTTCTTTGCCTGGTATTGGTAACACTTAATGGAATATTTTGATAAGCGTGTCGTGAAGAACACACAGGTTTTAATGGCAAAACCTTTCTTCCCTTTCTTTTAGTTGGCTGAGTGGCATCACCCATGTCTACAGTCCACAGGTCTGGGCCTGTTGCCTGCGATATTTGTTTAGTTCTTCAATTCAAGAAAGGCAAGTATTTCTACAAAAAAGTAACGGATAGCTTGACCTACAACTTATGAACGATAGCATAGAAAACTTACTCTTGTTTTCTCACTTTGACACCCATAAATGTATGTCCACCTTGGGTAATTGAGTACAGAGATAACAGTATGAGTCCTGTGGTTCTGAGTGCCATACAGGAGGTGAGACAAGACTCTAATGGTCTCCTCTGGCCGTAAAGTCTTTTAATTTTTAATTTAAAGTATTAATGTTTGTATTATTGTTAATTTAAAGTATTAATTTGTATTTAAAGTATTAATGTTTCTGAAGAGTAATGTTAAGCAATCAGGTAAGCACCCCAGTAGTGATCAGAAGAGGATAGGGATGAAATATTAATCTTTCAGGCTGGATTGACTTTTAAACACTGATTTAAAGTAGCAAGCAAGAAACCCCAGTTTAAACAATTGGACTTTAATCTTTTTTAAATTTGTGTTTCTTTTCCACGGGAATTTTTTGTTCTTACTAGCTAGTGTAACCATTCAAGAACGTTGACTTTAAAATTAAATACTGTTTTTATATTAAATTTGGTGTCACTTCTTGCCAACAACTGGTTATGCTATATTTGTATACATGTAAGCGATTTACCTAGCTTTACATTTAGCCATTTTAAGTTTTAGTGTGTGTTTGTTAGGAAACAGCGAATGACATTCTAATTTGTGCTAACCTATATTTGGATGGAAACTGGAACTCAATTAAATGCCCCCAAAACAGCATTCTGAAGTTAGGCAATAACTAAACTAATCTTGAATGTGCCAGATACTTAAGAAAAAAGGCTAGTCGAGCATGTTTTGCTTTTTAAATTGTTTTCTTGACTGTAGGTATTAACTGTAGTGATATTGACTATTTCTCATCACCATGGGCCAGACTGTAGATATCTACAGACCTTTGAATGATGCACATTGGTGCCTAATAAGATTTTGAACATTCCTCGGTAAATAGAACGCCAGGTTCTCATTAACTTCAGCCTCTATTGATTCTACTCTTGGAAACAGATTAAGGTTATTTGGCATAAGAGTACTCCCATGGGGAGTCAGGTAGAGTAGCTAGTCCTATCTGCTTTGATCAGAATTACCTTCCTGGACAGGCAAGCCCCTGAAACTTAGGTTGGAAGTGATACATTTTGCTGTGTTAGTCACTGCAGTTTTGACTGTTCCTTTTGCTTGTCTTCCCATTTCTTTCACATTTTAAGGATGTAACCAGTCTGTTTCAGAGACGCTTTAGCTAGTAATTTAAAAACAACTACCACAAATGATACTTTCTGAACCTTGCCCTGTTCCTTTTTCTTCATCTTTTTTTGTTCAGTTTAGGATTTTAAGTTGGCCTCTCATCTACTCTTCTCCAGATGCAGCAAACATTTTAGCATAATAATTTTTAAACAATGATCTTCTCAAAACATTCAGTATCTTAATGCTGAAGGAACACTATTGAAAATGTAGAAGCAACTGAAATACTGTACATTTTAAAACAGAAATATTCTGTTTATAGGACTGCTTTAGTGATTCGTTAAGAATCTATAATATTAGACTTCAAAATGAAGTAGGTTCACAGGTTCATCATGTCTGGAACATGAACGAGGTGCTCTAGGAATCTTTTAAGATGCCAAATATTCACGGGTTTGTTATGTTTTGTGGGGGCGGTGTTTGTTTTGTCTTGGTTGTTTGTTTCTTTAAGCCCGGTATTTTCTTGTGACACTCTCTTCTTTCCATCCACAACAACAACGGAAGGGCCACCTGGCTTGTATGTAGTTCCATGCAGAAGGCCAATTTGTCTCAAAGTACGAGTGGTGTCCTCTGTTTTTATATGTGTGTGTTGTTTTGTTTTGTCTTGTGTTGTTTTGAGGGGGAGGGTGGTTTGGTAAGCTGGGAGGTCTTTAACAACAGGCAGGTTAGGTGACAAAATGGATTTTTCTTGAGTCTGAAACTTGGTTTTAATTTTTTTCCTTTCCTCTTATCTAGAGTGTTTTCAGAGTCTGGGAGGTTCCTTATCACACTCTATTCTCTGACACATAAGGAACCAGAGTTCTACGAGTGTCTTCCTTGTAGTGGACAGACTGAACTAGGGTTCCAGCTGCTAACCAGCAAAGAAACTATACACCTCTTTAGAGTAAGTGGCTTGATTGCTTAAGGCAGACATGATTCTTTGAGTAAGTCTGATATCTTTTATTAGACCAGCTTAAATAGTTGGAAAAAAAAAATTCTTAGCAAGTTCTTGGATTTAAAAAACTCTTCATCCGGCTGAGGAAGCCTCTGCTTAATGCATCTTCAAAACTTCAGTTGCAGTAGTAGGTTGGTAAATAAAAACTGAACTGTAGCATAATTGAATCATAGAAATTATTAATGTCTTGCACAGAAACAAATGTCTAGAAAATGGTGTAGCTCTGCAAATTAGAGTAATCACTGCAATAAATCTAACTTACTAATTTAAGAGGCATAAACCCAGTGAAGTCTTCTAAATCAAGCTGTTACTTTCTCAGGGTATAACAAATAATTTTTACCATATAGCATGACAAGTCTACTTTCTTGATGTACATTGCGCAGTCACATTTTTGGCATAAGTATTGCTCAGATTTCTAAATTTGTTGTTTGGTTTGACTGTTCCATGTTGGGTGAACTAAGCAGGTAGAAGAATAATTTTGAGTCGTGCATGCTTCTGTGAAGAGGTGCAAATAAAAAAAAAAAAGTGTTAATTATACTACAAACCAAACCCAAAAGAGAAAGGACAGTAACAGTGACTGGTCCATGGATCTCTTGCTGTTTTAAATTTATAGTTTTTATGTAATTATCTCATATTTGTATCTGTTGAAGTCAGTCTTTCCAGTCCATGGGCCAAACAAATCATTTCAGGAAGACCAAGGAGTTCTAGTGAAAGCCCTAATTATTTCCTTTGGCAAGCTGTTTTGCTCTGCTTAAGGCCCCCATGCTCCTGTAAATTATCTACAGGGAAGGCCTCCAGGAAGGGAACTGCTGAGCGGCTTCACCAACAAAGCCAGCAGCTGCTCTTTGTTTATAGATTGCATTAGATTTGTTGGTTTGAGAGAAGCAATGGGACATCAATAGTTAGGGAAGCGATGCTCCTTGTAGCAATGAATGGATTCCAGCACTTCATTTGGAAATTAGAGAAAGGAAGCATCTCTTCAGTTGGCACTCTAATACAGACTTTCTTAAAAACCATTGCCCTTTGGTGCTGCAGTGTAGCTTTCTAGACCTGCAGTTTAGACACCACAGACTTTTTTTGTTTCTCTCTCAATTTCATAAACACATTCATTTCATTTCAGAATGTTGAACCTTCAGACAAGCATCCTATCCTGTTTGAACTGAATGCGGAAAAACAGAATGCAGAAACTGAGTTCTTCAGTAAAGTTTCCAAGACTCTTTCTGTTAGAAGGTGAATCTTTCAAATGTCATTTTCATACATACACAAAGTCTTACCCTCCCACCCCAACACTTGTTGCTGGATTAGGTTCTTCGGCTGGTTTGTGTGACATTTCAGGTTGTAGAATGATAATGATTGTCCCATTCTAGTATTTCATCACTTGAACAAGGAAGGTGCATGGACTCTTATTCCTAGCTTAGAAAGTCCACAAGCTGAACATGTTTCTTGAGGAACTTCTGGGGATTTCTGCACTAGATATGATCATTAAAAGTTTTTGTCCACCTAAATGAATCTTTCTGAATATCTGTTTCTCCAGTATGGACTCTAGTGCTCCATATGACACTGTCCTTGAGTCCTTTCCTTTAAAAGGAAAAGAAAACGTCCTTGCCTTCCAGTATATCAGCTGTGATATGAGCATAGTGGGAAGCTTAGGCTTCATAAATCCACCGTGTAGGCTTGTATGTTGAAATAAGATGGCATTTGTTTTAAAGATATGATAGATATGTTGCTTCTACTCTTCTCTCACTTCAAGATGTTAAAAAGAAACTTGTAAATCAGCTTAGAATGTCTTCTAAAAGACCTTAGTTTATTTTATTTATTTATTTTTTTGATTACACACTTTTGGAACAGGTGGACACCATTAATCAGTCCATTTATCTTTATGCTTTTGTGGTCCTTTAACATTTTGTTTGCCACTTGACACTACCAGAGTAGTAAGGACAGGCTTACCAGTTGGTTCTTCCAGAACTGTTACTCATGTCCCACAAGTCTCTTCATTGTTAATATGTGAGAAATAGCCATCATCATAAGCATTCATTCACTCTTGCTTTCACACTGATCACTGTTGCAAACAATTTCACAACAGCTTTTTCTTTTTTTCAGTCCTCTGCAAGGCTCCTCCCCTAACAAACTGTCAGTAAGTGATCATGACTCTGGTGTGGAAGATGAAGACTTGTCTCCAAGACCAATTCCAAGCCCCCACCCAGTGAGTCAGCAGGTAACTAATAACTCTTCTGTAAAGCTTGTCAGGGATCCTGAGAGCTTTGAGAGACATTGATTCACCACTAATTGGGAGGCAGGGGAGTCGTAGAGACTCATTTGTCCAACATGGACCTGGTAGTTTTGTTTCGTAGTCCAGTCAGTCCATCTGTTCCTGGGAGAATAGACTTTTCTGTTAGAAAATTCTAAAATCCCAAATGAAACTACAGGTTCTGTTGTGAAACTATGCACTATATTGTAATATGAAGAATAGAGCCACTCAGATCTTACTGCTGTGGAGTAGCAGTGGCTTTTTGTTTAAGTGAGGGGAAGGGTAACAAACTGATTGAACTGGACCTTTTGAGTTGAAAGAAATGCAGGTCCCACTGGTCCTTCCCTAATTACAGGACTGCCCATTTTATCCCTAGGCTATGGACATTTAATCATTGTAATTAGTTGTTTCTTTAAACCATATTCTATTCTAGTCTAAATGGTTTGAATAGCTGTAACTTATTTATTAAAGACTGTTCAGCAGTTATCCATAAATATCAAGTCATTGCAGACATAAAGACTGAAGCCCAGTCTAGGGACAAGTAGCTCATTGGATTGGGGATAATGTAAAGGAAGGGCATGCTTCACAGCAAGGAGACAGGAATATGCTACTTCCTGCCCCAGAATAGTGCCTTGAGTTGGGAGACTTGGATGTCATGCCCTGTAAGGCAGGGTGAAATTAATTTCTCCTCTTAACAAAGCAGTACACATTCTTTTCCCATCTTTGAATTCTACAGTGTTGAATTATGTGCGTGTGTGCTCAATACCAGCAACTCCAGGTGTTAGGTTTTATCAACTTTGGACCCAGCAGCTTTGGATTCTGTTGCACATTTCTTCCAAGAAGGACAAAGAAATCTACATTTTCAATGAAATAAGATTAAATGAAAAATCTTAAGCGCACTTCAATTAATTCTTGTAACTCTCCTTTCTAGGTTACTAGTATTCATCCTTCAGTTCCTGAACTATCCCTTGTCTTTGATGGTAGCTTCATAGAATCAGCACCTATGTCTAAACCTGTGGAAAATATGAATGCCAAAAATCTCCCACCACTAGTGCGTACATCTGTGAAAAAGAACTGTTCAGCAGGACCTTTGTCCAACCAAAAACATTGCTCTGGTAATGATAGGCCAAACTTCAGCACCTCCTCTGGCAATCTGTCTTTGAAACTATTACCCAACCAGCTAAACCCGAAAATTCCAACTTTGAAATCTTGCAGAGGAAAGGAGATTTCTCTACAACAGCCAAACTGTTGGAAAGGTGGACCTCAAACAAGAAAAAAATCTGGATCTTCTTCCTCTTCTTCAACACCAGGCAGTGGGCCTTCTCCTGATACATCTGTACATCAGCCGAGGGTGCCATCTGAGAGATTTGCATCAAATCTTGATGGAGCCACACACAGAAAAGGGGAACATTCAGTAAGGAGACCTTCGACATCCAGTTCTAAGCAGCCACTTGCTGCCTTACAGCCTTTCCAATACAACTTTGGTTTTTCACCCCAGAACTCAAGAAAACCGACAGATCTACAAGTGCCAGTTCCTCAGGTGCCATCTTGTTATCCAGCCAACATATGCAGCTGTTGTCAGCTTCATGGACACATCCAGTACTGTCCAACAAATGCTTGGCAAGGAATCAGTAAAATAGGGCCCAATCATGCACTAGAAATCCAGTCTGATGTCCCTCAAGAGAGTACCCAAGCAATTTTCCATCAAAATTTTGCTTGTCCAAACATTTGCTGTAGTCCAGTATGTACCATAAATAACCCAATATCCCTAGGGTGTGGAAAAATGGGGGCTTGTTCTCCTCATGATAACAGCTTATCGCCTGGAGTGAGACTTCCTTCATGTTCAAGCCCTTGCAGTCCACAGTCTTGTGCTGCACATTCACCATGCACCCATATTCCTGCCCCTGTAGTGGGATCAGATCATGGAACGATGGGACTATCTCCTGATGCCTATAGGATTCTTGCAGAACAAGATAGACAACTAAAATTACTCCAAGCTCAGGTTTGTTTAGGATATTCTTATTTTTCCCTTACCTAGTAAATGCTTCCTGGCAGTAACACTGATGAACAGAAATTAGTTGCAACTGTCTCTCTCTTCTTTGGTGCGTGTGTGTGTGGTGGGGAAGGGTCATATCAAATTAGGACTGAGTTACATTACACGCAACGCCACTGGTCTCTACTAAAATTAAAGATAAGGGGGGGGTTTTCCCCCCCGATCGTTACATTTGCAATCAGGTAACAGGCAATTATTCTTTTCAGCAGATTTTTTTTGTTTTGCAGATGGATGGATTTTCTAGATGGGTAAGGCAGCTCACTGCATAGTCTAATAGTCCAGTAACTTTGGAATTATAATAAATGTCTATGAAGAGCTAAAGCAGATTGCATTCTTATAAATTATTCTTTCTTTTATTGCCTGCCTCCTCCAATAATTCATCTATTTTATGGATTGTAACATATTAGTGACCTTATTAAACAAGCAAAAATATCCATTATTTGCAAAAGGCTGTTGAAATTCAACAGGCAACAAGTGCTGGGGCTAAAATGCACCTTTTGCTTGTCCACTGAATTTAGTTCAAATCTGGCTATCTTGTTTTTCAACATGTTGCCATGGTCTTTGCATTGATTGCATGTTTCTGGAGAACTCTGACATCTGCCAAAATTGTAAAAGAAAATATATCTTACAGAGAGCCAGGATGCTTACAGAGCATCAAAGGAAAAGGGGTAGATAAAGCTTGGCTTTCTCCTTTTTTTTTTTTTTTT
>NW_017728907.1:48864941-48880346 GCF_001723895.1 Crocodylus porosus | reverse complement strand
ATACAGAAATTGGAAGCTATTTTATTTTATTTTATTTTATTTTATTTTATTTATTTTTGACAATCAAAATTATAACCAAAAAAAACACTAGACTTTTTAATTGTTTGTGAAACCTGAATTCTGCTCCTTTTTGCAAGTGCCTTGATCATGTAATTAAGGACCATATGAAATACTCTTCTACTCCAGGACCTTTATAAAAAAACAAGGCTCTTTAAAACTTGGAGTAGGGATTTTTGGTGTATGTATATAAAATAAAACTTTGTGTAACAAAAATCCTTACTCCAAGTTTTAAAGAGCTTTGTTCTGGTTGCAAAGCTAAGCTCCCAAAGGTTGTAAATAATCCTTATATGAAAGGCACTCACTAGTGGCTTCAAATAAGCTGTATACAAATTCTCTGTGTAATTTTACTATTGTACAGCACCCTGACCTTTTATTCATCTGCTTTTCCAAGCTTAAAAGAGACACTAAAAGTCATACTAAGCACTGGAAACTAGAATCCTCCAATGAAACTTTTCCATTACAGCATAAACAGGATTTGAATCCAGATCTTTAGGGATGAAAGACAAATGTAGCAACTTAGTGTCACCTAATATCCTCACTTTTTGTTAACAGATCCAACGTTTGTTGGAAGCACAGACTCTTCACCCCTGCTCCACTAAAAGTGTTACGGCTAATAATACCCTGCAGTCTGAGAAGCAAGTGGAATTTGTCACCATGGAAACACAGTCATCCCCAAATTTACAAATGAGAAAAAGTGTGAGCATTGCTGTGAGCACAGGTAACAGTTCCTTATTCTTTTGCAGTAACAAAGTTACGAATCTTGTTATGTTGCTAGGATTTTTCTTGGGCTTGATTTCAAAAGTGTTGAATGCATTCTCTTCAAGACACAATCAGAGTCAAGTAGCTCCAAATTGGGCCTGTTTTTTGGTTTGCAAGGGAAGACTATAGTTTTTCTTGACTTCTAGGAGGTGAAAGCTATGCTTGATTGTTACTGGAATTTACCTTTTCAGTGTTTTCATTGAAGTCCTGTATATAATCCCAGATTCAGTCACAGTAATGTTGGATCCTTTAGCAATAGTATGCCATGCAGCATTGAGAATATCTAAAATGTATCATTGACAACCTCTCTATTTTCCCAATAATATTCTTTCCAAAAGTAGTATTATTTTATAATGATTAATATTTGTCCAATTATATTGTTCCCTGTCCCTCAATTGGGACGAATCTGTTCCATTCATGTACCTGTTTCTCATGACCACTTGAAAGCTTGTGGCTGATTTGGAGGGGAGAGTCTGACTCTGGCTATTTCCCTGTTTTTAACCTCAGACGACTTTAGATGTAGGTATATACATCAGTAATTATATTAACCAACTATTTCTTTTGGTGAATTTAAAATGCAGTTTAAATATCTGATAAAGTAGGTTAGTTTTTACAGCTTTCTCAGATTTATTCCGAACTGCAATTCAGATTTAAAATTGGTTTAAAAAAACAAAAAACCCAATCTGTTTATAGATTCATAAATGCTAGGGTCAGAAAGTACCTCAACAGATCATTGAGCCTGACTCCCTGCCTAGGCAGCAAAGAGTGCTGGGGTTAGATGACCCCAGCTGGATGCCTACCCAGCCTTCTCTTAAAGACCCCCAAGGTAGGGGAGAGCACCACCTCCCTTGGAAGCCCATTCCAAATTTTGGCCACCCTTACCACGAAGTTTTTCCTGATATCTAGCCTAAATCTGCTGTCTGTCAATTTATGACCATTGTTCCTTGTTACCCCAAGAGGTGCCCTGGTAAACAGAGCATCTCCAATCCCTTGCTGTATCCCGTAATGAATTTGTAGACTGCCACATGATCACCTCTCAGCCTTCTCTTGTGGAGGCTGAAGAGGTCCAGATCCCTCAGTCTCTCCTTGTAGGGCTTGTCCCTAACCATACGAGTGGCCTCCTTTAGACCCTCTCGAGGCTATCAACATCCTTCTTGAAGTATGGCACCCAAAACTGGACGCAGTACTCCAACTGTAGCCTGACCAGTGCCGCATGGAGGGGAAGTATCACCTCTTTGGATCTGTTCGTCACGTATCTGCAGATGCATGATAAAGTGCGGTTAGCTTTGCTGATGATTTCGTCACAGTGACTAAATTAGCTTTATTTCTTGTGTAGTTTTATTTCTTTTAATTCCTCTGTGTTAAAAGAGCAAAATGTTGGAAAGTGAATGACTTTCTGGCTGTTCAGATTGCTAACTACATACATGTTCCTCTGCTAGGTGCTAGTTTATTTTGGAATGCACCATGTGAAAGACGAGAAGACTCTGTGTCTCAAGTCAAAAAAGATGCTACTGAAATTTCTAAGGGAGATATGAGCATTTCAGTTAACACTGAGCAAGATGCAAGTAATACAAGCATTGCCTCCTCATTAAAGGCTGTTGACATACCCAGTTTTGTAGAGAGTATCCATGTGGCAGAAGGAACTAATCCAGCAGTTCTCCGGTAAATACTTTAAAATGTCTTATTGTGGACTTTTTCACTACTTGTCATGTAGAAGCAACAACCTTTCTTTCAGAATTATGCAACTCATCTTTAAGCTGATAAAGTTAAAGAAATCTACAGATAAATACTATTTTGGGACCCCCAAATTAGGGAAGCAATATCCACTTGCCAATTTTAGTGAATGTGCATAATGACCTTAAATCAGCCTCTTTCTTGTGTATAGCTTTAGAGGGAACTCTTAACTTGCCTTTATACGCCTGTGGAACGTCTCCAGGACTTTTATTCTTATAGAATGAATACTGGATAGCAGTGGGATTTGCTTGTTTGTGTTGCTTGCTGGGAATGAAGAATAATTGCTACTGGAACAGTAATTGATAACCTGCATTGACTATCTGGCACAGTGCATGATTTAAATCTTATCTCTTTCAGCACATGCAATTGATTGGTTGGGTTCCGATATTTCCATTATCACTCATGTTTGTTTTAGGATGATGGTGGGGGTCATCCCAGATTCTGCCCTCAGCTGTTACAGGCACAGATAACAATCCGATACAGGGGTTCCCACGTGCCTTGGGATGGCTCACTAGCCTAGCTGCATTTCTGATGCAGAGGCTCGCAATCTAATTCTTAGAACTTCTTGTTCATATCAGTAACTGTAAAATACTTCAATTTGGACTTTGTTTCCTTTTATTGTAGAAACTGGTTACATGCATGGCATTGTGTTGTATTGTGCATGAAACAAAATGGGTTCTTCTTAAAATGTAAATAGCAGCGCCAATTATTTGTGTTAGTTTCCAGTAAAAAGTTATTAAACGTTTTGGTTACTTTGAAGCGTGTGCATATCTGAGAGAGAGAGATAATATACTCCTCTCTAAGGCAAAGCTGTCTGATCAGTTTGGCCCCATGGGCCAGACAACCTGCTGTACCCCCCGCTGGTGAGTTGGTGGCTTGGCATCCTGGCTGCCAGAAACACTGTGTTTCAATGGCTCCAGAACCCATGGGGTTAATGCAGCTGTTAACCCCTCCCATCCCCCCCTTCCTTTTTTCCCCCTGCTGCTGATCTGAGTTGCCAGTGGCAACTGAAGACTTCAAATTTGGCAGTAGGTAAGGATATTCCAGCAAGCCCCACAGGTTGCGGGTTTAACTTCTCTTGGGTTGTATGCTGCTGTGGGCCACTAACTGGACAGCCCTCCTCTAAGGCTTTGATGGAGCAATACAATGTTGAATTTTGAGGACTTTTGCAGGACATGAAATACATTTTAGGGCCAGACAGCACTGTGAGATCAGCTAATATCATCTCTTTTGTAACCCTAATCCTTAGACTCTGACTAAAGCATGTTTTCTAGAAAGGCAACCTGAAGAGTTGGAGAACCCACCATTTTTTCTTAGTTTGCTTTTCCAGTGGCTAATTAATTATTTATGGCTTAAAAAATTGTACTTTTTTTTTTAATATGAATATGTTTGGCATAATGCTTGCCTCTTGCTAGATTAAAGCCCCTTCCTGCACAGATCTCCACCCCCCCGCCTGCAATGGATTATTTTCCTACCATTATCAAGTTACCACTCGATATTTTAGATAAACCTCATGCAGCCTCTTTGATCTTTCACTGTCCACCCTCCAACTGTATTTGTGACCCTGAACCTTTTCTGCAGTCACCCCCAATTTTTCAAAATCTTTAATATCCAGAGTACTTGAGAGGTGATGGTAAGATTCCTCCCCCCAAAACAAGAGTTTAACAAAAAAAAAATAGCATGTCCTGTTCATACTGCTTTCACTAAATGGCAAAGCGCTAATAACTGCATCACTTTTAAATGGAAAGCAAGAATGTCAGTATTAACTCACAATAACTGCATGCTCTTTCTCTCTCTCAGGAATGAGCCAGGTTCTCCAGCATTAGCTCCACGTTCCCTGTTGGGAGAAAGTGTTAGCATGTGTTTACAGATGGGACCAACAGAGGGAGCTAATAACCACGTGGTGGTAACAAATGAACCGGAGCTGCCAGCTGTCCCATCACTGCCGAGTCACCCTTCAGAGGATCAGAAGTTTTACCAGGATATATTGGTAAACAAAAAAACAAACCAAAAACAAGCTTTTTCATACTTTATTTTAAAACTTCCAGAATAAGAATAATCATTGTCAGAACTGCTATGAGCTCTATGCAGTCACAAAACTTCAGGCTTTTGCATGGTCAGACTATGCAGTTGTCACATCCATTTCTTTTTTTCCTCTGTTTTCTGTATTGTGCATTGATTCGGTCAAGCTTGTCACTTGTTTTTTGGTTTTGGGGTTGTTTTTTTTAAGGCCTATATAGTCTTTTTGTCCTTCAGTCTCTTCTGGACCTAAATGGTTTGTTTTTGTATACAGTTTTAATAAATTATGTTCTTAATAGCAATAGTTATGCTATTAAGCTATTCACAAATTAGTATTTCCCTGCAAACTGCTTCTGTTCTTTACCATCAAACCATTTCTTCTTTGACTGAAACAGATTAACATTTTTTAAGAATAACAGTTGTTTATAAATCTACCAATTTTTTGTATAAGCCTTCTTAATTTCAAATCTTACATTTTAATGTTTTCCACTGTCGCACAATGGAGTGCTGCATGTTTACATTAATATACATGAATGAAACACATCAAAAGCAGTCTAATTTGGCTTCTTTTGTCAGAACAATTTATTTGCAGATTTAGTTGTGTTGTATTTTGTGGGATATGGATGCAGTTACCCGGGAACCCTATTAATCTATGCACACTTCAAATGTCTGTTTCCATTTTCCCTATCTAGGGTCAAGTCAATCGTTTCTTACAGTCTTCCTCTGAAGAAAGCAAACACCCCTCTGTGAAAGAGGAGATGGTCAGCAGCAATAGTACCATATCACAAAATAATAATGGCACAAAGAAAACAAATTCAGAACCTGACCCAGGTCTGGCAGATAAAGACAGTGTGGTTAGTGCAACCCTTAAGCAATTAAGGACTCTTGGAGTGAATATTGAATCACCTGACAAAATGAAGAAAAGGATGCACAAAGTGGAGAATGCCAGGTAACGCTTTGGCCTTTGCTAGTCCTTGTTTTCAGATAGGACCCAATGGGCAAAGACTGAGGCAGAAGGGACAAAATCCAGGGAGCTCAAATTTAGTCTAACCTTTTAGTTTGGTTTCTACTAGAGGCTACTAAAATATTTTCTTAGAGAATTCCACTGCAAAGTCTTGACTCCATCCAAATACTTATGGGTACAGGATGACTCCAAAACTATTAGAACAGATTCATATAGCACTTCCAGGCATCCTTCAACCTTGATGCTGTCACAAGAAAGAGCCTTCATTAGTCTTCTAAAAAGTGATATTTACTGCTCTGTATAGTCCAGTATAGAATATAAAAATTGCCACAAATTTGTTTTAATTAAGGTAAAGCTAAGTACCACTTAATTGTGTGTGGCTATTTTTTTGAAGTCTTGCTGTTGTTCAGGATTTCCAGGGGATAAATTCAGCTGTTACCAGACTTTTTAGCTTGACATGGACTGGTTTTGCCCTCATGTCAAGTCTGTTTGCTGTCCCAGCTAATCTATGAAGTGACATGGAAAGCACAGACGTATGGAGGGAGTAGAGACAGTGAGGAAAGATGCAGCCCATGAGTCTAGGCTGAGGGCAAACAGGTCCAAAAGTGGGGGGCAAGATGAAGAGAGAACTAAACGGCTACCTCAGGTGCATCAAAGCCAGCTTTATGTACATTTGTCATGCCAGTGAAGTGCCCTTGCAGCATCGGAGAAGTTGTATCAAGCCAGGCCAGGTTTTGTCCACAAGAGGAGGTCAGCCTATCCTATTGGGGATAACAGGACAATTCTTAGCCTTGCACTGCAGGAGGTGCTTTCCCCAAACCTTGCAGTGATCTCTATTGCGTATCTTATTGTTTATCTCAGACACATTTTTTTTTCCAGTATCATTGGTAGTTTGTGGTCTACCCATGTTTTCCATTGATGGGGTGGAACTGTAAGGCAAACTGGAAGGCTTTTTTATATAAATTATCTGAAACAGATCTTTGTTCTGCCATTTTAGTGGCTGTTAAAGGCCTTTTTCCAGAATTCCCTACTGAGCAGTGGAAAAGTTGAGCAAGGAAACAGAACAAGGCCCCATACACTAGTTACTGGTAACTTCTGCATCTGCGTACACACATTCAGATAATACGGGAGAATTTTCCCATATTAATGTTCTTCTCAGAAAAATAGTTACCCAGAGCTACATGTACAGACTTTCAAAAGCTGAAGCCATGAAGATCAGAGAGCTTTTAGTTCTGACACTGTGCAGGTCGGGGACGGGGGTCCTTGTGCACACATCTTGGTGTGTGCGCAGGCTCACGTAGTATGCCAGTCAATAGATGGCAGCAGGGCGTCTGCTGATTGACTGACCTAGATGGCCCATGGTGAGCTTGTGTTCCCAGCAGCATAATGACAGGATTGTGAAAGGGGGTATGTTCTGCTCCCTGCTGGAGCAGCAGAGTCCAGTGAGCAACACTGTCTCCTGGAGGGGAAGGCAGGGATGCTGGAGAACTACGTTGTCTTCTGAGAGAAGCCACAACATGTACAGACATTCACTCTTCCAAGATAATCTCCTGGGAATGATTTCACTATGGTTTTTTCCAGGTTATTTTTCTCCTGGAGTGGCCATTTTTACTCTGGGAGAAAGCCTGGACATCTGTACACCCATGGTTTCTCCTAGGAGAAACTGAATGTCTGTGCAAGGCTTCATAGCTCTTGTGTTCATTACTTGGGTATATAGACACTTTAAATCTCTTGTTACTAGTACTGTAGATTTACTCATTGGGAGTATGTGGTGAGTAGTAGATTCACTAGTTTGCAAGTGCCGGTCTCCTTCAAGCGATTTTTCCAGACAGACATTCTCAGTATGTGTGGGGGGAAGTGCCCTGAGGCAGTGATTGGAAAAAATAAGTAAATCAGGAAAAGTAAATGTTGAAACAAATCTCTTTAAAAAAAACTGTCTGAGTAACTAAAAAAATCGTTAGCAAGATTTTTCCCCTTTTTTGGCTTTTGGAAATGGATACGTTGGCAAGATCCCTATTGCGTTCCTGGAATTTGCATGCAATGGCAAAGTACAATATTTGACCAGCAGGGATATCTTTCATCTGGATAAAAATGATCTAGATAACCACATGAAAGGGTAGGGGGAAAAGGTAGCCAATGCTGCTCTGGTTTCCGGACAAATGTTTGGGCTATTGGTTTAAAACTACAAACCCCAAAGGCTGCCTGGACTTGCCCCTTCACAGATGTGGTGGTCAGTTTTAGATTATTCAAGGAGTACTTTAATTTGTTTTCTGCCAAGCAATACCTGCGTGCCTATTATTATGCAAAGTATGTATACTAAGGAATAGTCTGATGTGGAAACTATAAATTTGGAGGAGTGGGGAAAATGCACATTGTCTTCACTATTTGCTGATCTGAAATCATAATGAAATATGTACTCGCGTCACAATATAAAAGGACAGTAATGCTAACATTGTGCTTTGTGTTTTTTAGCATATTAGCCTGCATAAATCCTGAAGCAGTGATCCCTGGACTTAATTACATGTCATTCGCTAATGTGGGTATGAGCGGCTTAACTCCAAATGTAGTTGATCTCAGCATGGAAGCAAATGCGATAGCACTCAAGTATCTAAGTGAAAATCAGCTCTCTCAACTTTCCCTTAATCACTCGAGCCAAACAAGCCCTGTAGATTCATCCTTGCAAAACCTCTTGCATACAAATATAGACAAGAGCATGGTGGGCCTTAGCTTAATTTCGCCAAACAATATGTCCTTTGCAACAAAGAAGTATATGAAGAGATATGGACTCATTCAAAGCAATGAGAGCAGTGACGACGAGGAGGATCTGCAGGTTCAAAACAGCAGGATCAGTGTTGGCAAGAGTGAAAATGTGTCGGAGCCAAAGGTTGAGCCTGCATTAGAAGGTTTTAAAGGCTGGAAAGAGCATTCTGAGAGAGCTGGTGAACGATCACCCGCTAATATAAAATCATATGACAGTGAGTCAGCCAGCACTCCTCTGACAAACTCGTGCAGTCCTGTATTAAAAAATATTACAAATGAAATCTTTCCTCCAAAAGTACTTCATCGATCAAAGGAGGATTCATGTCCCATTCAGAAGGATTTAGAGCCCAAAACCAAACTTTTACCTGGGAAAGTAGAATTCACTCAACAACCAGGCAGGCAGAATTTAGGAGATGTTCACATCTTCTCTGAAAACCTGCAAGCTCCTGTGCTTGAAACCTTAAATCAGAGGGACAGTGTGAATTCAGTTGGTACCATTCTTGATGTAAAACACCTCAGACAGTTACCGAAGTTGTTCTGAATTGCTTTGATTTCTTTTTTTAATAAAATATCAACCAGCAGTTAATGGACTCGGAGCCTTGTCAAGGTTAAACAAGATTACAAGAAGCCAGTGAGGAGGGCCTTGGGTTCTTTTAGGTCATTAATCCACCTTGGCACCAAATGATTGACAAAACTGAGTGTAAAATCTACCTGTGCTCCAGTGACTCGCCACATGCTCACCTCACGAGGGTTTGGCTTTCAGATTTGCAAGTCCATATGCACTTTGGTTTACAGTCTGGATATATGTTACATATCCAAAAGGTCAAGTGGTTGAGAGTGGTACCCAGTTTGTGTCCATTCTATAACATGCCTCTAATGATGTCTGCTTGTAACAGTTCAGAGATTGCATTTTTATTGAGCATCGACTCCACTTTTTATATAAAATTTAGACCAGCCTTGAGCCATAAGGTATGTTGTATATTGTTTGTGGATTTTTTAAAAATACAAACAGAGTGAAAGCACTGAATTCTGAAATTCACCCAAGACGACCCTGATCTTTGTATCAAATTACTTGCATCCGTCCGGATTGCACACATAATAACCACTTAATTTATGTATCATGAAAGCTTAACCAGGAAAGTTGGTAAGTTGTAGCACTTTTTATACCTTTTGTGGAATGAATGCCTATTTATTTGAAAAGTAAATATTAATCATTCAGAGCAGGTGTTCCATAAGCAACAAAGATCAATAGGTTAGTTTTCTATCTTCTTCATTTGCTGTGGCGTTTAATCTATGAGACATTTACCACTTACCAATCACTGTTAATTTAAAGTCAATGACCAAGTACATCAGCTATAGTGATGTTTCACATGGTTTCAAACTTTTTAACAACACTAAGAAGTTTGAGATGGGCAAGCTAATTGGTTTATTTGTTCTTCTGTGTTAATATGTAAATTAACCTGTCATCAAAGCTCTGGAGTGCATTACTGAACTAGCCTTTTTGTAATCCTGTAATAGTTTATACATTCTTTGAGTTTGAATCTAATAAATTATTCATTCTTTGAATGTTCTGTTTTGCTATTGAGATCTTTTGGATTTTTGTTCAATTTTAGTAACAGCGGTTGCCACTTCAACAATCAGTGTCTTTCCTAAATTATTTCTAATCCTAAATAAAATGGAGAGCCGGCATCTCAGAATCTGTTGACCTTTTTGTGGCTATTATGCCACTTATTTTGGACAAGTATTGCCCAGCTACATAAAAGCAGTGCTTCCTGAGCAATGTTTGTGCACCTTTTTATTCTGATCTCCTGCTTAGGGGATGTTGAGCCCAAGTTGACATTTCCTGTGTTGTGACCAAAGCCCTGGTCCACCTCCGATTGAAGTCAGTGCCAGCCCTTTTCGCATTGAATTTAGTTGAAGCTGGATTGAATCTTACATGAGAAAACAAACTGCTGTCTTAACAAAACCAGAACCACGCTCTTTTCTACTTCTCCTCCCCCCGCCCCAATGGATATACTTAAAATGTTGATTTAACATAAGCTTTTTTTACTGGACAAGATGAGTGAATGATGGATACACGTGATGGTTTCTAAGTGTCACCTTCCCTCAGAAACTTATGTATACCTACCTCCATGTGCTAAACTTTTGGACCAGGGAGAGCAAGAGACTTTCACAAAACTGACCACTTTTTAGCCTGCCAGGCAGGTTGGAATAGCAGTTGCTTTAACTCTCTGCAGAACAAATACTCTGAAGTAACATATTGAAAAGCTAGAAGTGACGAGCTTTTCTCCCCTACCAGTGTGCCTTTAAAACAGGATCTCCGAGCTTTTTGGACAAAGTAGGTTGAATGTAAAAGCATTCAAAGTTAAATGTCAGCAACTCAGCCCACCTGCAGGTTCTTGCAGTACATGGAGAACTTAGTTCTCTCTCATTTCTTTTTAAATGCAAGACCCAAGCCAAGATCCAACCTCCTGTTTGGTCCATTCAGAATGAGAACAAAGTTTGCATTGGTTGTCATTATTATCATTACTAATTATAACAGTAACACTCTAGTTTCTTTTTAACCTGAGACTTCTAAACAGTTGTTTAGACTTGACCTAGTCTTTATGTGGCCTGCCTGAACATCTTGGGAAAGCACTGCATGGCCTTTTTATTCGGGGAAGACATTTAGTAAGCAAGGTTAAGTTAGGAGACTGTTTGGGAAACTTTCTATTATATCATTTAACACATTACCAGCTTTTATACAGTAAATTGTTGCGGGGGGGTTGCTGTAATCTGTCCTGAGTCACGTTTTTGGGGGGAGTGGCATAAAAATAAGTCCTGGGGTAAGGATCCATGCTGATCCATACATTAAGGAAAATTGTGAGCAGCAGGAATTCTGCCAAGCCCCATATATTATATAGGACTCATCTGTCTCACACTGCATCACAACTTGACAATAGACTATCTGCATCTTCGTCAAAACTGGTAATCCAGGGAAAGGAGCTCTTGGCAGAATCCAGTTTTCCTGAACTACAGTGCTGCTGAGATGGAAGAGTTAACTTTCCATCCTTAGGCTAACAATTTTGATTCAGTTTGTCTACAAAACAAACCACTGCCCCGCCCCCCCTGGCTGTGACATGGCCATTAGAGGTGTTGCAAGCAGAGGAGGTGAAGTCTCTAAACCAGTGGTCCTCACCCTTTTTAGATATGAGTTACCCCTCAGTAAAAATTCCAGCCACCTCTCGGTAGATTTGGGGCACCCCTCGATTGATTCAAGGTACTCCTTGGAAAATGCCAATTCATTTTTTTTTCACTCAGAAAAATAATAAATCAGTTGCCACAACAGGTCAATTAACACTACGGGTTTGTATGTGAAAACTCTGGGTGTATCTTATGGGCTGTGTTTATCTAACAATACTAACACTGTGCAGCACCCTTGAAAGACTCTCAAGGCACCCCAGGTGCCATGGCACCCCGGCTGGGTATTACTAGTCTACCTTTTTGTAAACCAAAAAGACTGGTGCTTAGTCTCAGAATGTGCGAGACACATATGCTTCTGGAAAACTTCCTGTGCTGAGCTGTAGGACGTGGACTAGATTTCCTTCTGGGCTTATCTTGCGCTCTGTTTTTAGCTACCCAAGAGTAGATGTGTGCTTCCCAGTAAGAGCCGTCACCAGTGCTCTGAACTGGTCTTGCAATCCTCTGCTAGCAACATCTGTCTCATGCCCATTTGTGCAGCTGCATGTCTTTTTGATGCCACCCCCCGCCTCCCCCATCACCATTTTTCTTTCATGGGAGCTACCAGCATGTTCAGATCCTGGCTTATAATGAGGCTGAAGCCTTCTTGTATGTGCCAACAAGAGGATTAAGAATACATGAGTAAAATAAAGCGTGAGCTATTAAAGATGAAATGGCAGTATGGGAGGGAATGTCATCAGCTATCCTCGGGTAATATGTTTCTTTTTCTCTGCACGATTAGCAGTTGTAGCCTCTCAAAGTGGACGGCTCTGATGAGGGAGAATATGTGTTTGCTCTTAGAAATGTGCTGTGTATTTTGAAGCTCCTTCAGAACCTTTTTCAAGCCCTAAATCTCTACTGATTGGGATAAGCATTAAAGCGAGCGGGCTGTTTCTGCGAAAAGAAGCAATAAAATAGTTAATGTTGTTAAAACGCCATTTGCATTCCTTTAAGATGAATGAGGCAATTCATACCTCTGAGCTATTGTTTCATTATTTCGGGGAAGAGGGGGAGGTCCTTCAGTGTTTCCCTTATAAAATGGCTCAAAAACACAGGAAGATGACAGTTGTATTAGTTTATATTTGAATAGCACGTTGGAGGGTTTTTTTTTTACACAAGTGCCAAATATATATTGCCAAAAAAATATTTTTATTTTTAAACAGTTGGAGCACAGCCTTGCCACTCTAAATCACTTCAGCAGTACACTCCCAAAAGCACCGGCTTCTGGATAGACAGGATCTTCAATAAATGCCACCTTACATTTTTAAGGGATAATATCCCACAGAAATCAATCCCCTCTGCATTGCATAGTGCTGCTGCACAATTTGCAAAGCTTTTGCCTGCTTCTGAAGCATTTGTTACAGGTTGGAGAAGAGGCATCAGACAAGATGAGCCTTTTGGCAATTCTTGGTTCCTGCTGCGACACTTAAGCCCCAATTTTCAGTTCCAAGCATACCGTTGTGGTCATTTTTGAAGGCCTGCATAGATTTAAGAAGAAGGGACCAAGGATGTATGGTTTACAACCGGATCTAGCTGTGAATTTGGCTAATACACCTGAAGTAATCTTGGAATTTAAAACTGTCTCCCAGACACAGGGTGCAAGATAAATGGCACGAGATTCCAGCCTGCAATATCTGTCAGGTCTGGGTTTCAAACAGTTGGTATTGTATTTACATTGATAGTCATGGTTAAGGTTTTACGCATTTTTCCATTGCTTGTACTGGTAATTTCCATTTGTTCGTGATTCAGAAAGGGCAGTACTTGTACAATGACCTTTTTCCTAACTGTTCAGCTTGGTCAAATTAATTCACCATCGTTACAATAGGACCCCTCTGCATGCGCTTATCCTCCAAAGAGGTATAATTGGCACCTGCCTTAGTTCACAAGCGTGGTGAAACTAAAAGGAGGCCTCCATCCCCCTTGGCTGACAGGCATGGCAAAATCCACCTGGGACTGAGCTACAGCCCGGATGGTGCGGGTGGGATGATACAATGCAGTAGCGGTCCCCAAAATAGAGCACCTAGGGAGTGGGGCACCCCCTAAGGTATTCACTTACAATGGTGGAGCCTGACCAGAAGTGGGGTTATACGCCAGGAAGTGGAGCCACCTTGTTAAAACACTGGAAATTGCTGAGCTCAGGCCCCATTGTATTAAGCACTGTGTAAACACAGCGAAGGACAGGCCCCCCATGCCTGACAGCCTGGATGAATGAGTCAGGAAAGGCAGGAGGAGAAAAGTCTGCAGACAGAAATGATGTGTCCCAAAGCCTGGTCAGTGCAAGGCTCCCCTTGAGTTTGGTGGCATTGGCCCAGGCAGATAAATGCCAACCCAAGGTGCCTGGATGTTGTGACCTGGTGTCATTATCCGCACAAGGGGCCACCGCACCAAGCTGCAAGCTTAAAAGCGGTCAGGAGGCCGTCGCTTGTAGGGTACAGGGCAGATGGCTGAAAATGGAGGGGTCCACGGAGCCCTGGGGGGAAATTCATCCTCACTGTGGCACACAGACGTCACCCAGACCCTCCCTCCGGTGACCAGATGTGTCCATCGCTAGAAAGAAATATCTGGATTAGGGACTCGGCAGGCTAGCCACAGATGTGCAGCATCCTAGAAAACGAAGGAGCCCAGGAGGTGGCATCCAGATGGAGCAGGACCAGCCCCAGCCCCATCAGCCCCACCATGGAGGTGGGGAGGGCTGATGGCTATGGGGCAGGATCCTCGCAGGGACTAGGGTGATGCCGAGTGCCTGGCGGCTTGCCTATCTACACGGCTGCCTAATCTCCCCCCTTTAACACTTCCTGCGGGGCAGAGGAACTGAGCTGAGCACGGTCGTGTTTCCTGGCTGGAGGCGCAGCCGGGTCGTGACTGCCTCCCACCCCCGACAGCGGCCGGGCAGGAAAGGAGCGGAGGGGGCTGGGGCATCTGGGGGCCCCGGGTCTCCTGTGGCACCCCGGGGCAGCGAGTGGAGGCTGGAAAGGGACGGTGACCTGGCTTGGTTTTGCACCAGCCCCGTTTCCCCGCTCACTTGCAGCCTGCAGCACTGAGTGCCGCGGTTCCCAGGCTGCGCGCCTAAATCCCTAAGGCCAGGGCACAGATGCACACGGCCTCCTGCTGACCCCCCCCCTCCGGACCCCCCGCTGCTGCAGCCTGGCTGCTCACTGCTTTTGGGGCGCTCCCCCCGCGAGACCCGGTGCAAGCTCCCGGGGCCGGTCCCGAGGAAAGGGGGGGGGGGGCAAAACCAACCAGCACCGTCCTTGCACGAGCCCCGGCTCGTGTCTTTCCCCAGGAGACAAAACCCCGCGTGGGCCGAGGGGTCCTCCTGGGGGAAGCGGTCGTGTCTCACCAGCACCCTGTTTTTGGCACTCGGTGTTTGGGGGGTCGTTGCAATGCCTTTAAATATCGTGTGTGTGCGCGTGCATAATGGTGGGGGGGTGTCACCATCGCACACCCTTCACGCCTATCTAGAAAGAAGGAAAGAAAGACTATTTGGTGTGTGTGAACACACACAAACACATCCACACCATTCATGCATTTAGATGTAGTTGATGTCGTGTGCAGACACCCCCACAAATATACTATAGTATACACTGCGCAAGCTTTCGGGTACCTATATATATGTATGCGTGCACACATCTCCCCCCCTTCCCCCAATTCGTGCGCATGTGTGTGTGTGTGCGTGTGTAGGGAAGTGGGAGAGGCGCACACGTACACACCCCCCACATATACTATGCTTGTATACACCGTTTATGCATATATATGTACATGTACACACCAGCAGCTAGGTAGAGGGATTTTAACGACATCCCAAACACCGAGTGCCAAAAGCATCCTGTTGATGAAGGACGAAAAACTCGGTGCGTGTATACTGGGGGGGGGGCGGTTATGAATGAATT
>NW_017728907.1:48863516-48864716 GCF_001723895.1 Crocodylus porosus | reverse complement strand
GCCTCCCTCCCTGCCCCCTTGATCCGGGGCAACAAACAGGTGCAGCCTTTTCTGGGTCGAGCCTAGTGAAGACAGGCGCGCATCGAAAACAAAGGCGGGGGTGGGAAAAGAAACACGCGCCCTAGACGTGTGTGCACGCGGCTTTCAGATCCAGGCGGCTCGTGGGTTTATTTTTACATCCCACCCCCCCGCCCCTGGCTCCTGGGGGCAGCTCCAGCTGCTTCAGGCAGGGCCCAGGGGCGTCCTGCTTGCTCCCTTCCTCCCGAAAGAAATGCACCCCGGGGGGTGGGAGACACCACCCGGATGCAGACCCACGGAGCAGTGATGGGAGTTTCGGGTGAAGCTGACACGGGAGATCTCCCCCTTTCCCTTTTCGTTAATGTCCACTCTTCATTTGCTTGATTCGCCCAGTTGTCCCAGGACCCCTTTCTTCCCCACCCCCTCTCCCATCTCTCCATCTCTCTCAGCAATTTATTTTGGCTCATTAAATTTAATTAAGAACTGAGTAGGTGTTCCATATTTAATAAAAAAAAAAGAAAGAAAGAAAGAAAGAAATGCAGGGGCATAATATCCCTCCAAGAGGACTAAAATAAAAGAATCGCTATTCAAATTGTGGACAGTCACGGTGCATTTTTTATTACTCTTTTCTGCAGTGGCTTTTTAAGAGCATCTAAGCACACACACATAAAAAGCTATAAGGCATGCATTCCAGAGTTATTCCTATGCATATCCCTGCAATAATTTTCCGCTTTCCTTCGATAAAATTGCCAAATAATAATGAATCATTTCATAAATAATGGGTTTAGAGGCTTATCAGGGCAGGCGGGCCATTGCTAGGGCCTTATCTCACTTGGCCACATTGCTCTAGTGTTCCGCTCTCCATACTAAATAGGAAACTGGACGTGATGTGGAATTAGATCCTTCTCCCGTGAAGCCACCCAACACTTATTACAAATATAGCAGCAATGAATAGGCCACAAAATGGCTCCACTCACTTTTACCAATGAAAAGCAAATGGTGAGTAGGGAGCACTCGGTGCCTGTCTGGGAAGGGGAGAGGGTGGGAGGCTGCCTAGTGTTTTAGGGGGCTCCCTCAGGACACAGAGGGAGGGGGTTTGCCCCCTCAGCCCCCCACTTTGGTGGAGCATGGTAGGGAAATGGGTAAAAAAAAAAAAAGAAACCCTGGAAGATTGTTGTCGGG
>NW_017728907.1:48860139-48862487 GCF_001723895.1 Crocodylus porosus | reverse complement strand
CCAGGATGAATCGGATTTCTGCAGGGACATTATGCATCGGCTTGAGAAATGGAGCTGAGAGAAACATAGCCATAGGCAGGCAGGACAAATAAATGATCTCCGAGCTTTGTTGTGTGCGGGCAGAGGGGTGTGCTCCACCCGCAGACAACCAGGTGTAAAACACACACATTAAACATGCGGTGTAGAAGACATAAATAGAGTAATAGACTTACAGAGCACCCCGAATACAGAGAATAAAGACTAGGATAGCATAGGGACTAGGCTAAAATAGAAGAAATAAATACAGCCGTATTCTCTAGCGCCCCAAACACATAGAATAAAGACCAGGGTACGACAGGGAACGGAACAGAGGAAATAAATAATGGTATATTGTAGTGCACCCCAAATAAATAGAATCAAAACAGTATACAATAGAAACATAAGAACATAAGGAATAAAAAGAGTAATATGGTAATATAGAGCACCCCAAATAAATAGAATCAAAATGGTATACCATAGGGAATAGAATAGGAACATAAGAGCAGAAGAAATAAATAGAGTAATAATAATATTATAGAGCACCCCAAATAAATAGAATAAAAATAGTATACCATAGGGAATAGAATAGAAAAACAAGAGCAGGAGGAATAGATAGAGTAATAATTATAGAGCACCCCAAATAAATAGAATAAAAACAGTATACCATAGGGAACAGGATAGAAAAACAAGAGCAGGAGGAATACATAGAGTAATAATTATATTATAAAGCACCCAAATAAATAGAATAAAAATAGTATACCATAGGGAACAGAATAGAAAAACAAGAGCAGGAGGAATACATAGAGTAATAATTATAGAGCAGCCCAGATAAAACAGGAGAAAGAACAGGATAGGACAGGGAACGGAAGAGAACAGAAGAAATAAATAGAGAAAGGTGATATTACACAGCACCCCAGACACGCAGGCTAAAGACCGGGACACGACTGGAGCAGGAGAGACCAGCAGAAGCGGGAGTGCCGGTGCGTTACGGAGCAGCCCACATAAGCCCGAACACATGACACGGCAGTGTGGGGTGGAGGGGAGAGGAGAGGAGAGGGGAGAAGGAAAAGGAAAAGGAAAAGAAAAGGACTGGCATTCACGGTCGGTGCACGCCGCGGCTGTGTGTCTGCGTTAAGCTGCGCGGCCCGCGCTTGAACCCGGCGGGGACGGAGGCGCGCAGAGCCGGCCGCGCCTGCAGACAGATGGGCCGGCGCTGATAAGGGGGGCTGATACTCCCGGGCCTATGTGGAGCGGATGTGCCCGCACGCACACACGTGCGGGTGGGTGATGAGTTGACACCCCGTCCCCCTGCCCCGCACGCCGGGCTCTGGCCCCCCAGGAGGTGGGGGCCCAGGGGCAAGGGCAGCAGGGGCCGCGCTGCGGGCTCCTGATTGGCTGGGGGGGGGAGGGAGGATGTAGCCGCACATCTGCTCCGTCTATCTCGGTGCAGATCTGCCCCGCTCCAAAGCGCCGTCGATCTGCAGGAAGCCGGGCGAGAGATCCCATCCCCTGGGTTGTTGTGTGGTGTCCCCCGTCCAGGGTCCGAGCCGCGAGGGACGGCCGCGGGTCTCCTGCCTCCCGTGAAGCCGTGAGGATGCTGGCGCTGGCAGGAGTGGCGGCAGCCTGACACCGAGAGGGCTTTTGTTGAGACGAGACTCGAGGTGTTCCCACTTAACTATGACAGATGTGAGTAATCTCTTCCTATGCAATATCAGAATGGGCAATTAGGGGGCTGGGGGGGGCGGCTAAAGAGGGAGGGTGGCCGGGGGTAGGGGGCGAAAGCAATGCTGGGATGGCTCAGGGCTTCTTCCAAGCACCCTAATGGAGGCAAAAGCAATCCGGGGCCCCCACGTTTCGCTTGGGCGGCGGCCCCCGACCCGCCCCTTCCCCCACGGACCGCCTCGAGAAGGGGCAGCCCGGCTGCATCGTGCCCCCGGAGCTTTGCCGGGCGCCTCCCGGCGGGAGCCCCGGCGTGCGCGGGCCGCAGTGCGGGCCGCGCTCTGGTTTAAAAAAGAAACAAGGAGCCCGTGTCTGCAAAACAGGAAACGTCCGCGGGGCCGGGGCCGGGGCCGCCGCGGGCAGCGCCGGGACAGCCCCGCTCCTGCACGCGCACGCACGCGCGCGCGGGGGCACTTCGGTACTGAAGCGTTCCCTCTGCCCCACGCGCGCACACCCACCCAGACCCGCGCTGGGCGGCAGTGCTGAAATATCCCCCTGCGCGCACACACCGAATTTCAATACTGAAACATTTCCTCTCTTGCACACCCACACACTGTATTTCAGTGCTGAAATATTCCCCCTTGCACACGCACTGAATTTCAATACTGAAA
>NW_017728907.1:48856361-48857322 GCF_001723895.1 Crocodylus porosus | reverse complement strand
TGTAGGGTTCGGGTGGGTCTGGAGGGGACCTCAGAGTTCAGATGTCTCTTGAGGTGATTTCAGGGTGCAAAGGGGTCTGCAAGTGACTTCAGGGTTTAGATAGGTCTGGAGGTGGCTTAGCAGTCCAGATGTCTCTTGCAGTGATTTCAGGGTCCAGGTGGGTCTGCAGGTGACTTTAGGGTTGAGATAGGTCTGGAGGTGACTTAGGGGTCCGGACATCTCTTGAGGTGATGCCAGGGTCCAGATGAGTCTGGAGGTGACTGAAAGGTCCAGATGCTTATCAGCTGACTTCAGGGTCCAGATGTCTCTTGAGGAGATTTCAGGGTCCAGATGGGTCTGGAGGTGGCTAAAGGCTTTCAAATCTCCATTATGATCTGAATACGTATAACAGGCAAAGGGATGTGCGTGTAAATAGAGAGGGATGTGAGGTGATGCATATGTTTGAAAATGCACCCATATATATCTGGATAGCCCTTTGGATTTCAAACCATTCCCTTTCCCCAGGAATGATCTATATTCAGACCATTCATGTTGGAATGTGGCATTTTAAATGCAGATGTGAAAATGCAGCAAATACACAATGGATGTAGCACACAGTATTTTTTTCCGTTGAAGAAATCTCTTAGCTCCAGGTAGGGTGTGAGATTTTTAACTGGATCAAGAATCATAACCATGAGAAGAAAGTGCTTCAGAGTATATGCTTCAGGCAGTGGGTGTAAATAAAGATTCATGCATTGGCTGATGCTGTTATATCTTGTAGTTCCTCTCTGAAGTAGGATATAGACTCCTACTTTTATATACTACATAGATATTTATTTATATACTGCTTATATGTAATACACATAGGATGAATTCCTGATTATAGATAGGTAGATAGATGGATGGCAGGCTACTGAAGAAAGGTGCTTTCTTGCGCATGCTATCTACATGCTATAACACACATAGGCTGAATTACTGCTTA
>NW_017728907.1:48849513-48856261 GCF_001723895.1 Crocodylus porosus | reverse complement strand
GATATATTAATATAATGCATTAATCCTATATTAATGTATATGTATTATAAGCAGTAATTCAGCCTATGTGTGTTATAGCATGTAGATAGCATGTGCAAGAAAGCACCTTTATTAATTAGTCTGCCATCTTTAAAGACTTGCTTAAAAGCACACTGAACGGTATTGGAGATCTACCAGCTTTATTAGCAGAGACCACTGCAAATAATCATCCAAGTCACTTAAGGCAGTTGTGTATTACAGGGTGTCTCTGTGCTTGTGTTGGGGTGTGTGTGAGCATGTACGTATATACAGACATGTGTGCAATGTGTAGATGTAGTTACAGATGCACAGCCCCCTGCATATACCCTCGGCTGCTCTACAGAGACATAGCTCAAGTCCTGTTGAGTTCAATGGAGTTATATTGATTTATAGCCGCCCAGGTTCTAGCCCATCGTATCTGAATAGTTCTCCGAGTGGCCGTTGTATTTGTGCCAACGGTGGATCTTGGGAATGGGAATGTGTGGAGCCCACTTTGAAGACCCTTGTTCTTGGGGAGCCATCTTCATTCAGGACGTGTGTTTTCTGACCTTTTGCTTGCCTCTTCTTTGCAGCGGGTTTTTTGGTGATCCGGACAGCTTCTCCATGTACACCAGCAACAGAGTGAAGAGAAGACCTTCTCCTTATGAAATGGATATCTCAGAGGGTGAGTACCTTTTCCTCTTCCTGCTGCGGGGTGTTTGAGGCAGAGAGACCTATAGCTGACTCTCCACGTGTTGTGCTGTGGGTTGATGGAGACACACTGTTTAAAGGAATACATGCTGGGCTACCCCACAGGGCAGTAAAAGGGACAGTGAGATAATGTTATCGGTCCAGCCACCTGATTGCTTACCCCAGCCCTGGCCAGGACTCCCGCATAATGGAGCAAGTTAATGGCCGAGTAACTTTGCCCTCGTTCAGCAACTCACTGAGGCGTGTGTTGAAATCCATCCCTGCTCTTGAGCACTGAAGTCTTATTATTATAGCCTTAGGGACTTAAAAGAATGTGCTTAATTTTGCATGCTAAAATTGGGACCGTGACACTGTGGTTCTTACTAGCCTCCAGCTAAATACAGACAGTCAAAAAGCCAAAGGCTGGACTGATTTAATCTCCATCGGTTCAACAGCCTAAAGCAATAAGCGAGCGAACAGACGTTCACTTCAGATTCCAGAAACACAGCCAGAAGCCAGGGGGCGCTAGAGCGCACCTCGCCGCTCTGCTGGAGCAGACAGCTTGGGCCAAGCCTAGCCCACCCGCCCTGCCAGGGGGGCTTGCGGGGGAGGTGCAAAGCATCCTGGGATGCTGGCAGACCGTGCGTTCACTTGAATCTGGAGGGGATCTGGAGCAGAAGTTCAACAAACCGATCTAATTTAAATCAGTTCCGTCTGATACTACATCCACGTCCTGGTTTATCTTAAACCGGTTTCAGCCATTTGAAAGCAGTTTAAGTGTGCTGAACTTCTGTTGTGTTACAGATGTGGACCGGCTTCCCATCACTTACACCGGTTTATGTGTAACTTCTGTCCCTAGCCCACCAGGCTACCATTTACATCCACAAAAGCCAGAAAATAGCAGAAAGGCAGGTCTCAAATTCCCACCTCTCTTCCCCTTCATACTCTCACTATAAAGCCAAATAAAATCCCAATTTAAAAGTAATGTTGAGGGGCTAACAGAATGCTTCAAAACATTTCTTGGAACATAGGTTCTCCACTTTTCTTCCATCCTTTGTCTGTCTTGTCTGCTTAGATTTGTAAACTGCATGGGGCAGGGACTGTCTGCTCCATGTGTATGTACAGCACCTAGCACAGCGGGTGTCCGCATGTCAGCTGGGGTCTCCAGGTACTACAATAATATACATAATAATTCAAAAACAGCAATGCGGGTTAAATGTCCTAGTGTCCAGCCAGGCTTTTCACCCACTGTCTTTGTTTCCTTGTTTCTTAAATGAGTTAAGGTTTACGTATATCTGCTAAACACCACCGTGCCCTAGCTGGACAGTACACGCGTAGGCCATGCTGGAAAGGAATCTGCATAAGTATTTCCCAGATCATACACCAGGTCTGTGCGCTAGGCCCAGGTTTGGGCATATAGTTAGGATACTTTAGAGGATGCATTTGCAGGAGGAGACTGAAACCTGGACCCTGCAAGCATTTGTGTCTGTGGATAAAGCGATGTTTGTGACTTTGCTGGATTTGACCCACAAGGCCAGACCCAACGCCCATGGATGTCAGAGGAAAGGCTGCCTGGGGTTTTGGGTCATGCTTGCATTTAGCAGGTCAGGTAAACGGACGGGGAAAAATTGTGCCCTGAGATATGACCACGCGGCTTCTATTCCCATCAGCACCAGCCGTATGCAATATAATAGGGACAACGAATAGGGATATGATTAATCACGTCTGGCTCAGGAAAGAGCTGCCGGTCCATCAGTCCAGGACTGTTCCCTACCTGCTAAGATTTGCAGAAGGGGGCGTGTGGGGGAAAAGTAGGCCATTAAACTAGGATCGCTCTTTGGGGACAAAGTGTAGACGGCTCCTTCCAGTTAGACAGCTGTTCATTATGCAGCGCTTTGGCAAATGGATAATACCAGTGTGGTAGCTTGGCAGGTGCCTAACAGTTAGGATTCACATAGGCGGCACACAGTAGGCAGGATGAACCATCACCCTGGGGGCTGCGAGTGTGAGCCCAGCTCCAATGGAAAGATCTCCACTGTCTTCAGTGTGCTCCGTCCCCACGTGTAGAGAGTGCAAGCGCTCAGAAATTGTAGTGAGGAGTGTGCTTGAGGCCAGGGTCTTGGTGCAGTCCTTTTTTTGTCGGGGAAGAGAGGGGATCTTTGGTGTCCACAGAACCAGATCAGAGTGGTGAGCAAACCCCAGCGAGGACTGGGGATTAGGGTGGGATGGGGCAGCAGTGGGATGAAGAAATAGTCAGCCTTGTGCCCTTGGTGCAGCCTTGCACTCGTGCCCTCCGCCAGCGGTGTCAAGGCTGCTCCCAGCTCCTTGGGGTCAAGGGATGCGTGTCTCAGGCCACCTTTGACTTTCCAGCACACGCGGCCACGTACCCATCTATAGCTGGCTCAGCGTGCCCCTCCAGAGCCGTAGGAAGATGCCTCATACTCTGTCCCTGCACCCCAACCGCTTACCAAGCACAGTAGCTTATTCGAGCACGTCTGATGCCTGCACTTAGAAGAAACTGATAACCAAAAGGCCAGAAATGCGTCACCGGTTTCTGAGAAAACAGTATCAGTCTCAGCCAGCTTCTCAACAGCGCCTGACACGTGCTGGCCACTGCTCGTGCTGGCTCCTCATGCCTGTATGTCTCCGCTTCTTGGCTCGGTGGGTCCCACAACCTTCATTTCCACCTTGCAAGACCTTCATTACAGATCAGGGAAGAAGGATGTTTGAAACCCTGTTTCTAAAGCAATAGCAAATCTTTTTTATTTGACCTGTAACTCAACTGGTCTGAAAAATGACCCGTGGAAAATACTTTGAAATGTTTCTTGTTGCGCTGACCCGTTTTTTTTGCTCGATGTTTTGAACAATTTTTATTGGGCTGTAAGACAATGTCTACCCCCTGCCAAAAAGTGCACAGAATCCTTCTGCAACGTGTTTGAAAAAATAACCGCTCACGATATGAAAAGCACGGGGCAAGGAGTCAGTTCAGCGGTGGCTCTTGATTTATATTTGAGAAGCCAGCACACTAACACAAGGGGAGGTGGGGGGAGAAGGAAAAAGTCCCCCAAACAAACCAGCTTCTTTGCCTGGTAGGAAATCCCAAAAATGAACAAATTTCATTAAAAAAAAAAAACCAGTCCATTCTGTCCAATGTTACCAGCAGATATTCTGCATTTTCCGTCATGTGAAATTTTGATCTCCAACCTGGTTCTATTTCTTAAAAATACATTTGGGTGCAATTATTGCGATCAATGCGGGAATCAGCGGGTGACAGTCCAAGACCGGCGTTTCACTGGAGGCCAGATGTGAGATGAGATGATTAGTTCCCTCCTGAGTTTATAAGCTGTAGCTAAATTCCTGGCAGGCATCAGATCCTCTGTGAACTCCTTGGGTATTCTCGGCACGCAAGACCGGTCTTCTGCTTTTCTGTTTTTAAGCCAGTGATTTCTAAGATTTTCCCTATTCAAAAGTCAAAGTGTTGGGAAATGAAACAAACTCCCCTTCAGGGAAAGAATCTGCTTTCCTGGTACTATTCAGCTCAGAGGAGTATCTGGGACTTGGAAGATTTGTACCAGAAACCTTCCCTATGATGCAAACAGCACAACTAGTATGTGAGTCCCGGTAGAGCCCCACAAGGATGGAGGCCCCATTCTCTGGGTGGTGCCAAAACCCAAAGCAAGTAACCCTGCCTGTCCTTAAGTAGCTTGTAAGCTCTGAAGAGAGACATTGCTGTGCTCAGTGGTCATGCTTTTTGGGAGCACAGGGAAGTCCTTCTGGTACAGCCACTAGACTGGGATTTTGGTCCAACTCTCTGCTCTGCCACAGGCTTCCCACGTGACCGTGGTCATGTCACGTAGCCCCCTGTGAAATAGGGCTGCTAATACGGCTTCCCTCCCAGGGATATACAGCTATGTTCACGTTAAGGCTTGTGAAGTGTTCAGATAAGGGCTCAACCCGCTAGCTCCCCTAAGGAGACAGAAGGGAAAGTTCTGTTTTCACTTAATTTTAGTGATGCTTGCTGTCATGCACAGGGTTGAACTGATCTCCAGATCTGGGGGCGGGAAGGACATTGTCCCCCCATGGCACCTCGCCAGACTCCTTGGCTTTCCTCTGAAGCATTGAGCAGGGATCATCTATTAGGATCAAGTGGGCGTATCCCACACGATCCCTGGCCTGCGACTGCAGGGTGGGGAGGGAGGCTAGGGTGGGCCTCGGTTCATCTCAGTTAGTCCTATTTTCTGCTGCTTTATGCTGTTGTTATTTTGAATGGGGGTTTTTTTCCCCATGGAGGGGAGGGATGGGAAACCTCGATGGTGCATTTGACCTATACTGCTCCTGGAAAGCATTACAGAACGCCCTGCTTCTTTCCATGCAGCCACTTTGGTCTGGGGAGGCCAGTAGCTTTTACTTGCTGCAGCGCTTCTGTTACTTCGAAGCATGTCTAGCCACTGGGCCATTAGCATGAATTTTTCATGCTAAATATCAGGTCTTGGCATTTTCCTCAAAAGAAGGGGAAAAAAAATGCAGCCAGCATTTCCTTTGCTAGAGTTTGGGGTTTCTTTTCTTTTCTACTCTACACTGGGGGTGGGCATTCATCCATAGGCAGCTCCCATTGCAAAATGATCATGATGTGGGTTCGGACCTCAGTTGCTCCAAGTATAGCCTGACATCCCAAACAGGATGCTCACGGGGCTGCAGACAGGTAACTGTCACTGGGTGCAGGCACAGGTGCTGGGAGCTGGAATACTTGGCTGTCAAAACAGCTGACGAGTTACGTGTGCGTGGGTCCGTGACTTATTTTCACCAGGATGGAATAATTAGACAATTTTCAGCATCTAAGGGCACTCAAAAGGGTCGTGCAACTTGTCCTTCAGTGCTGTGCCCCAAAGTTGTATACAGACATGGTGTTACACCGTGTCTCTTCTGTCCCTGTAGTTTCTGTGATCACTGCCCTTCCCCCAGATTCACAAGGTTGCTTGAGGGTTGTTGGTTGTAGCCATGTTGGTCTAAGGGCACAGGCAGACAAGGTTCTTTGGATAAATGTGATATTTTTTATAAGACCAACTAAATAGTTGGAAAAATGGTTCTTTGCAAGCTTTCGGGCACACACAGCCTTCTTCAGGCACAGGGAGCATCTGTTGTCTCTCGCCCAGGAGAGCGCACAAAGCAACAGCAGACACTCCCTGTGCCTCAAGAAGGGTGTTTGTACCCAAAAGCTTGCAAAGAACATTTTTTCCAACTATTCAGCTGGTCTAATAAAAGATATCCTATTTACCCAAAGAACCTTGCCTGCCAAGGTTGCTTGAGTCTCTCTAGGAGCAATGTTTAAGTGCTCTGGTCTGGATGTTAGACGAAAAGTATCTGATAATAATAATAATATAAAAGTGCTACTCCTTACAGACAAATTGCTCTCTCCAGTAGTCCAGCTTTACCAAATGACATGCTTCCCTTGTCCAGGGGACTGGGCTGCTGAGATCACTCTCAGAAATATGGGTATTGTGCACTTGGCTTACATTTTCCCCTCCACACATACCATCCTCCACTCATATTCACAGGGGATACTATCACATCACAAATCATGCTCAGTGCTACCTGCAACCATTTGGCCTTTCATTACCTTTCATTTGGCCAACCAATATCTCTCCTATGTTAGCACATTCATTTCCAAAGCTTGCCACGTTTACTATTCTGGTGACTTCAATGGGAGTGCATCGATTGCCAGGCTAAGTCAACACCTATAGTTCCTAGTGCAGCTTTACAAATGGGCTGCATTGATGGCCATGGATATTGCAGCCTCCTATGCACATGCAGGACCCGGTAGCTTTGGTCAACCTGATGGTAAGGGTCTTTAGTGCTCCTTTACTGATGGTCTACAATGTCCCTCTGAAGGGGCAGCTTTTAGACCTGGTAGGGCGATCATTGAATTCTTGGGCTCTGCTCAGCCTTTCTCCAAGGCAGCAGTGTGTGTGCATGTGTGTGCGCGTGCATGTATTCAATGCCACTACTTATCCCCAAGGAACTAGCGTGAGCCATACCAACTCATTTCACCACGGCCACTGAA
>NW_017728907.1:48840730-48849413 GCF_001723895.1 Crocodylus porosus | reverse complement strand
TTTCGGGCACACACAGCCTTCTTCAGGCACAGGGAGCATCTGTTGTCTCTCGCCCAGGAGAGCGCACAAAGCAACAGCAGACACTCCCTGTGCCTGAAGAAGGGTGTTTGTACCCAAAAGCTTGCAAAGAACATTTTTTCCAACTATTCAGCTGGTCTAATAAAAGATATCCTATTTACCCAAAGAACCTTGCCTGCCAAGGTTGCTTGAGTCTCTCTAGGAGCAATGTTTAAGTGCTCTGGTCTGGATGTTAGACGAAAAGTATCTGATAATAATAATAATATAAAAGTGCTACTCCTTACAGACAAATTGCTCTCTCCAGTAGTCCAGCTTTACCAAATGACATGCTTCCCTTGTCCAGGGGACTGGGCTGCTGAGATCACTCTCAGAAATATGGGTATTGTGCACTTGGCTTACATTTTCCCCTCCACACATACCATCCTCCACTCATATTCACAGGGGATACTATCACATCACAAATCATGCTCAGTGCTACCTGCAACCATTTGGCCTTTCATTACCTTTCATTTGGCCAACCAATATCTCTCCTATGTTAGCACATTCATTTCCAAAGCTTGCCACGTTTACTATTCTGGTGACTTCAATGGGAGTGCATCGATTGCCAGGCTAAGTCAACACCTATAGTTCCTAGTGCAGCTTTACAAATGGGCTGCATTGATGGCCATGGATATTGCAGCCTCCTATGCACATGCAGGACCCGGTAGCTTTGGTCAACCTGATGGTAAGGGTCTTTAGTGCTCCTTTACTGATGGTCTACAATGTCCCTCTGAAGGGGCAGCTTTTAGACCTGGTAGGGCGATCATTGAATTCTTGGGCTCTGCTCAGCCTTTCTCCAAGGCAGCAGTGTGTGTGCATGTGTGTGCGCGTGCATGTATTCAATGCCACTACTTATCCCCAAGGAACTAGCGTGAGCCATACCAACTCATTTCACCACGGCCACTGAACAGAGAGTCAACAGCTTTTATGATCCTTGCTCAGAGTAAATTCTTATCAAGTAAGTGACCTAGATGGGAAAGTCTCTCTATCTCTTCCTGACCCTTGAACTAGTGAGTCTTTTGCTCCCTCCTGCTTTCTCTTGCCATCATTAAGAGAAGTTAGTGATGTATAAAATACAAGAGACACGAGATTTTCTATTAGCCCTTTATTTCTGGGTTATCCTAGCAGCACACAGGCTGCTAATTATTACATGAGCTATGCTTGCATACATGGCTCAAGTTAGGTATCTAAATCCTTATGTAATAAAAAACCGGCCTGCTTGTTAGCTCCCATTGGCTTGAATGGAGGTTGTAGGTGTCTCCGTATCTTTTCAAATGAAACTACTTTTACAGAAATGTATCACTAGGTGCTTAAAATAAGTCAGGCAAGCTGGGAAAGATGGCCCTTTGAGCAAAATAATTAGCTTGCTTAGTGCTGCTCCTAACCCCGCTCCTTTGTAATTGTAGGTCCCCATACAAAAGTGGTTCGCCGCATTTTTACCAATAGCCGGGAGAGGTGGAGACAGCAGAACGTCAACGGTGCCTTTGCAGAGCTTCGCAAGCTCATCCCGACGCACCCGCCGGACAAGAAGCTGAGCAAGAATGAAATCTTACGTCTGGCTATGAAATACATCAACTTCCTGGCCAAACTGCTCAACGACCAGGAGGAAGAAGGAAACCAAAGGGGCAAAGTGAACAAAGACACTGGGATAGTCCAAGAAGACCTCCTGCAGGACATGTTGTCTCCAAACTCTAGCTGCGGAAGCTCTTTGGATGGCGCAGGAAGCCCGGACAGCTTCACAGAAGAGCACGAAGCATTAGAAACCAAGCATACGAGGAGCCTCCATCACGCCATCCTCCCCGTAGAAGGCAGCGCGCAGCGATGATGAACTTCCCAGTCGCTCGTCGAACCGAGAGGGGAAAGCGATTGGATCTGGACTCTTACGATTTCTTGCTCCGCATCTCCCGGAAGAAAGGGGGGACTTCGGTTCCTCCGGGTCTCGCAGTCCTGGAACTGGACGGAGAGCGGGGTGTTAGCGAACTCGACCGAGTCAAGTGGACGTCCAATATTTAGGTACTTGATCAGACACTGAAGAAAAGCTCGGGCATCGTCTTAGTGTACATATTGCTCATGATTTAACACAGGCAAGGAGAAAAACCTGGCCGTCATCTCTTTCGCATTCAGAAGGGTCCCGTCCCCCTCCCAAAATATTCGGTGATAACCTCTTTTAAAACAGAGTGCACCTGCAACATGAAACAAGGCCCCTTCTTTCACTGCCAGGATAAGCCACAAATCCTCTCCGAACACGTGTGACGGCAACAACCACTGCAAATCCCTTCGCGGTATTTTTGGCATTTCTCTGGCCCTTCATGAAGTATATGCAACTTGTCTGGATGGAGACTATGGCAATACGCTTTTGTTGTTTGAGAGCTTTTGACTGTACCTTTCTAGTGAGGTGATACAATTCCTCTGCAAAAAAACAAAAAAAACTATTGCAAAGACTGAGACTTTTTTTTTAAAAAAAACAAACAAAACGTAATTGAACTTTGGGTTGTTTGAGGTGTTGTATTTATGATGTGGAATTACTTCTGTTTAATACCGTCATGCCGTATCTGCTGAACAAAAAGGTACATTGATGTTTTCTTCTCTTCTCCCTGACACAACTGTACCCACTTTACAAAAGAGCTTAAATCCCAGCCCTGCTGAAGCCAGTGAGATGATCCCGATCGGCTTCTAGAGGGACAAGACTTGATTCAACGATTAAACGTTTCATTAAGGGCAAGCAAACATTTGCCAGTGATTTTTTTTCCCCCCTTTGGAATTGTCGACCTGGTTGGGTTTTTTCCCCTTAGTTTAAAAAGAAAAAAGAAAATGGTGGAATAACATTGTGTGTGTATGTCTGTGAGAGAGATAAAAAGGTTTTAATTATGGACTTTGAATGGTTTGGTTTCATTGTAGGAGCATGATGGCTATCTCGCCTATACCAGTTTTGTTCAATAGCCTCATCGTTTGAGTCTGCCTCTTTGCTTCCAGTCACTGGGAGTCTTGTTTGCCCGAAGACTGCAGGCTGGGGTTGTCTTGATGTTGGTTGTCAGCTGGGATGGTCTTGATGTTCTCTCTCGTGAAGCATCAGGCCCCAGGGCTCATAGAAATGCATGTAGTAGCTCCCGTGAATTTGGCCCTTTTTTAAGCTGATGGCAACGTACAACCAGATGCACTGAAAACAGGAATGAAACCCCCAGTTGCAGCTCTCTATTAAACCCTCTGAACAAGCACGACAATTTAAGGCCACCGGCCAGTTTCTCAACTCCCATGAACTGGTATTGTTCCAGTGACTCCATGCGCTACGATGTTTGGCATAGGCGAAGTAGCTAGCCCATGGACCGCACAATTTAAATGGCCCCCTTACCAATTGCTAATGCATGCTAGAGCAGTGACACCATCCCATCCTCTGCCTCTAATCCCCAACTCGTTCATAGCAAGTCTCCTTGTTTGAAGGGGAAATCAATAGTGCGAGTGCACAACCTGTCCTCTTACTCATGACGGGGTGTGAGGTACAGGGAAATGAAGATGCTTCAGTGGGTGAACGCTGAGACCTGAAAGTTGACTTACTTGAGAGTACGGGCAACCCTATTCTTGTTCTGGGGTACAATCATCTCTTCTTCTCCTTTTCCTTTTTAATGCCAGCTTCATGAAGTGAGTTAATACTATCTGGGGAATCAATATGTGTGGGGTCAGCTTTCTTCCCAGTTACAAGTGTGTCTATTTATGAGAATGTATTTCCCCTAAAGTGTGATCCGCTGGTATTTTTAGGGTTATTGCAATCCAGCCAATGCTCCTAGGGGAGACCTTGAAGTCACGGGGGGTTGGCGTCTTCATGAAGCTTAAATTGCTGATTTGCAATGGACTCACCCCACTTTGCACACGCACCACTTACGTCTGCAGACAGGTCAGAAAGTGGGACTGACTGACGTGATGCGTTAGGCCAGGGGGGATTTCACCTTCCCGTGTTTTCTGGGAGTCAGGAGGGGTGTCATGGACTTCACCGGGACTGAGACATGATGGTGGGCTTCCAGCGATGGGGGAGATGTGGAGGGGGGAGGAAGCCTGTGGCCAAGATGAAGCATTATCAACCTTTTAAGGTTTTGAAATAATAAAGACTCTCTTTTACCTCTTTTCCCATTAGCTCTTCCAAGAAAAATAATTTAACACGTTGGAAAATCTTCTCCCCTGCACTTCTTTATATGTAGCTGAAGAGATGGTACAACCTTTCAACATGCACGTGCGCGCACGTGCACACACACACACACACACACACACACACGTACACGTACACAATCTTTGTAGCCTCTTAGCAGAATACAGCTTAAATCTATCTGGGGTATGTATAGTTGTATTTTAATTGTGATTTGAATGGTACATCTACTTCTCCATCTCTTCTCCTGCCTGCTCCTTGTCTCGGTATATACAACATCGCCCTGTTTATGTTTGGAAGCAGCACTTTCAGTCAATGTTGTACCGTGTGATTGAATTCTCTTTGGGTTTTTTCTTTTCCGGCCCCTTCCTGTGGTTTCTGCACTTTTTTGCAGAAGTTAAGTAACCAGACCTGGTACCCTTATTATCTTTGTAAAGCCGATTAGGCAACCCACTGTGGATGTGCTATTTAGAAAACACATTTGTTGTAATGTGTGTGTACATACGACTATAAATATAAATATATATATATATAATGACTATATCAAGAATATTTCTAAATAAAGTTTTACAAATCAGCCTCAGGTCTCCTTCTTAAAAAAAAATCTCTGATTCACAGACTCCTAGAAATAGAGGGCTGCAACGTCACCTAGTCCAACTGCCTGCTCAAGGTAGGATTGCCTCCATCTGAACCATCCTAGAAGCAAGGTGTGTTGGACCAACTGTACAGATGGGCAAGATGTTAGACGAGCTTTTGGGTGCAAGAGGGCCCTTGCTTGGGTCTGGGGAAGAAGCATGCAACAGTCAAAAGTCGGTATCACCAAACAGACCCCGCTTGTTCTTGCATATTCCCTGCCTCACCACAGCCATGATACTCCAACCTCCTGAACCACCCTGGCCAAATACTCATCCTGTCGTGCGGATCCAACGACAGTTGCCACCACCACGCTAGGGAATCTGTTCCAATGCCCAGTCACCCACAGATCTCAACTAGTCTTCCTCAAAACCAACCTAAGTCTCCCCTGCTGCAGTTTAAGACCATTACTTCTCCTGTGTCTGGTGAGGATGGGCCTTGCCATTCTTTGTTTTTTTCCCCCTGAGAAGTTATTGCAACTTGCTGCCCTCAAATGCACAGGTAATGAGAAGTTATTACTTGCAAGTCCAAGCTGTAAGGATGCTTGGATTGCTAATCTCTACTCTTTACTGGTCAAACGTTGAGTCAGGTGCAAAAAAAATCGCAAGATTAACTTACAAATCATGAGATTTTTGTTTTTTAATAATTTGCTTTGGTTATTCTTTTATTTGTGTTCTGGGGGTCACTCACTTCAAGCTTTCAAGACAAGGCTAGAAGAAGATCCCCAAGTTTGGTGAGACCTGCAATAAGATTGCACGAGCTGGCTAAAAGATATCACCTCCACCATGAGTCCTGATTCCTTTTGCCTCCATACCAGTACAGCTACAACCTGGATACCTTTGTATTACATAGGGCATAATCCCTGCTGGCAGTGGTGGGATATGAACTGTTTTGGGTTAGAAGAGCTCAGCGTGGACTGAGTGCCAGATGATGGCTAGCTAGACCATGGCCTCTTCTTGCAGCTGCTCTATGAACCAGACCCTGTGACCACTGAACTGAGCTGCCCCTGTGTCTCAAGAGAGGGCCCAGGATGTCAGGGTGACGTTCATGATATAAGCCCTACTATATTCTCTGCCGAGGGGTCGATTTCCCCCTGAATGCTTCTGGCCCCAGGCTCACTCCCCACCAAGGCCCTGATGGAGGATGCCATAACACTATCCAAGGGCCCGATCTGCAGTCCTGCACCTAGTGCCTTTGAAGGGAGTTGTGGGTGGGTGGTCTGCAGCCCTCAGGAGCAAGCACTGCACACGAAGCCCCTTTAACAGACGTGCTCTTTGCTTCCATGAGCTCCCCAACCCTTTGCATCAGGTGCAAACCTGCAGCACTTCCACACTCACCACTAGCTGGACTCACGCAGGTGGAAGGAGCCCAGGCCTTAGGATACGAGTCGTGAGGCTTATAGCAGGAGAGTGACTGGTGCTACAGAAAACCTCAGCAGGTGCAGGGAACCCTCCCCAGATCCCGGTGCCCTGTCCCCTTGAGGCAGGTGAGGGGTTTCTCAACTCTGGCTTTCCTTGAAGGGGAACGGGCTCTGGTCCTGCACATGTGGACTCTGGAGCTGCATCTCTGCATGGGCACGGGTGCAGCTGCAGTTTTGTGCTCTTGAGGCTGCTGAGACCTGCTGGGAAAGGGAGACTTGAACCTGGCATGGGGGTGCGGGTTCTTGCTAAGTAGGTCTAAGCAGCCTAATGCAGGGCCTCATAGAGATACCTGAGCTGGTGGAGGAGCTTAACAGCACACAGCTCCGTTAATGTGATGCTCTGTCCCGGGTAGAGTCTCAGCAGGGCTGGTTACTCGCTGCCAGGCGAGCCCTGCGCTAATGAGGCTATGCTGCTTCCAGCACCGAGCCCGCTTATCCTGATTGCATTGAGCCCTGGGGTAGGGCTAGGGGGAGTAGGGTCTGTAACACACACACACACACACACACACACACACACACACCCACCCATGTAATCAAATGTGCATCATTACAGCACAGCCCCTTTTATACTGGCAAACTTCATACCCTTACATGAAACAATCCTGTAATAATTCAGATAAATACCCCCTACCCTGTAAGTACATGTGTATAATAATAACACCCCCCATGTAATCACATGTATAATTACAACGCACACACATGTGATTACTTGGGGGGGGGTTATAATTATACACAAGTGCTTACATGGGGGGGTGCTGTAATTATACACGTGCTTATATAGAGGGGGGGCTGTTTGTGTGAATTATTACAGGACTGTTTCATGCAAGGGCATGAAGTTTGCTAGTAATTACAGAACAGCCCCTTTAATCCTGGCAAACATCACACCCGCTACATGGAGCAATCCTGTAATATTTCACCGGGGATGCATTTTCTATTAACCATTTGTCACCCATTGTCCCTCAATGCTCCCTTTACTTTTAAAACCGTTCCCAGGAAGCTCAGGGTTTGGGGTTTTTTTAAGCATCTGGAATTCACATCTGGGCAGCACCAAGCCTGGGGATCCCTTAACAGTGCGTGTAAGGGGAGAGACACGAGGTCTTCGGTGTGCTGAGTATTGCTGAGCATGGCTGAAGCCACTTGCATGCGCTGGGCCAGGCCATCTTCTCCTGCTGCTGCTTCCCCACGGGCGGCAGCTTTATGATGCTTGTCGATCGACTTGGGATGGAGGCGTTGGCTGGAAACATTGCTCCTGGCCCTGAAGCAAACACCTACCTTGTGTTTATCTGGGTACGGCTGATCGTCGCTGCCTCATCCCCTGCCCTCTCGTCCTGCTGTTGTCCCAGGACAGCTCCAGATGAAGCTGATAGTTCATGTGTACTTTATCTCTCCCTTGCACCTTGCCCTTGCCATTTCTCCTGCATGACCAGGAAAACAGCCCTCCCTTCAGCTCTTTCTAAAGCAAACCGTCTTTGCCATCGCAATGTCTCTGGCTCAGCTGTTTCACTTCACAACGGGCTGGGGATTGTCCCGGTGTTATAAACCCCCACGGCAAATCGCCAGCAGAACAGCTGAAGACAACAGGACTTATCCAAAGCTCACTCATGTCAGTGGAAGATAGGCAGTTGCAGTAAATGGAAAGACTCCTGTATATTTTAGTGATCTCTGGGCCCGTCCTATAGCAAATTAATTAAAGTTCAAGAGCCAATGAATCCTAGAAAATTAGGGCTGGAAGGGACCTCACATCCACTCCAACCCCCTGCTCCAAGCAGGACCAGCCCCAGCTACATCGTCTCAGCCAAGGTCTTGTCTACACGGCTCTTAAAAACCTCCAAGGATGAAGAGTCCACCACCCTGAAGACCCCAATGCAGAAACATCCTTAAGCAAATGCTTAATCTACAGCATGTGAGTAGTCCCATGGATTGTGTGCCGGCTGAGTGTTTCTCAACCCGTGGGGCACGACCCCAAAGTGGGTCACGAGCATATATGGAAAGGTTGCAGACAAACTTGAAAAATGGATTCTTCTTTAAAGGAGAAAAGTATGGGACATCATAGCATTTCCCCTTGCAGGCTGGCAGATTTCCAACCTGCAAGGGGCTGCTTGGGGTCCTTTATGCCCCCAACACACCCACCCGCTGCCCCACACACTGGGGGCCTGGGGGCAGCGGGTCAGGAGCGAGTTTATAACTGGCCATTAATGTTTACAAATGGGCTCTGGTACAAAAAAAGGTTGGGAACCACTGCTTTGGCTGATGGGGACCAACACGATGAGCAGGGAAATGATTGCAAAGCTCCACAGAGGGAACAGAACAGCTTCAGCCCTTAAACTTTTCCGGTCCCAGATGACGTTCAGAAAAACGCAACTAAAACTATGCACCACCATCATTGCACCTGCCGTGATGTCATGGCTTGGTGCGTGACCCGGAAAGACCAATAGAAA
>NW_017728907.1:48818618-48839725 GCF_001723895.1 Crocodylus porosus | reverse complement strand
GCCTGTGCCAGCTTTGGGCACGACGCTGACCTCCAGCTTGAGCTCACTAGAGGAAGCTGACCCCCCATGTCACCCCTAACTCGAGCATCAATAGCATCATTCCCTGCTCTGTGAAATAGTTTGAAACTGTTAGGCAGGAGGTCTGCTGTGAACCGAGTGAGGATGGTGTCCTCCTTAGGCCTTTGCTGACGAGTCCGGACTATAATTATCAAAGCAAAGGATAGCATGGGCTCCCTCCAGACATCTGATGGCAGAATTCAGATCCAGGGGGTTACTGCATTTGCCCACTTTTGATTAGGGGGGGAAGGGGGAAATGGATCCTAAATATTGCTCTGGGCTCCTCTGCTTGATCACCACATCTCCTCGATAAGCAAGGAACGTGTTGCTGACTGTCCAGTCCTGTTTGTACCACTGGTGGGTGGTTTTCAAGCTGCTGTGAAGAGCAGCCCCTGCTGAGTGCAGCCGCCACCAAAAAGAAGATGCTGAGAAATCATCCAGGATTTGCTTTAATTTATTTCTCCGCATTTTGGAGGGGGCGCAGCACCTCTACCAGCTGTTTGCTGAGCGGAGGAGCCTGGTTTTATGGATGGCAAGGGTTGCTCTGAGCCAGGAGTAGTGCAATGTGGATGGTGCTCATTTAATGAAAGTGGAAAGAGCCTGCTTTATTCAAACACTTCTCAAGTACTGAGTCCAAGGGTAATGAATCCATGACTTCATTAGGCTTTGGGTTGCACCTCTGCCAAGCTTTGCACTACAGCTCTGAGGTCCCTCGGCTTTGAGCCATTCATGTTTCCCAGTTGAACTGAACTTTGATCTGGGTGCATGGAGAAAGCAGGATCAGGTCTGTCATTCCTTTTAGAAAGATGGACTGTCCCTGCCCACCTCCGGTCCTGCAAACACCACGCAGATCGCTGCTCCTTTTGGTCAGCGTGACCTCTGCAATGTGCTTTTTTGGCTCACAAGTTACATTTTGGCCAGTTCTTAATTGAGCAAATTTCCTGATTACAGGGTTATAAAGAAGTAGGGCTGGAAGGGATCTCCTTCGGTCATTGAGCCTGCAGAAAAGGACCTGGAGGTTACAGTGGATATGAGTCAGCCTGATGGCTGCCAGCATCCTGGGTGCATCGGTAGGAGAAGATCGAGGGCGGTGATCCTTCCCCTCTATTCTGCACCGACGAGGAGTCCTGCCAATGATTCGGGTCTGATCTGCTGCCTGAGGCAGGATCCAAACCAAATCCTACACAAATCCTGCAAACCTGTCGTCTAACCTTTTGGAAAACTACGCGGTGAGCCCCAAAACAACACAAGACACAACTTGCTCACCTGTGGCAGGTAAACCCGGGGGGGACCACAGTGGCCAGCACTCTGCTGTTGTTTTGTGGTCATCTCCACCCAGATGTCAGGTTCAAAGCTGTCCCCGACGGGCAATGATTGTCACATTGGTGAACCCCATCCCTCCAAATAGTTGCGAGTGCAAACCAGCTTTTCCAGTTCAGCCAAAAATGCCGTGGAAATATTCATTGTGATTGATTTTTTCCCCCCTTCAATGAAACACTGCACATTGTCTTTCATAATTTTTATTATTATTATTTTAATACTCTTCTATGTGTGTTTGGACCAAATGGTCCAGTTTCCTTTTTCTGGTTGCACAGAACACTTTTGCAACGCACACAAATACTTCAAAATGTCTCCCTAAAAATGACTGGCCCCCTTTGATCAGCGGCATTTTTTTGGGTTTTGATTGGGGAGCTCAAACTTTGCTCGCTGTCTGGAGAAACGCGAGCTTATATGAGCCACCCTGGAGACCCGGAGGGAGAATTTCGGGCTCCTTTATCGGCTGCTTGGAAATAGGCTGCAACGTGGTTCGGAAATATAGATTCACTTTGCACGGGTAGCATTTGCTTTGAATTCACCCGTGGAGAGGGGGAAGGGAGGGCTGCGTTTGAATACAAAAGGGGATGATCCCCCCATAAATATCATTGTCAGAACAAGTTAATTGGCTACGCACACGGTTTCCAAAGACGATCAGGATTTTGGCATGCTTTCCGTTGCAAGAAACGTTTTGGCAATGAGCGATTCTCCCCTTGTTTCCGAAAGCGCCGTACACGCAAGCTCCAAAGCGTGAAAAATGCCTTCTGTTTTTATTTTGAATAGTCACATTTCTTATGTGCAACACGGAGAACTCCAGGACAGAGCTCAAGCTGGTGCTTTCAGGAAGATCTGCCTGAAGTATACTTCAAGAACAAAAATTGCCAAGCCCTGCCTTGCAATCCCAGGTTTTATCAGCTCCATCCACAATGCAGCACTTTTGTTCAGGGATAACATGCAAATCCATTTCAGGCTAGAGTATGGGGAGAAAAGGGGCATGTAGATAAAAAAAAAATTAATTAAACTAGAGAAGCTGGGAGGTACTTTTCTCTTTTTTCTGGATCAAATCAAACCAACAAGGAAGTCACCCTAAGTGAGAGGATTTCACCTTTAAGCTTGCTTAACAAGCTAAATTAGAAAAAAAAAAGGGGAGGGGGGGAAATCCTTCCAGAATAATAATGCTGTGCTACAGATGAAATGGGGAGTTAGTGCTTTTTATTCCCCCCTCCCCTTAATATGTATTTGTGCTATTAATTGGATTCCCACATTAATTAGATACAATATACTGGTTGATCATGCTGGATCCAAGCATTCCCAGACTAGGAAATGATGAGAAAGCTCCACCCCTCCATTTATATACAGGCTCAGCAATGAGAAGCAGTAATTTATGGCTCTCTGAGACTGCTCTGCCTCTCCCTCTTCCCATGCGCTTGACAGAGTGGAGCCAGTTATCTGCGTGGCCTTGCTATTCCCACTGCAGGACAAAAGCAGCAACAGGCTAACTGGCCCCGGGGGAGAAAGTGTGGTGATGTCAGATATATATGGACTAGATGAGCCAGCAGCGTGCGGACATCAGCATCCTGTTGACTTTGATTCACAGGCTGAAGCAGGGCTAATCAAGGATGAATGTGTGCGTGTGTGCAAGAGAGAAATGCAAATGGAAAAAAAAGCAACATCCCGATCAGAAGCAATCAGGACTCGTCGTAGAGGTGATATCTTTTATTAGACCAGCTAGATTTTTGCAAAAAAAAAATTATAATAATAATAAGGTTCTGAACGGTTCCTTCTTCATTTTGACTTATGTTAAAGCCTTACAGGGGGCTTTAATGACTGCCTAAAGAGGCCTTAAAGTTCATGCCTGCAGACAGCATTCAAACCAGTGCCTCTACTGCAGAGGACTAACTGAAGCCCATGGAAAAGGCTGCTGGTAAGCATGACTTTTCCACTGACCTCACTGGAAGCTACAAGATTTTTAGACTCAATTTTTGCTTTCTATGAATGCCCCGGACTTGAAGATGGGATCATGGATAGATTTTTACCTCCCTGTTTCATTACTGTTTTTCCTGGCTTTTCCTCCTTGGATGAGAGGGTATGGTATATGGTTGATTTTCATAGGTAGCTATACAGTCCAGTGCATCTTGTGTCAGGCATGTTGCACCCCACTCCGCTCCCACGGGTACGAGTCCTCAGTAAAATTGCTCCCCCTCATCTCCACTGCACAAATGCTGAAATAAACTTACTAGCCAGGATCCATGACAATCCTGCGCTGCCAGCTCACTGGGACATATTCCACCCACCAATAGCTCGGCTCCCCTCAAGGGATCCAACATGGTCCACCCTTTCCAAATCCTTTGAGTTTTTTCTTTACTCAAAGGCACGAAGAATGGCTATTGGAGTCAGTCAACCAGGATTTAACTGGCCACGCCGTTTTTGGGCACTTCTTCACCATTTTCGCCTTGGACGGGGCCACTGTTCCTCCAACCTATATACCAATGGGGTTGCACAATGACAACAAATGCCCTTGTGGACAAGGCCCATGCTGGTGACTCGTGTCCATTTACCAGGCTATCTGGTGGCCTTCAAGCTCTTCACATTGGTGAAGATATTGCCTGATGATGGCTGATGCCGAAACCGCATATGCCAAATAAAGAGAGTCTAGTAGATTCATGAGTCCCTGAACTACAACTCTTCATGAGACCTCCTATTCGTCCATTGTAACAACTCGATCCCAGTTATGATGGCGATGATGAGGGACCAACCCAGACTGCAGCACACCCAGAGAAGTAACAGAGGGGATTTGTGTCTCTTAGGGGCTGATAACTTATTCATTGCTTGGTCAACCCTTTGTAAGTCATCTATAAATAGACCCTTAATACACAATATAACCAATGGTTCAAAATGCCCGTGCGACTCGGAGCAGAGCAATGGAGATATAGATGGCTGATATAGTCATTTGCTTCCCTCTTTCTTTCAGGGCTTGCTGGAGAGATTTAGTCCAAGAAACCCCGTGACCTTTCCAAGGAACAATTTCCCATTGTTTTCCTTTTGTCCAGCCCTGTCTCTATTTTTACACTCTGTTTTGCTGCTCCAGAAACAGGACCCCCCGGGGAATCGGCAGGAAATCGGAGGGAGTGTCTGCAGCTCGGTCGCAAGAGCCCAGCCCCTTTTGATCTGCTGGATGCCGCTGCCCCCAGCCAGGGTGTGCACCTCCCAGTGTCACTTGTATACATGGATTTGGTGACTCAGGGTGGTAAAGATTTTCATATGAGGGGTCAAAGGACCTCTGCTAGGGACCCATCACCAGTTGTGGCTGCCCCAGGTCTTACAATGGGAAGAAACGGGACTAACAAAGAAGATGCTGGTTTACCCCCTTTAAAATAACTACAGGCTCTCTAAACGTGCTCCTGTTTGCTTGGACCTGAACTTTCCCTAATGCAGCTCATTGCAGTGAACCTTGCCATAGCCTGGCCATGCTACTCATTGCACTGTATGAGCTTCAGCCAGTGTCGGCGTTAATTGGACCTAATTTCTCCATCAGGGCAACAAGCACCCAGTGAAGTCAGTGGCAGAAGCGGGTGTGCCACCCAGGCGTCCTGGCTCTTCCTTCTTCCCCAGTACATAGAGTAATTACATGGGTTAATTAAAGTCACACCATTGGATACATGGGGCATTGGGTGCAATAGAAATTCATTATGGAGCCCAGCAGGGTGCTTTTCCAGCAGACGGAGGACAGTGAGAAATCTGATGCAGCTAAGCCAGCCACCTCGTCCTCCTCGAGCCGGATCCGTGTGGGGAACAGCCCTTTAGCTGGCAGGGCTTGCACTGTCCATGGAGGTGGTGGCACTGCCCTGGTACAGGAGCTCCTCTTCCTGAAGCCATGTTTCCACTAGAGGGCATGGCTGGTGTACTCTTCCCCGTAGACCTCCACAGCTGTTTGCTTGATTAATTAATACTCTGGGATGGGGAAAGGCTAACATCCTTGGCTGCAGCTGCATGTGCTCCGTCTGCCTGCTTCACGCTGCCCGTCTGGCTGCACCCCACTCTCCACAGGGTCTCCGACAGCTCTTGGCTCTTGCGCTACCTGTTATTTCAGTCCTAGGCTCCCCCAGTCGGCTCTGCTAAAGCTGTGACGTTGGCCCTAGTATTCGACGCCGGGGTCCAGAGAGGTTGTTATCCTTGGCAGTAGCCGACCCCTTGGAGATGCTCCACTCAGAGGCCCCGCTTCACACTTCGCCACTAGCAAATCAGAAGTCAGGCCTTGAAGGTCGCTGGGGTTTTGGTCGTAGCCGTATTGGTTATAACGACATAGGCCGGCAAGGTCCGTTGAGTAGATGTGCTAGCTTTTATTAGATACTCAGTTGGTCTAATAAAGGATATCACATCTACTCAATGGACCGGACCTTGCCTGGACTTGAAGGTCAAAACTCTACACACGTTCTTGCCTCTGGACCTGGCCTCTGGCCCTGGAAAGGCATGTGGTGATTTGAGGAATATGGAAACATAAAACCTGGAAACCCTGGTAGATGTGACGTAGGTATGGAAATGCTGCGTTTTTTTGCATGTCTCTTTGAAGGCCAGGCTCTTTGCAAAGGAGCCTTCTAGCATGGTCCTTTCCAGACCAGGGGGAAGAGTCACTCCTTGCATCGAAATGGGCAGCTAGCAGCTTAGAAATGAATGGTTAGCCAAAGTCTGGGTGAACCAGGTTATGTGCAGAAAAGGAAATTTGGAGCGGTGGAAAACCAATGACGGGGCCAGAGGGGCCAAGGTGAAAAAAGGATTCCTGGAAGGAGCAAGGGGGGAAGAGTCGCAGACACATGCAGGACGCGCAGACACGTCTGGGCAGGAGAAGGGGGGAGAGAGAAACCAATTTATGTAGCCAGGCAGGTGGAGGGAGGGTGATTTAGCAACCATGATCAGAGAAAGTGGGCCGGCCTGGGAAGACAGGGACAAACGCAAGTCGTGAGTTGTGCAGAGGGATCCCGGAGGATGGTGAGCCCGTGCCTTCAAACTACAGAGTGGTGAGGAAACCGAGGCAGGGAAAAGCATGCAAAATTTTAGCCCATTTTTGTGCTGCCAGGTCACGAGCAATGGAAACCTGGTGCAAGTTTTCCTGGGCTGTTCCCTTGAAGGGTTTAGCAATAACCTTAATGCCCACTCAGCTGTCAGGACATCTAAGCACGTTTAGCCCACGGGGGACGGCGGCTCAGGAGTTATCCAGAGGCTTGAACTCCGTGCGCAAGCCAGTTTGAGCCAAACCAGTTAAGTCTGATACTACATTCAGCCAGGTTTATCTCCAACTGGTTTCAGCCATTTTCAAACTGGTTTATGTGCACTGAATGTCTGTTCTGTTACAGGTTCAAACCAGTTTCTGATCACTTAATCTAGTTTAAGTGTAATGTCTGTCCCTAGCCCCTGGGGCCAGTGGATTGGGATGAATACGGCCCAGTGGATTGGCCTGCTGAGTGTGCAAAGAGGGGGCAAGATGCGGGACAGCATGAAGAAAGTGTAAACGAGGGACAAGGCAGCCGAAGGCCGTGGCATCAGGTCACCAGGGCCACTGAACGGAGAATCAGGTCTGGCCTGCACAGCTGTTTGCACTCATTCTCTCCCCCGATCTGCACCATCACCAAAATCCACACTCACATATCGCAGCATGTTGGGTGTGATCCAAAGATGCCTCTTTATTTCAGCTGCCTCCAGATTAAACTGCTTATCATGCACCAGCCTGCCTTCTTGTTCGGCATGGTCGATAGCATAGCATCCAATGACACCGTGACGTGCAAACACGAGAAAGTCTTTTAAAGTCCAGATGACAGGTCTGGTCCGCTGGCATGCAGTGCTTCCAGCCTGCAGCCTGCTGGAGCCGGCGAGAGCCTTTTTAACGCCCCGGGAGAGGTGTTGAAAGGGGAGCTGCCGTGCTCTCTGGCTCGTTCCTGCCTGGTTCCCGCAGATGTTCTGGCAGATGTTTTGGAGGGAAGGGCACTGCATGCAGCTGCGAGATGTGCAAGGCGCCTGGGAGCTGTTAACCTTCCAGCAACATCTAGTTTGCAAATCAGCCATCTGCAATTCATATGGCAGACGGGTCTCCCGGATGGGAAGGGCTCGGCCCATGAGACGCAGGGCTTCCCCTTGGAGTCTGAATAGCAGCGCTGCCTCTCCTCGTTAGGCTGAAAGACATCCTGCCACGACTGGCAGTCGGGTCCTGTAGGCAGGGGAGCCACAGAGCTGGGCTGGGACCGAGAAACTGCAGGGCTCCACCGTACTAGGGGCTGTACAAACACATAGTGGCTTGAAGAGTTTACAATCTCAACAGACAAGATAAAGGGTGTGAAGGGAAGCCTGGAGGAAGAAACCCCCCCAGCTTGCCAGGGTCACATGCAGTGCCACTTAGCGTGAGAGCCGGGGACGGCCTGGCTGAAGACAGGGTGGTGCATCGGGGTCCGCTGAGTCGAACACGTGGCCTGAATGCAATGCTGCCTGCAGTTCATGCAACTGGCGGTAGCAATTGCTCCTCAGTTATCCAACCCCGCTCCCGTTGCAACCAGGGAGCAGGACACCCTGAAATGCTGCACCGCTTCGGCGCGAGGCATCGGAGCCTCACCCCAACGACACACACGATAACGACCGACACGCTAGGAAACGCAGCGCAGCAACCACGACTATCACCTCCCCTATCTCCGCGCTATCGAGGGCTGATCACATGCCTCGCACCACAGAAAGGCCGGGGCACTTGGAACCGCTCTTGAGGTTTCAGGGAAACAAAATGAACTCATACACACACACATGCACACACACACACACACACACACACTTCGCAGCTGTAGTTAAACTGGCTCAAAGCCTGCTCGATTGTTTTCCCCATATCAATCAGGAGCACTGGCAGTTTCTGCCCTGGCTGTGCGGGCGCATGCAACCGAGGCAGAGCGGCGGTCGTCTCTGTAGGTCAGGCTGCGTCAAACTCTCGACTAGGAGCGGGCCTTCTTCCTGTCCAGCTTTCGCTCGGGATCTGACGGCGGCAACAGGAACAGTGCCGGGAAGGGAGAGTTTGCTTGTGACCGGCTATTGTTTTCATTGCCTCTAGCGTGGCGGCGCCCCGTGCCGACAGCACCGCCCGCAATGAAGCTGGCCCGGTGTTTCTTATCGACGAAACTTTGCTTTTTCAGTTCTTTTGGCCGTCCCTCGGTATTTAGCCGTTTGGGGCCTCTGCCTCAGGCCGAGGCTTTCTGGAAAGCGTTTCAGCTGAAACAGTTCTGAGAAGATGATTAAGGGAAGGCCAGGCTGGATTTCTTCTTTTTTTTTTATGTGTGTGTGCCCATGTTTAAAACCCTTCAAGTCATTGCTTTAAGACAAAGTCCTGCCTGCACATCAGAGGAGGGATGTGAAACTTGAAACCTGGTGTCAGGGATGCAGTGTGGGGGGAAAGCACCCAAATGTGCTGCCTTGGCACAGGCTTAGCAGAGGTTCGCGAGAGCAGAGACCGTTTCTGGGTGCCCCATGCCCCAGAAGCCCCACGTGACACCTGGAAGCGACTGAGTGCGCTCGATCTTCCGGCTCGAGGAGCTAAACAGGACTTTCCCTGCATTGGTTCTTCTAGGAGCCACTGTTTCTCCTTGGATCTGTGCTCCACCTGCAAAGGCAGATGAGGAGGAAGAGGCTTGGCTTGGTAGGCACTGGACTGGATGAAGGAAAGAAACCAGCAGAGCGGAGGACTAGGGTAACAGTGATAGCATAAGTTCGATAGTTCTTTCTCCTCATTCGACGGGTGCCCTGCTTCATGCACAGAGCTCTGCACAATCAGAAAGGGACTCCATTTGGGACTGTAGCAACTGGATCCTTATTTAAGCGCACCGTGTTCAGCGCTGCTGCTTGCAGCCATCGTCGTGCATTGTGTGCTCAGAGCTGTTGCCCAGCCCTGGAGCACATGGAGCCTCCCGGTGTCACCCTCCAAATCATGCCTCCTACAACTCCCGTTCCAGCTTGCAGGGAACCTGCAGGTTATTTCAGCTCCCAGCCCTTATTTAGTACCTGCCATCCCAAGCCTGACTTGAATACAGAATTATGAATCCTCTCTAGCCCCTTCAGTGTTGCTCTTCAGTCCAGGATACTGGTACTTCACAAATATCAATGAACTCATCTTCTCAGCCCCCTCTCTGCCCCTCGCCCTTGAGCACAACTGGCAGTACTGCCTCCATTTTGTAGACATGCAGCCTTGATACACCGAGGCCAAACATGTTGGCTACGTTTAATTGCCCAAATGGATTTATTTGATTTTGCAGACTACTTAGTGTTTTAATGCAATGTGCATCACAGTTGATATTAGTTGCAATTTGTGGGCGCTCGGCTCTTCTGACCATGGGTGTCTCGAGTTGGGCACTTGGTAAACCAAGGATATGCAATTAGTGTCCACGTGCGAAAACGTGCTTGCTCTCTGAGCATCGTGCAAGGGCACTGCCACAGAGGCAGGGACAGAATCAGCATCTTCATGGCAACATTCAACACCTGAGACCCACTTCCCTGTAACTGCAACCCCCACCTCACTCAGTAGACACTGTGACAGGGGGCTGCACATGGCCAATCATAACGCTGGCCTGCCCACCTGTATAGGGCAGTCTACCCTCATTCGTTTGCCACGTCTTAATGAAAATTAACTGTTAGAAAATACGGGAGGCTGCCCATTAAGTGCCCTGATGCCTAGGGCTTTATACACAGCTCCGACCTTCCCTATACTGTGTCCCATGCCTCATGATGGCATCGCATGTTGGTAACAGCACTGGCCTGGGGCCGGGCCAAACTCTGTTCCTTGCTGGGCCTCTAGCACTCTGCCCTGCAGCTCTGCCCTTCACAGGGTCTCAAACACACTGCCCACTTCTGGGCCTCATTCATTCTTCCCCTCGCTGGGCCTCACACAACCCACCTTACTCTGCACAGCCCCTTTGGGTTCCCCTTGGGCCCTACTCTACGTGGACCTTCAAACTTTCCTACGCACACTCCGGCTGGCCTACACACAGCCCTTCAGGCCACCCCCACACAGACCCTACTCTACATGGCCACCAACCGTCTGCCTCACAATGTGGCCTCCAGCCCCTCTCTGAGCCTCTCGGTTCCCCTTCACAGGGGCCACCACTTGGTCCCCCTTCACTGGGGCCTCGGGGTCTTACACCCCATGGGACTTCACTAGGGTGGCAACTGGCATGGCATTTCCTGGGGACCACCCCACCACACCATCCATCCCTAGCAGGGTGTCATTCTACACCATGTCTCCGGCCCAGGAACCTCCTCCAACCCCATTTGTTCCTGCCCTGTACTTCCAAGATGTCACGAGCAGCAGCTCCAGTTAGGTGGTGTTCTTCCGGTCGCTTGCAGCAAACTGTTGGCTCAGCCCTGAGGGCCTGGGTTAAAAGGGAGGCTGCTCAGCCCCCTCCTCCTATCACAAGGCCCTCCTGTTGTCATGTGACCTCCCCATCAGGGCTGGCCAACACCTGCCAGCTGCCCTGCTGCCTGCTCTGGCCCCTAAGTGCCAGGCACCACAGGTGCACTGCCACAGTCCCCTTCCAGTTTCTGTAATGCACAAGGCAGGGGTCTGATTGGAAGTAGCCTTATTCATGCTGCACCCATGAGTCCTTCCCAGATATCCCTCTTCTGTGGTGAAGGAAGCAGGGGTCCTGTATAAAGAGTTGCCCTGTGTGATCATGTCACCAACTGCTGCATCCTAATGCACACCCCGAGCAGGTTCCATTCTAGATGTAGACATGCCTTGAATTCTGGCATTTCCTAACTTTTTGGTGTTTAACTTGGCTGTAAGGCTTCCCTTTGGACACAGTTGGTTTGTATGGAATAGAGGCCAGGCTATGTTGGGGCTGGGCTCAGGGTCAGTGGTAGCAACAGCAATGGGTGTGGGGGTTGGTTTCCCCACCTGCCCGGCACAGCTGCAATCACCAATGCCGCTCTTCCCAGGCGAGTGGGCAGGAGCGACTATGAAGCTTCCCCTGCTTCAGAGACAGTGAGGAGAGCAGCAGGGGAAGGGAGGAGATGTGCTTTTGTGCGCAGAGGGGGATGGGGGTGGACTCTTACCTTACAGAGGGAAATGGTGGAGGGGGTGCTATGGCATGATCCGATCCAAAAGAGGAGCGAAGCCATGCCCCTGCACTCCCTCTGAATCTGGTCCCTGCTGTGTGTTACTTGAAGGTTTGGCATTTTTTAATACGTGGTGGTTCACAGTTATGAAGTGTCCTTAGAAGCCTGGACTCGGAGGGCATATTCTGCATGGCTGTTAAAAAAAAGTATGTAGTAGGTTGGGGTGCTCAACCTGTGGCCTGTGGGCCAGATCCAGCTTGAAAAGCCATACTGTTCAGCCTGTGGGGCTCTCCACAGGTCCTGAAATTTGGCAGAGCGGGAGCAGCAGCAATGTGCAGCAAAGATCAGGGCTGCATCAATTAACATCGGCACCATCCCCCTACCATCAAAGAAGCAGACCTGGGAGGATCCCTATGGACTGTATGACATGGTCCCATGAGCTGCATGGGCATGGGATCATGGGGCCAGGCTGGCACAAAGGATCCAGTTCACTGTCCAATCCCACACATGGGATCTAGCCCACAGACTGCCTCTGCCTGTGGGACCTGGTCCACGGCTCGAGCCCGTGCTACTTATCCGGATAGGAGATTAGGTCTCTTCTGAAATGATCCCTCACACCTATTAGTGAAAGACACCTGAGAGCGTTCAAGCTGAAATAAGGTGGGTTGAATGTGTCTTTTACCATCATTTGGTGGCCTAGTTTCTGCATTTCCTTCACTTCGGCGATGAAACTATCCCCGATGTGTGTCGCACACGGCGCGGTGGCATTGAAGTTGACAGCACAGAAGCTTTTCAACTCTGACATTTGCAGAAATAAGCCTGAAAGCATGCCTTTTTATTAGGACTGGAAGAACAGTTCTTTTTAAATGTTAACATTCGCTAATGGTGTCTGTGACACGCACATGCACATATCGCAGCCAGCTAACTATGGAGCAGGGGGGTAACACGGAAAAAGGGAAATTTAGACTTAACAAAAAATTCCTGACGGGTGTATTTGAGGGTGGCAGGGGTGTAGGTTGTAGCTGTGTTGGTCTAAGGACATAGGCAGGTGAGGTTCTTTGGGTGAACTGGATAACTTCTATTAGACCAACTTAAATAGTTGGAAACACTTTTTTCTTAGCAAGCTTGCGGGTTTAAAAACCCTTCATCAGGCTGAGGAAGCATCTGCAGTTGGTGTGTGCCCTGTGTATGCAAGAGGGCCAAGCAGGATAGCATAAAGGAATGGATCTGAAGCCCCCACGATCGTCAAGGGTGTTGCCCTGCTACGAAATCCCTGGCCACCGTGGGATACAGCTGTCCCTTCTGCTCAGAAAGCACAGGCTCCACCATTTCTCTTTAAAGTGACTTGCTATTAGCATTATAGGGCTCATGATACACGGCTAAGCAATTCTGCCTCTTTCCAGCAAAGGGCAGCAAACATTAGCTATCTCTTCATAGCATCAGCCCATTGCAAAGGTCTTTTGTCTCTCTTTTTGAGACACTGCTTTTTGAAAATAATTGCATTTTGAGGGGAGCGTCTACACATCCATTGGTGCACAGTAGTTACTGTGCATTCAGTTTAGTATTTTCTTAATGAAGCTCTAACTTAACGTGCAGTAACTATATTTACTGCACAGTAGCACCGGCGCACAGTTTTTTAGGGACATTTACTGTGCAGTAGCCTAATACTACTGTGCAGTAGCGTATTATCATGGGTTTTGCTCGGCACGCTGCTGTGCAGTGTTATTAGGCCACTGCGCATTAAGCATCTTGCATAGACATGCCCGAGCTGCTGATGGTAGGTGCCTTTGCCTTTATAACACGGGCTGGTCAAGCAATGGTAAGGATTTTTGGTTTTGGTGGGGGAAAAAAAAATCAAAGAAAAAAGCATTTGTATTTGTTTCAATTATTTTTTCCTGGCCTTTTCCCACTTCTAATGATTTTTTAAAATTTGATTTTTGGTTTTATTTGTTGCTTCACTCCATTTTTTACTTTCTTCCCATTCTTTGCCTTTCTCCCACAGGAAACAAGAGAAGCAATTAACACCAACCACAACATAAATGCTTCTTTTTTGGTTGTCCCAAGATGACTCTCTTTTTAAAATGTTCTTAATTTTTCCTGTTGTTGAATAATGAAAATTTATGAAAAAACACGAATCTTTTTTTTGGCCAAAATTGTTATTTTTGTTGAAAATCTACTTTGCGCTGGAAAAGAAAAAATGATGCTGTTTCTTCTACCCACTCGCCTTATAATTACTGATTTGCCCAGGGGTGTCTACCTTCATTTTGAACACGTGGGTTTCAGTCGGAACAGAAAAATCCAGGGAAAGAAACTGCACGTGCAATTTCTTTCTAATTAAGGCTTCTAGGTACAGGGGTACACTGGCAGAACGGACTCTTTCTCTTTAAGGAATGAAACACGTTGGGTCATTGATAAAAACATTTAATTCAGAATAATTCCTCCGTGAGATCCTGAAGCTGTTGGCGCGTCCACGTGGCTCCAGAGACCAGGTTATCATTCCTCAGAGGGACTGCAGTTGCTAGCGAGGCTTGGGAGTACCGCTGGAAGGACTTGCTGAGCTTTGCCGGTGGGGAGCGGTGGGATGTGGTGGTGTGCTGCGACTATTATTTTTTTAATTAATCGATCTTTCTCTCCTGGAACCTGGCTCATCCCCCCGATCCCAGGCCCAGGCAGCTCTCGGGGGTCTCCGGCGTCTGTCCTTGAAATCTATTCACACCGTTAGTGTAAAGGGCAGGGCTGTTCCCAGAGACCAGCTGACACAATGAAATTGCTCTGCTTTATTCAGTGCTTTCTATTCCTCCCTCCCAAGAGAAATCTGGCTCTCGTTCCACTCCCCCCACCCCCAAACTCCAAGGCCGGAGAGCTCAGCGATGGGGAACCGTTGACATTTCCAATGCACACAACCACGTATGGTTGTACCTTTAAAAAAAAATAATAAAATTGCATCCCAACCCTTTTTGGGTTAACACAGAATCCATTCAGCACTTCTGCCTTGCATGGCTCTCCAAAGCCCCTGGATAATAGGACGACCACAATGAATATGTAAAGCAGAAATATATGTGTTTGCAGACTCCCCTCCGCCCCCACTCTCTCCAGTACCTGCATCTGCTTCTCTGGTCTAGGGCCAAGAAAGTGACTTAATAAGTTCTTGTGTTTGTGTTAGCGTTTTTTTCTTTTTAAACCAAACAAACCCGCCTGCCTGTTGCAAGGCATCTAGGCCAAATCCACCTCTCTGTTATGGTAATCGCAGTGGCTCTTGCCACTAAGCAGATGCAGGCTGGTAAATAATAAGACTGTTTAACAGACACCGAGGAGGAGAGAAAATCTTTTGTGCGGCACTTGCTGGGGTTGGAGTACCCTTGTAAGGAAACAACTGGAGCTCATTGAATAGAAGTGGAGGTTATTAGATGCGTTTCACTTGTTCCTGATGGGTCCTTTTTGGGTTTTTTTTTACTGCTTAATTATGGAAGTGATGTGGCTATTGCAGTTGGATGGCCTGGACAAGCGGGCTGGAGACTGGGAGTTTGTAGTTTGGGACTGGGTGGGGGAAGGCGGTATCGTTTATTGGATGGATGCGCTTGGTGGGGTCTGACTTTATGGTGTCTTTAAGCTCCAGGGATGTCTGGGTCTAGTGTTTGGGCCAGCCTGTTGTGAAGGTAGGGGCTGTCTGAAATTATGAGCAGGGTGTGAGTTAGTAGGTGCTGCGGATTCAAGGGTAATGGCCTGTCATGCAGTGCAGGCAGCGTAATGGGGTCTTAATGGGGCACGAGTAGCTCTTACCTTACCTAGAACCATCCTGTATTCGCCGGCAAAGCTCAGGCTGAGCGCTGCAAGCATACAGGATACCCAGTGTAGCAGGAGCTTCTAGGTCCATGCCTTCCTATTGAAAGCTGGAAAAAAACCCAAACCCATGGGCGGAAACGCTGGGTCCCACAAGGCGTAATGAGGATGTAGAGCTCATTGCCATAAAGCATCACTGATGTCTAAAAACAGCCAGCCATTTTGGGTAACAATACTATCCAGTTCTAGCTGCCAGCTGTCAGTGTTAACCATTTCTTTTACAGGGCGAAGGGGAAGTAAACCTTGTGCAACGGGCTTTAAACCCGGTCGCTAACGATTACTACCAGGGTGAGGATTTCAGAGGATGGGAAACATTTCCACTTTGGCTGACTGTAAGTATGTAACACTGGCCTCTTTTGGAGATGGGAACCTAAGGAGATCCAACGTCTGTCTGTCCATCTTTCTGCCCCTCAGGATAATCATGGTCCTCGGAAGCCAAGAATAGAACAAATAAATATATTCCTTCTCCGATTTAGGTAGCTCATCATTAATCTTCCAGACTTCAGCTTGGTCTCCTGGGTCAGGAACGAACCTATTTAATCAACCCACATGATCAGTCCCGCTCGTTGCTCTCCAGTGGCAGAAGGCCCCTTTTGATCCCTTTGTCTCTTGATTGAATTATCCTCGCATCACCCTTGATGCGTTCACCAGACAGCCTATTCTGTGCAACAGTTCCCAGGTTAATGAAGTCCAATGCTGGCTCCCGTTGACAGCCTTAAATAAATAAATAAATAAAAGAAACCCACTGAAAGAGCAAAGCCCTGTAAATAATTACAACTGTCAATTCCTGCTTGCCAAACCTGCTATCATCCCATCTCCCTCTGTTGTTTCACTTGTCGCTCTTAGTCGCCGGGAGTTTTCCATTTACAGAAAAAAATGTGTCCATCAACACAGGTTTCAACCACTTGGACGGTGCACAAAGCGCTGGGGGCTCCCAGCACTGCGCAGCAAAGCTCCCCTGGGCGCTGACGGGGAAGGAGCAGTCACGCCAGCACTTACAAAGCTAGCACAGAATAGCTCAAGGATTTGCCCTTACAATACCTGGGGTCTCTTTTCTGACTTCAATCGACTTTGTGCCTTGCCTGATTCAGAAACCCACGTAAGTTATTTATTTCGTGCATGTGGTCTCAGCATGTTGTTTCAGCCGTCTTGAGGCAATGTCATCAACGGGTTGAAGAGCTTGAAGGCCGCCAGGTAGCATAGTCGATGAACACGAGTCAAAACTGTTTAAGTGCCCTCCTCAACTAGGGAGCTCAGGGAGGGAAAGTCATAGGATCGTAGAAAATGAAGGTCGGAAGGGACCTCAGGAGGTCACATCTAGTGCAACCCCCTGCTCCAAGCAGGACCAGCCCTAACTACACCAATCCCAGCCAGGGCCTTGTCTATCTAGATGGGTGTTGAAAACCTCCAAGGATGGATCTTCCACCATCTCTCTGGGTAACTTGTCCCACAGTTTTACTACCTTCCTAGTATTTCCTAATATCCAACCTAAACCTCCCTTGCTGCAAGTTGAGCCCATTGCTCCTTGTTCATCATCTGCCCCCACTGAGAACAGCCCAGCTCCGTCCTCTTTGCAGCCCCTGGCAGGGAGCTGAAGGCTGCTATTCAATCCCCCTCGGTCTTCTCTTCTCCAGACTCAATCAGCCCAGTTCCCTCAGCCTCTCCTCACCAATCCTGTCCCCCAGCCCCACAACCATTTTCATTGCCCTCCGCTGGACTCTCTCCAATGTGTCCACATCCCTTCTGTAGCGGGGGCCACAACTGGACCCAGGACTCCAGATGTGGCCTCCCCACTGCCGAATAGAGGGGAAGGATCACTGCCCTCCATGTGCTGGCAACGCTCCTACCAATGCAGCCCAGGATGCCAGTAGCCTTCTTGGCAACCGGGGCACCCTGTTGGTTTATATTCAGCTTATCGAGTATGTTGGCTCAAATCCCTGTTCTTGGGCTGCACTGAAGGGTCCAATTTTCTCCTGAGAGGTTTGCTGCTTGTCTGGGTCTCGTGGCTTCCCTTATGGACTTCGGAGGCGATTAGAGTACTCTCTTAAAACTGAAAATAATAACCAACAAGGATCCATTTTCACTCTGCCCAAGCTAAGTGGGAATGGCTTTTCAGGAAGGATGCTGTTAATAAATCAGAACCTTGTTGATATGGACCACCAGTGAGACAGGCGAAGCGACCTAATCTACAAGCGCATTAGGATGTGGGAAAACAATAATCCAAGAAGAAAACACATTATCTGGCCTTGTTACTTTACAAAGTAATTTAAATTAATTTTTCCCTAGCGTGGTTAGGGACCACTGCTGCCTGCCCTTGTCTATTCTCTCCGGCTAATGAAGCTTTACCAGCGACTGCTAGCGAATTTCTATTAAGACCTCATCTTAGAGGTCACGGGGCAAAATCATTGTTGCTCCTGGGAAAGATGTGTATGAATTTGTAATTGTAAGTCCATGTTTGATAGGGATTAGCATCTGAAAGGGAGAGAGCGGTGGTGGCAGTGGTTGGGGGAAACATTATTTCAATTAGCAGGAAGGAAAGCAACTTCACATCTGATTCTGGCTCGCACTTTAATTTTCTCCTTTTCCAGGCATCTCAGGATAATTATTTTCATTAAACAGCCCTCCCCTGCTTGCAGATCTGGTGAAATGCATGGGAAGATGCAGCTCTTTTTTTCCCCCCCTCACTAGTTTCCAACAAGATAGCCCCGATTGCAAGACTTGGGGGCAGGAGCAGGGAAGCTTCTTTCTAGTCTCATCTTCCCCATTCGTAATCTGCAGCTGGCGGGTGCGATACCAGGTAGGAAGCAGGTCTCAGTAAAACTCCTAATGGCATGCCATAGGGTCATTGCCATTTTCCTGGCTTTTGTGCCTTGAGGGTTTGAAGTGACCCTTTGGGGAAACCCTTGGGTTTCTGATTGCCTGAAAACGCAGGGGACTGAACTCAGAGGCCCATAAGGCTCTTCTCAACCTTCGAGGCCTGTGATGAAGCTGCTTTTTTCTTACGTATCATTAGCAGGGACAGCTGATGCTCTGGTCACAACTGGGATGACAACTTTGGGCTTCGTTTCCTGACTTTTAGAAGGACTCCTTCGGCGAACTTGCGGAAATCACTCAATGTCTCTGTTCCTCATATGAGAAATGGAGCTGATGATAAAGCTTCCTGCTATTCCTCATTTGTTCAGCCTGCAGGACTTGGGGCAGGGGCTGTCTCTCACTAGGTGGAGAATTGGTGCTCAGCCCAACTGGGTCCTTATCCAAGTGGGTGCCTCCAGGCACAAGTGTAACATCAAAATGATGAGGGTAAAAAGGACTATGAAATACGATGATCCTACTTTTTGGAAGAGGAAGGTTTCTTTTCTTCTCAGCCTGTGACTGACCAACATAAATGAGCTTTATACTGGAGGCCGTTCACCTTGGGATTCTCCTATGGAAAACCTCCCCCATGCAAGTCTACTGCTAAATTTTGCATTTGGAAATGTGGATCAAATCTTACAGCTTCCCGCCACACAATCAAGATGCAAGCTGATTATTGCAGCTCCCGAGAGCCTCAGCCCACGGGACCGACCCATTCCCCAGTCACTTCCCCCAGGAGACTGGGCTAGCTCTTGCTTGGAGCTTCTGCAATCACTTTTCATGATAGCCGTTCCTTGGGAGAAGGCCAATTATTAGCAAAGGAAGATGGTGAAATCCATTTAGGGCCGTCCCTCATGAAAAGAAGGGAGAAAACTCTTCCACCAGGTACGCGGGAGGCCGAGATTATCATTTTTATGGGGTTTCCAATCTTCTGAGCCCTGTGCCTTATCAGCGGATGCAGCTGGAGACTTCAAATGCCCTCCTAGCTCGCTGCTGATTTTATGGGGTGAAGATTAAAGATGATCGGATAGTAAATTATTCATTCCGTTTGCTATCTCTGGGCAGCGGGGAATATCCAGATAAAATTCAACTCTCTCCTCTTCCCTAACCATCACACGGTGGGCTCCCGACTGTCTGCCACAACAGCGTTGCAGCAACACATTTCCTGATGCTCAGGAGTTATTAGCACTGTCACATGCGGCAGGCACCGCACAGAGAGCACGAGGCAAACATTTAATGAAGAGTCTCTGCGCTGCTTCCCCAGCAAGAACGCAAGGCAGGAGATGCACAGCTAGCATTTGCAGTCAGTCATAGCTTCCTAGGCTTTTAAGGCCCAAAGGGATCATTGTTTTTGTGTCATCTGACCCCTGCGCAACACCAGCAAGTATAGGAAAGGGTGATTTTTTTTTTTTGCAAGAGAGGGGAGATTTTAGCTTCCTCCTCCTGCTGACGGTGCCATGTAGCTAATCACGCGTTTCACTTGGTTAAAATTCCCTCTGTGGCCCTGTGCTCATTTCCAAACTATCATGCAAGGTGGCTGCGAGTGGAGCCCAGCGAACAAGCTGCAAGGGAATATTTTGCTGTGGTTGTCTGGAAAACATCTGCCAGCAGAGGGAAGCATCCTCAGGCTCTTCAGGGGAAAAAAACCTGCATGCTTTACCTGGCTCCTTTCAAGACCTGGCTGCATTTTGGGGAATATCTGTGCATTGATCTGCTCCTACCTATGTGAGTAACAGCTACTCCTGGGAGCCGTTTCACTGACTTCAATGGGACAGCTTCCACAAATGGCATCTCCAGTGTTTCGTGATTTTTGGCCTTGTTCTTAAAGTCTACGCTTTGGGAAGGAGAAAACCTTAGCTCTTTCTTTTAGAGATACATGTTCAGAAATATAAATATATGTAAAGAAAGAGCTTAAGTTTTTCACCTTGCTGAAGTGTAGACTTTAAGAACAACGCCCAAAATCATGGGAGCTGGCAACACCGCATCTCTTGTTCCTTGCCAGGGGCACTCAGGCTCTGGGCCTGTGGATGTGGCTGTGGTCCCAGCCTGTGGACGGAGGGCGGCCTGTTCCCGGGGGAGCCCTCCACTGTCCGTGGCCACCGGAGATGCTGCTTTCCACAGGGACGTGCCTCTGTGTTGCACAGCATGGCTGGCTGTTCGCGACTGCCTTGGTGCAACTGCCCGTGGGCATGGGAAGGCTGGGGACCGTGGGCTGCGGTTATCCAGGTAATCACAGATCCTTTGCAGCTTTTCCCCAGGGACATAGCTGCTTGCAAAGTTTTGGGGTGTGAGAGCCGACCTGGCTTGGGGAGCTGTAGACAGGAAGGATGCGATGCTGCAGGGGGGCTCATGTGGAGCAACAGAGTGCCATCCCGGTGTGCCCTCTCCCCTGGGAGGACCGTCAAGCAGAGGAGGGCCTGCGTCCTCAGCCTCCTACACCTGGGTGTGGGGACCCGATCAGCCCCCACCGGCCCCCTCAGCCCCAGGGGAGGCGCACCCAGGCCCAGGGTCAGTGAGGACCTAGTGCGGGAGCGTCTGGAGGGACGGGACGTGCTTAAATCAGCGGGTCCGGACGATCTCCACCCCCGAGTGCTGAGGGAATCGGCTGCGGTCATTGCGGGACCCCGGCGCGGCTGTACGAGCACTCGTGGGGCTCTGGTGTGGGGCCGCAGGCCGGGAAGAGGCCAGCGTGGTTCCCATCTTCAAAAAAGGGAGGAAGGAGGACCCGGGGACTATAGGCCAGTCAGTCTTACCTCAGCCCTGGGCAAGCTCTTTGAGAGAGTTATCCTGGCGTATGTCCACGAGGGGCTGGGGGGGAGATCATGCTTAGGGGCAACCAGCACGGGTTCATCAGCGGCAAGTCCTGTCAGACCAACCTGGCGGCCTCTACGACCGGGTCACCAAATCCTTAGACACAGGGGCAGCAGTGGACACAGTCTTTCTGGACTTTCGGGAGGCCTTCAACACTGTCT
>NW_017728907.1:48811033-48817588 GCF_001723895.1 Crocodylus porosus | reverse complement strand
ACCGAGCCCTGGAGGACCTCACTGCCCATGTCCCTCCAGGTCGAACATGACCCGTCCACCACCAAACTGGCCTATAGTTTCCCGGGTTGTCCTTCTTACCCTTTTTGAAGATGGGAACCACATTGGCTGTCTTCCAGTCCTCTGGCACCACACCAGGGTCTTTGAGAGGAGGCTGGATGAACACCTCGCTGGGGTTGTGTGACCCCAGTACGCTTTCCTGCCATGGCAGGGGGTCGGACTCGGTGATCTGCTCAGGTCCCTCCGATCCAACCAACTATGAAACTATGAAACTATGAGTGCATGCCCTGGCCACTGGATATTGGATAAAAGGGTGATGGGAGGGGAGTGAGCCCATGCCCACAGTGGGTAGCCTGTGCCCACCCCACACACAGATGTAGGGGCATGCCCCCCCCGTGCCTCCCCAGTCCCTGGCCCTATCGTCCTGGCAGCTGGGGCCCCCTCCAGCAGGGTTGGGGGTGGCCAGGGGGCAAGGGGCACCAGCAGGGATGGTGAGGTTGTGGAGAGGAGTGAGGGGCACGAGCAGGGCTGGGGGGCTTTATAGAGTAGTGAGGGGCCTTTCATTTTAATCATGGCTTTGGGGGGGGATTTATCAGAGAATTTGCAATTTTTTTATCAGGGAAAACCAGGATCCCTGCTCATCCCCTTAAATGGTGTAATGAGATCCTCCCACTGGGAGGCTTTCGTAGACTCTGGCAGGGCGACCTGCCTGTAGTGCAAGGGACAGGTTTCCACCCTCAACTACGCCAAGTCTGCTGCCGGCTGGCCAGCCCCGTGCTGAGGCGCCCTGTGCCCCAGCCAGCCCCGCTGCGACACTGGGGGCGACGTGTCACCGCCAAGCGCGCGAGCTGGCGTGTGCACCATGGCACGAAGTAACGGCGTGAACATGTGTGTCGCCATATTGGCGTTGCTGCCAACGCACACCCCTGCTCGTGTGGATGAAGGATAAATGACTGTCAAGCAGGTTTTCCTTATTAAACTCTTCAAGTCATTCCCGGCTGAGAAGAAGGGGGTCTCTCCTGCCAGGTCAGTAAAACCACCTGGGCCAATAGCATCCAGGGTTGCCAACTCGGAGTCTTTTCCAGGACACCAATGTGCCCATGACACACTACGCGGATGTGCCCGGGTGCCGGATTACGATGCGTAGACTTTTCATCAGGAAGACAAACACACATGACTATTTTACATTGTAAAAACCCGCTGGATTACTGCATAAAAGTCGGATTCAACATTTACTATTTATTTTAATGAATGCCCCGTCCTTTCCATCCCAGGTGACTCTCAGCAGTCTCTTGGAGATTTATATCCAAGTCCAGGGCAATCCTGCAGGGTTGGCAACCCTAATACAATCATCACGGAGGGCTGGCAACCCAAATACCAGCCCTTCCTCGGCTTCCAAATGCTGGAGGAGATGCAGAGGGTGAATCGGCCTGGTATAAATACTCATGGCCTTAGCTCTGTGTCAATGTAAGAGAAAGGCCTAGTTGTTATGCCAGGCACAGTCCGATGGAAGAGACAGGCCCCTGAGAGCTGGACAGACCTAGTCTGGCATCTCTTATGTCCCATCCCAGTACGAAACGTGGCTTGTGTGGACGGGAGCGGTGCCTCACATTGCTCCATAACCCACCCTCCGTGCAAGTGAGGCAGCGAACGTGACCCCGATGCTAGGTCCCCTTCTCCGCCGATCTTCATCGCTGCACTGACCGGACCGGTGGAGGAGAGAGGAAGTTAGCTGTGCTAGTCTGGAGTCAGGCAAATGGGAGAGGCGCACCTTTTAGGCCGACAAAATCAGAGGTGCAGATGCTTTTGTGAGCCCAAGCCCACTTCATCGCAAGGCAGCGAGCTCCGGTTCGTGAAAGCTTGTGCATCTGTGATCTGGTTAGTTTCTGGGCCCGTAGTGCTCATGGCTCCTGGTGAGGCTGGACGTGCCGGTCGTGGCTAGCCTAGTAGGACTGTTTGAAGGAATTTGTCCTCCACAGAGACGAGCAAACACTCAGGAAAGGCAAACACGACTTAGTCCAGCCATTGTGCTAGTGTTCCTGTTGCCAAACGATCTTCACCCCCCACTAGCCCCTGTTTACACAGGCAATCTGCAGCCATCCCGGCTTTGAAAGCGGTCCCTCTATTTGGATTTACTCAGGGTCTCCTCCAAAGGAAAGGCCTTTTGTATAGAAATGTGTCTAATTAGCACCAGCCCTCAGGGGGCTCCTGCACAGGCCTTATAAAATGCCAAATCAGCTTCTTTCTTCCCAGGCTGGTGTTTTGTGTGTGTGTACATGGGGGGGGGGGGGAGCGCAAAGCACACAGCTGGACCCCGCTTTTGGATTTCAGTTCTGTAGAAACACAGTTTTCTTTCCAGGGGGCACCTTTATTCCCTGCCTCGACTGAATTCCCTGAGAACTGGATACTGAGTCATGCTGGGCACTTTTCAACTGCAGGCAGCCCCGGAATAAGAATTTTTGTGCACCATTTTCCATCACTAGAGCTAAAAAGCACTGGGGGTGACCAACCCCACCCTGTCAAAAATCACGAGACACTCTTCAAAATTAAGAGATTTGGGATCTAAATCATGAGATGCTATTTTTGAAGTGTGTGTGTGTTGGGGGGGGGATTATTTGTGAAGGTGTGGGGGGCTGCAGGGGTGTGTGTGGGGTTTGAAGTCCAGAGAGAGGGGTCCTGGTAGGATGCGGGGTGCTGTGGATCAGGAGTGAGGGGCAGCAGCAGGGCTGCGGCGGGCCTGTAGCTTGGGCGTGAGGGGCAGACCGATAGACACAGACAGACACACACACACACACACACACACACACACACACACACACAGAGCTGGCAGGCATGGGACTGAGCTGTGAAATGACTGGGAGGGTGGGTGGCTCCCCGCACCAGCACGCACCCTGGTGGAGGCATAGGGGGCACATGCCCCCCACCCCCCGGACTTGTGCCTACAGGCTGCCTGCCATGGGCTCAGGGCTCTGCGGCCTCCTGTCTTTGCCCCAGGAGCCGTGCAATGCTGCTCAGTGGGCAGGAGATGCTTGGCACAGCCAGCACATGGCCCCCGGGGCAAAGATAGCCGGGCACAGAGCCCCAAGTGGGTAGCCTGTCTCTGCCCTGCACACAAATCCTGGGGGCATGTGCCCCCATATCTCTCCCAGGGGTGCATGCAGCAGCAGGGAGCCACCCCTCCATGCTCCTGCATGAGCTGCCCGTGGCTCTGTCGCACGACCTGCTCTGGCCCCGGGGCCCCATTGACCCCAGCCCTTGTCCCACTCCCTCCCTCACCGGCACTGCTCTTCATGCACCGGAAGAAAAAATCCCAAGTTTTCATCTCTCTGTCCAGAGAGCACAGGTTAGAGTTCATTTGACTTGGAAATTGGGAGTCTCGCAAGAGTTTCGCAAGAGTTGGCATTACTGATGGGGTGGTATGTCAAGTAACCCAGACTGCCAAGGGAAGGGCTGTGACTCAAATGCAGCTCTCCCAGGTTGTACATTGTCTACCGGGCCGTAAAACACAAACCCTAATTTAATTCCAGGTCAAACTCCAACGTGCTTTCCGAGGAAGAAGCGTATGACAAAGCAGGCTGTCGTCTATGAAAGCTCATGTCTCTCAGTCAGCGTCAGACTCGCGCGGCTACCTACCGCTCTTGCTTTCTGATGAGGGACAATTTGGAGTTTGAAACATCTGCCCAAGGTATTCCAAGGGGGAGACTGGAGGTAGATATTTACATTTCAAAACAAATTTCTGAAGAAATAAACAAATCCAGCTTTGTTTCTTGTTTTTTTAATTATTATTTTTTGGCCAAAATTATGAAAAAACATGAAAATATTTCAGAAACAAATGATTGGCAGCATTTGGACATATTTCTCCCCATTGCCCCTATTGCTTTTCTTTGGTTGTTGCCCTTTTCAATGGGAAATGAGAAAAACTGGGAGAAGAATTGGGGGAGGGAGGAGGGGGGGAAATAAACCCCCAAAGCCACAAAACATTAACATGTCCAAATAATTATATTCATTGAAATAAAAAAAAATCCCTCCCACAAAATGATCCGAATGATTGAACTTTTTAGTGGAAAACTGTTTCCCCATTTCCCCCCATTGCTTTTCCTTGGTCGCTGCCTTTTTCAGTGGGAAAAAATGGGAGAAAAAATGGGAGAAAAAGGGACACCCCAACTTCCCCAAACCACAAAACATTAAAATACCCAAATAATTTCATTCATCAAAATAAAATAAAAAATCCTGCAAAACAATATCTCTCCCCCCAAAATGATTCAAATTTTAGTGGAAAATTTTCCTCTTGATACAAGAAACACTTGATGATAAAGCTTCTGGCAGGTCTACAGGAGTCCAGATGTTGCACACGACTCTTGACATGTGAGTGATGAATAATCTCAGGCTACAAGGAGAAAGTACAGGGCAGTGCACGGTCCTTGACCCCGGACCCGAGAGAGCCGGGTTCTGGTTCCAGTCAGGCATTGACCTCTGATAGTTGTTTCCCTTTTCTGTGCCTCAGTTTCTCCATTGGTAAAGCAGGCCTACCAGGATTTCACATAGAGAAGTTGGAAAACTCAGTGCCCGGGGGGGGGTGGTGTTTCTCTGCAGCTTTGCTTTGCCTCCAGTGGAAACCTGCAGTTTCTTTTATCAGCTTGATCAAAAACCACGTGTGGCTGTGGGGAGAATTGTGAATTCATAAATCAAACTGCAAAGCAAGATTGAATCTACTGAGGTTTATGACTGTGCCGCTGCGATAGGCTTCCTGCCCCGCTAGCCCACTTCTTGTCCACAGGTGCCGTGAATGAACAAGTGCATGACTTACTAAGATAGGACATGCTGCTTATAGCCTCGTCTTAAAGTCTCCTTAAGGCCTTCTTCAGGGATCCATAGGTGGGCAGGCCAAGAGGATCAACTAGGGGGCCTTCTAGCCTGCTCTTCTGCAGAAGCATGTGAGACGTGCCAGCCTGGGTGAAGTTAGAGACTAGGACCACGTCTCTGATAGCTGTGAATGCTTGCCACTGTAGAGGAAGGACCAGGACATCCTGCAGCCAGCAACCATGGAAGAATCTCTTCCAAGAGACCATTTCCTTCTCCCCGCTGCAGAGATTGGTTTACGTCCTAAAGCAGGAGGCTACACATCCCATCCAAACCTATTGTAACTGCAGGCCACAGACTCTCACCAAATGTGCCCATAGCTTGGGTTGAACTACAGCATATCGGTTAGAAAGAGACCCTTTGTTTCGGAAAGATTCAGCGAGACGGTGCTTTGGCTCCCCCCCTCGAGACGCTCTGCCGGTGGTTGACTGGAGCGGGACCCAGAGGTTCACCTGCCTGCGGCGTGTGATGCAACTGTCAGGCTACAAAATATGCAGGAGGCCTCAGGGAAGAAATGCCTTCATTTTCAAGATAGTATTCTCCACAGGGAGGACACCCAACCTTCCTTTGATCATCCAGCTAAAAGCAGGCGAGCGAAGGAGGTCCTGGAGTTACGGCGCAAACCAGGACTTGGGCGATCTCATTGCAATGTCATGCTTCTGCTACATGACCATGGGCAAGTCTTGGGAGCACAGGTCTTCAAAGCCCTTGGAGATATTTAAGCAGGGCTGAGGTCCATTTGTCTTGGTTCAAGGGAGCAGCTGGATGCTGGCCTCAGCTATGTAAATATAACCATCCCATAGAGGAACGGCACCCCTCGCAAGTGGGTGGTGCAGGCGGAAAGAACTGTTCACCTTTGCTTGGTGGTACGGATCCACAGGATGGAGCCCATTGCAGTGGTAGTTGGACAACTAGATAGGAGCTAAACACCTAATTATCTATGAGGATCTGGGCCTGAACCTCTCTGGACGCCCCATCTGCCTCTGAGGGGAAATCACACTTCTGCCGGAGGGCTGATGGGAGGATAAATGCACAGATAGGGAGGTGCTGTGATAAGGAGGCCACGGTGGGTAGGTAGAGGCTGACTGAGATAACGGGACTACTGAAATCAGTGGGCTTCTTCTCGCTGGCTTTCATGGGTGTTGGGCTGCGAGCTCAGTGTGTTGACATGCTGTTGCTAGGAAATTCAATCCCTGAAGGCATTTCAAGTCTTCTAGAGCCATTAGGAAAGTGCACTTGATGCTTGGGGAAGTCGAAATCCTCCCTTTGGCTCTGATCCACGGACCAGTGAAGCCAGGAGGAGCCTTTCCTCTGATTTCAGCAGGCTTTGGACCCAACCTTGTATCTACAGAGCAACCCTTACAGGTGCAGCCACGGGGCACGCAACCCCATGTTGCCTCTACCTCCACCTGGAGTGATGCTTCCCAGGGGTGGGAAAGGTCAGCCTGTCTCTACCACTAACCATCCCTTGGCAAGGCGGTCTGTTACAACCCAGAAGAGAGGATAGTTCAGCATTGGAGCTGCTAGACCCATTTCACACAGGCCATCAGAGAGCCATGAACTGGGAACAGCGTTTTGCCCCAGACTCCATCATAGTTTCATAGTTTCATAGTAGCTAGAGTCGGAAGGGACCTAGGTAGATCATCTAGTCCGACCCCCTGCCTTGGCAGGAAAGAG
>NW_017728907.1:48808707-48810045 GCF_001723895.1 Crocodylus porosus | reverse complement strand
CCTCTTTTTTTCCCTTTTTGAAGATAGGGACCACATTGGCCCTCTTCCAGTCCTCCGGCACCTCACCAGAGCACCACGAGTGCTCATAGATCCTGCCATCTCCATCCTGTGCGTGGGGTTGGATGCTTCTCCAGGGCTAGGGACAGAAGTTACACATCAGCTGGTTTAAGTCATCAGTAAGTGGTTTAAACCTGTAACAGAACAAAAGGTCAGTGCACACATGAACCCATTTCAAAATGGCTGAAACTGGTTTAAGATAAAGCTGGTTGAATGTAGCATCAGACTTGCATGAGTTGGGTCAAACCATTTATGAAACATCTGCCCCAGACCCAGAAGTTAGGATATCTCCATCTGGTCTCCATCCTCTATCTGTCCAGAGGTCTCATTGTCAGTGTTGGAGCCTGTCATGGGTAGATCAATACCGATGACATAGAGGTTGCACTGATCTCTGATCCCTTGATCTGTGGGACCTTCCCAAGAGCCAAATAGTGCAAAAATAGTAAAACCTAGAGAGAAAAAGCTACCGCTTTGAGCATTTCTTTTATGTTCTCTAAGCAACAGAGCAATAAAACATGCCTGGGGTCAGATGGAAGTCCAACTGCCAGACATAGGACAAATGCCCTACATGCTAAAAATGAGAAAGCAGAGGAAACTGCAAGTCAATATATTGACAAGCCTGTAATATCTAAACCTTAGGTAATACTTAACACCTTTCTAATGGCGATCGGAGAATAATGCAGATGCACTGAAACACAGAGGAGTCTTGGAGATAAGCAGGTAAAAGGCTCCATAGCAAGAAGCAAGACGAGCATATTAATAGTTACCTAAGACTCTTGGAAATGCAGGTACCTGCCTTGATAAAGCGCTGTTTGATCTTAAGAAGCAAATAAACCCCTGCTTTATTGCTGATCCTCTTCCCGTACACAGACCAGGCAGAACAAAAGGTCCTTGCTTGCGAACGAGGAAGGCAAATCGGGGAGGAATGTAAGCCTGCTGAAAACCTCTTGGAGAGGTAAATTCATTCAGTTGCAAGTTCTTGTCTCAAATGTAAGAGCAGAGATACAGCAGTGCACTACATCGGGGGTCCCCAAATCTGGCCTGGGGGCTGGATACAGCCCACAGAGCTGTGGCATCTGGCAGCAGAGCTCCCCATTGGGTCCAAAAATTTGTCAGTGGGGGAGTGGCTCTGGGAGCTGTGACAATTCATGCTGCCGCTGCATGTCTGGCCAGCAAATTTTCAACCTTAGGAAGAGCCTTGCAGGCCATAGGAGTTAGTTAGGGTACTTCTGGAGAGGCTGGACGTGTTCAAGTCCGCTGGTCCGGACGATCTTCACCCTA
>NW_017728907.1:48793539-48807577 GCF_001723895.1 Crocodylus porosus | reverse complement strand
TACTATGATACCAGATTGGGTATGTGGACTGACCCTGTGCCATGCCTCCTACCTTCTGGGTCAGATGAGTTGGGCATCACTGCGCCAAACAGTGTAAAGAGAACAGTATACTAGACCAATATGCCAGTGGTTTTCAAGCAGTGGTCTGCGACTATGTCTAAGGGGTCCACAAAAGATGACTATAAGCAATCAAAAGTATGTGAACACCCATGCTTACAATTCGAAGGCTCCGCATCTCCATTCAAAATTCCCAAAGAAGTCCACACCTCCATTCCAAATTTTTTAGGGGTCCACAAATGAAGAAAGGTTGAAAACCACTGCAATAAGCACAAGATACAAAACCGTATCGGGCTTCAGAGTAGAGATACAATGCTGCATTAGATAAAGCTTCAGGAGTATGGTACACAGGGCCGGCAATTACAGTTTAGCTGAAACAAAGTGTTGCTGTTCAGTTAAAAGGGAGTTTAGATCATTCTGATTCTTAGAGGGGCTTTTTGGTAATATATCTATCTATCTATATACACACACATATATACACGCACACATACATACATATACATATATATATACATATACATATACATACATATATATATACACACACACACACACCACACACACACACACACACACACACAGTAATATATGTTTGTGTGTGTGTCTATCAAGGTTACACACACACACACCCCTCTTAGACACTGATCATTGCCTCCTTAACCCACCATAGGAACCTGCACACCCATTGCAATACTCACACTCGTGCAATGGCGCTCCCGCGCACCCGTCCGCAAATCATCATCTCCCTTAAAACCCATTGTCTCTTAGTCCTTTCCCTGAATATGGGGTGAGTTAGTGCAAACAACAGTTTGGAAGTGATATCAGACAGGGTTAAGCTTGTCTTTAAATACTAGAGGTTAGGACAGGATGATGAAGGGGAGGAGAGTTCTGCATCTCCAAGGCTATTTTCATCTGCTTGTAAAACACCTGGAAACAGGATTTGGGACCGGATGACCTTCGGGCTGATCCCACCTGGCACTGCTTATTTTTCAATGTGTGCGGATGACATCAGAATCTCTTCATGGGCAATGAGATGAAATGCTCACCTGTATCTTCATATCTTCTGGCTAAAGTGGCCTATAAGCTCTCAGGCTTCAAAGGGTAGATGGTAGGATGACAAATGTCTTTCCATAGGCTCCATCACAGCCTTTGATCTTATGGCAAGAGTCTTCTGTTCTAGACATTCATGGCAGTGAGTTTATGGGTGACCTGCTAAACAAAACTGGAACGCAACCAACTCAGCCCAGCAGGTTTGGGTGCTGTTGCTAAGCAGGTTTATGTGCTGCCTTGCACATGGCCAAGTCAAAGCTAACTTTCACTGGACAAGTTTGGAAAGGATCCAGAGGAGAGCAGCAGACATGGTTATAGGCCTACAAAGCATGACATACCAGGAACAGTTGGCAGAACTGGGATTATTTGGTCCGGGGAAGAGAAAATTGGGATTTCATAACCATCTTCTATTATGAGAAACGTTTCTTATAGAGGATGGTGATCCTGGGTCCACAGGGGACAGAACGCAAAGTAATGGGCTTGAATTTCAATACTTGAAAGTTGGAAATTGAAATTGAAAATTGAAGTTGGATATTAGGAATAATTTCCTAACTTGGAGGCTAGGTCAGCACTGGGAAAGATTTCACCTAGAGAGGCTGAGGCATCATCATCATTGGAAGTGTTGATGTCCATGTTAGACAAGGGGGGGGTAGTCAGGGATGTGCCTTCAGGGTTTCACAGATGTTAGGGGCTGAAAGGGACCTTACACATCATCGGGTCCAGCCCCCCTGCACGTGGGCAGGAAAGACAGCTGGGATGAGATGACCCCAGCAAGGTGGGCGTCAAGGCGTCAAGGGTGTTGGATGAGATGACCGCAGAGAGTCAGTACGCGCTCTGGTGACTAATCATACATTCCTGAAACATTTCTTATGTTCTTACGATCACCTCTGCTAACTGAACTGAAAACGGCTCTTCCCACTATTTATTCTGCTTATCTACTGCATTTAGCTTTTCCCTATTTTTCCCCCCTCATTTCTCTTCAGGGCACCAGACTCAGCTGTTTCACTTTTATTTCTGATCATGCTCACTTTGTTGTTACATACGGTTTGTGTCCCAGTAACACACAAGGTGTGCTAGGTAGCATTACCTCCTAGAGATCACAAGATAGCAGCAGGACACTGCTGAAATGTCTGGATTGCAACCGTTGTCAGAGAATATTTATTCGCTGGGGGTTTTTTTTTTTAAAGTAGCTTTAATTGGATCTTTAGTGGCTACATCCTTCTGCAGCTTTATAGCTTCCTCAAACTGCATGTTTATCACTGTTTTACATGCTACCGGCACCTGAAATTCAGATTCTATGTATGCTTGTATGGTATAAGCATTACCTATTTAGCTAAAAAAGACACTGATTTAGCAAAAAAAAAAGTCACTGCTAGTTGTTTAGGGTCTGTGACTTGCACTTGAGTGGTTTTGACTCTGTTCATCACAGGGAAGAGGCCTAAATGCTGCCAAGTAGATTGTGTTATGCCCAGAATTATTTTTGTTGGTCAGAGATTCAAGCCCTAGTTTTACAAGACCTGCATTTTGGGGTCTTTCGCTGTCCCCTTTAACTTATGGATTTGCCATCATGTTCATATTTCTGGGCTGCTGCATTATCGGATTTCCTATGAATATCTTAAGCCCTGGTGCTGGCAAAGGGTATTTATACCCAAAAGCTTGCAAAGAAGAATTTCACCAGGTATTTGAGTTGGTCTAATAAAAGAGATCAGATTCACCCGCAGAAGCTTGTCTGCCAAAACCCTGGCGCTCTTTTTAAAAGAGGTTTTGTCGATCACGGTATCACTTCCCCATACTCTTCTTCCAAAGTCCATTAAAGTGGTTATTGTCTTGTCTGGCTTCCCTCCAAGCAATTGTCAGTGACTCCAAACGGCATTTCTGCAAACTCCCTAAACAATCCTAGGCATCAGTCATTTGCACCAAAGGGGAAGCAAGTATGTAAATGAGATGCAAATGCAACCTCCTTATTCTGATTTATTAGGTCAACTTCATTTCAATAGCCATGTGTGAACATCCACTCACTTCTTAATAGGTTTGATCATTTACCCAGCTCATTGCTTTGGGAGGAGGGCGTGCTCAGGTGTACTCTGGGCGTTCAGGTTTCAGGGTTAGCTCTTGCAGAGGCTCCTGAGAAGAGGCAGAGCTCGCAGCGCAAGAATTCACAGCGCTGACCAGGCAGACAACTTCTCTCCGGCCATGCATACCCTGCAGGTTGCTGTCTTGTGCCTATTAATTGTGCTGGAGCCCGTGAATTGCCAAGGAAGTAAGTGTGATTTGTTACTGCATGTTTCTACCTAGAGTTGGTTACTTCTTATAAGTTTATGACGGTGAGTGGAAGTGGTGCTTCATTAAGAGGCTGCTTGCTCTTTGCGGCAAAGGAGGAAAACAACCCCAAAAAGCAGTTCAAGGAAATTTCCTATTGAAAAAAAAAAATAATGATGAGTCTTCGCAAGATGCTTTGTTGAATGTCCTTACCTGTTGAATGAATGGTGGGGAGTAGGGCAAGGCAATTAGCCAGCCCTGCATTTGGTTTGCACTGCAAAACAGAAAGGACTCGTGTCTGTTCTTGCTGTAAGACAAAGTACAGGTTTGGGTTTTTTTACTGGCACGATGGCTGTTAAGGATAGCACTTACACTTCCCATTTTGGGTTTTATTTCAACCAGTTACATTGAGGTGGAAACTAGTGCTTTATCTCCATCAGGACTTTGCAACAATAAAAGCTCATTCAATGTAAAAAAATGCACCTTTTTTCCTGGCAAAGACAGCACTGAGCTTCCTAGCTGCTCTGGGATGAGGGCAAGGAGATCTAATTGATTCATATGAAATCTTATTCCGCTATGTTGAGTCTCCTCCACAAAAAGCCTCCAAAAAGCTGACTTTTGGAGACCTGAAGAAGGGCAGTTTGTGCCCAAAAGCTTGTCTAACTTCTTGTGGACTGTACAGTTGTTCCAATAAAGGATATGGCAAAAAAAAAACCCTCGCCTCTCATCCAAAACCTGACTTATTAGCAGGGGTTTCATGATACTATGATATCATTAATGTTATGGGGGATATGGCAGGACACTTACCAGTATTATAAAACTTTATCACGAGAAATTAAAATGAATCTGATTGCATCAAAATCCAGCTATTTCTTCTCTCTCTCCCCAACCCTCTCCTCCCGCCGTGTTGTGAGGTCCTATTCTTCATTGTTTTCCAATGTCTTTGTTCAAAGCTTTGCCCCTTCTGAGAATTCAACTGCAAGGGATTTTCTTTCAGCCTGAATTTTGATCTCATCCTGCAACTTGTAAAAGTCAAAAGTGACTTGCCCTTGACTTGAATGAAAAGAGCTGTGCCTCAGTTTCCAGGTATGACCAAGGGCTGTATTTGGTAGCCGTGTTGGGCTGAGACAAAAAGAAATGCAAAGAAAGATCATTTTATTTGCAATTTCCTAGTTGGTCTAATAAAAGTTATCATCTCTGAACCAAGAGTCTGAGAGTTTTGCATTTCTGTAGGTCTGACCGATGCCCACGCAGACAGTTGTCAAAGCTAGATGTGCCCCAGAATGATAGATCAGCTCCTTCCCCCCCACCCCAAGTTAAAACGTGTATGTGCTCAGATGGGAGGTAACGTGCATAAATCAGGGAACAACATGCCCAGGAACAGCCTGGATTGGCAGTTTTGCACATGCAGAGGCATTCATCCACATTTGCCGGCACCGGCTTTACTCAGCATTGTTTCTTTTGGCCTGGAATGATTGCTCTGAGGCTATTAATTAAAAACTGGCAGGTCATAAAGGAAAATCCACCTTGGTGGGGCTGTTCCAAGAAAATGATGGGTTATGAAATTTCTGGTAACTTTGTTCTGCTTCCTGGAACGGAAGACAAGAGGTAATTAATGTGTATGTGATGGCTCATGGCATCTGTAAGGATTCATTGGAGGCACTCTGATTTGCACCCATCTTAAATACATGGATTGCCACCCCGCCACAGCCAATAGCTAGCCCCTTTGGGTGGTCAAACTAAGGAAGAAGCATGTGGCAAAGCTGGGATCCTTTACCAACAAACTAGCCCCCTGACTCATAACCACCGACTTACAAGTCCTTCCCGATTCCCTCCCGTCCCACTTAGTAACGTACCGCCCCTCGTGTCATATCCCAGCTCCGTTGCACCATCTGAGGCAAAGGATTCTGGGGAATTTAGGGCTGCTAAAGTGCGTCTTGGCTTTATACGTCCAAAGTAGAAACATGGACATTGGCTTGAAAGTATAAGTGACCCAGAAAGTGGTCACAGTGCACTTTTGGGCAAGGTGGAGGGGGGGTGAATTAATTTGGATAGGATCAGATGTCAGTGAGTGCACGGCTTGCTCAGTTTGGTGTATGCAGTTACTAGCTGCAGCGCCTATATGATGGCTTGAAGCATGCTCTTCTCTTCATACTTGACATTTTGATGCCTCTTTGTGGGTCACAACTTGGCGCTCTGTTTCTAGTCCGTTTGGATTTTGTTCCAAGTGAGCCAAGACAGACCCCTTGCGTCCGAGCTCTTGCGAACGCTCAGTTCAGATTGAAGCCCTCAGATCCTAACCCGCCTTTTGATTATTCCACGTTGGATTCAAAGCCAGAAGGCCCTTATATTCCAGCCGAGGTTAGAAAGTTGCCAAAATCTCATGAAAACAGCTGCTGGAGCAAATGTGAGGCCCAAATTCGTGGGAACTTCATGAGGACAGCTGCTCTGAGGAGGTTTTTGCCTTGTGGGCCACGCTGTATCATAGGAACACTTTACATGATTTCAGCATTGCTGAATTTATGCCCAAATTTGACCTTAAACTGCAGCAAGGGTGTTTCTGAATATCATGAACCGCTAGACACCACAAATGCGCCCTTCCCCCTTCCCCCCCAACACCTGGAAAAAGGATGAGGAAATACATCTGGCAGAGACAATGGTGGAAGAAACAGCCCAAATTTCAGGCTTAATTAAATAACACATTTGCTCACAGCAAAACCAGTAGACATCATAAATACTGACTCATCAGGAAAAAGGATAAGGAAATACATCTAGCAAAGACAACAGACAATGGTAGAAAAAACAATCCAAACTTTCAGTTTATTTAACTAACACATTCTTCACATTTAACACTGCCTGCAGCTGCGCCTCCGTAAGCCCACAGGTATAAGTGTGGGCACACTTGTATACAACAGATAGTAGAGTGCATTGCTCATGGTGGTATTGTATTCAGTTGCAGAAGCCAGGGTAAATTTGTACCTTACAAATTAACCATAGTATGTATGTGTACACACACACACACACACACACACACACACACACTCATACATACATAAAGCACAGGGATATAGCTTGTAGCCACGTTGGTCTAAAAAGCAGAGGCAGACAAAAGTCTTGGGCTAGAGGCAATAATAAAAGATATCGCCTCTAGCCCAAGAGTTTTGTCTGCCTCTACATATAGCACAAGCTTTCATCATCTTCAATCCATGAAAGCTTGCTTATATATATAAAATTAATTATCTATTTTGCTTAGTCTATAAGGTGCAAATCTATAGCCTTATATATATAAGCCTTATCTATCTATCTATCTCTGTGTGTGTGTGTGTGTGTGTGTGTGTGTGTGTGTGTGTGTGTGTGTGTGTGTGTGTGTGTGTGTGTGTGTGTGTGTGTGTGTGTGTGTGTGTGTATCTATCTATCTATCTCTCTCAGCTATTTTGGTTAGTCTATAAGGTGCAAATCTATAGCCTTCCGCTTGACTTCAGACTTTGGCTAACTATGTCTCACTATATTGTGTTCTCAGGTGCCCAGGGCACCCCTGGGTAAATTCACAGATGTTAGGGTCAGAAGGGACCTATTAGATCATCGAGTCCGACCCCCTGCTCTGGGCAGGAAAGAGTGCCAGGGTCAGATGAGTGTGTTGGTACATGTATCCCTGGGTCGCTCCTTAATCATTAAGCAAAGAAAGCAACCCATTGGAACAGCTGGGGCGTCGCTAGGGTTTAAAGTTGGGCAAGCATTTGCATTCCTTAGGAGGTGGTTTTGGTCCACGGATCTCTCGGTAAACAAGTAACTTGTCCTCACTTTGGCTTGTGCTGAGTTCGGACTGGAAGTGTTTTGCTGTGTGCACTCCCTGCGGCATTCTGGGTAGGTTTACAAGACCTAAACCAGCAGTCTTGCACTTTTCAAATACCCAAATTCGGTCCTCCATGCCACCATTCATGAGATTGCCTAAGAAAAAACCCCAGGAGAGTTGAATAGAAAGATGTGTCTGAGGTTCTTTATATTTGCCTCCAGGTATGCGGTCAGTTAGGATCACACTTGCTTCTCGTTGCCCAGCATTTCTCCACGACCAGAACAGTTTAGAACTCACTGATTTTTTTGGTTTTTCTTTGAAATGGCCACTGAGATCTTCTGCTACTAAAATGAATTAAGGATTTGGTGCTTAAAAGGGAAAGGCAAGAGATAGGGAGGCTCAGAGAACAGTTGAGATGGTTGGCAATAGTGAAGCTAGTTCGTAGATGATTATAGATGCCCCTGCTTTATAACTATCCATTTATGTAGCAGTGAGTGTTGAAGTGGTGCTGCAGTCATGATGGGCTAGGAAATATGTGAGAAGCAAAGATTTTTGTGGGTGTTACATTTTATTGGACCAACAGCACAGTTGGGAAAGAGAGATGCTTTCAGATACAGTGCACTTGTCAGGTCAGAGTCTGCTGCATAGTAACAAAGCATGTCTCCAAGGTTCATATCTCTTACTGTAGTAGCATAAATAAGGATGTCCTAAATTTAAATGCATCCCTTTCCAGGGTAGATTAAGTAAAGAAGATGTCTCATCAGGTTTTCTGAGGTTCCCCTGCATAGCTGTGGTCCTTATCTGGAGCCGGAGATCCGAAGAAGACAGCACTGCATTCACAGATTCATAGACTGTAGAGTAGGAAGAGACCACGAAGGATCATCGTGTCCGACCCCCTGCCCCCGGCAGGAAAGAGGACCAAGGTCAGATGACCACATCTTATAATCCCCAAGGTTATATTCAAAACCTTGTCTTTAAATTCATCCTAACCACGCCGCTGATCCAGCAAAAGCTATCACCTGCAAAACTCCTTGCCGCTAATTTCTGCAGTGCATATTTATTGCATCTAATAAAGATATGCTACAACTTATAGTCCACGGATTAGTCATGATTTTATTTTTTTATTTTTTATTTTTGCAAAAAAAAAAAAGATATTTCTGTACCTTTCTCTCTCTCCAACGTGAGCAAATTGCTAGTAAATTAGCAGCGTTCCAGTGCGGTCCAAGGAGCTGTAGGTACACCGTGTCTATGAACATGCCTCCTGGAACAGATTTAAGCATGTGTTGCTCCATTGATTTCAATTGCCGTGCCAATTTGCAGCAGATGAAGATCTGGGCCTCTGGGTTTTGTTTACAGATCTTTCCCCACAAACCACCCACTAACTAAGAGCATTTGATTCAATTACAAGAAGGACTCGCCTTTCAGTCTTGGCTAATTAGATTTTTCAAAGGGCTCCAAATCAGTGCTATCTGGAGCCAGGAGGGAGGCATTTGTTACTGGTGCCAAGATCTAATGTTCTTGCTAATGGGACATGTCCAACCTCTACCCACACATCCCCACCCAAGGCAAAGCAGTCTGCAAAGGAGCGGGAGCTGATGGGAGGCTTGTGCATCTGCACGTTTTATTTTTGTGCAAACAGTCTTTTGACTCCGATTTTGGCTGTCAACAGAAGTAAATAAGACAGAAGTAACAGCGGAAGTCACAACGAGAAAAAAGGACCTGTTAGAAAGGGATACGTTATTGCAAGCTAATAACTGAGGCCTCCATTCAAACAATGATCTTGCGAACTGCACTTAAGCGTGTGCTTAAGAAAATGTTTTCCTGGGTCAGTGTCTATGAATGTGGTCAAAAGAAAGGCCTGAGACCTAAGGTTTCCTTAAGGCTAGCTCTGTCCTGCACCGAACATAGTCCTTCTGCATCAGCTTCTTCACCTGTCAGAAGGAGTCTGCATTGTGAATCTCTCTTTCAGGTCGATGAATGTTTGGGAAATGCTCCATAAAAATGAAGTATTGTTAATTTTTTTTTTTGGGAAGTGTGTTTTCCAGGCAAATTGTAAACTGGCTCCTAAAAGAAAAAGCAGGCAGGGTACTATTTGTATTCATAGAATCACAGACAATGACGGTGGAAGGGAGCTCAGGAGGTCACCTCTAGCCCAGCCCCCTGCTCCGAGCAGGACCAGCCCCAACTGCATCATCCCAGCCAGGGCTTTGTCTACCCGGGGCTTAAACACCTCCAAGGACTGACACGGGTGCCCTGGCTATAATGGACTTTCCATAAACAGAGTGAAGTATCCTCGCCTATGGAGTTTATTGTCCATCTACCTAGGCAACCCAGGCAATGGGATTATCATCTCCGTTTTATACGTGGAGAGTCGATGCCTAGGGAAACGTAGTGAATGACTTGCCCAAGGGCATGAAACAGTAGCAGAGGAAGGAAGTGAATCCTGGTCCCCCGGGTACCAACCTAGGGCCCTATCCTATAAGGCCATGATATCATGAATCGCTGAAACCCATTTCACATGCCATGATGCTTTATGTCAGTGAAGAGTGGGCCGGCTGAGGGAGTATCCCTGCTTTTTTCCTTCTTCTTTTTAATTCTGTGTGTCAGGCCAAATCAATTCCCAATTCTATAGACTGATAAGTCATTCAAGTCTGTGTGGTGCTACCACCGGCAAGCCTCCTCCCTCTAGACTCCTCAGTCTGGGGCATCAGATACTCCCAAATTCATGGCAGGCATCCTGCATGCAAGCCCCAAGGTATTAGGGATCAGATGCCCCCTGTTCTCCCTTGCCCCAAGCCTAAAGGCTGAAGGAGCAAGCTAGAGGGAAAGCCTGAGAGCAATTCCCCATCACCATCAGTTGTGTAGCCCAGATCCTCCCATTGGGAGGGTATAGTAGACTCTCGCAGGGGTGCCCGCTCACACTGCAACGTGAAGGCTGGGAAGAAGGGGTCCTCCCCTGCCTGCTATGTAAAACCACCTGAGCCAAAAATCATGACCGTGGTGCCTCCCCTGCAAAATGAGCTGCCGTGCACTTGTGGCTGATACTGAGTTACTGAGACACCTGAGGCAGACATCAAAGGATGGCTGTGATGTTTGTGTTAACTGGCCGTGGCCTGTACCGTGTCCCACCTCCACCGCTGGGTGCGGTGCCTGCGTGATCCCAGAGCATCTACTCTGTTAGGTTGAGGACATGGAGTACATCCACCCAGGCTGGGGGATTTCTCCTGGGCACCTCCCAGCCCTGCTCCACACCCAGTCCCAAGTCAGAAGGCACATTAAGACTAAGAAACAAAGACTGATTTGCATTGCTGGGGATGTCATAACCTGGAAAACCCCTGTGGTCCTGGGACTGACATCACTGGCTGGTTCAGTCAATGAAAGAGATTATGAAGGCCATTACTGACAGTCGTGGTTTATGAAAGAGATTATGAGTCAGGTTTGCAGGGGAGAGGGAGGACGAATGAACGTCGTTGCGCAAGACATGGCTGAGTCCTCAGCTGGAGCGCTGCGTGGCATTGCAGACATCCAAGTTCAGGAAGGATGAGCTCGCTCTGGGACAGGTATTGGATTAGGGCTTGCTGGGATGATCACGGGGATGGGGAGTATGTTGTATGAGAGGAGACCAGAGGAGCAAAATGGAGATCAAGAAGGGATACGGTTGCTCATATAAATACAAATCGGGGGTCTGCCTATGTTGGGGTGGGCAAAATGTGGCCCGTGGGCTAGATGCGGCCCTCCAGGCCATTGTATGCAGCCCATAGGGCCCCTAAAAAATTTAGAAAATGAATATTTATCTGCCCTTGGCTGCCTGTAATGGCTTGCCAAAGTTCAGTAAGCAGCCCTCCACCTGAAATTGTTACCTGCCCCTGGCCCATGCCCTTAGACCACCATGGCTACAACCAGCACATTTAGGGGGAGTTGGTTGCAGCCACGTTGGTCTAAGGACACAGGCAGACAAAGTTATCTGGGTAAATGTGATATCCTTTATTAGACCAATTGACTAGTTGGAAAAAAGTGTTCTTTGCAAGCTTTCAGGCACAAGCACCCTTCTTCAGGCATAGGGGAGAGTCTTGTTGGTGTTGGTCTACTCGCTAGGGCTGAAGAGAAGCTTAAGCCAATATGCAAAATGCAGGTCTGTGACAATACAAATGCATGACAGGAGAGATCAGAGGGGAGAGGAGTTAATGGGTGTGAGACAGGTAGATAGGGGGAGAAACAGAGGAGGGGAATATCAACCCGGATAAAATGTAGCTGGTAAATGGGGTTATCGAACGGCAGTCAGGTTATAATGTGCCATAAATCCAATGTCTATATTTAGTCCATGGATTTTTGTGTCTGGTAGATTTGTGAAGTGAAGTTCACAGAAAGGTATTTTATAAATTCCCTCTGAGGGTCAGAACGAGAGATTGGAGAGAGAGTGGTTATTTTGTGAGAGGTGTGCACCCACAGGTCATTGGGCATTGTATCACGGTGGACATTCCCCTCTTCCATTTTCCCCCCACCTACCTGCACCTGTCTCACTCCCACTAACTCCTCTCCCCTCTGAGCTTCCCTGCCATGCATTTCCATTTTCACAGACCTGCTTTTTGCATATTGGCCTTAATTTTCTATTGACCCTAGAGAGTAGACCACCACCAGCACTCGTCCTTATGCCTGAAGGAGGGGGCTTGTGCCTGAAAGCTTGGGAAGAACAATTTTTCCAAGTATTTATTCGGTCTACTAAAAGATATCACATTTACCCAAAGAACCTTGTCTGTCTTTATTTATGAGCTGAGCATATTTAACCTTTAAGCTGAAGTCACTCTGCTCATAATGTTGGCACATGAACACATGGGGCAGTCGAAGGAGGGTCTGAAACAATAGGAGAGTGAAGCTGTGAGCAGGTTTCCAATAGGATTAACAGGAAGAAAAGATCTTTTAACTAGTTTTAATATAGAGCTCAAATCAGTTTAGAAAAGGAGTCATGCATAGTTTGGATGGCCCGGGAAATCCTCTCTCTCTTTCTGTTGCAGCAGGCCCGCGCGTTAACGGTGACGATTCCCACCTAAGCAGCGAGGCCGGAGAATAATAAGCAGGGATTTGAACCGAGAGTAAGCCCCAACTGCAGTGACAGCAGCTGCTGTGGGTGGCTGACTCATGGGTCTTGTATGGATGTCCCATTTGCCGTGTGAAGTGCGGATTCCAATTTGGATTTAATCTGTGAAAGGGTTTTTAGATCTGGAGTTCTGGCTTGAGTCCATCTCTCTTCCCAAGGGAAGCTGTTTTATGCAACTGGAAAGGCTGCTGGACCAGTCTAGCTACCCTCCAGAAGTACATTTTCTTTCCCCATGCAATGAAAAAGTTAGTGCATAACGTCTGCAGTTCTGTATTAACCGCCCATGAAGACTAATGGGAGAATTTTAAATGCTTTGAGCCTAATTTTCCAGCCAGCCTGTCATATCGCCCAGGCAAATCCTGCTTTTGCAGATCCAAGCTGCAACAGAGTGTGCTGATCAGGGGATTAGATGTGTAATGGCGCGGTTCCAATATGCAAGAGGGGATTATTTGACATGCCCCATGATTTGGGATGGAAATTCAGCAGGACGTTTCTCGTCTTCAGGCTGCTCTCCACAAGGCCAAATGCTGGAGCTGTGTCACCGCCACCCGTTCATTTGGCTCAGAGCGAACTGCTATGACCTGCTATTGGAGTTACTTTGGTAGCAGGGGTAACAGATTTGAGTTAAAGGTGCCAAATTTATCCCCTCCTAGTGACTCGCGGAAGATTGCTAGACTAACTTAGCAGTTGCATTGGCTCCCCAAAGCACACAAAGCAAAGGCATCAGCCCCTGCAGGGAACAGCAACAGCTGTGCATAGACTCTGCCTCCGCAGTTGCTGCCTGTGTTTCGTGCCTGAGGATTTCTGCTATCTGCAGCTTTGCGTTTTCCTGGTTTTATCACATCACTGTGCATCATGCCAGCATGGTCATAATCTGCCCTCCCCAGCCCTGGAATGAAGACCATCCTGATGGGGAAACACGCTGTGCCAAGCACCCCCTGGATTTCTTGTGCTGAGGGGAGAGGGCTGTGTCTCTGGCGTAAGATAAGAGATGCCCCAGGGAGGAAGCTGGCAAGAAAACTTGAGTGCTTCCAGGAAAAGCAGCTGTTGGGCCGAAGCCCTTGGAAATATTTCCAGGTCAATGCATGTCTTCTAGTGGAAAAGACAAGGCAGTTATGGGAGGATAAAGGAGGCGGACTCAAGGCATCGAGGTGGAGGGTTTTGGCCCGGCGAGGGCAATGGGCTCGTCGGGATGAGGAGGGACTGGTAGTGCAGAGGCTGCAGTGACCCTTGACGCTGACATCAAGCCACTACCAATTGTCCCCTGCTCCGCTGAGTGGCAGCCAATGCCTCACCAAAAACGGGAGGAAACACAGAAACCAGGCCAGCAAACGCTGAAGGAAGGACCGTTTTGGGGAGCAGGTGAGCTGGTGAGGATATAAACCACAGGTTGAGATGAGCTCTAAGCTGGGCGGTGTGGGTGCGCCAAGTTGACAGCTGTTATGGGGTATCATTGTGGGTCCAGGCACGAGGCTTAGACGTCGTTTAGAGCTGACCCTGATGGAAGTGGGGAGGGGGACATTCGAGCTGGGGAGTCAAAGGGTCAGATGCTACATCGCTGTCTCTTCTGTGCCGTTGGCTGCAGACACTGGCTTGCCTTGCCTTATGCTAGCCCAGTGGACCACCCAGGCTTGGGTGGACCATTGACCCATCAGCTTTGGGTTTGGGGAGTGTGAGTTCAGTTCTTTGTCTCACATCATTGCCCTGTGCCTCAGTTTCCCATCTGTGGAATGGGGGTGCAGAACACCTCATTCTTTCATAGTTTCATAGCTGGTCGGGTCGGA
>NW_017728907.1:48763210-48792964 GCF_001723895.1 Crocodylus porosus | reverse complement strand
GCAGCACCTTGCACTTGTCAGTGTTGAATCCCATCCTGTTCTCATCCGCCCACCCCTGTAACCTGTCCAGATCTAGTTGCAGCCTGTCCCTCCCTTCTCACGTGCTCACATCCCCCACATCTTAGTGTTGTCAGCAAATTTGCACAGGGTGCTATTTACCCCCTCGTCCAAGTCAGGGGGATGTTGTGAGGAGTACTGACGGTGACGTGCTTCTAGTGCTGGGGACATGGAGGTATCTGAGCTACGCAGATGGGTCACTCCTGACCATCCAAACACCCTCTATTGCAAGAGAGCTCAGGTAGTGTTTGTTTTTTTGCAGCCGACAGCCTTGCTGATAATGGGGGCTAAACAGAGGTTAGCCGGGGGCTTTAGCCGTGCCCAAGTCCTCCTTACTATGAGGATGTCCCCAGTCAGTTGGGCTCCAGGCCTAAAGCCTTGAGCCACCATGGTCTGCCCGTGCCCTTAGCAGTCCCACCTCGTGAACAGCAACCCCCCCAGACTGCCTCCTCTCTCCAGAGGTCCACCTGAGGTCAGACTCCACTATTTGGTCGGTCTGTTGTTGTTTCGGAGCTCAGAAATAGCTGTTTCTTTTGTGTGCCTTGGCCACCTAGGCTAGGGACACAGCCCAGAAAGGGAAGTGGGCATGTGGAAGATCTGGGCCAGAAGCATTGCTGGGCTGACCTGGTGGCTGGCCCATCAAACCTGCAGCCTCCCATCCTGTGGTCATCAGGCTTTTATCCAGCCCCTCGCTAGCACCATGGCTGACTCCTTGTACTTCAGAGGCCAAAGGGCCTCTCATGCACCCAGCCCACTGTGAAATATGGACCAGGGGAGGGATAATTAGATGCAACTTGGTTGAGCTTATCTTACCTGGCATGACCAGATGTGTTGTTGATAGTCAAGTAGCTATCCTACCTTCTTATAAGGTCTAGACTAGGGGTGGGCAATTATTTTGGCTGGAGGGCCACTTCAGGTATTTTGGTGAGGTGTTGCAGGCCAGGGCGAGGTACTGACATGGCCCGGCACGGTGTGGGGACTGGGGCAATTGATCCTATGCGCCCTATGCCCATTGCTGGGGGTGCCTGATGGAGGGGGTTGGCGGGGTCTTCATGGTCTAGACAGAGCTTTTGACTCAGTGACTTTCTGGGGGAATGAGATCCTCAGAGCAGATGGCAGGGAAAGCGATGAATAGGTTGCAAGACAATACGGTCCTTCATCTCTCCGTCTGAGCCTCTGTTGACGCAGCAAAGTGGACATGGGAGTGGAGCACACCCACGCTGACCTGGTTTAGCGAGCACAGATATCAGTTGCAAGGACCCAGGGACTTCCAAGCTTTGGGAACCAGCATTTGCTTCCATCTGACGTGTGGTCGAGTTGCTATTGTGGGCCCAAACCTCTGTTACCACCTCTTCGTGGTTATGATTACCAGGCTAGCTATCTCTTGGGGTGCTATCACACGCTGCAGTTGTCCCTCGGCATGGCCTCAACGCCAATAGGCATTACGCACACATGGCAGAAGGCAGACATGGGTTTGCAGTCATGACACGGCATACACGCCTCGTGCTGAGCTCCCAGAGCCTGGCACAACCATGAGAAAGTGGCACAGCTTGCACTGACTGTGATGGGAGTTGCCACCTCCCTTCGATGCCCGTGCTAGGGTTGATCTCCATGGACTATCTACCTGGTTCGAGCTGTGCTTATGATAGGCATCCACAGTTAACCCCGGTTTACATCCACCAGCACTGATTCCACTCCTGATTTTGGCCCCTAGGTATGTTTCAAAGGACTGTGTTGTTGCTCTTCCATTTCCTGCAAATCCTCAGATCAGCTGAGGATTTCCTCCTACCGATCAGCAGAAGTTTATCAAGGAGGGGTGCTGACCTCACTCAGGGATGCCATTAGCTGCCCTCTGTTTATTTGTCTGGACAGATGTGCAGAAAACCAAGAGACCATTATCTAAGGGAGCTTTCTACCGCAGGAGAGGAGCTGCTGTTGTTGAATCGCAGGCTGTGCTGCCAACCTTGAGCAAACATTTTACCATCCCATCCCCCCCTGCGCTAGTTGAGAAAAACACTGTGACTTCATCCAGGCTGTGACCCATTCATCGACCTTCCTTTGTGTCTTCCCTTTTTGCCTAGCAGCCTTTCCTTCCCGTGCCAGTGACACGATTTTAGGTCATTTTGAACCAGGTGCTTAGAAACTGTTGCTTTTCTTGCACACACAGTTCAATTCCCACTGAAGGGGAGTTTCTCCTTGGAGCTCAGGAGACTGGAGAGGTGTTTTGCTCTCAGTTTGGAGGGGGCCACAGTCAGAGTCCAGGTCGTATGCTTATAAAATGGTCAGAGGCAGCCTCCGGGTTGGGAAGTCGCAGCGTGCCATCTTCGGTTCCAGCTAGAGACAGCTGTCCTGCCATCCAGCTGTGCGACTGTGCATTTGTCATGTCCTGCCATCCAGCTGTGCTACTGTGCATTGCCTAATTCTGCTCCAGGTGCATCTGCAATTGTGTTGGTGGGTGATTCAATGGACCTAATACCACCTAACTTTCCTCAATAGACCGACTTCAAGGGACTTTTACAGAGGGGGAAACTGAGGCACAGAAAGAGAACAAGTGTCTTGTGCATAGGCACCCAGTGATAGAAGAGCGGTGCTTGCTTTGCCTCGATAGAGCACCCCCGCAGACCAGCGTGTCTGTAGGTGCCGATCTCTGCCAGTGACTCTGGGGAAGGGCTCTGCCAGAGGGAAGATAGGCATGACTGAAGTGGGCATGTTCAGTTTGCAGAAAAGGCAATTAAAAGGGGCCATGAGAGCAGTCGGCAAATACCTGAAGGGCTGCAATAGGAAGAGGGAAAGCACTTCTTGCCTCTTACTGCAGAGATCAGGCCACGCACCAACAGCTTGTAGTCGTAGGCAAAGTAAGTTTATGTTGCAAATCAGGAAAATTTCATTCAATGTTACAGCGATGAGGCAGTGGATCAAACTGCCCAGGGAAACTGTGGGATCTCCATCACCGGAGGCGTTCAAGAAGATGTTGGACAAGCATTGGTTAGGGATGCTCTGGGAGTGGCTGTGCCTGTGCTTCACTATGAGTATTTCCCATGCTTCTGGGCTTTACTGGTCATTGTGTGGGTCTGGGAAGGACATTTTCCCTCTCTTGCTGCTTCAAGTGTCAGGGTTTTTCTTCTTCATTTATCTTTAGCTTCCTCAGAAGCATTGGATGTTGGCAGCAGCCAAAGCTGAGGATTTTGACTGGGCCGTGCTTTGCTCGTACTGGGACTTAAACCCAGTGGTTTCTGGCTAAAGCGTTTTGCTCCTCTGCTTAAGATCAGGTTGTTCACCAGGGATCCTAGTTTTTTCCAATTTAAAAAAAAACAACCCAACTTTCAGTTTAAAAAGTACCTCCAAATCCACATTTTTCCATGATTAAAATGAAGTCTCCCTCTCTCTCTCTCTCTCTCAGCAGACAAGGTTCTTTGGGTGAATCTGATATCTTTTATTAGACCAACTTAAATAGATGGAAAAAAATGTTAGCTATTTAAGTTAGTCTAATAAAAGATATCAGATTCACCCAAAGAGCCTTGTTTGCCTATGTCCTTAGACCAACATGACTCTCACCTACACCCGTGTGTGTGTGTGTGTGTGTGTGTGTGCGTGTGCGTGTGCGTGTGCGTGTGCGTGTGTGTGTGTGTTAGTGGTGTTCCATTTAAAATCATGGGAAAATGTGGATTTAGGGTTAAATTTTTTTTAACTGAAAATTGAGGACTTTTTTTTTTTTAAATCAGAGAAACCCGGGATCCCTGCTGATCATCATATTTGGGGTCAGGAAGGAATTTTTACCCCATGGACAGATTGGTATGGACTGGGTTTGAGGGTTTTTTTGCCTTCATCCATAATGAGGAGCATGGCCTTCTTTCATCCCCCAAGCATGTTTTAAGAGCCTTCCTGGCAGCAGGGCTGTGGCCCCCTTGCCTTACCCACGGCAGGGTAGGCTGTCATGCCTTGTGCGTGTGTCAGGGCTGACTCCACGTGTAGTCCTGCTAAGAGGTTAGACAACGGATTTATATTGGATGGTTTGGATAGGAGCGATCCTGCCCCGGCCAGGGGGTTGGATCAGATGTGATCCCAGGAGGTCCCTTCCACCCGGTTCTCTGTGATGCCAAGATCTATTTTACAGCTAGTGCACAGAAAGCAGAGGTATGGAGAGGGGGAAGCTATCTCAGACCAAAGCCTAACCTGGGTTTAATGGTCCATCATGCTCGGCCACTTCCAAGGCTGTTTCATCTGTGAGTAACAGATTGAATTGCCAAGACTTGCGGCTCGCTTCCCCAGCTATCGGCCAGCACTTGTTAGGTTGTTCCTTGGGTATAAGCCCTCCTTCAGGGTTAAGTTTTCACCATAAGGCATGCTTTATGTTGGGTGGAAAAGCCAAAGGTAAAAGGATGTTCCTACAATGGGACAGAGTAGCGGGAGGCTTTGGACCGGTTTGCTGCTTTCTGCTTCATGCACAGCACATAGAGTCAGGACATTTTCCCCTCCCACTGTCCTTTTGGATGTTTGCACTGTTTTTGCCAAAGTGGATGCCAAAGTTTCAGAGCCACTCCCAGCCCTGCTGGAAAGGGTGGAGACAGGAGTTGATAGATTAGCTGTGACCCTGAAAAGCCCATTTACTGTTGTTTTTGAGCAGCGTGTGGAAATGGCAGCTGAGATCGGGAGGGGTGCATATTGTAACCCCCCCCGTACAGACAGGGATCGACACTCATCCAAGCCCGTTTGCGGATGCCAGAGCTAGGAACAGGCCCCTGATCAGTTGAGCCCTGTTGCAATGGCCTCAGTGACAGCCTGAAGTTCCCCCCACCCTCCATCTAGCAGGTCCTCAGCATGGCTGGTGCAACTCGGGAGGATTTAGCCCCGCGTCAGCTTTTGTGTCATCTTGCTGTGCTGCTGCGTCCCCCTCCATGCACCGCACAGCTTGCGGTCGGCTGGCTCCCCTCCAGCCTCACACCACCCCCGAAACTTGGAAGGGGATCACACTAAAAACAAGCAGGAGCGCGTACATTGCTAGCAGCAGAGTGTCGCGCCGAACCCACTGGCACCTCCTCTGACAGGTTTGTTATGCTAATAGACCCTCCGTAATCCTCTTTGCAACATCATAATCATTAGCGACGGATTATAACCTCCAAAAAACACTGCAGTTACTTCCTCCTTGGCAGGAGCTGGAGGGTGGCTGTTTTCTGGGAAGGAGAGATGAGGAGGGCAGCGAGTGCTCGGAGGCAGGTAGAGATGCCTGTACAAGGTGCTGACAACCAGTGCCTAAGAACGGGGCATGGTGTTGGCATGGTAGACATTGTTGGTGGTATTGTTGGTGTTCCCCGCAGTCCGGGGACTGGTGTGGGGTACTGCTGGCACCTTGTTCCTTCAATATCTAGAGGAAACCTGCTGATTTCATAGAGCCTGAAAATCCTAGGTGGACAAGGATGGCTCCATGGGTCAGGCGCTGACATGGGAGCCTGGAATCCATGGTCCTGTCCCCTGCCGCGAGGACCACAGACTTCCTCTGGGAGCTCAGACAAGTCTCTTGGCATGTGCATGGTCTCTGCAAAGAGGTGCCCAGTATAACTTAGCCTGGCGGGGGTAGTCGTGCCAGCCTCAGCAATCTTTAATCCCTGCCCTTGGATGGAGGGGAGGCCTAGGGACAGTGCCAGGGGGTGCATCCTCCCTATCTGCAAACCTAGAAATGTGGGGTTGGGTCAGCCCTCTCTGCAGCCACTCTGGAGACATTGCCCCGTGGTAGAGAGCAGGCATTGTGGGCGACCCCAGGGCAACTACGTTGGCTCAGGTCCAGCGTGTGCAAGTGGGAGTGGGTGGGTGGGGGTGTGCCCAAGAGTGTGCAACTGCAGCGCTGTCCCGGGGGACCACCCGACAATTCAGCTGGTGGACTTGCAGGGAGATTTGCTAGGTTACTACCCTCATTCCTGGACGGTTCTTTACCTCTAGGGTACGCTGAAGGAAATCAAGAGGGGTTCAGCTACAACAGCAATGAGTGTGTGCCCTAGACACAGAAGAGGCAATGGGACCTACATTGGACTGGAAGGGGCCTGCTGGTACAGCATCACTTGTGTATGTTGCACATATGCAAGTGGGAAGGGAATGAGATGTTGAGATGCTGCTGGGTTTTCTACACCTTGAAATATAGAGGCAGGGAGCCTCTGGGAGGCAGCCGTCCCACTCTTTTCCCTGATAGGATGCAGAACTCTCTTCGTCCCTCGGGGAAAGTTTATATTTGAATATATGGACAAAAGAACTGCTGTACCAGGTCAGGCCAAGCATCCACTGAGGCCCATCTCCTAAACAGTAGCAAGTAGTGGATGCTTTAGGAAAACTGTAATAAATGGAGCACGTGCAGAATGATCCACCTCATGTCAGAGCTGGAGTCATAGCGTTTGGGGATGTCCTGAGCCTGAGGTCACACCACCGACAGTTGTGGGATGGACCTGTCCTCCCTAGATTTGTCTAATCTCTTTTGGTTTTGAAATCTGTGTACTGCTGCATGCTAAATCTGTGGGCCTCCTTAAGAGAAAGGGGATTACATTCCTGGCTTCCTCAACATACTGCGACAAGGAGTTCCCTGAGTTTCATAGTTGTTCATAGGGGCTGGAAGGGCCCTTACAGATCAGATCATTGGGGGGTTTTATGCATAGTGTAAAAGAGGGACGTCTTGTATTAGTTTTAAACCCACCACCTCATCACGTTATTGGCTGCCTGTAGTTTTTGTATTACGAGTCATAGTGTGAAAATTTGTATTATGATAACAGTTCCCCATTCACTCTTTCCACTCCATTCATACTTGCGTAGACCTCCTTCGTAGGACCCCATCAGTCGTCTCTTTTCTAAGCTGAAGAGTCTCTGCCATTTCCATCTCCCCTCCTAGGGAAGCTGTTTCACCCCCCATCTTTATTGCCCTTCTCTGTGCCTTGTCTACATCAGGGCAGGGGGTCGGACCTACTGAGGTCCCTTCCAGCCTAACATCTATGAATCTACTATACCTGTTTTGAGATGGGGGAACCAGAACTACACACAGTATCTAAGATAAGGGGGCACCATGGATATCTATAATGGCATAATAATGCTTTCCGTTGTTTTGCTGTGCACGGTGCTGTACACCGGTGCAATGGAAAGACACAGGGGGGATTTGCTTTCTTTGTGTACACGGAGAATGCAACACTAGGGATGGGCGTGAGATGCAGAATTTGGGGGCAGGTTGTGATCCCGTTGAGGTGAGGAGGCCATCAAGCTCAGGGGTTTGGGTTTTGTCTGGGCTCTAATGGAAAACGACATAGAGGAGCAAGGTGACCGGTAGGGAGGGATCAGCTGATTGTCCCCGTGTTGAGCTGAGGAGGCTGCAGTCTAGGGCTGTTGTTCTGGAAAGCTCTGCCCTGCCACCCCCGGCCTCCTGCTGAGCCAAGCTAAAGACCATCGGGCTTTCCCGTTATGTTGCCTTCCTTGGAGGGTGCTATTGTAGTGATGTTTGAGAGCCTGTTGGGGTAGAGGTGCTTCATGTCAACCTCACCTTCCTGGGCTGGCTGGGACTTCAAGGCTAAGAGCTGGTCAGGTAAGAGCCCAGCTCAGCTGGCATGTGTCCTAGGGTATGGCCCAGGCTTCAAGATTGGGTGCAGTTCCCCAACTCTATGACAGACAATGAAGCCTTGGGTAATTCCCCAGAAAACTGCTAATTTGCAGAATCATAGAAAACGAGGGTTGGAAGGGACCTCAGGAGGTCACACCTCATCCAACCTACCCATCCCCAACTAGATCATCCCAGCCAAGGCTTTGTCTATCCGGACCTTAAAAACCCCCAAGGATGGAGATTGCACCACCTCTCTAGGTAACTTGTTCCAGTGCTTCACTTATTGAGAAAGTTTTTCTTAGTATCTACCCTCAACTTCCCTTGCTGCAGCTTGAGCCCATTGCTCCTTGTCCTGTCATCCGCCCCTACTGAGAACAGTCCAGCTCCAGCCTCTTTGCAGCCCCTGGCAGGGAGTTGAAGGCTGCTATCAAATCCCCTGTCAAACTTTTCTTCTCAAGACTAAAAAAAGCCCAGGTCTTCTAAAACTAAATAATCTCCAAACTAAATAATTCTTCTGCACTTCCTCATGGGGTACCCAGCTAATCCTCAAGAGGTGAGTTGGACAAAGCATTTTCATTAGCCAAAAAGTCCTTTCAGTTTTGGGCTGATTGAAGCATTAAGCAAACGCATGTCAGATTTAGCAATTTATTCCAACTGAACGGGGGACGCCTGTGTTTTATCAGCATTTCCAAAAATGAAATGTTTGGATTTTTCAAGGGCAGAATGATGTTTCGGTCGCAGTTGATCTCATGTTCATGGAAAGAATGAACAAGGGGTTGTGTTTTGGGCCACGCAAAATGCTGTGTTTGATCCAAAAGGAGTGTTTTGTTGAAAACAGGGGGGTGGGAAAACTAAACAATTTATAAATTAAAAAATATATATATATTTGATGTCATCCCTGAATGGAATTTGTTTGCTCACTGAACCGGAGTCAGTTATTTGCAGAGACATTGTCCCAATGCAGTTGGGACACAGCTTTCCGGGTGGACTGCAGTAGGGCTGTTAGACTTATATTTGTTGGCTCTGGATTTAGGACCCAGACCGACCACGATTATTTCCCATTCAATAATAGGCAAATGTGTTGATACACCGTGATAACAGAAAAGAAGCAATACAAACAATCCAGCAATTCTGTATGTCTACCAAATCCTAGGGCTGTCATCAGAGTCGAAGTACATCTGCCCAGGATGCAGTCTTCACTTGGAGGCTGTTTCTTAGGTCAGTGGCCTGGAGGTGGGATACCGACGCCCACACCACCCCCTTCGGAGGGGTGGATGAGACGAGCTGGTAGTATGCCCTCTGTCCGTGGTGGCCTCTGGGACCCTTCCCAGGGGCCCCTCTTGGGGAGGAGGAGGAGGGAAGGACGAGACAAAAGCAGGGACCCTTTATTACTCTCAAGTCTCTGCCTTTTTATTCTCCATGACTCTTGACGACTCTTCATCCGTGGCTATCTCTGGCTGGTGTCTCTCTGTGCTCACACATCCACATAGCCTTCTGGGCCTTTTCCTAATCTGGTCCATTCCCCCGAAACAGGAACTATGGGGCCCCTGCTCTGCGCCTTGTTAGCTGGTGTCTTTTTTATCTCATGTTATGGATGGTATAGCACGTACTCCTGTTCCTAGCCTTTGTGTCCATTAGCCTTGTTGTGTTAGACAGCCTGTCTTCTTCCAAGTCTGTATGGAGCTGTGTGTGTGCGCCTTAGACCCAAGCTCTTTAGAAATCAATTAACCCCGCTGCCTATCTTGAACCCTTCTAATGCTTAGCTAGATAGATGGATACGTGCGTATCTATCCATCCAGAGATGGATACGTGCGTATCTATCTATTTATTGACTGATAGATAGATATATGCATATCAATTGATCGATCGATAGCTAGCTAGCTAGCTAGATATACACACACACCTATAAGCCAATTCCCCAAAAACAAACCTTAACATACCATTTCTAAGTCAACAGTATTCAGCTGCTTTAAGCCAAGCACAGATTTAGGAGCTGGGTTGGGACTAGGATGATCAGCATAATACAAAATGACGCTCTAAGGGCTTGTTAGTCTGCTTTCATGCTGGGGCAGGGAATATCACCATGCCTTGCTCCCTCCCTCCCATCCATCCTTGCTGGATCCTGGAAATGAGGCAATGCTGTTTCCTCAGAGCAGCCCTGAGTATGTTCGAGAAACCACATCCCAGCTGGGGAGCCTGACACGGTGCAGAGGCGTGTTGGCCAAGCCTGGGGCTACCGCGCTGATGAGGGCGGTAAATGAACGTAGAACGGAGGGAGCTAAAAGTGACGTCTGCTACCCTTTTCTCCGCAGCCGCGAGAAGGCTCCAGCCATGGATGCAAGGACTCATCGCGGTGGCTGTTTTCTTAGTGCTGGTGGCGATTGCTTTTGTGGTGAATCGATACTGGTGCCAGGAGAAAGAGTAAGTGTGCTTCCTTGGTGGGAACTTGGCCACGGTTGATTTGGCGTCACTACTGTCAACGCCCCTCCACACAAGTCTCTCCCGACGACCCGGGTGAGTTCTGCGGAGGCTGCATACCAGAGTTAATGACCAGCATTTGATGCGTATAGGGAAGTCAAATGTATTGGAAACTCCTTGATATTATTTCCTGTACTCACACGCACCCTTTCCCCAAAAATCGGCCCTTCAAAACTGGGGCCTGTGTCTATGCTGGAAGGGAGGAATCGAAGCATGGAGACACTATAGTATAGCTGCTGTGCTTCTCCCTCCCCTTCCAGCCTCAGGGAGAAAATTCACCCTTCAGGATCAGAGCTGCCAGTGTTAACTCTGTCACAGACGCAGGTGAATTGGCAGTAGTGGTGCCAAAAGCTGCTGCCAATTTGCCAGCAGCGATGAGAAGGATAACATTTCAGCACGGATGCTCAGGATTCAGCCGTGACTCTGGCAAACTCCCTCTGCTTATTTCCCCGCTCCCTCATTCTGCCTACCCCACACAAGTTGCGGGTCTTATTTTGAGGTCTGTGGCATGCCAGACAATACGGTACTTACAAACACAAGCACGGTCACACCCCACCCTCGTCATGACCTAGCCTTGTGCCACTTATACCCCCTGACCCAGCCGGGGAAAGGCACGTGAAGGCCCTAATTATACTGCAACGTGGAAGCAGCCAATGGCCAAGCTTGAAACTCAGATTTTCAGCTGAGCAGAGGCAGGACAGGGCCAAGCAGAGCAGCTGTTGGACACTTGCTGCAAGCACCCGTTTGCACTGCTTTTGGTAGGTTTGAGCACTTACCCTAACCCGAACCCAACTCCTTCCTAGCAATGTAAGGTGCTCTTGATAGGACGGGTCTGCTCTGCTGCTAAAATCCACCTGCCAGGGCTCAGAGGAAGGTTAGAGAGGAGAGAAGCCCATTTTAATTCACTTGGCCTCCCTTCGGAAGAGACACTGCTGAAGCTTAGCAACCTGGAGTTGTTCCAAGCCCGATTTCCTCCCGTCCACAGCGGTTATCAACTTACGTCCCTGCCTGTCCATGCCTTCCCATCCCTTGCGCATGTCCTGGTCATCGCTCTCTAGCAAGCACCGGAGGAATCGGTGCCCCATATACCATGAGGACCTAAACCAGCACACAGAAGCCAACCCCCACCGAGCACTGGGTGGGATTCAGATTGAGGATCTGCTTTCAGAGACGAAAAGCTTGGCTTGGATCGAACTGTGAACCAGGCTTTGATCTAATTGCTACTCGCGACTTCCGCTTTGAATTGACGTGCAAACTCCTGCGGTTGCTGGGTGTGTGCGTATCGGCATGCACACACATGCACATGCTCTCCGAACAGACTGACTCCAGGTCACCAGCCACATGAGAGTGAAACAAAGAACATTGCAAAGTGTTTTGCAATGGGCTGTTGCAAGGCAGACTGGACAAACCAGTTAGCAGGAGCAGACACTTCGGATGACAGATTAGTTTTACTGAACGCCGTAGGCTTGCATCACACGTCACTGGCATCGGGGAGGGCTGCTACAGGAATACAGGCTTTGCCACTGTACATAGTGTCACCTGGACACAAAGGGTAGGTAGACTAAATAGAAAGCCCTTAAAAGTCCAACCATTCCTAGCAAAACGTGACAACCCCACTGGGAGTTTGCCTGTATAGGGACTCCTGAGCCATAGCTATTAACAGCCTGTGCCTGAGTCCAGTTGCAGTGTTTGGAGGGTTTTGCTATAGCCCTGGAGATGTGGAGTTCAAGCTGTACCCTCATCTCACAAAAAGCTGCCTTCTTCCTTAGCAGACCTGGCGAGGCAAAGGGCAGGAGATTATGGCGCTACAGGCTCTTCCTTAGTTTTCTTAGTCTTTCTTAGTTTTGGGAGGACACTTGACTCTCCTTAAATGCAGCAGTAGACTCTACTCATGGGAAGTGCAGTGCGTGTGTGTTATGCATCCCCCTCTCTACTCTCTCCAGAGAGGAGCCCATGCCAAGGAGCTTTACCTGGAGGTTTTAGCTCTGGAGCTCCCTGCTTACATCCCCGAGCTGTTGGCAAAGGGACCTTGGCGGCCTCTTTCCATGGCTGGTTCTCAAGCTCCCTCCTTCTCCATCCCTGCAAAGGCATTGCCTATCGAGGCCTTAACTCCCATTGGGTTGAACGGAGCTGATGGGGATCGGCGACTTCCACAGAAACACCTTGGAGAATCTGGGCCCCGGTAATCTTAAGGAGACAACTTGTCCCATAATCCTTTGCATTGGCTACTGCTGCAAAACCTTCTGGAGAAGCACTCAGGGCCCATGGCCAGGGCTCTGGTCTGTGACTGGGATGAACAAGGGGAGGGCTGGGGGGAGATGCCGAGATGCATCCTGCCCTGGAAAGGGAGGTAGCGTACCGGGAATAGCTGCTGTGGAGTCATCTGCAGATGGGATCCCCCTTTTTTCCGATGGCAGCTCCCCCCTGCAGTCAAACCATTGCCTTCTCCTAATATTCTGGGTTCCCAGAGGAAGGGCAAGCTCCAAAAGACCACACGGGAGGCCAACCATGCAGATGGACCCCAGCCTGATCTGCCAACTTGAGCGCGCTCTTCCCCTCACTCCTGAAAGCTCCAGGCTTGTTTCACCATTGATTTCCCACCTGGATCATAGATTCCTCCAGGGTTTTGTGGGCAGAGGACCTGCTTGCCTCAGTTTCCCCATCTGCCAAAAGCGGCTGAAAAGCGGTCAGCAAGCACTCGGAGAAAACAGAGCGGTTCCTCGGGTGGTGCCCAGGATCGCAGCACTCCCCCGACTTCAGTGGAGCTATAAAAATTTATACCAGTTGATGCTCTTCCTTCCCAGTCCGCAGCACCCTGTTGCCTGAACCACCTTAAGGAGGAAAGGGAGGCAGTGTGCACCAATGAATGGCTCACAATGGGAGTCAGTGGTCCACCCAGCTCTTTCTCCGGCCCCAGAAGAGGCATTAGGCTTCTGGGAAGCCCTTTCACATACACATGGGATGACTTGAGGTAGCTTAGTCTAGTGGAGGTCTCCAGAGACCCAGGCACAGTTTGGTTGACCTTCACACCAACTCACTTTGGACAAGTCCACCACTTGCCGTCACAGCGGGGGACACCAGCATTGACCTGCTTTCGAAAAAAAGCTTTAAGACGCATGCTGCAGGAATGATTATTAGAAACTTGAGTACACATTCAGTGGGTGTTGCAGGAACCAACTCTTGAGTTTTCCCCGCCCCTTGTTATGAATCACCAGATTCATGAAAGAGCAGGGCAGAGTAAAGAAAAACCCTTGAACTTAATGGCAGAGCATTGAGGAGCAACTTGTGACTGAACAAGGGAGACCCTCCTAGATAAAAAGCCACTCCTGAGTCTCTTTGCAGGTTTCCAGGCCAAAAGGAGTCTTATGATCAGGCCACAGACTGTTTAAAGAAAGGGGAATTAATGCCTGGGTATGTCTACATTGCAGATGGCAGTGCAGTATAGAACAAATAAAGCTAGCTTTAAATGAATTAATTTAAGGTAGTTTAGTGTAGTTGTGTTAGCTGGGAGCTCCGTGTGGACTAATTCAGCCTCATTCTTTTTTAAAGCTAATTTGGTTACCTCTGTAAGTATCCATCTCTCTGCTTTTGTGAGCTACTTACCCAAAACCAGGGCTGCAGGTTGTAGCTGTGTTGGTTGAAGGACACAGGAAGACAAGGTTCTTTGGGTAAATCCAGTATCTTGTATTAGACCAATTTAAATAGTTGGAAATTTTTTTTCTGCATGGCTTTCTTATATGCATACCAGCCTCTGGCTTCTTTACTATGCATCCCAGCCAGGAAGAGCACACACCAACTGCAGAGACTTCCTCAGCCTGACAAAGGGTATTTATACCCAGAAGCTTGCTGAGAAGAATTTTTCCAATAATTTGAGTTGGTCCCAGAAAAGATATCAGATTTGCCCAGAACCAAAAATTCAAAGGGTTTGATAACACCTGGGAATTCGTGGTGAGATGATGATTACAGAGGATGAAATTATTTGCTCTGTTGCTTCGTCCCTAGCTGTGTGCATTGGGTCATGCGGTTAGCAGCATTTCTGTTGCATCTAAACTGCTCTAACTGTGCTTCTTGTGCAGCGAAAGCATGGAGTCGGTGGTCACCATCGGAAACAAGCCGGACCCCGTCGTATCCAATGGGCACGAGGGGAAGTACTCCTCAAACGTGGCTGATTTCAGGTGATGGAGCCATTCACGAGCTTTCTAGTTCTGTGACCCAACGGGTCCCATTTTGTGTTGGGTCAGTGGGGTGGAGGGAGGGTCAGAAATGACTTTCTGGCATCTTTACACCATCCAGATTCTGGGTACCAGGGATCAGAATGGTCTCTGGTTGTATGTCTAGAGCAACCTCCTCATGTGCTAGGGACCTAGCTCCTTCCACTTTCCTCCATAACCCTCCTTCCCCTCATCTGTGTCCCCTGTATGGCCCCCATAACACATGAGAGATGAGAGGGTTGTTCCTAGTACCTCTATATGCATCTGAAGAAACAAGCTCAGGCTCACAACAGCTTATGCTTTACATGTCTGATTTAGTCTATAAGGTTGGTCTACAAGGTTAGTTTATAAGTCTATAAAAAGTTAGTCTATAAAGTTTGTCTATAGTCTGTAAGGTTAGTCTATAAGACTTCAGACTAATACCACCTCCCCCTGCTCCCTGAATGCAAAAGACAGGGAAGGGAGGGTGGGAGGGGATAGGAGGCAAGTGCCGGGGGAGGGATGGGGTCCCTTCTGAGCAAGGCAAACATGCAATAAAGCTGTAGGGACAAAGGGGTCACAAAACATAATCCATGCAATGGGATAAGACTCTGGACCCTGTGTTTAGACCAGACCGAATCCAGTCTGTGGATGATTTCTTGCTCTGCAATTTCATGATCAAGTTGGCTTTTAAAGTGTTGCTGCAGAAGACCAGCTACTATGAGCTCAGTGATGGTATGTCCAGGGAAGCTGAAGTGTCCTGCCATCGTCTTGTGTGTGCTCTTGGATTGGATGTATTAATCCAGTTTCACTCCTGTTTCTAGCCAGTTTAGCATTCTAGGGCCGTTCTTATTTTTGCAAACCGAGGCCCTGATCCTACAAGATGCATGCACCTAATACAGCCGTATGAGACTGAATGCACACCTACACTTATCTGATTTTGGAAGCCAAGCAGTCACAGGTTTGACTAGTACTTGGATAGGAGCCCAGCCTTGAATCCTGGGTGCTGTAGGCAGCACTTACATACCTGCTGTGCTTTAAGCACAGTGAAGCATCAAAGTAAAATGGACACATCAGTCTTTGCAAGATCGGGGCCTTTAAGCTTCCTATTGCATCAGTAATTGCCAATGAAATGCTAGCATTGTTGGCAGTATTAGTCCATGCATGGATGGAGCAGAGGCATTTTGCCCTACCTTTCCTAAAGATCTACCCTAAATAGAGCAATAGGAAAGTCCCGACTCCGGCTTCCAGAATCTAGCAGCCCAGGTACGATGACCCATAGCCACGTAGTATTAAAACCAGCCAAGCTGGTCCCTTCCAGCCCCCATGAAATTATGAAGAGACAGCAGTCGTTCTTCTGCACGCTGGCCACTTCATCACAGACTAGTATGGGTCGCCCCCCTCTCTCTGTTTAAACCGGGGCCCGTTCAGTTATAGACCTGACTGAAAGACCTTTGCTCGCAGGCTTCATAACTGACCACTGTTCCCTAATATTTCAGATCCCGAGAGAACGAGCACGCCTACGAAAACGTCATCGAATACAATGAGAAAGTCCTCACCACTGCGATGTAGCGACTGCCTTTGAGGATCGCTCCATCTTCACCACCTCCACCAAACCCTAACTCTCCTCCTCTCGTTGCGAGGATCCAACCACCCCCCCGGGCAGATGAAGATCGCTCCGATGAACCATCCACGTAGCCCCTTTCTCTTTCTCTTCCTTGTGTGAAACCTCTGCTACACGGGACAACTTGGTGTGGACCTCGTTGGGAGTCCTGCTGCCTGCCAGTGACAGGAATGGTGGGGCAGCCTCCGGATGGGACACCGTCCTTGCTGCAACCAGTGCCTGGGTGGCAGGGACATTAGCTAGCTTGGGCTGCTTCTCCCTCTTCCCTCCAGGCGCAGTGAGGTGTGGAAGGAGTCTTTGCTAAACCTACTCCCAAGATAACAGCTGGCACCTCAAGACCAACGCAGAGGGAGAAGTGGCATGGCTGCCACATGCCCACCCCTTCACAGCTAGAAGCAAAGACCAGTCAGTTTTGCAATTACAGGCTGGCTCCTGTGGCACGCACTCTGGAGGTTTTTACCTGGCCCCATGTGTATGAAACCCCCCAGCCTTCTTGCTTCCCCCCGCCATTCCTTGTTATCATCTGCGGCTGGGCTAATAGCCTTTCTATGAATAGCCAATCTTGATATCTGAGCCAAATGAGCTAATGGTGTCTTTCCCAGACACACTTATTCCCCACTCCTGGAGCTAGTTATTTATTGAGTGAAAGATCTGCGCATCCTCTTGTTGGCAATCATATCATTTCTCTCTGCTGGTGAACAACAAAAATAGCCAAGCGATTGAATCTGCCGTAGCAGGAATCTGCTCCTTAGTACATATTTTTTCCTCGTGAGCAATAAAGAGAATTATTCTCAAATGTTGTGATGGCCGGTGAGGCGTAATGAATTGGGTGCCCTGACAGTTAGGGGCTTTTGTGGGCAGGAAACAGGTGCCTATTTAATGGGAAATAACGATAGTCTCAGCAATCTTCTGAATGGGCCAGGCCTAGTCTGCCTCCAGGCTGGGATCTGAGCAGGGTATGGATGGAGGTCAGCTCTCACCTCTGATCAGCCCGTGTTGCTACCTACTATCACCGGCTTGGGGACTGGACACGGGCACCTCCGTATTTTCCACCGATGCTGTTGCTCATCTGTGTGACGTCCCCTCGCTGTATCGGCCAAGCGACTTCACTGCTCCCCTTCACATCCTTCCTTCAAGCTCCTCTTGATACTTATAGAGAAGTAAACGGCGGGCCGGCTGCTGAGACCACATTGACCAGTATGGTCCCTGTGTTTCCTTGTATTCCCTCACTGGCTCATTTCCACCCATCTCACTTGGATTAGAAGCCCTTTGGGCCCTTGTGTTCTTGGTTTGTACAGGGCCTAGCACAGCAGGATCCAAGACTACAGCTCCTAGCCAATACATGAATGCCAGCCATACTTCTCTATAAGCATCAAGACTACAGCTCCTAGCTAATACATGAATGCCAACCGTATTAACTGTAACCTTCTAGTTACCAGAACTCACGGTAGAAGTGATATCTTTTATTAAACCAAATAGTTTTTTTCACCAAAAAAATTACTTGCAAGCTTTTGGGCACAAGCACCCTTTTTCAGGCATAGGAGAAAAGACTGTAAATGTTCTCCCGGGTAGAAATGAAAGTTCATTTTGCATGGGAATGGATAACTTGTTAGTTATAGCACTTGAGTGAGACTGGGTTTAACTTCTGGCTTTGATTTCAGTCATGGCCCTTTGGGCCAGATGTTTGATTTCGATTTCGCCAGGAGTTAAGCACCTATGTACCCATAAAAATCTTCCCCTTTGTCTTCCCATGCCTCAGTTGTCCATCTGCAGAACAGGCATAAGACCCTTTTCCTTTCCCCACTGCTTGTTTTGCCCCTTTAGACAGGAGGCATTTTGGAGGGGCAGGCAAGGGCTGTGCCTGTGTTTCTATAGCACCCTGCTCAATAAAACTTGGCCTCTTTCCATGTCTAGATTCCTCTGTGCTACGATTGGTAAGAAGAGCCCCCATATTACACACCATCCTGTAGGACTTCAGCTGCAGTGCAAGGTCTGGTAGTAAGCTCAGCTCAAAGCAAGAGCAAAATCCAGGTGTGTTGTAAGATCCCATGACCACCCCACTCTCCAGAAGTAAAATATTACCAAGAAACATGCAGCTAAGTAAAGGATCATTGGGTTTTTGGCATCAAAAGAGCAAAGTATCACTCCATTTTTAACAGTCATTGGTTTTATCAGAGTAGGTCTGGCCAGAATACCACGAGGTTTGCACAGCGATGAACAAAAGTGACTACTACTACTAATTATAATAAGCAGGTACACATTTTTTTATACCTCAAGGGACTCTGAGACTGATATTGGAAGAGATCTGGCAGGGAGGAAAGGTCTCAGGTGGGATGAGGGAAGGAAAATAGGGTTATAGTTCATCATGGCCCATCTCCCTGATTTATAGACAGAAAGGATTGTTATGCCCCTTTATAAATCCACGGTGAATAGTGTTCCCCGTTCTGGCCCTGCACACTTCAGAAAGGATGTAGAAGAACTGAAGAAGGTGCAGAGGATAGCAACAAGGATGGTTAGCAATATGGGGGGGGGGGCTCCATATGCCAGCAAAATACCTCTCCCACCAGCCTGCAGCAAATTTCTGTCCTGTTGCTCAATGCAAATAGGGGCAGGGCTGAACCCACTCCCTCCAAGGGAAAAGGAAAGATTCCAGAGACTTTCCTTGAGGGCTGGAGGGATCCTCGCAACTGAGCTGTTTATTAACCAGGTCTCTAATTCGTCCTTAAGAGATGCTGACTCTGCAGCTTTGCTAAAAGTCAAGGCTATTCTTCAGTTACTTATTTGGGGAAAACAACGGCATCCAACTGCGATTGCACAATGTGCTCAGGACAGGACAGGACAGCACAGCGTGTTTCACCTCACATACACCAATGCCCCTGCATCACCTTTCTCAGGAAGAGAAGCGTTTACAGAGCACAGCCTTTCCCCTCCCAACACAGAGCAAGTCCCTCCCTTGGCTACCTTTAAACACCTGACTCTTTTGTGCCAACAGCCAGCAACTCTAAGGCTATCCAGGTGCCTCATTCCTATCTTGGTGCCCAAATGCTTGCAAAGAACAATTTTTCAAGTGATAAAAGAGATCACATCTACCTGCCCCCCCAGAAAACCTTGTCTGCCTCATTCCCATGGAAAGCCACCAAATGCTGCTGAGACTCCTTCCCCCCTCCAGCAGCACAGGGAGGGTTAATAGGCTCTGCTCCCGCAGAACAGCTCAACCAGGCCTTGCTCTTAATCAGGTGCTGATTTAGAGCCCCATCTAGGTGGTTTTGGAGGGTGGAGGCTGTGGTTCTGCTCAGCTGAAAGCAACTTGGTCATTAAGGAAGAGCTTTAAGGGAGGGCTTTTGGGAAGGCTCTGGTTTGGTGTGGGGCTGGGAGAAGAGGGCTTGGTTTGGAGGGGTGTGTTGTTAGAGTAATAGTAATTTGTAGGGATCCCAGATACAGGGCAGCACCACATTGCGCTGTAGCAGTATGAAACAAATAGGGATGATAGAAAAGTATGAAAATATATAGAGAGATCACCACTCCACAGGGAAGTGCAAGGAGAAAGCTGGGGTTTTCTAGTGGTTACAGACTTGACCCAGTGGAGCTTGGCTGATTATTGAGCTCTAGTTTCAAGGAATCCTTTGAGTTGGCTTTTTGTTTTTGTTTTATTTTTTTCAAATGCACTAATTTTGCACTAAGAACAACTTCAGGGTCTTTTGCTTGTCCGTATCTAGTCCTCGTCTATTAACAGCCATTTCTTCCTAGCCTTAAAAATCCTGATAACTTTTCTTCTGGTTGAAGAGGTGAAAGTGCTCACCTGCTTGCATTGGCTTCTTCCCCAGGCTAATCATTTTTGCCTTTTGTGAGCCACTCTGCCATTCTCCAAGCTCTTGGCTGTGGGTGGGTGCTGACTATGCTAGGAGCTGCACATATGGAGAGCCCATACCTCTTTTGAAGTCCCTGGTGCCTTTGGGTACGCTGGTCTGCATAACTCACTTTAGGTCACTTATTCTGGGTGAAAAAGGAAACCATGAAGGAAAATGCACATGCATTATTTGCAAGGAATTGAGGTAGGGAGGATGTAGAAGTCTGAATCTCCTTTTCCACTAAAGGCAAGAGGCAGGCCAGAACTGTAAAATTAATATCCTGATCCAAATAGCTTTATGGCTTAAAGGATGTCTGAAGGCTTGGCTCCATCTCTGCCAGGGCTAAGGCAGAACTTTCTAAGGACAAAAGCAAGTCACACATTAGCATCTGTTTCTATTAGTCAGTTCTAGGCTGATTTAAAATATTGGTTTAATGAAGAGCAGGACTGATTAATCTGAAGCCTTAGAAAAGCAACCAAATCATCTGGCTTCCTAGGTTTACAACATCCTACGGCTAGAGCAAGGGGCAAGAGGGTAGGATTGCTGGGTTCAGCCCTGGCACTGACCTGTTTGACTTTGAACCAATTGCTTAACTTTTCTATGCCTCAGTTTGCCCATCTGTAAAATGGGGATAATAATGACCTTATGAGGATACCGACTAAATGAGTCGCTAAGAGACAGATCCTATTCTCAGTTACACTGCTACAAACCTAGACACACTCTGTTAAATGGAAAGTGCCTTGGGGAACTGGAGTTGTAGAAATGCCAGTTAATGAGTAGACTAAGACTATAGAGATCATAGACTGTTCATAGCCCAGCACTGGAAAGCAGTAAGGCTATTCCAACTCCAGAAGGCTAGGTGAAGGGGGGAGAATGATGCCAAATGAGTGCAGTTTTTAGTGCATTGATCCCTGCTGTGGACAAATAATAAACCTGAAATCAGTTCCTGTTTTCTTCCTCCAACATACTCCTAACATTGCAACTGGAACCAGCTCCTCTTGGAGTCTGGAAATGAGCAGCTGGCCACCGGAAACCCAGAGACCCGAATCCAGTCTGACCCCTTGGCATAGCCAGCGTCAAAGCACTAGCTCTGCTTGTAACCGTATTGCACTTAGGGGAGCACCTTTTCCCTGTGAATCTTAACATTTTTACTCCTTCTTGTGTTTCTTGCTTTAAGTAATAGCCAAGAGCTTTGGACAGGTTCAACTCTCCAGCTTCAGGGTATAAGTCACCTTCAGTGCTCAGGGGGGCAGCTTTTTTTCCCCTTGTTTCCCCTGTATTTTGTAGGTGGCTTGTTTTTTTGCATTTCCTCTGACAGCTGGATTTCGGCCCCATCAGAGGAGATGCTGGGTCTGATGGGCAGCTGTAGCCTGGTATTTCCCATTTCACTTTCATAAACACTGATGAAGCTTCCCAGCACTGCGGCCAGGCAGATAAGCATTCTCACTAGGCAGAAAAGCTCAGGTGAAATGCACCTGTTAAGTGACTTGCCTGGGGCCACATAGTGAGTCTGTGGCAGAGATGGGAACAGACTTCCCATGCAGTGTCAAGTGTCCTGTCCCCGTGGTTGGGGTTTTTGTTGTTGTTCTCAAGAGCTCCCAGCTGTCCTGCAGCCTCAGCATTGTACATGGATTTCAAAGCCATAGATCCTGAGAGTTTGCTAGTAATTGCTCACTCAGCAGCATTTAACTAGGATTAGACATTTAACACTTCCCCTGCGTAAGCATTTCAGCCCACGTGGTGGGGGAGGAGGGGAGGTCTTAGTGAGGATGAAAGACCATTGGGGGTTGCAAAGCAACTTTAAACGTCATCCTGTAATGAATTACACCAACCGTTGTTTGTCTTTGCCCACCCGGTCTGATCCAAGGCCCGGTCTTTGTGTGTCTGCAGATCTGTAATTGTTCCATTAACCATTATGCTCCTTGGACACCGAATGAAACAGAAGCGGGTGTCATTAGGAGCAAAAGTCCAGTGCCAACAAAAGGCAAGTGACAGCTTGGCCTGGCATGAGTTGGTTCACACTGCTTGTGTAGCTGTTATATGAGAGAAATCACAGGGCACAATTCCCCTGCAGAGCCCAGGAAACCAAAATGAGTGGGGGTGGGGGGGGGGTCTCATCTTTCTCTGTACCTTTAGTGAGTCTTTACTGGCTCACGTCGCTGGTAGCTGGGGTGTCTACAATGCTTTGAATAATCTGCAGCAGGGCATCCAGCTTCTTTGTCCCAGTGGGCTGGTCCTGGAGATGCACCAAGGAGCCTTGCAGGCAGTAATTTAACCCCTCGCAAGCTGCAGGTGGCCCATGGGATGCCACTTGGGCAGTCCTGATCTACCCTATAGTTCGTTGTCTAGTTGTTTGCTTTCAAGGTGGAGTGGTTTAGCAGGCCGGACACTGAGCGGGGAACCAGGAGAGCTGGGTTGTGGCTCTAGCTCTGCTACCGATCTGCTGTGTGATCTCAGTCAAGTCACTTCACTGCTCTGTGCCTCAGTTTCCTCTTAGCCTAATGAGGTTGTTACAGACTCTTGGCTGTGAAGACTGAGACCTGCTTCTATCCGTACCTGTGACTTTACAGCTCCCAGCACAATGTAGGCCTCTGCTTCTAGCTGAGGAGCTCCTGTAACATAAATAAATGCAGGCAGCTAGTGCTCATCGACACTTTTTTTTAGGATGATAAGCCTTCTTGGTGTAGGTCCCCTTGCCTGCAATGAGATGATCAGTCAGCAGGTCCTGTGTGATCTAGTTCAGCTGAGGTGAGGCCTGGTTTCTCTCCGTGGTGTAGGCTAAGGTTGGCCATTTTATCATGAATGTACAAGCTTGGGAGCAGTTGTGCCATGCATGATGGCTACTGTAGGGAGCGGAGCACTCCCTGCAGGCCAAACCATGACCCTGGATCCTACCCAAGGCATTTCGGGAGGTGCAGAACACGTTCAGGAAAACACGACTGGAGAGTTTTTGGGATCCCTGATTTTTTTTTTGTCTGCTATACCAAGTAGTGGTTCTCAACCTGTGGGTCATGACCCGAAAGTGGGTCGCAAGACTACACGAAAGGGTCGTAAACAAAGCTTTAAAAATGGATTCTCCTTTTAAAGAAGAAAAACATGGGAAACAGGTTTTTCCTTTGCCCCCATACCCCAAAGATGCCCCTTGCCCCACATGCTGGGAGGCTGGGGGCAGGGGACAGTGGGTCAGGAGTGAGGGGCACTGGGTTGGGACTGGCCATCGATGCTTACAAATGGGTCCTGGCACAAAAAAAGTTGAGAACCGCTGATCTAGAGCAATCCTGTCAGGGCTGAGGTTTTGAGGCTCTGATTTCTTGGACGGTGACTAAATGTAAGGCCATGATGCAAAGTAAGGCCGTGATACAAAGGCATCTCCCTTCTGTCCTGCACAGGTGCCACCTACAACCTACCCAGAGACCACTGAGGTGGTTACCCCATACCAGCTCCTCCCCCTGATGCTAGTTTGCCTATTTTCTATTTCTCTGCACCAATTACAGAGGTGACCATGTGCACAGCAGAGCAGCCAGTTAAGGGGTGGGGTATCCAGGGCCCAGGTACAGCTGGTTGAAGTGTTAGATGAGTTGTTCTTGGGGCTCCTTTTTAATGCTGCGGCTTTAGAGCCCATGCTCCACCCCTATCCCACATTTCCTGCGTAGAGTTGTTAGCACGGGCCCCTGCAGTTGCATTTGGAAGCAAAGCTAACGGATCATGCACCATGTTTTGTGCTGGCTCAACAGCCCAGTGGGAATCGACTCCAGGGGAATTGCACAATGCATCAAATCCGGACGTGCTAGTGGCAATGCTCCACCTGGGGTACGTGGTCCTCCATGCGTTAGCAGCCTAAGGGTGTCTGTGTGGCCTGTCAGGCTTCTAGGAGGTAGCTGGTCCTCCCTCTTTTACCAGGGAGCTCTGGCTCGCAGGTTCCTACCCATGCCAGCACTTCTGTATTGTAACAGAATATTAGCCCTTGTGCTCCTGGCCGGGGCCAAAGACGGATATTCAGATAGGACTAATAACTAGAGGCTGGAGAAGTTCACTGAACTAGGTGGAATAGTTCCTTTATCCTTTTATACACAAGTTATTTACGATGCAAGCACTTGTGATGGCGCACATGGGGTCCATTGCCGCAGTGTCTGTGAACATCATCTTTAAACCTCCATCTCATTGGCTTATTCCCTGGTCAGATGCTGAGTTAAATGCATGAAACCATAGCCTCCTAGAGCTGGAAGGGGCCTCAGGAGGTCATCTAATCCAACCCTGCACCTACCCCGGCTCAAGGCTGGATCATTCATGCCTTAAACTAGACAACCTGTTCTTAAAAACGTTGTGAACAGCCAGCTCGCACAACTACCAGGCACAATACCCGAAGCATCAAAGACACCCTAACTTGGTGCAGGTAAAGCAGGGGGATGAGGACACTGTCTGTATCCTGTCCTTGCAAAGAAAAGAAGTTGTTTCTTGAAATGCACTCAAGAAATCCAAGGAAGAGGTCCAAGCCTCCACTGCAAAAGAAGGCAAAAATCCCCACAGACCCTGCTGATTTTTGACCATAGGGTAAAATTCCTTCCTAATCCCAAATGTGTTGATTTGGGCTGACCCTAAGCAGAACAGGGAGACCTTATAGCTTCTGTAGTTCTCCTTCCTCCTTTTAGCAGGGAAATCTCACTTGCAAGTGCTACTTATGCATGCACGCCTCTGGGTTTAAGTCCCAGCAGGAGCATTGGCAGACTCTAGCCAAAATCTCCAGCTTTGGCTGCAGCCAACACGCAGTGTTTCCAAGGAAGGTGAAAAACACCCCTGACACCCATAACCCCATGTGACTTCTTCATCATGGCAGGGAAGAACCAAGAGAAGCAACTTTAACTATTTTAGTCTGGTCAGGCAAAAGGCAGGGTAGATAGACTTGAACCCTTTATCGACTAATTAAATCAGAGACGTATTCATATAATCAGAGATGTACATGGAGATGTTAATCACAGGGGAGAACGGAGTCATAGCTATTTTGTTTTCAGGACCCTGTTTCAGCATTGTGTTTTACTCCAAATAGGCACAGTGCAGTCCCGCTACCGAAATGTGGTGACAGGACACCAGGGAAGGTACAAATATTGTAAGGAGTGAAAGAACTGGAACTGCTCGCTTGTTCACAATCAAATCTGGGTCCAACACAATTTCACCATGACTAGTGCATGCAGGATTTGTAGTAGGTGGTAGAGATGGGTGTCCTCACCTGGCCAGGTCTGATGAGAGAAGTGGTGAAGGAATGGTTTCCCAAACAGTCCCTTTAAAATGTTAAGATTTGCTTTTAAAGGATGGACCTGCCGGGGGAGAAGAGCAGTTTAAAAGCTGCAAGGGAAATGTCTACTCCTTGACTTCCAGAGCCTTTGCTAGCTGCATTTCTGCCCTCCTGAGCCTATGTATTTAACTGGACCAGTACAGCTGCACTGAATGATGAAGCTGAGAACTGGGTAGAGAATCAAACTGGTGTCTAGATGATGCCAATTGCTGCCAACAATGGACATCTTACACACCTACCAAGTTTGGCACCCCTATAGCACTAATGTTCTGCGTGGTTTTTAGTCATCCTCCAGATTTCAATGTACTTGACAAGCCTGAAGTAACTGGGAGCTGGGTAGGAGCCTATTGTGCTCTTTTTACAGCTGGCAAAACCCAGCTGAAGAGAAGCTAGACTTGGCTTGGAAATGACAAGAACCCATGGGGACTTGGCATCCCATCCCCTGGTCCTAACCCCCTTTGCCATTTTTATTCATTATTGTGAGCCAAATGATCATGATGCCCTGATTCCCCATCACTCAAGAAGGTATTAAATATGCTTTTTTGAGTTAACTTGTATATAAGCAGGGGAATCCCTTTCAACCCTGTGATGAAGTACCTTGAGGCCCATCTAGTCCCAATCCCTACATAGATGAAGCTTCTCTGTTCTTAAATCACCCCAAAGAGATGTTTGTCCAGCCTCTTCTTGAAAACCTGCAGCGAAGCGTCTTCTACAACTTCCCTGGACAGCTGGCTCCGTTATCCTGCTGCTCTACGGTTCTGAAGTTCGTCCTGAGACTTTTTAATCTAAATCTGCGTGGCTGTAGGTTAAACTCCTTGCTGCCCTCTGGCACGGAGATCCACGTTCCTCCATCCTTCCCCTGGCAGCTTTCAAACAGAAGACTGCAATCCTATTCCTGCTTTTAGTTTCCTTTTCTTCAAACTAAACCTAGTTCCTCCGTTCTGTCTTTATGGAGCTGCCTTGCAACCCCTTTGCCATCTTTGCTGCTTGCCTCCGGTTGCTATTTTCTCTTCCTCCTTCTCCAAATGCAACGCCCAGAACTAGAGATATGTGATATGAAGCAGGTAGCCAGCACTTCTCTTCCCTTTTGCTGCATGGAGGATTGTAATTGCCTCGTGTGCAAACCTCCACCTTCCCCTCTGCTATAGGAAGGTCACTCTATTAGGACGAGAATACCATATACCGATGTTGGCAGCCTTTTGCTGGCGCAGGGCCGGAGCTTGTGACCTGGCTGGGTGGGGGCTGGAAGTCTCTGCCACCCTGGTCTCCCCAGTGCCCAGCTGCCTGCACTCGCTCTGCAAGGCTGCATTGGTGTTTCCCTCGCTGCAAATTTCCGGCCCCTCTGCAGCAAGGGAAGAGCAGCTGGATCCACTGCAGAGGAGAGCTCTGCAAAATAGATGGGTCGCTGATCCCACGTGCTGGATCGAAGCTCTTTGTGGGCCATGTGTGGGCTGTAGGGTGCTGCCCCTTGACTGTAGGTTGCCATTCTGCATTGGCTAATCAATGGTGGAAAATGCACGAGGTAGCCTACTGGATCCCTCTGACTGCTGTACTGCTGGGCAAGTGGGTATTCGATTCCCTGAGCTTTTGTACTGTGCAGAAAAAAATGTCTGCTAAGGTAGTGTGTGATTAAATGTATGTGCTCAACAACAGCTGATAACACCGATTTTAATAATGTAATAGTTCTTAAGAAGAATGTAATATTATTTATTGTCCTTATCTAGGAACCTAACCAAGGCTTAGAGCCCCATTGTGCCGGGCTTTGTTGGGATAAAGACCTAATGAGCTTGCAAGTTTGTGTGTGATGTGACCTGGATGGACACGCAAGGGGGTGAGCAGTGGAATGGGGTAGGCAACGCTGTAACAGCAAAGATAGTTATGGTTGCCTAAATGAGCAGTGCCAGCAGTTGTAGGATGTCACCTGCCTACCCAAGGCCAGTGGCTGTGATTTTCATAGACATTAGGGGCTGGAAGGGGCCTCATGAGATCATCGGGTCCAGCCTCCGGCATAGGTGGGAAGTCAGCTGGGATCAAGTGACCCCAGCAAGAAATAAACCCTGCTGTTTTTTGAAGGAGTCCAGAGTAGGTGCCTGCACCACCTCTGCGGGGAGTTTGTTCTGGACCCTGAACACTTGCACCGCAAAGGACTTTTTCCTTGTATCCAGTCTAAATTGGCCTTCCTGGACTTGATGGCCATTAGACCTTGTTATCCCATGGGGAGCTCTGGTGAACAGATGCTCTCCCAAGTCCTGATGCACCCCACCTTATATACTTCGTAAGCTGCCACCAAGTCCCCCCTGAGCCTTCTCTTCTCCAGACTGAAGAGTCCCAAGTCCCTCGGCCTCTCCTCGTACAGCCTGCCCTCCAGGCTTGGATCATGCGCGTGGCTCTCCTCTGGACTCTCTCAAGCTTCTCCCCATCCTTCCTGAAGTGGGGGGCCCAAAACTGGAGGCAGGACTCCAGCTGCGGCCTCACCAGGGCCGAGTAAAGTGGGAGGATGACTTCCCTGGCTTTGCTTGAGATGCATCGGTGGATGCACGCCAGAGTTTGGTTCACTTTGCCCGCCGCAGCATCACATTGGTGGCTCATGGGGGGTCTTGATTGACCACAAGATGAACAAGTCCCTTTCGGTCGTGGTGCTAGTAAGCGTAGCGCTGCCACACTTGTATGTTGGGGGTTCTTCCTACCGAGGTGCAGCACCTTACACTTCTCTTCATTGAAGGCCGTGAGGTTTTCATTGGCTCACCTTGAGAGCGTGTCCAAGTTGTCCTGTATTCCCAGCCTCTCCTGCAGTGTGACGGCCATCTCCCATAATTTGGTATCACTTATAAACTTGGCTGGGTCACATTTGACTCCTGAATCCAGATCATCGATGAAGATGTTAAAGAGTACTGGCCCAAGTAATGAGCCCTGATGAGGGACTCCACTCGTCACCCTGCGCCACGTTGATTTTGCTCCCATCAACTAGTACTCTTTGGGTCTGACCCCGTAGCCAGTTGCCTAGCCATTGGACCATATGATGATCAGGGCCACAGTTCCCCAGCTTAACCATGAGGATATCATGAGGAACTAAGTCAAAGGCCTTCTTGAAGTCCAGATAAATGACGTCCACATTGTCTCCCTCGTCCAGGGCACACGTTACCTGGTCATAGAAGGAGATGAGGTTGGCCAGGCAAGACCTGCCGGTCACACAGCTGCGTTGGCTGGCATTCAGATGCTTGCCTTCTGTCAGTTTGCTGTTGATGGATCCCTTGACAATTTTCTCCAGGATTTTTCCAGGGATGGACGTCAGACTGATCGGTCTATAGTTCCCCAGGTCATCCCTCCTCCCTTTCTTGTAGATAGGGACCACTTTGGCTCTTTTCCAGTCATCCAGGACCTCGCCTGAGCACCACGAATTTTCAGATATCTCTGCCAAGAGGGATGCAGTGATGTCTGCCAGCTCCTTCCAGACTCTTGGGTGCATCCTGTCTGGGCCCGGGGATTTGTGAACGTCCAGTTTCTCGCGGTGTTCCCCCTCCTGATCCATATCGATTTTGGGCCCATCACCCACTCCCGGAATGGCTTGTGCCATTCCTGATAGTGTGATCCTCCTGGGAGGGAGGGTGAGAAACCAATGCAAAAAAGTCATTTAGGCAATTTGGCCCTTTCTTGGGTGTCTGATGTCAGTTGCCCTGTTGGATCTCACAAGGGCCCAATACTGTCCTTGTTCTTTTTGCTACTTCCCACATATCTGAAGAAGGACTTTTTGTTGTCCTTGATTCCCGTAGCTAGCCTGAGTTCGGTTTGTGCCTCGGCTTTTCTTGACCGCTCTCTACAGGTGCGGGCAAGTGCAGAGTAATCCTCTTGGTGATGCTTCCTGTTTTCCAGCTGGTGTAGGTTACTCTTTTGATCATAATGAGGTTCAACAGTTCCTTATTCAGCCATGGGGACTTCCCTGCCCATTGACTGCATTTCTTGTGAGAAATTACCTGCCTTGACTGACCAGTTCTCTCATTTTGCAAAAGTCAGCCTTCCCGAAGTTAAGGACTTCTGTTTTACTGAGGGGTTTGCCTGCTCTTTGGTGAACTAAGGTGCCCAATTCATGGTCGCTGTCACCAAGCTTCCCCTCGATCCACACAGCACTCACCAGGTCCTCCCTTTTGGCCAGGACCAGATCAAGCAATGCCTCTCCCCTAGCCAGCTCATAGACCTCCTGGGTTAGGTAGAGGTCATCAGTGCATGTGAGAGCTGTGAGCCCTGTCAGATTTGGCTGTCTGGTCATCCCACGAGATGTCAGGGAAGATGAAGTCCCCCATGATGATCATGCATTGGGAGTGGGCGGCTTTGACCAGTTCCCTATTGAATTCCCCATTTTTTTTTTTTTAGTTCTTCCTCTTGGTGGGGAGGTCTATAGTAGACTCCTACAAGTATGTCACTCTCCCCATGTCCTCCTCGTGTCTTGACCCAGAGGGTCTCAAGATGCCCTTCCTGGTTTGGAAACTCCTCCTGCAGGGAGGTGAGCTGATCCTTGATGTAGAGAGCAACACCCCACCCCTCTTCCCCACACGGTCTCTCCTATACACGGTGTAACCCTCTACTGCCACCGACCAATCGTAGGTGGAGCCCCACCAGGTCTTGGTAATCGCAACTAGATAATAGTTATTTTCACATAGGAGAGGGACCAGTTCCTCATGTTTATTTCCCAAGCTCCTGGCGTTTGT
>NW_017728907.1:48730401-48763110 GCF_001723895.1 Crocodylus porosus | reverse complement strand
TCTTCCCCACACGGTCTCTCCTATACACGGTGTAACCCTCTACTGCCACCGACCAATCGTAGGTGGAGCCCCACCAGGTCTTGGTAATCACGACCAGGTAATAGTTATTTTCATAGTTTCATATGTGAGATTTTCACATAGGAGAAGGACCAGTTCCTCACGTTTATTTCCCAAGCTCTGGCACTTGTGTACAGGCAGTTAAGTGTGCCGTGAGAAGCTGGATGCTCCCCTGAGGTGTGAAGCGGGACATTTCCTTGGGCTGTTGCCAGAGCGGGGTCCCTTGGGCTGCCCAAGGTATTGGTAGCACGGCTAACATGACCTGGGCTAGAAGTGTTAGTAGACCGCCCGTCCCCCCGCAGTCTCGGTTTAAAGCCCTGTCAAGAAGGTCAGCCAATCTGGCCGAGAAGAGCTTCCCTTTCCAGGCGAGGTGAAGGCCATCCCTTCCCAACAGTCCTCTCTCCTTGAAGTGCAGACCGTGGTCGAGGAACCCCAAACCCCCATTTTCCATGGGTTTTGCCTCCGTGGTGTTGCTTTTAAAGGTGGGTGGTAAATTATTATCCCTAATGAATAGGGGGAGGGGTTCTGCCTGTGTGCAGTGCAGCTGATTTTAAAAGCAAAGCATAGGGAGCTAGCAAAAATCGACGTGCGCTTGGTGTCTGGCTGGGCAGCTGCATTGGAGCTTGGTGTAATGGGCTGATATACAGTACAGCAGCTCTCTGAAGCTCCTCTAGCCTGAGGTATAGGGCCTGTCACACGTGGTCGTCATGCATCATCCTCTAACAAGGTCATGCCTAATCCCACCCCGCCTCTCGCATCCCCCTGGAAGTTCCTACCCTTGACTTTTCATCGCGGCGTGAGCGCAAGCCCTAGGAACTGCAGTGGGCACATTCGCACCCACATGTTGGCATAGGCCAAGGGAGATCCTTTCTCAGGCTCCTGCAGAGTGTCATTTGGAAGGAAGTTTCCAGGGGCCGTGCCATGGGAATTGGTGCTCTTTCTCTATGAGCCAGCATTGCCTTTAGCTGCTGCTGGGGCCTCTTCTCCTGGGCACTCTCAAACCTTTGTGCTATGGTGTACTTTCCAGGAAGGGAAACCAGGTCCCTGGGAGTTGCATCTTCCATTGTGGAGAGTGACAATAGATATAAAGAAGCAGGGGTGACTGTCCAGCTCCTCTACCTTCCCAGTGGGACATCTACCTAAAACAACTGGTGACTCCGGCTGGAATAATTAAGGAGATGGCTCCATTGCAATGACTGCTAGGACTGCATAGTGCAGATGTACTCAAGTGAGCTTCAGACTAGTTAATGGTGCTACCACTAATTGTGTAACCAGCTCGGTCCTTCCTGAAGCTGGGTAATTAGTTTTAAATGTCCTTCGATGGGTAGCTGCTTAGGCAGCCTTGCTAGAATTACCTGCAGAACCGCAGCCACGACTCCCACACAACCGCAAAGCAGGCAACAGAGCACCTATGGATCTGGATGCAAGGGAAATGGGAATTTCCACTGCAGACCGGTTCGAGTTACTGCCTCTGCTCATCTTGCTGTCACAAGGACTATCACAAAATTGCCAGTCACATCTGCAAGAGACTGGCTGAGGGAGAGCGGGGCGTCTCGTTATCAGGCGTGTGTCTTAACTTACCATTTCATGCATGCATAAAAGATAACGCGGGGAGATCTCCGTGGCATTTTGAAACCAGTTGCCTTCCTGATGCACTTTGAGTGGGCGTCCTCTGTTTGGAAACTGCAGAAAAACTTGAGGGGGTGGGGGTGATGTGTGAGCCTTGTCTCTCTACTTCTGACCAGCCTGGGGCAATGAAGATGCCTGCTTTTTTTTCTTGGAGAGTTTCGGAGGGCTAGCTCCTACTGCAGTGCGGGGCAAAGCTCCCACTTGCTCCAATGAACAGCCGGCCTAGTGATAATGGCAGTATAAGTTACTAACCCAGTAAAATCCAACAGGTGCTATACTGGTTTTAAACTGGTGTAAAGGCTTCCTTTTGTTTTATCGTGGCAGCACCATTGGTATGGCTGTAGAAGCTGGGATTGCCAGCCGCGGACCGCCGTGTCAGGTGCTGTATGCACATGGGGAAAAAAGACAGTTGAACTTAAGTGTTGCACAAAATCAGGGGTTGAATCCCTCAGCTGGTAGTGCTGGTTTAATAGAGAGAAAGAGAAGACTTTCCTTGTTTTGAAGGTGATCTCTGTCTTCAATGCATTTTCCACTGCTGGCCAACCAGGGCCCAGGGCTCACGGATTTTCAAAGACCGTGTAATCAAGAGGCAATATAAATCTCATTGTATTCAAATGGCCATTGCAACAAAAACCTAGGAGTGATCAATGTGAGAAACGCCTGTTCATAAGTCTCCTTATTTGTGAGACGGAGCAATAGTGTGACCGGTGCCTTTGATTTCAACTACGGCTTTTGGAGGAAGCATCCTGCCGTATGCTGTTCAAATTGCCCGAGAGGTCTCTGGGGCCCTGCGCCTCTGCCTGCTCTATGGAAATCAGGTTTGCATCCCGGGAGGCTGCTGGGATGCACATAACAAGCATTAGTTTTGTTTTTTAATTTTTGCAATAACAATGAACCAGAAGTCACCCAGAGAAACCCAAGATCCAAACTGAAGAAGTGGGGGAGAGAATAGAAATGGAAGAAAGCTGCCCCACATCTGCTTGCAATGCTGGCAAGAAGCTGAATCGATCTGATGGGAGAAGAGGAAAACGTGGCTGGTTCCACGAGAGCCCTCTGTGTCCAGGTGGGATCCGGGCTAGGGCTGAATGACAGAGGTGGCTGGAAAAGTTTTTGGTCTCAGTTCAAGCAAGCAAAAGCCAGCAGTAAACCACCATCCATTGTTGGTTTGTATACCCACAGCAGTCAAACAAACATCCCCGGAGCCTCTCCTTATCACTTTATTACACCTGCTAGAATGAATAGATTAAAGAGGATGGGGGAGGGGAGAGAAAGCATAAGAATCCTGCAGAAAACTGGGTTTTGGGATTGTTAATTATTCTCTGGGGTCTCTAATCTTTAACTGGCAAACAGCATCACTAACTGTCTTAAACCTCCTCCTGGAGCATCCTGATAATAAACCATCTGCATGAAGGAACCCGGTTATCTGCCCTCCTCCAGCCGCCTGTGACACTGCTGTAGTGGGAGATAATAAACGTGTGGCATGTAATAATGACACGTCATTCACGATTATCAGGCTGATACCTAACCTTTTAGCTCCATTGTTTGTGATTGGGGGGGGGATATTTGGTACTAAACACACAAACTGGTTTCCCTAACTGTCTCACTGCCACCTCCCGCTAATGCCAGCAGAGCCAGTTGGTGGCATTAACTGGATTTATGGTGCCACAACCTCCGCCCCCCCCCCCATAATAAAATGCTGTTTGATTCGCTGCCCTTGTAGCCATGGTGTTTGTCAAGAGAGGCGGGAGAAAAGTACAGAAATGTCATGGCCTTAAAGGGAGCCATCTGAGATGAAAGCTTGAGAGCGGAGATCTCGATCTGGCCGTGCTGACTTTTTCTCACGCTGGGTTTTTTTGCTTTCATGGGCCCTTTTAATGTGGGTTTGAGAGAGGAGGGTTGTTTCATGCCCCTGTAGTATGATGGCATCCACAGATTGGGTACAATTTAAAACATCTAGCCCCTAAGACATCACTGGCCAGCTAATTATGCTGGGAAACAGTGGTGTTTGCTGCAAAAGCAGCAGTGGGGTGATGTCACCTCCTTTTTTTTGCATCTCATATGGCCATTTAAACACCAGGCTTTCTCTTCTGCAGCAAAAACTGGATGTGATATTCCTCCCCACCTTGCTGCTGCTCATGAACCTCATGCTGCTGCTGCTTAGCCCCTCCAGGCTGTTGGAGCCACTATTGGGAAGGTGTAGGAGACTGATGGGAGGGTGAGAGGACATGGGGGGGCTCATGCCCCACTTGGTGAAGTGGGGGGAAGTCATGCCCTGCTTGGCCATGGGGCGGGGGGGGAGGGGAGAGCTCCTCCTACCCCGCTTGGCCACAGGGGGGGCGCTCATTATACAGCTATGCTACTGTCTATTCTGAGTGTGTGTAATACCAGCCACAAAAATTCACCCTTATCCCTGTATTGAGCCTTTGACCGCACCATATGTTCAATTCTTATTAATGTGTTGGTGTTCCCCCAGAGTGACTGACTGGTCTGGATACAGGGAGATGACCTTCAAATCCAGGAAAGGTTTTTTTCTCTTCAGGGCCTTTTCCTGCAGCCTCCAATTGGTGTTTGAAACCATACTCAAGTCAGGCCTCATCAGCAGTAACATGATTATGTATTTGTTACCGGAGCTGGCTAGGAAAATTCCCCAATTTGGTCAGAAATAGAGGTTTTTTCTGCCAAAAAGAAAAAAGCTTTCTGATCAGCTTTGCATTTCTCCTCTTTTTTTTCTGCATGATCCTTCTGGCTGAAAACTCTGGGTTGGCGTGATGAAAGGAAGCATGGGCAACGTGAGCTCTATGAGTCTGTCACACAGATTTGAGAGGACTCTGAAACCCAGCCTTTGGCATCTCACAATCTCATTGCACTTTTACAACTGCTAGCTTCATCATGCTACTGTGAAGTAGATCAGTACTGGCCATTTTACAGACCATTTAGAGATGCAGGGAAGTATGCACAATTTTATATAGTGCCTCAGGACTAGAATCCACCCAGTTTCCTGCTATAGTACACTGATGACAATGCTTTCATTGCATCTCTTTTCCCAGTTAGTCTCCAAGGTGCCACCTTGCCCTGCCCTTCCCATTTAAGGAAGTACTTGGGGGGAATGATTCTCTGTTCTAATCTTAATTTGTAAATACAAGCAGCTCATGATCTTAAACTTTTAAAAGAACCGGCTAGATTATGAAATGAGGATTGATTTGCACCTTATAGACTAATCAAAGTGTGTGTGTGTGTGTGCATGCATGTGTGCACATACACACATACCATATATTATCTATAAAAAAAATAGAAATATATGCTGGGTTTTTAGTTGTAGCCATGTTGATCTAAGGACATAGGTAGGCAAGGCCCTCTCTCTCTCTTTCTCTCTCTCGATTTATATAGATAGCACAAGCTTTCATGGGCTGACTCCCACTTCATCAGATGCAACAAATGCAGGAAACTGATATCCAGGCAAGAGGAAAACCTCCCCAAACAAATGAGAGCTGGAAGAGATTTTCACTGAGTAACTCACATGGTTACAGGTGAGTCTGGTGGTGAGTTTCTCCATTGCAAATATGAGTCTTTTCAAAAGGAGCCAGATCTTCAGCTGAGATTTGGGCCCATAAACTTCTTCATTTTCTTTGGGCGATACTTCTCCAGCTGGACTCCCTAAGCTTGTGGCTTTCAACATTTTTTTTTTTTTTTTTTCTCATTAGTGGACCTCCCAAAAATTTTGAATGTAGGTGCTGGGCCTCTTTTGAATTGTAAGTGTGGGTATTCATGTACTTTTGACTGATCATTGTTATGTTTTGTTGACTCCTTAGACATAGTCTGTGGACCCCCAGGGGTCTGTGGACCACAGGTTGAAAACCACTGTCCTAGGTAATCTCTGAGCAAGAGCTGGCACTTGTATAACCAGTTTGGACAGCAAGAAACTCGCTCTACTAACCACTAGCTGGAGTCAAAAGACCTATCCCTTAAGTAGAGATTTGCATTTAACTTCCCTCTCTAATTCAAAAGGATCTTCAGCTAGTGTCTCTAATTGATATATCATTAATTCCTCCCCTTGTTTAGCGGGGATGTCTTTTGCCTTCTCCTGAGGTCTCTCAATCTGGGCGCTTCGTGAATACACCTTGTAAACGATCACAGTGCAGCTGGCTTTGCTCTGGGTTCCAGAAAGGCTTGGCCAGTACTTGGGATAGGCAACTGGGAAAAGAGACCCAGGGCATGCAGTTAGTAATATGGGTGACAGATTACTAGTAGCTGGTGCTTTTCCCTCTTGAACTGAGCCAGCTCCCAGCATAGACCTAAGGGGCTTCGAGGAAGCGACCAGGGTAACAGAGAGAAGTGGGATCTTAACCTCATTGTTCAGTATCAATATTAAAGAAACTGATCCTTGACCTGGATTGCGTACCTTTTGGTAAGAATTTGAGATGAACCAAGATGCCTATTGAAGAAATTCAGATCCATACCCATAGATTTAAGGGACCATCTAGTCTGAATTTCGATATGTCACAGGCCATGGCACTTCATCCAGTGGTTTTCTGCATCTAGCATTTGTGACTCAGGCCTATCCTTCTATCCATCACACTGGGCCAGACTTCATTCATTGGCCATTTTGTCACCCTTCACCAAACAACCTGGGCAAAACATTTGCACCCCATGAGTTGTTGCTCTCCAGCTGCTCAGTTTGGCTTAAGTCAAGGCTATTCCAGATAGATAATTAGCCACCAGTATCGTATGGTGGTGTTCTTGTTCCTTGATTGGATGATGGAGCCTTGGGTGCAAGAGAGAAGGCAGTGGAATAGTGCATAGACCATGAATGGACACCTTGGATGTCCCATGAAGGCAGTGGCCAAGTTGAAGAGCAAGCCTGTTGGAAACCAATCAGAAGCGTGTATGTTTAAGAAGGTCAATGAATGGCAAAGCAGCACAATGGGAGGGAAGGAAAAGGAGCTTGCTATTAGCCACTGAGAGGGAGCCTTGCATTGACTGAAGATATTGCTTTTCCTTCCTGTGATCTCAAACCAAAAGCAATAAATGCTTGGAGATGTTTTCCCTTTTCCCTTGGCTTATAGGCTTGGCAACGCTGGAGCTACGTACAGGGAGAGAAGCGTTTAGTGTCTGAAACCAAACTAAACCTGTTGACTTCAAGGCAACGATTCTAGATTTGCCCTGATGGCCTTGAAATTTGAACTTGAACCCTTATGAGGAGGAACCAAATCTATCCTGAATTTCTTTGAGTGGAGAAAAATAAGGAATTGTATGTGCCAATTAGGTCCCAGGAGACCAGACATCTTCAAAGAAGCCAGCGTGCTCTAAGTAGATCTACTTGTTCTGAAAGGGCTGTGACTTGAAGTAAAAATGGCTTATTGATCCTCTCTGCCTGCCTCAGTTTACCCGCAAGAGTATACAAAGAATACTTAACCCCGCTCATCCTGCAGGGGTGTTACAAGAGCATGCATTCATTCAGTGACTACGAATGTCCTGGAAGTGTTTTAAAAACTAAGCTGCAACATAAGGGCAAACTATTAGCGATAGGGCAAAGGACCAGAAACACAGCCTGCTGGGCTTCGTCCCATCTCTTCCACCGCAGCACTAGCTGCGCACCCAAGTCCTATAGCTGCTTCCCTGTGTCTGTTTTTCCCTGGGTGGATGGCAAATACAATCCAATACTTTCAAAACCTGTATCTTCTTGGGATGCTCTGAGAGCTTCGTGGATCCATTCTTGCAAGGGCACAATGAGATCATTGCTACAGCATCCAATAGATGGGAGCTTTGCTGTGGATTTCAATGGACACATGAGGATGTGCAATATTGCTAAATCAGTGTCAAAAAATCAGCAGACTGCTGAAGAATTTAGGAGATTTTTTTTTTTAAATAAAATAAGTTGGGGGGGGGGTTCAGTTATTCCTCTTCTATTTTCTGAGCCTTTACAGCTTGAACATACCGTTTATTTGATCCACAAACAAAGCAGCTAGAAACTTTACTTAAAATGAGACAGAGAGTGTTTTGTAGAGAAGGTTTTGTTAATCGCCTGACCCCGGAAGCTGGAGCATTGGGCAAAGAGGCCAAGTGGTACGAGACTTGCAATAGCGCTGCTAGGACCTGGTTACCTGGCACACTCGTATTCGCATGGAAGCAGGAATGGTGTTGAAATGGGCCACGTTTGTAAGCCATTTTTGTAATCCATCAAGAAGGACCGATAAAGGGATACAGCGCCTTTTACCTCCCTATGAATTACTCAGCCCACACTGAGAGTTAAGCACCAGCAGCTTTTTGATGGTCTATGTGAAATATGGTTGAGGGCTTCCATAAGAGACAACACACCCCATCAAGATCAGGGCTGCTTCTGACCTTCAGGAGTCCTGGTGGAGAGATGGTGCCCTCCTGGAGGAGTACAGGGATAAACAAGTACTCGGAGGAGGATCCAGGGCAAGGGCTGAGACTGCAAGAGGGGGTCAGAAAGTATGAATTGGTCATAGTCAGCAAGCAATATCCACATCTGGAGTCCATAGCCAGGGAATCCAGGACACACGGACATGGGAAGCGGCAACAAGGAGCCAGGCTGAAGAGGAGCAGGTAGAGATGCTGTATGTTGTGAAACCCGGAGCATCCAAAGCCCAAATGATGAAGGGCCTGGGTGACCTAGTCCACTCTGCAGCCAGTGAACTTGATCCTTTTAACTGGTGCCCCTCTGAAACCAGGTGCCCCTGCTGCAAGGGCAGATTGTTTTCTAACTGAGATCTGCCAGGGGACCGCATTCATCCTGCTGTCCCCAAATAACAGAACTGAGCACCAGAGCTGGGGGTGGGGGAGAGACTGCAGCTGATGGCGCTCGAGTAGGAATCATTCCTAAATCAGCATCTAGCAGGAGGGGGGCCTGGTCCCATGCCTGGTCATTGCTGCAAGACAAAGAACAACTACACAAAAGCAGTGCATAGCTCTGGTGCCATGCACAGGTGAACCTCGTGCTTCATTTCCCCGATTTGGACGGCAAAATTGAATTGATTCGTCCTTCCAAATCAATCTGCTTCTTCTCTGAGCCATGTACAACCTTAGCCCCCGGCCCATCACGTCACCCACTCGGTATCAATTCTTCCCCTTCGTTCCGTGGGATTTCTTAAATAAAACTTTGCAGAGAGAGAGAGAGTTGTTTCAAAACTGACCCCTGGTGAAATGCTTGAGATTAAAACTTTGCCTTGGCAGGAGGGTTTGAACCACTGAAATCTGGATCTCTCTCAAGTCTATAACTGACTTGGGCAAACACAAGGGAGGGCTCTGACATGGCCAGAAGTCATGCAAGGCAAAATTCAAATGGATTTAGCTGTACCTGCCTCCCCTGCAGGCCAAAGCTTTTCAGTTGAGTCTGTTCAATAATATTTTGGGAATCACTCTGCTGCCACCTGGTGCCCCGATTCAGCTTGGCGCACACATCCATAGTCCTAGTCGATGAGGGTGGGAAGGGAGCTCAGGCGGTCACATCCAGTCCAACCCCCTGCTCCAAGCAGGACTGGCCCCAACTACATCACCCCAGCCAAGGCTTGGTCTACCCGGGTCTTAAATACCTCCAAGGATGGAGACTCCACCACTGCTTTGGGTAGCCTGTTCCAGTGCTTCCCCACCCTCTTAATGAAAGTTTTTCCTGGACCTAGGATCCAGATGTGGCCTCACCGGTGCAGAATAGAGAGAAATACTCACTTCCTTGACCTACCAATGCATCCCAGGATGCCATTTGCCTTCCTGGGAATACAGGCGCACTGCTGGCTCATATCCAGCTTCTTGTCTCCTGTCACCCCCAGGTCCTTTTCTGGAGAGCTGCTGCCCAGACAGTCAGCCCCAGCCTGTCCCGGTACATGGGGTTGTTCCTGCTTAAGTGCAGGACTTTGCACTTGTCCTTGTTGGCCCAGTCCTCAAATTGGTCGCTGAATCCTAGCCCTCCCCTCCAGTGTATCCACTACTCCCTCCAGCTTGGTGTCATCTGCAGACTTGCTGAGGGTGAACTTCATCCCATCTTCCAGGTCGTTAGTGAAGACATTGAACAAAACCAGCCCCAGAACAGACCCCACTCCCCAGTGGGTACTGCACTTGATCCCAGATGCCAGCTAGGCATCGAGCCATTGATTACTACTCTGACTCTGATGCTCCAGCCAGTTTTCTATCCAGTTTACAGTCCATTCATCCAACTTGCACTTCCTAAGCTTGCATGGGAGAATGTTGTAGGAGATGGTATCAAAAGCCTTGCTAAAATCAAGGTACACTAGTCTCCCCTGATCCGCAGAGCCAGTCATCTCACCATCAAAGGCAATTGGGTTGGTCAGGCATGACCCCAAATCCTTTCTTTTGCAGAAACTCTGTTGAAACCTCAGATTACAATATTGTTGTGGAGGATTGAGTGCTTTTTATCCCCTCAGTCTGCATCAGTGATATTTCATAGATTTCATAGACATCAGGGCTGGAAGGGACCTTGGGAGATCGAGTCCAGCCCCCGCCCCAGGGGCAGGAAGTCAGCTGGGGTCATAGGATCCCAGCGAGATAAGCATCCAATTTACTCTTGAAGGTGTTCAATGTAGGCGCTTGAACCACCTCTGCTGGCAGACTGTTCCAGACCTTGGGGGCTCGGACAGTAAAGAAATTCTTCCTTATGTCCAGCCTGAAACTGAGAAAGTAGAAGATCCCCCCCACAATCACTGGCAGCTCTAGGAGTTTGAGAAGAGGGGTACAGATGGGCGCATCATCCCATATAATATGGCACATATCTATGCCAAGGGTCTAGGGCGGCATTATTCAATTTAAAGCCAAAACAAATAGACCTTCATTGGAATACGAGTTTTTAACTATCTGCAGGGCTGTGACAGGAGCTACCTTACCAGGGACAGCTGAGAGACGGCACCATTACAGACGAAAGGGTAGCTTGATTCTTGAAATATCAAGACCATTAAAAAGGTGAGAGGATCATTAACACCTGTGGAGTGAAGAGTTTAGAAAGCATCTGGTAGATTTATGATGAGCCATGAAGTCAAGCGTCTCCCTCAGCACTGCCTAAATAGAGATGCAGCTGCCACTGCTGGACACTTGGTTGATCTGCCTGCCTATCCCAACCTATTTCTCCAAATTCAGTCTCTCCAGGCATTTTTCTCAGGGCTTTGGGAATTTTACCCTGAGTAGCTTTCCATGTACTTCCAGTTTGGCCAGTCTCATTTGTCTAGAGAAAATTGTCTGCAGGGCATCAGGAGGCATTCCTTCACCACTGATGCAGACTGTTGTACAGTGCAGCTGTTGCTGTGGGCTGTTTAACCATCAATTGCCCTTTACCCAGAAATAGCTGTAGTCGGTTTATTGGTTGAAGTGATTCCACAGTAGCCTTTTTTTATACTAACTAATGTAATGAATTTTATTAGCAGCTCTCGGTACTCTTTGATCCATAAAAAACACTTCACTGTTTTCTTGTACAAGCTGTTATTTTCTAAGTGCTGGCTGTGTTTTATTCTATATTCAACTTGTGACATCTCTGCCTGGAGAGAGGGTTTGAATCCAGAAATGTAAACAGATCTGAACTTTTTCTCCAAGTTCAGGCATGTCTGGACCCCCACTGGCTGGCTTGTAAGCATCTGCAAAACTGCTGCAGAGGACAGGAACATACTTTGCAGAAGATTTGCCGAAGGGAGAGTAACTAAGCATATTTCCATGGCTGCATACGAATCTGGGACACATCGCATGCTATAGGAGCACTTCCTTGCTTACGTTATTGTGAACAATACGCAAAAATAGTATCTGGCCTCCTGTGATACAGTTAAGCAACTTATGCACTGATCCAATTGCTTTTAAGTGAAACTACACTGAACCCCACGTTTGTCGTAAAGTAAGCAATAGACAGCCTGGCACTACCTTCTGCATTTAGACGAACTATGCATTTATTGGGAGTGGCACTTATTCAAATGTAGGGCATACACTGGGATATCATTAACTCATTTATAATAGAATGAAACCACACAAAACTCTAGATCGAGGCAGAATTTGGCTGTCTGGTGTCTACAAATGCACACAAGTTGTATTGCTTTAATGATGCTGGTCTTTGTCTTTGGTGATGCTGCATTTTTGGACCATGAATAGACTTCATATTTGGGTGTTCCTATGGCCTTCATTCATGAAGAAAGCATACGCATGGCTCTTGCCTGTGCTATATAGTATCAACATATACATGACTGATGGCTGGATCTAATTATTTTTAATGTTTAGATTCAGATCTGAGACCCCGAGACACTTCCCCCTCCCCCCACTTTTGCTTTAAGATGATGAAGAAAAATACCAGAGCTGCCCACAGTGGTAAAGATTTCACCTAACTGAAAAGGAGGCCTCTCCTTGAATGGGATGCTTCAGTGTTTATCCCTGATCAGGGGTGGGAGTGGGTTTTTGGGGTGGAATTCATACCTCGGTTAAACATTTTGTCTGGGGAATAAGATACCAGTGCAACTGAACCCATGTGCTACCATGCTTAAATACATGGTGGGTTAGATCAGTGGCTCAACCTCTATAGGCTCAAGGCCCCCCCTGTTAGACCCAGTTAACACCATCCCTTTGCTTTCAGTATTTTTGATTATTGAAAAACAATAGAGCATAGAACTCGGCCCACAATAGATCTGAATGGTTTTGGTGGTCTGGATTTGTATTTGAAACTTGTGGGCTTATCTTGTGGGTGGTGTAGGTGTTTGCACACCTAACAGTGTGCTTATATTACATGGCACCTCACAACACTTTTTCCAAGGGTCTTTTAACACCCTGCCTGAGAATTGCTGGGTTAAATACAAATGCATCTTCACTACAGCAGTCAGTCACGGCAGCATGAGAGGTTTGTACTGGTGCAGAGACTGATGGCTAAAACCCCAGAGTGGACAAGGCTGCCTACTCGAGCTTTAACCCAGATGAACCCAAGCTAACATCAGAGGATGGTGGAAAACAGAAAGCAACATCTGGAGGAGGGATGGAGAGTCTGGCCATCCTAGTAGCGGCGACTTTTTAGAAGCAAAGGGAGCAGTATCCAGGTGGGACCAGGGGGGCTACAGATGAACCCTTCACAAGTCCCATGTAGCTTACAGGCTGCCAGTTGGGCAGCCCTGAGTTAACCCATTGGTTAGCAGGGGTTGGGCATCAAAGGCTCACTTAAGTGCTATGGAGAAAGAGTTAGTTCACAGGAATTCTTCCTTCTACAGTTTGTGTTGGAGAACAGGTGTGTGAGATGATCTGCTTGTGCAGTGTGGGGCTGCAGGAGCCCGAAATTGCTGCCCTTACTTGCATGCAAGTTGGGGTATAAGACTACATTTGCTTGCACTGATGAGCAAGGAGTTTCTTACTCAGGAAGCAGTGAGTCTGTGGCTTTTTTTTTTTTTTTTTATTGCCATGGTCAGAATGTGTGTTCTCTTCCCCCGAGACCTGCTTCCCCCAATCTCTGGGGAGGCAACGGAGAAAACGGGCACTGAGTAGTCAAGGAGAAATTATAACCAGGGCTGGTTGAACAGGGGTATGCATCTAAGCAAGCAGATTGCTTGCACTCCCTTGGTAACGAGTGGATGTTGCAGAAGCCCCTGTGATGCTCCCTGCTTTCCATGATATCAAGGAAGTTTCCTTAAGAGCAGGTGTATCCCATTCTGGGACTTGAGGACGAGCTGTGGCATCGGCTTGGGGGGCTTGGCCGGGTCAGGGGAGAGTTCAAAGCGCAGCAGGGTCAGGGCGAGAGCCACTTTCATCTCATTCATGGCAAACTGCTGCCCGATGCAGTTCCTGGGGAGAGGAAGGAGAAAGCTGATCGTCACGGAGTGGGGCCTATGAGTGGCCGTGATCTTACTAGTACCCCCTACTGTGTCAATTCGGTGATCCAGCATCCTCAACTCACCCACCACGTCTTTGATGTTATGAAGTTCAATATGGGAGGCTGCCTTTTATCACCCTGGACACTGCTGATGCTATTCCTCTGCTCCAAGTGGGGTGCCCCAATGCACCCCTGCCTTATGGGCAATGCATGCCTTCTACCTCCCCTTCAGCACGCCCCAAGCCTCGCAGCTGTCCCTGGACGTTATTAGGTCCCTCACCCTCTAGCGCCCTCTCTGGCACCCCTGGGCTTGTCATGCCCTGGTGCCCCTCTCTGGCACCCTTGGGCTTGCTATACACCTGGCACCCCTGGGCTTGTCATGCCCTGACGCCCCTCTCAGGTGTTCCTAGACTTATTACGCGCCTGGCGCCCCTTCACCGGCGCCCCTGGGCTGCTCGTGCAACTTGCACCCCTCTGGGCCGGTCATGTACCTGATGCCCCTTTACCTGCACCTCTGGGCTGGTCCTGTGACCCACGCCCCTTTACCGGCACCCTTTGGGCTTGCCACATAACCTGTGCCCCTTTACCGATGCCTCTGGGCTAGTCACGCAGCCTGTGCCCCTCTATCAGGGTCCCTGGGCTTGCCTCGCCCAGGCAACTCCCAACCGGGGCCTGTCTTGCGCTCTCCACGCTCCTTGCCCCCCTCAGGGGCCTATGCCGCGTTGCCTGCGCTCCTTGCCCACTCTCGGGGCTTCTCATGGTTGGGGCTCAGGCGGCCTTAGCCTTACCTGGCCCCCAGACCCACCTTCTCGGGCCTAGCTCATGCGCTTCCTGCGCTTGGGGCTCAGGTGGCCCGTAGCTATGCCTGGCCCCTGACCCTTCTTCTGGGTCATATACCCCACTGGGCAGAATACTGCCTCCTTACAGGGCTGGGGTCACAACACCCCACATCACACCTCTCCCTGGTGTTCACCCGTAGCGCCAGCTCCAGCACCAATCACTGTGCCGCTTACTGCACCCACACTGGGCACCAGGAACCCCCAAATTATTGGGGAGTTCCCATGAGGCCTCCTCGCACCCCTACAGCCTCACCCAGTCCTCCGGTCTAACAACTCAACCACAAGCCAAACGGCTGCCACATAAACAACAAGGAGCCTCTAGGCTCATAGCATAAACTTCAAGCCACCCTGGCTCCCAACCATACCTCCCTTAGGGCTTGCACTCTCCCACATCATTGCAGCCAGTCAGCGTGTTCAGGCTGCAACCCTCAACTCGGCCTGCTCAGCTCTCCCACAAAGCTCCTGCTCCTGCAGCTGCCAGAAGGGAACTGCTCACTAAGCTCTGGCCTGAGCTGTTTATAAAGGCCCGGCCCTGCCCCCTTCTGGCCACATGACCTGCCTGGTTGCCCCAGCAACCGGCACCTGAGCTGCCCTGATAATTGGCAGCTCTCCTTAATTTCTCTCCAGGCAGGGGACCCCTAGTGCCCCTGTGACACTGATGAGCCTGAGCCGAGCTCTTGCTTTTGGGGGAGCACCATCCTCCCCAAAGATCCCCTGGCGTTTAACATGCTTTGCCAACAGGTTGTGCTGCCTCAGGGGAGCAGTGTGTGCAGGGATTCATGCTTCTGCTGCATGCACAGTGCCTGTCATGAGGAGCCTCTTTACCAATGAGGGACTTTATACACGGCACGATTTGCTTGTCTTATAGGAAGCGTTTCTTTCATTACTGAAGGGCAGCCGCCTTTGGAGAGTAATATGGCAGCTGTTCCTATATAGTTCAGAAGTTATAGTGCCTATCTTGCTGGGATCCTTTGACCCTAGTGGACTTCCTGCCCCTGGGGCCAGGGGCTGGACTCTGAGCTTCTGAGGTCCCTTCCAACCCTAATGTCAATGAAATCTATGAAGATGAGGTGCTTCTCTCTGAAGGAAACTTCAGGGAAACCAATGCAACTAGTCCAGCTGGCATTTAAGACAACAGCTCCCCTCTTGTGAAAAGCACCATGAGACTCCTGATGGCTAAGGGAGAGGTTCCCCCCACCTGCACAAAATGGAAATGAAGGGATCCCAACCCTTCAGGGTGTCCCTGAACTCTTCCTCACCTGGCTCCAGCTGCAAAGGGCAGGAAAGCATACGAATGCCGCTGGGAGGTGTTCTCTGGTAAAAACCTCATGGGATCAAACACCTGCAGGGAGAGAGGTTTTTTAAGGGTAGGCTGCAAAGGTTTGCAATTGTCAAATAGAGCATGGCTTGGCTTGGCTCCAGCAAGAAATGCACTAGGTTTCTAGATTTACGAAGGGTGCAAGCCACAGCATTTCCCCATGGAGCTTGTGCAGAAGATGCCTGTTCACAGCCAGATACAGGGTCTAATTCTGGCAGGAGTTACACGGGTATCTGGTACAGGGGCCCCCAACATGGCAAGTCTTCTAGGACAGCACAATGGGAAGTGGCTGTGATCTTCTTTGAGTGATTGGTTAGCCATGCTCAAAAGGAGAGCTGGGATGTGCTAACTAGAAAGGTGAGCTAAATCTTGCAGAAGGAAAGTGCTGTTTCCCAGAGCTTCCTTTTGCAGCTTTCTCTTCCCTGTGCTGCCTCCCTTTCTTCAAAGTACCCTTTCGTTGGGTCTAGAAAGCTATTTGAACTGTCCCTCTCCCATTAATCCCACCCACATTGCCAATCAAACAGGAGGAGATGGCCAGTGCAACCCATTTTAAACATCCTCATCTTTCACTGTGAGAGATACAGAATCGTTAGGGCCAGCTCATCCTTTAAAGTTGCATTGCATCTTGTTCTGCACAGATACCATTTTGAGTCTGATGCAAACACACCCCTATTTAAGTCCAAATGATTTTTGGTAAGAAGTATTTTGAAGGAAGAAAGTGTCAAAGCTGGTTCCCAGCTATCCTGAAACACAGTTTTTTTGTCTAAACAGTTGGATCAGCTTTCCCTTACTTTAGTAAAGGCCAAAGTACCTCAGGATCTTTCCACACGCTCCGGTTCCTATGGAGGGCATAAATGCTCACTGTAACCACTGACCCTGCAAGAAAGAGGCTTGGGATGTCACAGAGCAAACTGGTATTATACAGGACTATGTAATAATGGCTTAGTAACCTCTATACCTGGCACTGGTGTATCGTTCTAGCTCGCTAGCTTTTACTTCCTGAAGAGGTGAGGGGAAGAAATCTCATTATGAAGCTGGTTAAGCATTGGAAGAGACTTTTGAGAGAGGCTGTAGAATCTCTATCCTTGGATGTTTTTAAGAGCAGGCTAGAAAAAAACTTGGCTGGGCTGGTTTAGTCAGGGATGGTCTTGCCTTGAGCAGGGACTTAGACTAGATGACCTCCCTTCCAGCCCTACTTGTTGTTTGGTTTTTTTTTTTTCAGTCCATGAAAGCCTACAAGCTTTGCATTGCTGCTTCATGTGGTAGCTCCGGAAGCAACAGAGGTGTTTTAATACTTTTTGCTTGCAGGATGGGGCAGATGAAGAGAAAATGCAAGTTTTTTAAACAAATAAATTTGAACTGGATTCAGTTCTGAGTTGTGCATCGCTGGTGAAATGGCCAAGGGGAGTGCTGATGGAAGACTTGCTAGAACTGGTGAAACTCCCCATTAGCTGTGTGTGTATGTTCAGCTTCAAAGTCATTTGGGTATGTTAATGCATCGCTTAATTGGTGTGTGAGCATGAGGAACCACAGCAGCCGCGGGGGGGGAGGTCAATGCTTGTGACCTTCCTGAAGATTGTTATAATTTTGGAGCCAGATTTTCCTTGATTTGCACAATTGTGCACTTGTGTATTCTGCCCTAGAACACAGGGGGAGGCAATTTGTGACATCATTGTCTTTATTTGTTGCATCTGATTATCGGGAGCTTTTATGTTCACACCTAGCAGCCAATCATTGTGTGGAGGTTGGTCCCTACCAAATTGATCCAAACTGTGTTGAAGTTCACAAGAAGAAGCCTGTTGCCTCTTCATGGGCTTTGAATCAAGGCCTTTGTTCCAAGTGCATGCTTGACAATGCAATACAGTGTAATCCAGGAGCAGGTGATTTTTGCAGAGGTCTGAGTCTCTCTTTCCATGGAGGAATGGTTAAGAGGTTGGATAAAAGCACCTGAGCATTGGGAAGGACTGCACTTGGAGCCTGGGGGAGCAAACGCAAAGAAAGCCAAGAAACTCATCTGCCCCAGGTAAAACTTTTACTAGTGGAGTTGGTGGAAGAAAGGAAGTTGGCTTCTCTCCCTCACTGTTGAGTGGGCAGGAGACAACCAGGGAGAGTTAATCAGACACTAGCCAAAGGGAAACAAAGAGCTGTGGTCTACTCTAGGGATGTCCAACTTCTGAGTGGCCTGAGGCCCCGGGCCTGGCGAACACACGTTGCGGGGCTGTGCACATCCACAGCACCATGTTGGCTCTCTCCCTCCGCCACACTGTATGGGCCACATTCCCTCACCCTCCCAGCACCACGTTGACTTACATGGCTGTACCAGTGGAGGCACACCCGGATGAGCCACACATGAAGCCCATAGGCCACCAGTTAGGTAGCACTGAATCCAAGAAACCCTGTGGCAACTATCGGTGGTGGATCAAGGGTGCTCTCCCTCACCCCATCCAAGAGTCACATTGTAAATGATAATGGACACATAATGAAACCCTTGAGCACCACAAGCTGCTTGATGAGCTCTTCCCCTTCAATTGCATGAGAGCCCTATGCCATCTCTTTGGAACAAGATGTGTTCAAGGGCAAAGGATCATTTCCATGGGGGTGTTCAGGATGGTGGTGCAAGATAGTTATGCCCCCGAGTGCAAAATGAGCAGACAAACCTTCTGGTAAGCTCCGGCCATCGTTAAATGTGATGGGTTTGCTGAGCTGTCGGGACACCCCAGAGACTGGCGGGTACAAGCGCAGGATCTCCTTGATGCACATAGTGGTGTAAGTCATCTTACCAAGGTCCTCCCTGAAAGCAACCACAGGTAGAAACTGCAAATGGGGCAGCACCTTCCATGACAAAAATACCAGCCAGAAGCATCTGGCCTCAGCCAGTCATACTACATTTTTATCATTTAAAGATGAAGAAAGTGATCTTGGAACCAAAGCTTAATGCTGAATTATTAATTATGGGGTTTGTAACCACTTCTGGTACAGACATCCTGCCAGAACTGGACATTGCTTAGAGTTATAGTGCTATTTAGGCTCAACCTTATCTCTAGACACATACCCTACTCCCAATCTATATTATGTTCCTGCGACAGAGTCCCAAACGCAAGTTTTGCTAGGAATTCATCCTCACATGAGTTACTTTTCTGCTTTATTCTCATGACTGGCGGTCAAGACAGGAAGCAGGATATCCAAGAGCAGGAATTCAGGTGGTGGTAGACTTCCTGTGTTCTCAGGTTTTATCTCTGGGGAATTCTGAATATGCTGCATAGGACAGACAGGCTAAGAGGAAGTTTGCCTTCAGCATAAAGGTTTTTAATGTTGATGGTTGATAGACTTAGCCTAGTGGTCAGGTCTAGGAGAGGCCTTTATGTGGCAGTGTAGACAAACTCTTCATCTCTCGTTGCATTTACTCTCCTAACTGCAAGCTCTCTGGCACTTAAGCCATGCTTGTTTTGTGTTTCTACAACACAACACAATGACCCCTGGTCTATGACTAGGGTTTTTAGGCTCTACCACAATGTGAATAAAAAATAACCAAATGCTTCACCAGGATGCGTTTTAAAGTGCTTGAATGAAAGTTTAAAAATGCCAGCTCTGGCTATTCGGGATTACATTTTTCAAGAGACTGTTTTGGATTCTTTTCTTTCCCCCATTTATATATCAAATAGGCCAAATGCCTGCCAAATAATAGGCCAAATAATCAAATAGGCCAAATAATCGATAGGCCAAATGCTGCCCTGTATCCTGATGATACCTTCAGTGACTTCAAGAGATTTAAGCTTTCTATCCCAAAGAAGCAGCTGCATTTTAATGAGAGAGAGAAAAATGTAATGTCTCTGAGATGAAGAGCCTTTAACCCAAAATTTGTTTGGATCTGACTCTCAATCTCCTTGTCAGTCATGGGTGTTGTATTCTCTAAATGAAGAAGCTATGAAATGGTCATGATTTTTCCTTCTTAGACAAAATTTACCTTATGTTGCTCATTAGTAGAACAATGAGCTGGATCTTACCACTGAACTGTGTCCCGGCCTCCCAGGATCTCCTGGATCTCTTCCCTGCATCTCTGCTGGTGCTCTGGGTACAAAGCCATGCAGTATAACATCCAGGAGATCCCACTGGCCGTGGTGTCATGACCCTCAAACATGAACGTGTCCACCTCGGCACGTAGGTCCTCATCAGATAATCCAACTCCATTTTCATCCTGAGAAAGAAGGGAGATGAGTCATATCAAAACACTGAAAATTTGCATGGTCTTTTCTGGAGTGAAAAATTCATTAGTGAAGTTGACAGGCCTGATTTCCTATTTCATCTATGTTCAAGCAGCAATGACAGTAAAGGAGTAAAACCTGATCTACCTTAGGTCAGGTCAGGTCCATCAGGAATTAAGTCAGGCAACCCCCCTCAAGTATCGGTGTTGAGCTTTGATCCAACTTGGATCCATTAAGATGTCAGGTGCAAAGCTTGCAAAGAACACTAACTTTAACATGCCAACTTCTTCTCACTACAAGAGTTCTTGCCATGCTTTTTTTTTCTACGCCAAGAATAGCTGTGTACTTTGAGCAAGGATTACTTCCATGTTAGATGACAAGGTAAAAGAAGAAACAAAATGAGGCATCTCCCAATGGAAGGGTGCAATCACCAAGAAATAAAAGGAGCTAAATTGATTTAATAGATTTCATAGACATTGGGGTTGGAAGGGACCTTGGAAGATTGAGTCCAGCCCCCTGCCTCAGGGGCAGGAAGTTAGCTAGGGTCAAAGGATCCCAGTAAGATAGGTGCCCAAATCTTTCTTAAAAGAGTCCAGAGTAGGTGTTTGCACACCTCTGGGCGGGGAGTCTATTTCAGGCCTTGGGGGCTCAGATAGTAAAGAAGTTTTTTTCCTTAAGGTCCAACAGTCACAAACTCCTGCAAGACCATTTTAGACTGGACATGTCATCCCCTGGGGTGCTCTGGTGAACAGGTGTTCCCCCAGATCCTGATGTACACCCCTTATATTGCATACACCAGTCAACGTAATCTCTCCCCATTTTTCCATGGGATATGCCAAAAAGTCTCATTCTTCCTTTGGTGCTTCGATGCCTCTGCCTCTGTTCCCTTAATGTGTTTCATGACAATAGACTCGTGGGGATGAAGAAATTCATTTTTTCCCAAAGCAATTTATCTGCTGAATGCTGCAAGTCGCATGCACCCCTCCGGCTTCGCTTCCTTTCCCTTCCAACCCACCTATTGGCCAACAATGTGAGGAAGAAAGTAGTAAGGGATAAGGAAGTTATTGTCAAGAATAGGCAGATGGTTGATGCTGACATGGAGTAAGACACAAGAATATTTCTTGGCTGCTTATGTACATATTTTTGAATCCTCACCTTGGCACAGAGAAGAATGTCGAGAAAATCCATGTGTCTCCTCTTCCTGATCTTTTCAAGTTCTCTCTCATCTTGGAGCATCTTCTTTCTCTCTCTTATTACACTGTCTGCATAAGAGAGAGTACAAAAAGATGCCAGGGTCAGCTCTGTCCTTGATACGACTCTGCTGAACTGGAATGGTGTTCCACCAGGGTTGCATTTGGCCTAGATCTGAATCCTAGTATTTTATCTGACCTAGAAAACTATTTTTCGTTGAAGGAGGAGAAGCTTCCATTCATAGACTGCAACAGACAAGATCACTGTGGAACAGCAGTTAATCTCAGGGGCACAGCACGATCTTTAAGCACCCAGAGAGGGTGGAAATTATGCTGAGCAATGGAGAGCAAGGGTCTGGGGAGAGGAGTCTTGCCTGCCCTGGCTCTCCTCACTTAAATGGCAGCCGCTAGTGTTTCTATTGTCTGTGGCAAAGACTCCTGGGAGGAGGGGATCATACTAGGACCCCCTTGAATTGACCCCAGCCCCAGGCTCCAACTTAATTATCTTTCCCTTCCACCAGGATGAATTGCACCAGGTGAGACATCCTGCATTCAAGAGAAGATGGAAAGGAGGACAACAGTAAATACCTGTATGGAGATGTGCTAGCTTACAAGCCTTGTGGAAGCGGCGTCCCTGGGGATTGATTTGGTAAAGGAAGTCACTTCTAGGCAGGAAAAACCTCATTCTATGGAACACCAGGTAGGTCAGGTCATACACAGCTTTGATGTAATAGTCCAAGTCACTGCAGAACAAGTCAGAATTGGATAATATATCAGTGAGGATAATATGGTAATGGGAAATGGGAACATTTTCAGCAGGTTTTGAAAGGACCCCATACTAACGTGTTGATCTGGCAGTTGCTATGACAACTGAAGGCGCATTTCATGATGCTGTCCAGAGCCATCAAACTGACGTGTTCAAAAAGCTCCACTGACTTATTCTGTGTGATCAGCTTTTCCCATTTATCCTAGAGGAAGAGAGGCAGAGATGAGGAGTCCTTCTGGAAAGACAATTCCAGAAAAGTCTTTCCTGAGTAAAGACAACCCATTCAATGGGCTTTTCCTGCCTCTCTGATCTGCACCCTCCCAAGTTCACATCAATAATTTATATGCTGGCACGCAAGGAAAGCATCTGATCTAAAAAGTAAAATGCTGACAGGGATCAGTATTTCCTTGTCAAATCGGGTTATAAAACTATTCATTTACAACTGGAGATGGTGCTTGGTCATAGGTCAGATCCATGCTTGAAGGCAGACTTCATAGTTTTGGGCCTGAACCAAAACCCAAAGTAAATTTCCCTAAAATAAGGGAAAGTTGGAACCATATCTGGAGACTGACTCGGGCCCACCCCTCTATTTTTGAGGTTTTTTCCTGATAAAATGTGGTAATTTCTAAAAGGAAACTAATCCAACCCATTAACTTAAGGAAACATGTCCAAATTGGGTGACTAAGAAGGAAAGAGGGGAAACCCATATGCACTAATTCTTGCTTAATGCCATTCAGATTTTCTATAGTCTTTACTGCTATAGGTGTACCTAAAACCCAGAAGACACTGCTGGAAATGTTAATATGCGTTCTACCTGTTTGAGTCATCCTAGCGAATTTCATAATTAACTATAATCAGCCATACACCTGTCAATGTAAAGGGATATCAGATCCTTATAGCATGTCACATTTTCTTGCGTTCCAGTTGTGCTGAAGAACATGTTTACTCTTTCCTCAGTCCTTTGGTAATGAATAAATTACTTGATTTCTTTTTCTCTTGCCAATGTTAGAAACCAATTATTGCAAGTTAAGGTTTTTACTAATTAAATGGCAAGAGAGGACTGTTTGGTTAGAACATACCCACTCTATTCAGTGAAGGATAAATTGCCCACAGACTTTATCTTCATCATGATCAGACATGTGAAGTATGAATTTGATGGCTTTTGGTTTAAGAAAATTTGAGATAGAAGTACTGTCACCAAAAATTGATCTAGAAAAAGTTAGTACAATACATACGTTCTTTAAGCGTGTATATACCTCTTGTTTAACTTGTTTTCTCTTCATCTTCCCTTCTCTACTCTTGTTTCTCAGTCTCCCTGCTTGTGTTTGGCTCTGACTCCCTCTATCTTCAATATAGTTTGCTTTCTTACCCTTACCTTGGGGGCAACATATTCCACAGATTTCTTTTTCCATGTTTCACGTGACGGGTGTCACTTCTGGGGCCAGGACTTAGGTTGGCCCACCTGTTTACGTAGGGCAGACTGCTCCAGTCTCGCCTGCCGTGACTTTGACGGTATAATAACTGGTGGGTGATATAATGTGGTGGGCTGCCCATTCTATTGCCTGATGCTAGGGGGGTGCTATCCACGGCTCTGAACCTCCCTTAAACCATAGCCAATGCTTCACAGATTGCATCCATAGTTATAAGTGCTCTGGCCAGAAGCCAAGTCAAACTGCCTTATGCTGGGCCTCTCACATTCATTCTGCCCCCCCTCTCACAGGGCCTCATTCATACCAACCTTCCCTGTTCCTCCTGAGTGGCCTTCAAGCCATTTGCTTCCATAACACTCCGGGTGATTCCCACCCTGCAACCCTTTGGGCGCTTGTTGTAGCGTATCTGTAGGTGATGGTCCTTACCTAACACTAAGCTGACTTTAGCCACAGGCCCCTCCCTTGGGGATCTTCCTGCCCCCTTCTGGGGCTTGGGGTCTTACAACCCCAGGGACTCACGTGCCTTTCCCTCCCACTGAGGCCCCCTCCTTCCCCAAAGCCTCATCCTTACCTCCAGGGTGTTCCTGGAGCCAGAGCTCAGCAGGGAGATGTTTCTTCTCTGCTGGTGGATCTCAAACTTCTCCCTCTGCCCCAGGGAGCTGATCACTAAATGGCTGCCCTAGTCAGGCACCTGCCATCTTCCTGGTCTAGCCCTTAGTGATGGAGCACTAAAGCTGCTCTGTTACAGTTCACCACTACTGGGATGAAAAATATTATATTCTGATTTTATTCCTATCTATTTTACCAGATGAAAGACAATACATTGGGTCTACCCTTGGCTGAAATAAATTGTTGTAGCTCAGCCAACTTCAAAGGAGCTTTGGTGATTTTTACACCATATGGGGATCTTGGCCTTTTACTAACATGGCTGTAGTAAATTTCTGGGAAAGAAGGTCCATGTAACATCTCACTCCAGTTCCTTCCCTTCTGTTCCAGATCCAGTCACTGTCCTACCTCTATAGCTGAAATGCATACAACAATTGTGACCATTCCTACCAGCATCACTTTGGCAGAATCTGAAATCAATGACACGTAAGGTTTCAATATCTCATAATGAAATGCTGGAGTCAGCAGCCTCCGATGCCTGAACCACTTTGGCCCATGTAAAACCAATAATCCTTTTCCTGGAGGAAAAGAAATAATAAAGAGATGGTCATATACTTCACCCAAAATATGAGTTAATCTTATTAATTTTCATAGCATCTGTATCATTATGTCCTTTGTCTCTAGTGACTGGCCAAAATTCAGGGTTTTGTAGGAAGAGAAATTGGTAATGGAATTGGGTCTCTTTTAATGCTAATGTATTTAAAAGAATGTAGAAACCCTTAAATATTTAATTTAATTTTTTCCCCGTCTCGCCTGTTTTTGGTTTTCAGATGTCCAGACTTTGTATAAATATGTCAATAGTGCACTTTCATGGAGCACTTTGTCAATCTAGGCTCTGAGTTAAGCTGATCTTTTTTTTTTCAACATGCATCACTTAAGGCAATAATCTTGAAACCCAAATAGTGCTGCCAGTCAGCTCCATTAAACTCCAGGTAGGGTATAATGGTGTCACCAAGTGGGGAGCTGGAAAACAGTGAGGCTGATTTATATAAGAGTGGTAAACATTTACCTTGCCCAACGTTTATCCTGAATTGGTTGTGAAATCTCATCTATAATCTGCTGTTGGAGTAGGATTTTGGATTAAGGAGGACTGGCCTGTATTAATTCCTATGTTTAATATGTAGTCTTCCAGAGCTTTCCATTGGGAAACGCTATCTTCACTGGCTTTTTAAATAAATAGGAATCAAATACATGAAACTACAGGACAAGAACATAAAACATGCCGTGAGCCAATGACGCAAACAAAACAAATTAGGTTGAAAGCTGATGCTTAGGGTTTATGGTTAAAGTCATAGAGTGGTCCTGGTCCATCATCTATTTGCTGGCTTCATGGTGGGGTAAAGCATGAGTCTACGTACCAATCCAGGGAACAATGAACTTGTAGGCTAGATCAGACTTTGGATCTGTAATTTTCAACACAAGAAGCAAAAGCACAGTGTTAAAGGTTAAAATATATGAACACAGTGAAACAACACAGTAGAGATGTCATTGCCAGATGAAGACCTTGAGCCAGATCTCTAAAGGCATTAATGTACCAGGTCCCAGCTATTTTTTTTAACAGAAAACCAGCAGGGTAGTTCTGTTTTTCTGGGATCATGTACTTACTCAAGTTTTGGGTAGCCAGGGTTCAGAGCATATTTGGAGCATATGGCAAAAATCTCCCCTTTCCTATGCTTTCCCACCCTAAGAGTGCATCTATACATGCAAATACTGTGACTTGGTATACTCCAGTGCAACTTTCACCGAAGTAAACTAATCCAGGCATCACCATCTACATGTGTGTTTACTTGAACTAATTTACTCTGCCATCAGCTAGTACCTGTGCCTGATGGAATTATCTGACGGCAAAGTTAGTCTACTTCAGCCTAATGGTAGGGCACGTGTCGATGGTGATGCTTTACTGTGGAGCAAATTAGCCTACTCTACAGTAAAGCACATGTGTAGATGCTCCGTAAAAGGAGGAATTTGTAAATATACCAGAAGACACATTCATTGAGGGCAAAGACTATCACTGACAAGGTCTTTGTATAATATTTAACATAATGGGGACTTGTTCATTATAGCTGTAGAATGGGCTTCATTATTCTCACTGTAGCTTCCAAAACTAGGAAAAGGAGAAGGAGAGAAGGTTTGAAATGCTCACTAGGGCTTATCTCAATAACTTCCCTGGGAAACATTTATATACTATGTAGGGGTGAAACCCCAAAAGAGATTTGGAGAGCTCAGGGTTTGGGAAGGGGCATAATGGAGGGAACAACAGAAATTAATTGAAGATCCAAGCAGGGAGAAGAGTCCTGATTACTCTCAGTGGAAATATCATTAGACACTTGTACTGAGGAAGAATCTGCTGATAGATATTTTTTTTTTTTTTGCCTGAAACAAGATGCAATGTTCTTACCTCCTCGGCCAAACACAATTTTGGCATAATCGGGATCGCTGATTATCAAGGTAGGTATGAACCCCATAAACCATCTGGTGAAGGCATGGGAGTATTTTTCAGACCAAACCAACAACTTGCTTAATTCTTCACCTTGAGGGATCTGAAATCAAGGTTGAAAGAGAAAGGAAGAGCTTGGAGCACAAGGGACATATATAAGAGAGATGGGGGTGAAATTCACCACAACATGGAAAATCCCCACAAGTCCTTCTAGCCCCCTTCACAGAAGATGGAGAGAAAGTGGAATGGACTTGCATGGAAGGAATCTGCACACCCAGTGAGTGATGAGACACTATGCTGGCTCCAAATTGGCTGGAAGCTGTGTCATACCAGCAGTTCAAAGAGGGCATAAAGCTGCAAGTATTCTCCCTGCACGATTTCCTCCTGGTAGCAAACAAAACACATTTCCAGCCTTTATCCAGGCTCTCCTGGCTCCTGGTCAGAATGAATATATATCCAGGGCAGTGCTGTGTTCTAGTTGTCCTGAAACGGGACAGCTAGAATGGATTGCCCATTTCTAGTAATCTTGGAATAGGTTACCCAGAGAGGTGGTAGACTGTCCATCCTTGAAGGTTTTGAAGACTTGGCTAGCAAAGCCTTGGCTGGGATGATGTAGTTGGGGCTGGTCCTGCTTGGAGCAGGGGGCTTGAACTAGATGTGACCTCCTGAGGTCTCTTCCAACCTTCACTTCCTATGAGTCCATGTAAACCCCAGGCTACTCTGACTTGGGTCTTGTTCCAAGTCTCCTTTCACCCTCACCCATCCCAACCCAGCTGAGTGCAAGGAGTGGACGTGAAAGGCATGCACTTTTAACAAAGGGAAAAAGGCTTTCCACATGACTTGTTCCACCACCAAGGCCCTGACCATGGAAAGCATTTAAGCTTGTGTTTAGCTTTTAGCAGCCCTCCTTAAACTGGTAGGACTCTCAACATTTTTTAAAGGAGCCAAAAACAAGGACAACCTCTTCTTTTTCTGCGCTAAACAATATGCCTAAATCTGATGGTAACTGCACAACTGCAAGTTCAGATGAAAGGAAAGTCCTTTCCAGCAGATTCCCTGTGCCTTGTTCCTTCCCCTCTCACAACCGGCTCATCAGAGCTGACCCTCGGGATGTATACAGCTTGATCCCCAGCTTCTCCTTACCTCGTGGTTGTGGCCATATAGCCAGTGTCTGGGAGGGCCTGGGAAGCTCTCAAAAGCTTTGATGAGCTCTTTTTTCTTCCAACACAGCTGAAGCACTTTTAGCAGCACCAAGATGAGGCAAAGCCCTGCACATAGGGATAGGGTAGAAAGGGAAGGTCTCACTATGTCCTCCAGCATGTATGCCATGGTCCTGCTGTTTCAGGGTCAGCAAAAGGTGTCCTCTTGCTGCCTTTCACGCTGCTGTTGTCTGTCCCTAAAGAGAAGGCCTAGTCAATGGTAAGATATTGGCCCTTCCCTTTCATCCAGGCGGAATGGACTGTTGTATGCAGGGCAATCCAGAGGGGATTTACATAGCAGGAAGCACACTCAGCCCAGCAATAGAAAAGCTTGACTCTTCTTGCTGAAATACCCAGCTTCCTTATAACCACGTCTCTTCTCCAGCTTTATTCAGAATAGCACAATAAGAAATCTTCTATGTAGAGAGGATTAGGAAGGCTTTTATAAACACTGGTTATTTAGTAACCTTATGTTGTTGAGGCTTTTTCTGTGGCTGGGGTGGGTAGTGTTAGAGATAAAGAACTGAACGTGGGAGACCTTTGCTCCCGTCCTATCCACACTCCATCCCATCATATGCACCATTTCGGACTCGAGGCTTATTGATCTACTATGTGAAACGTGTAGGCTATAGAAGGCCTTAAGCTGCTTATTGAAAGGAGGTATTTGTATCTGCTTGACTACAGTTTTGCTAGAAGAGGGGAGAAAATATCACAAGGTACGAAATCATTTTTAGTGACCTTGAGTAAAATGTGTGGAACAAAAACAGAGGTAAAGGCTGCAAGGTTACCATGAGTACTTCTGGTGGTTTGGTGATAGACATAGCTAATCAGTTAGGCTCTGGAGCAGCAAGAGATGTGCAGGTGAAAGCCCGCCTTGCTCCCGCTCCCCCAAAGCCCCCCAGAGACTCCCCAGAAGCTGTGGAGCCCCCCACTGACCCCCGCAAGCAAGGCCCGTGGTGGGAGGGGGTTAACCCCTCACTGAGTGGGAGGAGGCTGCTGAGTGGAACTGGGCTGGGTCAAGTCTCACCCAGCCCCCTAGGGAGCCACGTGACCAGGCTGCGCAAACAGGCACGCTCGCCTGCTGGCGCATGACTTAGCGCGGAATTCGTGCAGGAGGATGCGCGGGAGGGCCTGAAACCCTGCCTGCGAACCCCTCGGGGTAGACAGTCCCAGCCATAGCCGGCCTACCAGGGGCATGACATGGATGAGCATGCGTCACACCCCAAGGGTCCCCTCGGACTCTGTGCCCCCCTTCCCCCCGGCTCTGGCACCTCAGAGATGGCCATTCAAACTGAGCCCATGGTTCTGGGCTCCACACAGACGGCGGCCCTGGCTCCCAGCTGCAGGGGCTGCCTGTCCCTTTTTCAGGCTCTGGCGGCTGGGAGGATGGCCACCTCCCTGTGTGGGGTCTGCTCCCTTTTGGGGTCTCTGGCATGCCAGCTGGAGGAGTTCTAGGCCACAGTTCAGAGACTACGTGCCAGGCCCTTCTCCCCCGGGAGCCGGAGGGTAGACCTCCCACTCTGTCCAGCCAGGGGCATGGATCAAAGTGGTCGAGGGCCCTAAGGCCCGCTGCACCAAGGCCCCTGCCCCACCAGAGCTTAGCAACAGGTACACACCTCTTGCTGCTTCAGCAGAGCCTGATGAGTTGCCAGCTCCCACAGGCAATGCAGGCTCAACTTCACCTACCGCCCCTGCTCTCTCCAAGACAAAACGTAAGGTGTTTGTTGTGGGAGACTCCATCCTGGGGGGGACTGAGGGGACAATCTGCCACTCCGACCCCTTAGCCCAGGAAGTCTGCTGCTTCCCGGGGGCCCACATCCAGGACATTGTGGAGAAGATCCCTAAGCTCTTCCACCCAACAGACCACTACCCCATGCTCCTTATTCACGTGAGCACAATGACATGGCTTGGAGTGCTCCCAGCCGGGTCATGAGGTGCTACAGGGATTTGAGAGTAGGGCTAAAAGGTCTTGGGGCACAGGTGGTATTCTCGTCAGTCCTCCCAGTCTCAGGCTATGGGCTGAGGAGGATCCACGTAGTCAAACAAAGACTGTGGCACTGGTGTCATCAGGATGGCTTTGGCTTCCATGACCACAGTCCACTCTTTGGCGAGAGAGGCAGAGAGCTGCTGAGAAGAGATGGCCTCCACCTCTCTCCCTTGGGGAGGAGGCTCTTCTCAGCCAGGCTGGCTGACCTGCTCCACCGGGCTTTAAATTAAGCCCATTGGGGGATGGGGGAACTACCGCCACTCGTGGCCCACTGAGCAACCCTTGCAAAGCCAGTGGTCCAAGGCACTTAAGGGAGCCCACCCCTGCCCCAGCCCTGGTACAATCTGTGGGCAAGGCAAGAGCCCCCAAGGGGACACTTGCTTGCCTGTACACAAATGCCAGGAGCTTGGGGAATAAGCAGGAGGAGCTCGTCCTCCTGCTCAATGCAAATAATTATGACGTCATAGGGATAACAGGGACCTGGTGGGACTCCACCTATGACTGGACCTCGGGTATAGATGGCTATACCCTGTACAAGAGGCATCGAGTAGATAAAAAGGGGTGGGGGTGTAGCTCTCTATGTTAAGGAAAGCTACACGTGCCTGCAAGCTGATATTGGCACCCAGGATGGACAACTGGAAACCCTCTGGGTTAAAATCCATGGGGAACATGGCACAGGAGACATAATCGTGGGAGTCTACTACAGACCTCCCACCCAAAGTCCTGAGCTTGACCAGGAGTTTGCCTGGGAACTGGCTGAGGCTGCATGCTCCAGAACCATGGTTGTCATGGGTGACTTCAATTACCTAGACATCTTGTGGGAGGATCACTCAGCAAAATCAGAGTGGTTGCAAAGCTTCCTCTCATGTGAGGATGACCTCTACATGACTCAAGAAGACTATGGGCCAACAAGAGGCAAAGCGCTGCTCGACCGGTACTGACTACTGGGGATGTCCTAATCGGAGACCTAGTGATTGACGGGAAGCTGGGTGACAGCAACCACAAGCTGATCATTTTCACCATCTGCCGTAAAGCTGGCAAGTCAGTCAGCAACACCGAAGTCCTTGACTTCAGGAAAGCAGATTTCGACAAGCTCAGGAAGCTTGTCAGTCAGGCCCTAAAGGACCAGGACCCCAGGGAGAGGGGAGTTCAAGAAGAGCGGTTGCTCCTCAAGCGAGCGATCCTCAATGCACAAGCTAAGTCTATTCCATGTCGGAGGAAAGGCAGCAAGAGGGCACAGCAGCCCCCCTGGCTCTCCAGGGACCTAGCAGACCTCCTGAGGCTGAAAAGAAAGGCCTACAAAGGATGGAGGATGGGATACACCTCCAAGGAGGATTATTCTGCACTGGTCCGGCCCTACAGGGAGCAAACCAGGAAAGCCAAGGCTGCAACTGAACTCCAACTAGCTTTGAGCATCAAGGACAATTGTGGCAGGACACGACCTAGGAGCGGCCGTGAACTCCCCTGGTGCCCTGCTACCGTGCCAAATCGGTCTCAGATGCACCCTCATTATCTTGCCCACCACGTCGTGCTGGTAAAATATTGTTAAAGGGAGGCTACCTTCTTTCCTCTTTGGCAGGGTGCCCTGATGTATCTAGGCTAATGCTCTGCCTAATTGTCCTGGTACACTTCAGCCTCAGGGTTATGTGTGGGCCCTACAGTCACCCGTGCTCTCATGGCTCCCTGGGCTCACCTCCGTTGCCTGCCTGCGCCCTCACGGGCGCCCCCTTACTTCCCTCACGGCTCTTGCCGCACCGGGGCCTGTCTCACCTCGCGACTCCCGCAGCCCGCACTGGGGCCTTGCCTCGTGCTTGGACCCCCTTTCCCGGGTCTTACGCCCCACTGGGGCTTCCCACAATTGGGGCTCAGGCGGCCTCGGCCTTACCTGGCCCCCAGACCCTCTTCCCGGGTCCTACGCCCCCACTGGAGCTTCTTGCCTGCGCCCACACTGGGCTCCTCCCAATGCTGCCCACACTGGGACTGGGGTCAGGACACCCCAAAATGCAGTGCCCTCTCCAGCAACCCCCCCCCCTCACTACTGGGGAGCTCCTATGAGGCCTCCTCCAACCCCTACAGCCTCACCTGGTCCTCCGGTGTTACAACAACAAAACCGAACACACAAAGCCCCTTGGCTATAACATAAATCCCAAGCCAACCTGGCTATCCTTTATATGTGTCCCTGCTAGGGTTTCCTCCACCCAGTATCCTTATGCCGACACTGCTCAGGCCATCAGCTTTCTCTACCATGCCTGCCCTGCTTGCTCCAGTAGAGCTCTAACTTCTTTGGCTGCCAAAGGGGAACTGACCTTCCGGCCTCAGCCTGGCTGTTTACAAAGGCCAGGCCCTGCCCCCTTCTGGTCAGCTGACCAGACTGGTTGCCCCGGCAACCCGCACCTGTGCTGCCCTGGTGACTGGCAGCTGAGCTCATACTACTATTGTCAGTAGCAGGCACCTTAGTGCCCTGCTACAAGAATAAAAAGTCCTTTTTCAGATATGTGGGGAGCCGGAGGAAAAACAAGGGCAATGTTGGACCCCTGCTGAAGCAGATGGGACAACTGACAACTGACGCCCAGGAAAAAGACAACCTATTAAATGGGTACTTTGCATTGGCCTTTCATCAGTCCCATGGGACGCCCATGCCTGCTACAGGACAGGGAGGTCTGGGTGAGAGAGATCCCCTGCCCTCCATTAATGCTGACCTCATGGAGGAACATCTTGAGAAGCTTCAAGGCAGCCGGCCCTGACAATCTGCACCCCAGGGTACTCAAGGAGCTGGCGAGCATCATAGCCCAGCCCCTGACAGGGATCTTTGAAAACTCCTGGTGCTCTGGTGAAGTGCCCGAAGACCGGAAGAAGGCCAATGTGGTGCCGATCTTCAAGAAAGGGAGGAAAGTGGATCCGGCTAACTATAGGTCCATCAGCCTGACTTCTTTCCCGGGGAAGATCTTAGAAAAGTTTATTAAGGAGGCCATCCTTAACGGACTGGCTGAGGCCAACATCCTAAGGGATAGCCAGTACGGGTTTGTTGCGGGTTTGTCTTGCTTGACCAATCTCATTTCCTTCTATGACCAGGTGACCTATCACCTGGACAAGGGAGAAGAGATTGATGTCATATATCTTGACTTCAAAAAAGCCTTTGATCTGGTATCCCATGATCACCTCTCTGGGAAATTGGCTCCGTGGTCAGATCCAGAGGGT
>NW_017728907.1:48725648-48730301 GCF_001723895.1 Crocodylus porosus | reverse complement strand
GACCGTTTCAGGCTGGACATAAGGAAGAATTTCTTTACTGTCCGAGCCCCCAAGGTCTGGAGCAGTCTGCCAGTGGAGGTGGTTCAAGCACCTACTCTGAACACCTTCAAGTGTAAATTGTATGCTTATCTTGCTGGGACCCCAGCTGACTTCCTGCCCTTTAGGTGAGGGGCTGGACTCGATGATCTCCCGAGGTCCCTTCCAGGCCTAATGTCTATGAAATCTATGAAATTTGGAAAAAGTCAAGTTTATATAGGGAACAAGAATAACCTTTATGACTATTAATATTTTAAAATATTTTTTTGCCTTGTGTAGTAATGTATAGTGAATGGTGTATAGTGTTATATTCTATATAGCATAGTAGACACTAAGCAGTGGAGTACAAAAACCAGGTCCACTTTGGGATTTTTTCTATTCTTTCTTGACCTAAATTCTTGCTGAATTGCTCACTTGCAAGTGTACCTGGTTAGCGCTATTTAACAATTTAGCTTGAAACTTCACTAAGAAGGTCCTTGAGCAACAGAAAGAAGGAAACACCCACTCTCCTCTTTGGTAGCAAACAGTGAAATACGTGTTTTATTCAGTTCATAGATTTTGAGGCCAGAAGATGTTGTTCTGCTCACTTACTCCCCCATCATTTTTTACCTATGTTATAATACCGCCGGTTTTTCATATGCAACCTGTTCCCCCCCCCACCCCCAATTCAACAGCTGGAAATTTGGGTGCACATTATAATTGGGGTAATATGGTAAGACCAGTTTCTGCCTATAAAGCCTCTTCAGCCAGGGAAGCTTTATTTGCTGCATGCAGGGCTCCCCAGCTGCTGGCTGTGGATACTTTCACTTTATTCCCCTGGCAGAGGCTCTCGTTGTAGGGTGGGATGACATTTTTTCCCCTCTTAATTTTCCCTTACAAAAGCAAGGTGTACATTTTATTCTGGGGTGTGCTATATGTAAGAGAATAGGCTAATTTTTCCCTTGGGTTCTGCCAAAGATAAAATGACTCATTTCTTACAAAGGAAGTGGACAATACCGAGCTCAATATGTTGTATCCAATACAGTGAAAGCAAACTTATGTTCACCCCTATCCAAGCAAGACATGATCACTCAAAGTGCTAATAATGGCTCACCGTAGTAAAAGGTTCCCAAGTGCATTTCATTAGAAATCTGTTGCTTCTCTTTCCTTCTGCATCACCTCAGCAGGGACGGATTTGCTCAGCAGAAATTCTGCAAGCCTACAAGGCACAGTGCAGTCTGACACCTATTTGAGCCAAATTCAGCCCCAGTGCAGGGAGCTGTTAAAACTTGGATGTGTTCTGCCTTCTCTTCTTGTTGTACCATTCATGGTAAGGACACTGGACTGGGGGAGATCCTGTGTCCCTGCGTCCAGACCTCTGTTCCTGCAAGCACTCGTGCGATCTGATTCCTAACGCTGGCTTGTCAAGCCCCATCTTTAAAACGACTTTTTTGTTCTCACTGCTCTGATTGGGAGAGACTTCCAAAATGTCACTTTTCTGATGGTGAGGAAACCTTCCTTTCATCTCCACCATCAATGCACTCATAGCCAGTGCTCACCCATTTGTTCTTGTGCTAACATTGTCCTTGAGCCCAAGTAAGACTTGGGTTTCCTGGTGCTTACAAATGCTCATTAAGCTGGGCTTGTGTGGGGGTAGTGATAAAATACGTTCCTTAGCTGGTAAAAAATGGCACAGCCATGGTATAGTAGTGGGTGGAGGCTTATACTGGTTTATATCTTCTAATGAACCGGAGACTATGGAGGCTATGTAAAAACTCATGCCAAATGCCAAACGTTGGAGATTCCAATGAATCCAGAAAACAGACCTAACCATTGCTGAGCATGGTAGCATTTCACCAAGTTGGCTTGCCCGTTGTTGCTTTTCAGTTAGTCAGCATGATATATTGTGAAACCTTAATCCAAGGGTAGAATATTCGTATTAAAGTCCAAAGAAGTTTTACAGGGATGCCTCTGAGTGCAATACCCTGCCAAACGCATGCAACCGTGGTAAGATTGTGGGGCAAGAGAGAAATTCTGTGTACCCACAGTGCACTAATGGGTTATTAAGGTATATTTGTCCCATACAGTAATTTTAATACATTTTATTAGAAATCTGCTGCCCTTTTTCCCCCTTGCATCATATCCTCAGTGAGGCATGTGCACACAAGAGATTTGGCAATTGGAAAAGGCCCATTTCAGCATCGGCATCCTATTTGTACGAGGGCTGCTTTGGCCTAGGGTGCAGGGAGCTATGCGGTCTTGAACAGTTTCTCATTTTCTTCTTAGCTTTACTGGTAATAGTAAAATGCTATGAGGCACGGGCACTTCCATGGGGCACAGGACTGAGTGGGAATCATTTTCTCACCTTCACTGAATTCAGAGTCCTGCTATGCAGATGTTCACTGCACATTGAATCCTTTCCATTGGATAATTAAGATGCATCTCAAAATGACATAGGCTTTATGCCAGGGCTGCTTCTAGTGTCTTTTAATGCTGAGAAATAGAAGAAACCTCCTTTAAACTTTTAGTTAGCTTTGCATATTTGCACTTTTAGGTCCCTCTTATTTACTACCAAAGCTGTTCATTGGCTTAAACAACACTCCTTTGTTCCTTCCAAAAAGCTTTTGTATAGCTCTGCGGATATGAGGATCCTCAGCTGGTATAAAATGGGACAGTCCTGTTGTAGAAGCTGGTGACACTGCAGCACTTAATACCTTCACATTTATGAAATTGTAGCATGTGGAAACCACGTGAAACATCACACCAGACTCAAGGCCTTTGAGATAATGAATGATCAGGAAAAACTTGGTGGGTACAGGGCAGAGGTGCATTTCACTCAGCTGGCTTGTTGGTTTGTGGTTAATGAATGGTACTTAACATAGTTTCAAATCTCCCTGGTGTTAATAATCTATCCCTGTAGGAATGTTGCAGGCTTGCAGCTGGCCTGTCAGCAGTGCTCAGAGACGGATATTGGCCAGGGTTGAAACTAGTGGCCCCAAGCAGAAGCTCCAGGCCTTTAGCACCTATTTAAAAAAAAAAAAACCTGCCTCTGGCTGTCTTTCCACTATTTCCAGCATGCCCTTTTTCAACCGGTGCTCTGCTCCTGCTCTGTCTCTCAGACATGGCATGAGCTTCTTTTCTCTTCTTTAACTTCCCAAAGCAAGCAAACCACTCTTCCTCCCTCTCCTCCACCCAGGGGGCCATGGCCTGGCAGATCTTTCTCCAGGCCTCCTCCTGGTACCAGGCACCCATCTGGGCCTTGACTTCATCCCTCACATCCTAGCCTGCTGCTGCTTGCCTGTGCAGGGCCTGCAACTTATGGGTCAGCTGCTCATGCTGCCGCTTTTGGAAGAAGGCTCGTCACTTGCCAACCTGCTGAAAGAAGATTTTTGGTCCTCTCTTTGATGCTGGCCCACCACTGTCTGGTTTGGGTACAGGTCTCTGAGGGTCCTCCAGTCTGCATAGTGCTCTCTGAAACTGCTCCAGGTCTTTTTCATCTTCTGACAGGCTGGTATTTAGCCTTCCACACCCCTCTGCCTCTTGCTAGCTTGTAACAGGTGGGTGCCCTGGGGCCAATCCGATAGTTAACCCACCAACTTGTCTTAGGGCTAACTGCCCACCTTCTTTTCCTGCCACACCTTGATGTTAATGATTATACGATGTTAATCAAATGGGAGGACTTGCCCTGGTGACAAGGGCCTATGTACATGGCTCTGACCACCCCTTATTGTGTCCCATGTCTCACTGATGATCCTCCAGTGCCTCGCACTGGAACCCAAGCCCCAGAGTCTCCCATGGCACTCACTCCTCTCTGGAGCTTATAGTCCCAGTGCTTTGCAGACATTCCAAGGCCTGACACTTGGCCTACTTATATGATCTATCACCGAACCACTCACTCACTTGGGCACCCAGCCTGGCTCTCCCTCAGGGCTGGCACCCAGAGTTGAGAGGGGGTTGAAGCCCCTACCAATTCAGGGCTCCAAGCTCCATCCAATCCCAGGGCTCCAACCCCCTCTCAACTCTGGGTGCCAGGCCCTATCACCGGGCTCCAAGTCTTCAGTACCAGGACCAGGGCTCCAACCCCCATTGCCTGTTCTCCCTGGGCTATAGTCCCTTATCTCTTTGCACAGGAACTTCAGTAATAGCTCCCCAAAGGCTCACAGCCCCACCCTCCCGGAGCCTTGCTCCTGGCTCCAGTGGTCTTAACTGTGAGTCTGGGTGCTGCCTTGAGTACCTCCACCTGACCTGGGCCCTGCCTTGGCACTCACAGTGAACCTGGGCTCCCCCTGCTTGGTGTTACTACCCAACAGGGATGTGGGGCTGGGGTTAGAAGGCACCCCATACTCACCTTTCACTGGAGAGGCAACTGGCCTGGCAGTTGCAGGGACTACCCCCCCTTGGGCAGCCCCACCAGACCATCCTTCCTCAGTAGGGTATAGTTTTGTCATAACCAGGACCAGGAACCTTCTGCCATGCTGTGATAGGGGTGCCACTTTCGGAGCCTCTCCGGACACGTGGCTCCGCCCCCCTGTAATGGGCTGATTGCCCGCCTACTCTCGCCTGCCATGCCTTGATCTTATTTATAAACAATGGATAATTGGAATTAGTGGGAGGCTGCCCACTCGTATGCGCCCCGAT
>NW_017728907.1:48559825-48567288 GCF_001723895.1 Crocodylus porosus | reverse complement strand
CTGCATTGGTAAGAGAGTGTGTGCACAGACAGAGCCACTGGCAGGTTCAGGCTGTTCCAGAGCACCAGTGGGGCTAAAACCAATTTAATTCCAGGGCTGATTAGTCCTTGCATCAAAACAGGGGTGGGACAGTCATTTACACATGAGGTTGAAATGGAGTAAAAGTTGCAGAATTGTGGCCTGGGTCGATTTGCCTCATGCCACAGCACAGCCAGCTGTTTAGGTCTCTGCCAAACCCAGGTGAACATCTCACTGGGCTACAGATGTGCAAAAGTCAAGGAATTTACATCCCGCCTATTCCTTTGCTGCCCGGCAATCATGGGGAAGAGCCACCCCAGAGTGGTGGAGGCCGTGCTGGGCATGCTGCGCTCCGTGGAGCTGGAAGTTCAGTACAAAGGTAGCAGCCATCCCAGCATTGCCACCCCCGGGACTATGTGTCCACAGGAGAACTGCCCTTTTGATCTGCTTGCAGGGCAATTCTCATGCAAGTTCCTGTGGCCTCAGTGTCCCTCGGGCAGCGGCTGTGAGCGCTGGCTCTGCGGGCTGTCTCGGGCCGAGCTGAGGAAGAGGGAAGGGAAGCCATGGAGCTCCCAGGCTGAGCGGATGGTACCACGTGCAGATGCATCACCGCATCACTTTGCTGTTGCTGCTGGAAGTGCTCTGGCTGCTGCAACCAGTTTGCAGGGAAAATATGTCACAAAGGTCATTCATACTCTGTGCAAGACAAGATTCTTTGGGTAGATGTGATATCTTTTATTAGACCAACTAAATTGCTGGAAAAATTGTTCTTTGCAAGCTTTCAGGCACAAACACCCTTCTTCAGGCCCAGGGAGAGTGCCCCTCACTCCCCACACACATCCCCCCCAACCCCTGCCGGTGCCCTTTACTCCTGACCCACATCCCCTTGTCCCTGCCGGTGCCCCTCACTCCCCACCCACAGCCCCCACTTCTCCAGCCTGAAGTGAGTCTCCCTGTGCCTGAAGAAGGTTGCTGGTTCCCAAAAGCTTGCAAAGAACATTGTTTTCCCAATAGTTAGTTGATCTAATAAAAGAGATCACATTTACCCAGACTGCCAGTTTTACCTCCTAAGCAGCCAAGGCCAATGTCTCCCAGGCTCATGGCAGAAGGGAGAACTTTCTTCCCAGCCTGGAAAGTAACAGCCCTGCAAGGGCTGCCCCCACCAACACCCCCTGCGGCAGAAAGGTCAGGCCTGGGGCAGAAGGGACAGTCGGCTGGAGGCCAGGCACTCACCGGGGTTAAGAGATCTGGGCTGCACTATTTTTTTTTCCTTGCAAAAATATTTCTGTATATATATAAATATAAATATATATATGTGTGTGTGTGTGTTTATACATGCACACATACATATAGGGAGGGGAAAACAACTGGGAAAAACAACTGGGGTCAGATGAGACTGTCCAGTCTCCTCTTGAACATCCCGGATCAAAATTTACCCGGCGCATTCCTTGTTTCACTTCCGTTACTACAAGCTCTGTCTTTCTGGCTTCCCAGACTGACACTCAGTGAATAGGAAGTAAGCTAATGACTGCTAGATCTCAGAGGCATTTAATTTCAGAGAGTTGGCAGGATCCTGAAGGGAGCCAATTCTCTGTTTTCATTTGAACTCTTTGCATTCGTGCTACGGTGGTGTCAAACCAAGGGTTTGGCCAGCATGGACGGCTTCCTTTGAATGAGTTCAAAGTAGTGCAATGAGACTTTTTTGTAGATCCCAGCATTGGTCATGTTGCCGGAGTATCTCTGCTCTCCAGAACAGCCTTTCTTGTCCCCGAGGCAAACACCCTGTTCTTCCCCAGTAGCTCAATGGGTCCATGGACAGCCCCAGAAATGCAACATCTTTGCTCATCAGAGGAGCAAAGGAAGGGCGCTCTGCCGCCAGCCCTGATCCCAGCTGAAGCCTTCACAGGACTCCAGCAAGCCGACTCCTAATGGCTGCAGGAGTCACCTGGGGGTCTCACAGAGGAGCTGCCGCAGAGAGGTGGGCTTCCTACACGGTAGGGCAGGGATAGCTACTTAACCAAGGGGATGACATTTCATCCTTCAAATAGGTATACAGAACTGTACCCCTAAATAGATATATATTTCTATACATATACATACACACACACATACTATATATATATATATTTAGAGGTGCAGTTTTATATATATATCTTATACGTGCGCACACACATGCACACACACACACCCCCCCCAAAACAGTACCTCTCTCTCTCTCTCTCTAAATATATATATATATTTCTATACACATACACACACACACACACACACACCTGCACTCGGGCAGCCCCTGCCCTCCGTCCCCCTGCTTCCCCTCACATGCCCCGGTGGGGAGGGGCGGGCAGGGGCCGCCCGAGTGCAGCACGGGGCACCTGCCCAGCTCCTATCCCTGCTCACCCTGGCCTGGGGATGGGCATTCCCCAGGGGGTGGCTCCTCCAGAAGTCTCCTCTCTATACTCCGGCTTGTACACACAAGCACACCCCACACAGAGCAGACATATGCATGCAATGACACACACATGCATGCAATCACATGCCCCTGCAGGAAGCAGACACACGTGAATGCAACCACACACGTGCAATCACACAAACACACCCTGCACAGAGCAGACACGAGTGCAACGGCCCACACATGCATCCCCACACGGAGCAGACACATGTGCATGCAATTACACATGTGCAATCACACACACATGCATGCACACATGTCCCCAGCTGCGGTGTGGGAGCAATGCAGGCCTATTCGGGCCTCTCCCCATCCACATAAATATCTTGCCTTGTACTGAAGATGTCCATGCAGAAGAACTGTGATGAGTCCAGACTCAGTTTTTGAGGCCCTGTCTCTACAGGGCTACTCCTGAGTGTGCAAAGATAGAGTGAAACCAGCTTCTGTGTGGTCATAGCTTTCATTAGGCATCAGTTATGGCAAGGTAGAAATGCAAAACTTGTGTCGCAGACCAACTCGGCTACCAAATACGTCCCTTTATGCAAGGAATTAATTCTGTTTTTTAGCTGGTGCACAAGTCTTTTGTCTGATTCTGCATCTGCTCCTTTTTTGTGCTTAATTGGTACAGAAATCTTTTCCTGGCTGAAGTTTGCTACTAATTTTTGTGCTTACTGAAGCAGGAATCTCTCTCATCCCTGGCTGATGGTCTGTGTCTTGCTTTTGCTTTTGCTCATCAGACAGAGGTGCCAGACAGAGTCACTGGGCATGTCTACATGTGCATTTACACTGGCTAAAATTTACTGCTCAGACAGAGGGGAATAGGCCGCCATCTACACATGCAGGCATTACAACACATTAACACTGTGCGTAGACTAACTTGGGAGTAAAGTTAATCCCAAATCAGCCCACACCGTGTTACTGCATGGTAAAGCATCTACATGTGTGTGACTGCACAGTAACTAATTGGTTGTAGATTTGATACACACATGATGCAGGTTTCAAATTTATGCTCAAGCCAGCATAAGTTGCCATATTTACCGTGCAGTGCAGGCATGCACATGTAGATGCGTGCCTGGACCGCGTAGTAATTTTGGTTACTGCGCAGTAAATGTGCACTTGTCGATGCACATAGATACATCAGGGTGAGGTTCTCAAGTACATTCCTATCGAGATTTCTTTAGGCACCTTGCTTTAAGCCCACGTATCCCCTTGCCCCAGGTGCTGCTGGTCTCATTCCCCAGAGTACTGCTCACACTCAATGGCAGATTTGTGCTTCCAGCCATAGTTTCCACCTTGCAGCAGGAGCAGCTGGAATGGCCAAGGCTTTCCCAGGGCTGGCAGGAAGCAGGGCCACTGCTTGCCCAGCAAGGCAGGACACCTTGCACTCACTCTGCAGCAGAGATGCCAAAAAGACCCCGATTCAGATATGTAACAAAACCGCTGTCTTCCATGCTGTTGGTGTGTCGGGAAGAGTTTGTTCTTCCCCACTCCCGCACCTGCCTACGAAACATGAATGAATCACCCGACAGTTATGGGTGATCCAGTAAAAGATAGCTCTGAAAGCCCCTTGTTCCTCTTGTCCCGGGGTACGCTGTCACGCTGTGAAGGGGCTGGCTTTGAGTGGAGCCAGATGACGCCCCATCTCCCCCGTACATTCACTTACCGCAGCTCTTCTGTTGCAGCACTTTGTCCAGACGTTTCCCGTTGTGGAGGAGCACGTGCAGAAGGTGATAGGAGAGCGTCTGTTCCAGCTCTTTATGGTAAATGCCTATCAGTACTCCAAAGTGTCTCTGGGACTGGTCCTTTTGCAGGGCCGAGGGGGACGGGGTGGAGGGGTTACATGCACCTCGGGGCTCACAGGCCTGTTTTGGTCTTTCAGAAGCACGGGAATGAGCAAACCAAAGACCCAGACCAGCCCTGCACAACCACCACCCCCCAAACACACCAGCTCCACTCTGCACCTCCCATGCCCCATTCCTCCCGCTTTCTTCAGGTTAAATCTCAGAAAATCTTGCAGGACTGGCCCTTCTCCAGACATCTCCCCTAGACTTATGAATTATGCAGCTAGGCAGCCTGCCCTAAAAATCGCAGGGGAGAGGTGCGAGGGAGAATCAGTATTTGGGGGAAGAGGCCTCACTATGTCTTGGCTAAGAGTGGGCCGCATCACCCCGGGGCAGGGAGCAGGCTTTGGCTTTTCTTCAGTTTGTATAAATCTTTCACCTCTGGCTAAAGGTAGCAGCGATAAGTTCTCAGCTAATTTGTTGAGATCCTGCTTCAGCGGGGCTGCTCTTGTGGGTACCAAAATAAAGGTGGTGTTACTACAGCTGGGAGAGTTGCAGTTTAATCTCTTGTTTGTCTGGTATCGGATGAGATGCATGTCTGGGCACGCAGTTCATAGCAGCGTGCAAGCTGCTCGCTGTCTCCTGCTGGGATCCATGGTGCTTGTGCCATTTCCCTGCAAATCGTGCGCTGCCCCCTGACAGCACCCAGGGCAGACGGGCCTGGGCAGGGTGAGGTGCCCAACCCAGGGGCCTCAGGGCTCAGGGAGGGTGGAAACTAAGCACGGCTGGTTGCAAAGCCCTGGGCACGGGGTTCTGCTCCAGGGGTGCCGTCCTGGAGAAGTAAGAGGATGCAGCAGACCCCCAAAGGGAAACATGGGCTTGGGGGGGCAGTGGCACTACGACTGCTCTGACAAGTAATTAACTGTATCCCGGACGCGAGTCCTTTCCACGGGGGCTTTGCAGACATACAGAGTCTGCTCTGGGGACAGGGGACAGCAGGGGTGATGCTGCTGGGGCAGAGAGGGGGTGACACGGAGAGACCTTGGCGCACACATCCATGTCCCCTCCGAGTCACCCCCACTGTCCAGAGTCACCTTGACCTCAAAAGCAGGTGCTTCTCCCCCACCCAAAACCATGCCAAGGTCAAAACCATGCTTCTTCTCACAAATCGTTCACCTTTTGTGTTTTGACTTTGGGCTAGAGCTCAGACTTTGTTAGCGAGCTCTTACTTTGCCTGGGGAGGGGCAGTCAAGGGACAGGCCAGGAGATGGGTGAGAGCCAACAGGATGACCGACAGGTGCCAGCAGCTTGTTTGTGTGTCTGCAAGAATGCCATTTCAGGCAGAGGCAATGAACTTGTGTATGTTGCAATTGCACTCCAGTCACCTTACGTTGCAAAACAATTAGAGTTGTGCTAATTTACTCTAACTGAGGATCTGCCAGGGCGACTTGAAGTTTATGTGTATGTGTCTTCTCTAGCATTTCTGCTATGCTTAGCCATAAGCTTAAATGAGAAAAAAAACAAGGCTACTTTTATTTAGTCATTATTTTAATTAACCCAGAAAATCACCTAAGGCAGTGCCCTGTGGCTTGCACATAGGTCAACAGCCCAACTGTAATCAAGGCTTTTAAAAAATTGAAAGAGAGGGAAAGAAAGAGAGATGTTGAGCTGTTCTCGAAGGCCTCACATAAGAAATACAGTGTAAGCAGGGCTTTGAAAGAGAAGGAAGCACGGGCCAGGCATTGCAAAAGGCCTGGAGCGTGGAAGAAGGGTGCAGTAGGGTGATGAGGGGAAAGGCACAGGAGGATAGGAAGAGCCCATAAGAATGGAGATGTGAGGAAAGAGAGCATTGCAAGATGAGAAACTGGCTGGGATATGAGAAGCTGAAACCTGCAATTCAGTCTTGTGCCCACTGCAGTCAACAGGAAGACATGTGGGGCACTGGAAGGGACTCCTGGTGCAGAAAACCAGAGGAAGGGTCAGTGCTGGGAGAAGGGTGCACTTCCTATGCAGAGTAGATGTACATGGTATATAATAAGATCCAATCCTCCCATCAAACCAGCAAGGTATGACACATGGGCCTTTCCACTGGTGGCAGAAGGGAAGTCGATGTCCTTGGGCCAAGATGCTACAGGAGACATGTTAATGCGCATTAGCCTAATTTAACACACATTATGGGTGCATGTCTACATGTGCGCACCCTTAACGTGCATTAAAAATGGCGAAATTAGGCTGATTGTGCCTAAATTTGATACTTGCAAATGCATTAACGCACATGTAGATGCAACCTGGTACTAACTTTAGTGTCAAGTCTGCCCAGCCACTGGGGCACATGGCAGGGCTGCAGGGACTTGGCATTACCTTCAGTGCCAAGCCTCTGCACATAGTAGACACCTGCAAAAAAATCGCTTAATGCGCATTAAATTTAGTCATGTTTAAATGCACATGTAGACGCTCCCTCTTAGTCCGATAAACTGATAACACATTATCCCTTTGGTTCAATCCCTTCCTCCATTAAAATCAGTGCTGTTTTAGCATCACAGGACTTTCTTCAAGTATAGGTGAATCCCATTCTTGGAACGAAGGATGATCTGAGGTACTTTAATGGGAGGATTTTCTGGATCTGGTGAGAATTCATAGCGCTGCAGGGTCAGGGCCAGTGCTACTTTCAGCTCATTCATGGCAAACTGCTGCCCAATGCAGTTCCTGGGAAGAGAGAGAGAGAGATGCATGATGAGGATTCAGAATCTCTCCTGGCACCAATTGTATGCATTGGAAAACTTGCCTTCTTCAAGAGTTCCCCTACTTTATAGCCTGAGGAGAACCCTTGATTGCACTTTGCTTTGATACTCTGCCAAACACAATTACCATGCTACCAAACGGTTCCAGTGAAGGAGTCTCATGCAGTGCCTGTGTGAAGTTATTGAATCCATTTCCAGAATTAGCCCACCTTCTCTAGCTCACATGTGCCCTCCTAAGCCACTCTAGAAAGTTCCAGAGTCTCCAGCAATTTTTTTTTTATCCCTCTGTCCCATATCTGATCAGTGTTTCGCTTCTCACCCTCGCAACTAAATTTAATTTGCGTTAAGCTAATGTGCATTACGTTATTTTTTGCAGGTGTCTACACATACAGGGACTTTCATAGATTTCATAGACATCAGGGCTGGAAGGGACCTCGGGAGATCATCGAGTCCAGCCCCCTGCCCAAAGGGCAGGAA
>NW_017728907.1:48557145-48558645 GCF_001723895.1 Crocodylus porosus | reverse complement strand
GCTTTGACTAATCATGTCTAAATTTAATACCTGCATTTTCAGGCGTCAAGTTTAGGCACGATTACTCTAATTTTGCCATTTTTAATGCGCATTAAGGGCACACATGTGTTGACGTGCACCCATAAATTTCATTAAATAAGGCTAATGTGCATTAACATGTCTCATGTAGACGCACACATTCTGCACTCTTATCTTCACAGGTGATTTCTGAGTGCTAGACAAACCCATTTGCTAATTTTTTTTCCTCGAACTGATCAGAGAATGAGGGTGATTTCCTTGCATCTCATCAGTTGATGCCCTCTTCTAGGACCATCAGATTATGCCTCCTGACATAGTATAGCTTAAAAACTAAGGGGTTGGTGCTGTGGTTCTTTAGGCTGTGACATTCCTTTGGCCATTAAAATATATGTATCTCTACATTTATGCAATCTAAGCATGTCATATATAGTGGTTAAAATGAAAGGAGTTCTCTTCATATTGCAAATGTTAAGTGTCACTGCATTCAAGACACTGGAGCAGTGACATTGATTCTTTGCCGTAAGGTTTATCAAGTAGCTTTGGTACCTCTGTAAGGCTTGAAGCTGCTGGCAATATGCCAGAAAGCAAGGTATCTACTTCATCCACAACCTGGAGAGAGACGCTTGACCAGCCTGGTTTGTATGCTTACAGCTCCATAGCCACATCGACACGAGATGCTTACTGCACAGGAGCTCATTACTACTGTGCAGTAGCTTGTTAGTATTGCACAGTAGTGTTGCAAGGCATGAACCACGACATGGTGCTACTGTGAAATAGTAATGAGCTACTATGCCATCGGCATCACGCAGAAGCCATGCCAGGGTGCTACTGTGTAGTAACATTGGTTACTGTGCAGTCATTTAGTACTTGGTTATGCAAGTACTAAATGACAGTGCAGTAACAACTGTGCAGGCAGTGTCTTGTGTAGATGTGGTCCATGGCATTATTATTTCTTTTTTTCTTTTTGTATTTTGTTTTTGGAAGCACAAACCCAAATCCTTCCTGTCTTACACCAGTACCTGTATGGATGCTCTTATTCCAGAGTAAGAGTGTTGTCTTCTGGTATGGCTTATTCCTTTGGGACTGGTTTAAGAATAAGGGTGTTTAAAATGGAATTATATCAATGTAACTATAGTGGTATAATATAAGGTATGGATACAGGACACACGAACAACTTGATATCAGCATAAATGTGGAGCAGACACATGATGTACAGTACAGCCCCATAATGTGGAAAGTTACTCCACTTCGGAATAAAGCTATTCTTTGGATACTTAGGACTAACGATGGTTAGTAAATTAATAGTACGTGCCCACAGCGCCAGTCAGTTTTATCCTGGAGCAGCTGCTTGATCAATCTAAACAGGTTACTAGCTCTTCTGCCCCACCTAGTGCTGAGGAGATGAATTGCAGGGAGCTACCTCCACAGCGAGTGATCCGTCCACCCTGTAACTCACATCGGTTTGCACACGACTACAAGTAC
>NW_017728907.1:48544847-48557045 GCF_001723895.1 Crocodylus porosus | reverse complement strand
GTAACTATTAGAAAGAGCCTCCATCTTCTTCCTCTTGGCTCTTCTCATTAGCTAGACCTATAGGATTCCTACAGCAAAGATGGAGGAGAGATGGGGCAGTAGTTAAAGAGCTGGAGGGTCTTTTTTAAGATGGGAGAGACCACAATATCAAGGGAAAAGGCAGAGTTGTCAGAGGTGAAGGAGAACAGTGAGCGATGGGTGAGAGGAGATGGGATGACGGGATGGGATCACTAAGGAGGAAGAGGTTAGAGCATACAAACTTCTGCTTCGGAGACACAGCAGACTCCATATAAGACCCGAAGCAAATCATTTAAATTCCTTGTGCCTTAGTTCCCCATCTGTACAATGAGGATAAGATTTTCTTCCTCTTTTGCCTACTGAGATTATAAGTGCTCAGGTGCTTCTTGCTATGTGTTTGTACACTGTTTTAGGTCAGCAGCACCATCAACCTAGTTTGGGAGCTTCTGGGTCCTACCTTTAATCCACTGTTAATATCAAATGAATAGGAACTATTAAGATTGTAACACCTTTGCTCCACACCTCCCCTTTGCCCTGCCCTTGAATTTCTAGCCCCTCCAGAAGCCCCCATGGGCTGCACCCAGCCATATCTTTGACACCCCTGTTCTAATTGTATGTAGGTATATTCAGGGGAAAGGGATTTTATGGGAGTTTTTTTCCTCTTTCTTAATTTTATAAGGTTAACCTTACCTTGATCCAGCAGCGAAAGGCAGGAAGGCATAAGGATGTCTACTGGAGATTTCCTCTGAAGAAAACCTTGACGGATCAAACACCTAGAACGAAAGGGCTCATAATAAGAAAAACCGGAACCTAGTGGTCATTGACATTACAGAGTGACTGGCCAGGATTTTCAGACCTGACTAGTCATTTTGGCTCCTTTAAATTTTTGCTTCTGAGACAGCTGACGGGATTTCAGGGGATGCGGGTTGAAGTTAAACAAATCAAGACTAGACAAAAGGCACTAATTTTTAATAGCAATTGTAATTTAACTCTTGGAAAAACTGACCTGGGGGAGTCAAGGTTGGGTGTTTGAAATCAAGATTGCTTGCCTTTTGAAAATCACAGAATCATAGAAAATGAGGGTGGGAAGGGAGCTCAGGAGGTCACATCCAGTCCAACCCCCTGCTCCAAGCAGGGCCAGCCCCAACTCCATCTTCCCGGGCAAGGCTTGGTCTACCCAGGTCTTGAAAACCCCTAACGTTTGGCACAGCCCAAAAAGAATGACTGAAGTAACACTGGAATAGCTTGGCAGGTTTTCTAATATATTATGCAGGAGGTCGCACTATAGGATGAAAATGGTTCTTTCTGGTCTAAAGGTCTATGTCTGTTTTGGGGAGGACCCAAATACCCCCCAAGTGACCCTAACATGGTTCTGAAATGGAAAATTATGATCAAAAAAGAAAGGGGGAAGGGAATTCAACAGTATTTCTCCAAATGAATATACTGACTTTCACACACCTCTAAATGGAAGAATCATGACTGCACCACCGCTCAGCCAACGTACTAGGCAGATCAACTAGCAGATACTGGCATAGCTCCAATGGCTTCATAGAAGTGCAATTGAGGACTGCAGTTGAGGATTGACCCAGTATTATGCTCTTTATCAAACCATCTCTTACCAGGAACCTGTGTTGTTAGACTGATGTAGCTGTGATGACCTAGGATATACTCAAGAGACAAGGATTTTTTAGGGATGGCCTCTTTTATTGGACTAACCATCTAGTTGAGATAGGGATACCCTGTGCCTGAGATCTCTCCAAACGATACAGTTGGTCCAATAAAAGTGATCACCCCAAAATATCCAGGCCTCTGTTCGTATTGCTAGGGCCAGCATAACTAAATGGCGCTGCTAGAAGTTCTCGTACGTGTGGGGTTTTTGTCACGTGAGACCTGTCCACACTCTTTAAAGGACGCTGCATCGTTGCTAGGTTTGTGGTTGGTTTTTTTGCGGCAGGAGGCTGTCGCAAGAAGGACGAAAGTTTGCTCTATGTCTTAATATATTTGTTAGAGTCAGTTAACTGAGCAAATTTTCCCCTAGTAGGTCTATACTGGTGTTCCTGGAAGCAGGGGGTTGCCTGAGTGCTGTGACTGCTTCGACCCTCTTTAAAAGTCAGGTCTTTTTATGGTGTTTCCAGTAGGTTACTCCCAAACTTGAAAGCACTCAAAATCAGTAGCCACCTCTGAAAATCTAAGCCGTTGCTTGGTTTGGCATCTGCCTTTAATCTTCTTCCTTTGTAAATTATAGCCCCATACTGACATCAATGGATTTTACAGCTAAGCCACTGATCTCAGACATCAGCACAGTGTCATGATTGGGAGAGTTTTCCAGAAAGATTTGCTTGCCTGAGATTTCAAACTGGTTTATGGCACAAAATAAAGCAGTTAAAGAAGCTTGGCTCTATTAGTATCTGGTGGTGTTTTCTTTGTTAAACTCAAGTGCGTCATCCCTTAATGGACATGCCCCTATAGCATGTCCTAATAATAATGTCTTGCACATCACTGAAACATTTTATCTGAGGATGTGAGGCAAACAAGCCCTTGAATGTCTTACGAGATTAAGTAAGGTAATAGTATCTCATGAGGTCCTATTATATTTGGATGAGCTAAAAATACACCAAGACGGCCTCCATTTTTCGAGTCGGGCATCTCCTGTTTTTAGAAGGCATAGAGCTCTAGTATTATTTATATTGTTATTAGGAGGGTCTCACAGAAAAGAGACTACAGATAACTAGTATCGCTATTTAACTGGAGAACAGGCTTTTTCCTACAGTACCTAATCATCACAGAGAAGGTACATAGAGCTCTGAAATCCCTTTGTTGCTTTCAATGCCGTGTCCTTCATCACTAGCCAAGAGATTATCTCAAAGCTCATTGAAATCAGTCAAAAGATACCTACTGATTTCAATCAAGCCTTGGATGACCTGACTTGTCCATGGGAGACAGCCAGAGGTTGACACAGCCACGATTAAAATGTCCTAGGCCTGAGGTGTTCTTGTGTCATGGAGCACGGATCCCACATCGGTGCACCCTTCCAAGCCATGGAAGGCCAACACAGAAAAGTCACGGGACAATGGACGTCTATAAATAAAGGCTTCTATTCAGCTACTGAAGGTGCTTTCTTAGCTCTGGGAACATTCAGGAAGGGTTTGGGAACTCACTGCTTGCAAATCAGAGATGAGCGTAAGGTTAAAAGAAACCGTACCAGTGGATCTTTCCATATGCTGGGATTTCTGTGAATGAGATAGATGCTTATTGCTACCAAAAAGCCTGCAAAGCAAACAAAGAGGAGACAAGTTCACCCATGCAGGAATTGATGATCTTCTGTACTCTGCCTTATATAGGGAGTCTGTCTAGAAACACAGGCCTTAAAGTCTATGGATGAAAAGTCTATGGATGAATCGTCTACTGAAGTCAACAGAAGTTCTGCCACTGACTTCAGCGAAAAACAGCGTTACACCGAGTTGCTCCCAGTCTCTTGCCCTTTTACAACCTGCCCTCTACCCCTGGACACACAACAGAGCTGCTGCTTACCTCCAGGTTTTTAGTTCAGCCTGTTTAGTACTACCGGTCCTCTATGGCACCCAACAACCAGGCTGTGGGACCTGCAGCCTTCTAGTTCAAATTTGCAGACAAATTTTGGAAACAAATTTGTCCCCCCATAGTTCAGATGCAGGTCTCGCTGCAGTCAATGGGAGTTGGGCCAGTGCAGCTGGGAGCGGGACCCCACCATTAAGGATCAGAGGAAACAGGGTGTTCAGACCTTCGGGTAAAGTCCGTCCGTCGTAAAACGTGATGGGTTTGCTGAGCTGCCGGGCTACCCCGGGGACCGGAGGGTAAAGACGCAGGCTCTCCTTAATGCACATGGTGCAGTAAGTCAACTTACTGAGGTCGTCCCTAGAAGGAATCAAAAGCAGGACCAGGCACCTTAAGTATTCAATATCCCTTCCCTCAATACTTTTCCCTAGACCTGCCCAGGCTGAACTTGAAGGCCACAGGTTGCATTGCCCGGAAAGGCAAATTATCCAGCTAGATAATGAAAGCCTGGATTTCAGAAGAGCGTGGCCTGCCCTACGTTGAGTGAAGTCGGTGAGAGCTGTGTCTTCTCAGCCCCTTCGAAAATTAGGCCCTGGCTTTTTGAGTATCACTTGTGGATATATTAGGCATGCAGTAATGGTGTCGATGGGGAGGAATCGAATAAAAAAAAAAAAGAGATCTCACCACTCGACCGTATCCCGGTCTCCCAGAACTGCCTGGACCTCTTCCCTACACCTCTGCTGGTGCTCAGGGTGCAGGGCCAGGCAGTAAAAGAGCCAGGAGATCCCGCTGGCTGTGGTATCATGACCCTCAAACATGAACGTGTCCACCTCGGCTCGTATGTCCTCATCAGATAATCCAACTCCGTTTTCATCCTAACAAGCCAGGAATACTGTCAGTGGCAGAAATTCACCCAGGAATGGATGCTACATGCAGTCACGCTGCTGGGCAAAGCTGTGATAAATGGGGCAATCACTGAGCCTTGGACTAGCCAATTCAAGTAAGAATCCCAAGTTGCTCTGCTCCTTATAGCCCCCAAAGCCGGCGCGTTAGAAAGGGGCAGGACATCCTTTCCATCCTGTACGTGCCGGGGAGAAGGGAACGATTGCCAGACTGCTCCCCGCAGCATATCTATTGAAGTTTCCTTCAATCCAGTCTTGGATGGGAAAGCCCCACTCCTCTTCCCCGTGTCCTTTTACGTCATGCTCAGCCAAAAGGCCCCATTTCAGACAGAATTGTCCCATTATTCAACCCTTGGGCCGCCTGCCTTCAGGATTCCCCAGATTTCGTTCGTGCCTCACCAGGGAACAAGCCCTCCACCTGGCTGTGTTCGGTGCACACAAATCCCCGCGATACTCACTTTGGCCTGGAGAAGGATGTCCAGAAAGTCCAAATGATGCCTCGTCTGGATTTTTTCAACTTCTTGCTCATTCTTGAGTGACTCCCTCCGCTCCTGGATCACCTTTTCTGTATTAGGTGGCAAGTAAAATACAGCTTTCAGCCACAGCTGGTGAAGCATAGCAGTTCCTAAATGCTTTCCAAATTGTGAGGCTCTTCTGACACATGTATGATAGTGTTCACACTGTCCCAGATCCTAGAGGGACTCCCTCTGTCCTTCACCCTCTATTGTCTCAGTAAAAGTTTGGCAGAAAAGCATCATGTCAGGAGTAGGGACTTCCTTCCACCATGGCCCAACTTACTACATCTGCTATAAAGGCCCTGCTCATTGTTTTTTTATGCACTCCAGAAACCATCGGGCATAATTCCATTTTGGGGAAAGGTCACTGGCTCCAGGCCAGAGGTGCCATAGGCCATCATAGCGAGCTGGTATTTGAAGAAGGCTATTCATTAACTGATGTGAACTCTGATGTGAGTCTCAGTCCAGTTCCTGAGTGCTCATGTCCCAGGAAACGCTATCACCTTTGGAAAGCACCTGGGCCTGCATCTGAAGTGCAGCCTCAAGGCCAAGGAGTGTTTGGGCCATGCTGTTGGAGCTACTCCCTCAAGCCTCAGTGGAGTCCTCCCTGAACCAGGCTGGAGACTTCCCCACACTAGCTAAACTCATATGTGGGCTGCTAAACTCATATGAACCTTTGATGTTGGTCAGGTGGGACAGCTGGTGGTCGGGCAATGCTTGTTCCCTCCATAGAGCATGATCCTCCAGCATCCGCATGCAGTGCACCAAACATTCCCAACAATACAAGCTAGGGTGCAGAGCAATACCTGTGTGGAGGTGTGCAAGCTGCAAAGAAATACCTGTGTGGAGGTGTGCAATCTGGCAGGCCTTCCTGAACTGGTAGCCTTGAGGACTGAGCCAATAGATGAAATCGCTGTGATATGGGATGATTTGGAGTCTGTGATGCACCAAATAGGTGAGTTCGTAGACAGCTTGGGTGTAGGAATTGTCCCTGGGAGAAAACAGAATGGAGTTGCCTTCATGAAATGATATACTGTAAGCCATGATGCTCCTGGTACCTGTCTGGTGAATGCAACTGTCAACATCACCGACACTTAGTGCCTGTCTATGAAGCAGCGCACTGGTCTCAGAGGCTAAAAAAATATCACCAAATGAAGCAGATCAGCTGTGTCTCCATGTACCATGGGGAAAAAGCAGACACACCTCACCCCTTTGTCCTACCCGGTGATGCTGTGGGACACGTGGCCACATGTGGTCCCAGCTCTTGAGGGACCTGGTTCTGCAAACCCCAGGTGTTCCCAGGCAGGATCGGGGCCCCTCCAGCCCTGAGACTGCCTGCCCAGACTTCCCTGCTTACCCAGATGAATCTCTGGGTACCCATTTGGGTAAACGAGGAAAGTTGGGGTTTCCCCACCTCCCCAAACACACCCCCAGAGATCCTGGGGTGGGTCTGGGTAAGCATAACAGGGAGTCACACCACTATTACCAAGGGCAGGACATGGGACAGGATGACAGCGCTAGGTCCCTTTAAGACAAGGACTTTTAGAGCCAGAAGAGATGAAGGGCAAGCTGCTGACCTGCCCCTTCTGAGGGCTGCATGCTGCTAATAAGGACCTCCCGCAATGGTCAGGCTGGGGTTGGGATCTCAGCCCAGCTGGGCTGACTTTCCATCCCCAGCCCAATACTAGGGCTGGGGAGGGGAACTGAGCCATCAGGCTCAGTTCCTTTCCCCAGCCCAATCGCAGCACTTGGGAGGGGAACTGAGCCCGGGCTCAGTCCCCTTCCCCTGCACTGTGATCAGCTTCCTGCAGCCTGGTGGTGGGAGACAGGGCGAGCCAGGGCTGCGCTCCTAGCTGCAGCTGGGAGCACAGCCCTGGTTCTCCCTTGTCTCCCACCACCTCGCTGCTGGCTGCTTTGAAACTCGAAATGTTTTGAAACTTTTGAAAAGTTTCAACTAGCCTCGTTTTGTTTCAACGCTGTTTTGAAGACCTTTGTTTCAATTTAATTTCACTGTTTCAAGCTCAAAATGAGTCAAAACAGTGTCAAATCAAAACAACCAGTGAAATTTCACACAGCCCTAGCTGATGTTACTGATGTAACATAGCAAATGTTGCATAGCAGGGAGCTGACAAAAGCTTTTGCTGCAATTAGTCTGCTGTGGGTTGGGAGTGCTGGTTTCAAGGCCTGGTAGACTCATTTGTCTGCAGAGCTGAAGGTTTGGAGTTCAAGACCCAGTAAGGACACAGGTACAACTGTTAGCTGGGCCAGGAGGAGCCTTGCAGGTTGTAGGGCAGAGGCTAGAAGGGGTTTGGACCCAACTAGCAGCAGTGATAGGGATAAAGAGGAGGCAATGACAGCTGACTTTGAGGTCTGCCCCCCTTTTGGCTAAGGCAGACCCCCAAATGGGGAGTGGAGAGCCAGTTGGTGACAGACCACAGGGTCACTCACCAGTGGTTTCCCCACTTAGCCAGGCCTGCCCCTGGGATGTATGGGGGCCAGTATGGGTAAGTGGAGAAAGCTGGGGTCTGGGTAAGTGGGTCCTGGCATGGAAACAAAGGTGTTGGAGCTTCCCCAGATCCTGGGTCTGCAGACCAGGACCTGTGTGGGTTTTCCACGCTTTTGGAGAGGTACCCCTGGAGCTGGTCTCCACAAACAAGGAACACACAAGTTCTCCGTTTCTAAAGGTTGCCCTGAGACTACCCATAGTGCCTCTTTACGCAGAGAGAGAGGGGCAGATATCTCAGAGCCCCTGCCCAGGGTGGCTCGAGACTGCAAACAGCCGTGGCCGCCCGCACTCTCCCACCACAAAACTAATGATGTCTCCAGCAGCAAAGCAGCAGAATTTATTACCACTTCTTGTCGAGACACTGATTTGGCTCCGTGTGGCACGACAAAGGGTGGGTCCATCTATTTGCTCACCGTGCTGCCGTAAAAATTGGTACAACTACATAAACGTGACATCAAGCAATGTCTGTTTCTACCCAGATGTAACATCTCTGAGGTGTGTTCAGTTATAGGATAGTAAGTAATATAGTTATAGTAAAATAATATGACATGGGGCAGGGAATGAGGATCTGAAAGCAAAAGACGGTGACCAAGAACAGAAGGGATGGGTAAAAATATAAAGATTCCCAATGTTCAGCTAGATCCCTTTGGAGGATGAGTGGATTGTTATTGTTTAAAGTATAATAGCTGCAGCAATCCTTTTTCAAGACCAGTGCAAGGCATTATACATATCCAGAGTATATATGTGTCCCTGCCTAAGGGAACTCACAGCCTGAATGGACAGAGAAACTAAAGGAGGGGAAAGTGTTGCATTATCTGCCTTTTACAAATTAAACTGAAGCTCAGTGAGATGAAACATCTTATTCCAAAATATACGGGGAGTCTGCGGCAGAGCTGGGAACTGAAGCCAGATCTTAGTCCAGGGCTTTGACCACAAAAATCACCCTTCCTCTCTGTCTTGGCAGGGAGGAAAACAGATACGGCACCCGACTGCAAAGTACACACCTGTCCATCTGACAGTTGCTCTGGTAACTGAAGGCGCATTTCATGATGCTGTCAAGAGTCATCAAACTGATGTCTTCAAAGAGCTCCAATGACTTGTCCTCTGTGATCACTTGTTCCCATTTATCCTAATGCCAGATAGAGACAGAGGTGAGAGAGTGTATGTGGCAGGCTGGCTTCCAGCAGCCTGCAAACTCCTGGCTGTAGGAGCCTGCAGGTTGGCAGGGACTACAGCCCAGCTCGGACAACAGCAGGTTGGCAGCCCAGCTGTAGGCAGTAAGCACTGATTGCAGGCTGCCTAGGAGAAGTGGACCAGCTGCAAAGGATAATTAGCTGGCCCACAGGAAGCCAAAAGCTCCTGGGGAGTGGAGACAAGCAGACAGAGAGGGAGAGAGTTGCTAGGCCAGTGGCTGGGTCCCCGATATAGTGCTGCTATCCCCAACCCCTGGTCTCTTCCCAGACCCTGAATCAAAGACCACGTGAGGAGGAGGACTGTAGCATGGAGCGAGCCGCAGGAAGCCAGAGGCACCTTCTCAAGGGCTAGAGAAGACTCAGCACTATGAGTGATCCCTAAATGGACTATGTTACATTAGGATATTGAGTGTTGAATTGTGCTGGGGATGTTCCTGAGAGGCAAATGTGCCTGGGAAAATAAAGGACCATGTGAAGGCAAAGACTGTTTGAGCTAAGCAAAAATCCCTGAACCTGGTCTGGTGCATATTTCTGCAGATTCTGCATTGACCTTGCATTTTAAATATACATCAGTGACATCTTTAACTATTTGCTTATTCTAGGCAACAAAAAAAATGGGGGAATTCATTAGCTGCATTAAACATGAGAGATGCCAGTATGGAATAAAAGGAAGGCAGGAGTCCAACTTGGGGCACCTGTATATGTGACGAGGGTTTAGTCCTTCGGGTTTCATTCTATGTCCCCTAAATTGAGACCTAGGGTTTTATTTTTCTGACACCGTATATACGTCATTGTCCAGGTGGCTGCAGGTGCCTACTGAAGGCAGAAGTGGCAAGGGGCCTGATCTTTTTTTTTCTGATGGATGAATGGCCCGTGGCCATGGGAGAGGCTGGAAGGGCAGCTCTGTTGTGTGTCCAGGGGTAGAGTGCAGGTTATTCAGCCCCAGGAAGGCACAGATTTTTGCCCTCCAGACTGAAAAGCTGCCATCAGTTCTCTCTCTTGCTGCAATATCCCACAGCACGGCAGTAAGCAATTGTTAAATAAGAGTGAAAAGTTGGTGAGCATTTGGGGTTTTAAACCTATGAGGAGTGGAGTAATAGCTTTATAAGTGCTGGTGTGTCTAACTTTTATTTTTGTAAATACAGCAGCTCCAGAGGCTACTTTTGTTCCCAAACACCATGAGATTCCTTCTACTACTCCAATCAAAGTCCACATTAAGGAAATAAAGCTTTCCAGTCGAAGTATGTTACATGGCCCCTGTAGCCCCAACTCGCAGATGATGTAGATCTGTGACAGCTCCCATCTAGAAGACAGCTCCTCAACTCCAGATGTACACTTGCTTTCAGTGGTGAAGGCCCTTCATCCGATCCCTAGTATGTCATCCAGTGCCTCATCATTTATCACAGTAGCAAAGCTTTTTTTTCGCCCCTGGTATCTACTCTAAATCTACTTTGCTGCAACTTGTAGTCATTGCTTCTTGTCATACCCTCTGCAGCGAGGGAGAACAATTATTCTCCCTCTTCTTTACAGAAGTCTTTGAGATGTGAAGACTATCACGCTCCCATAGAGCAAGAATTGAACCTTCACTGCTTTTTCTGCAGGCGAAACATGCCTTGTTCTCTGAAACCTTCCTCATACAGCTTCCAAGCCATTTATCATTTCATCACCTATCTCTGGACTGTCATTGATGTCTTTGCATCCTTCTTAAAATGTGGAGACCAGAACTACGTACAAAACTGCAGGTGAGGCATAAACAGCACCAGGCTAAGTGGTATTATCACCTCCTGTCTTGCACCTAATGCTCCAATTGATGCAGCCCAAAATTACTTCTGGTTTTTTGTTTTTTGTTACAACTGTATCCTATTCATGTTGAATCATGAGCCACCAAAACCGTAGGAGCCCCAGTAATGCTGCCACCCAGCCAGTTATCTCCCATTCTGTATTTAGGCTTCTGGTTATTCTTCCCTGGGGGAAGCACCTTACAGTGGTCTGTGTTGACCTCCATCCTGGAGTCCCTATCCCAGCTTTCCAACCTGTCAAGACCCCTCTGAACTCTATTCCCATTCTCCAAAGTGTTTACAGTGCATCTCAGCTTTGTTTCATTTGCAAATTTGCTCGGGAAGCTCTGTATGCCAGCATCCAAATCATTAATGAATATGTTAAATAGCATCGACCCAGAACAAACCCCTGTAGAACCCCACTTAAAACTGGCTACCATTCTGCTCTTGATCCATTTATAATTACCCTTTGATTGCATTTATTGAGCCAGTTATCTGTCCACTTTGTAGCAATTTTATCAAGCCCACATTTCTCCAGTTGGCTTCTAACATGAGCCCGGCAAGAATATTATGGACCAATACTTTGTCTTGAACTCATCAGAAACAAAGATAGGATATTAGTATACAGGATACCCAGGATAATTCCTACCAGCATCACTTTAGTAGAGTCTGCAACCAACAGCACATAAGGTTTCAACAGATCGTAATGAAACCCTGGAGTTAGAAGTTTACGATGCTGGTACCACTTTGGACCATGTAAGACCAGTAATCCTTTCCCTGGGGAAACACAAGCAATTAAATTCAGATCTTCAAGATGACAGTCAGAGGGTTTTTGAGTGGTATAGGTAAAGCTTTGATCTACCATAACCAGATTGTTCTCCTTATCAAATTTCACCATGATTAGAGAGGTATATGCTCCAGGTGATGGCTTTACTGTGGATATATGGCTTGCATGTAAAAGAAATGAGAACTTTTCTGAACCTTCACTCCTAACCTCAAGTAAAGTCCTCTGGCTAATAAGGCTGAGATTACATATTCAAATTTGCAAGTGCTAATAGTAAGCAATGTTGGTTGGTAAGAAGGTTATTATCATGAGCTAAGGATCAATGCCACATGAAGGATTAATACCCCCTACCATTCACTGCTCAGACTTGCCATTAGAGGGCTGGTGAGTAGGGGCATGTCTGAGCCCCGATGCCTGGGCTGTCCCTGCTCAGGGGAGGAGGTCAGAGGGGCAGAAGCATGTCAGGAGTTGGAAAGACATAGGCATCATGTAAAGGTTAGTTATTTAGAAGCATTTTTATTGGACTGAAGTTATTGGACTGAAGTTATGAGAGAGAAAAAAAATAAAAGATTCTAGACCAGTGGTTTTAACCCTTTTTTTCATTTTTGGATCTCTAAAAAATGTTGCATGGAGGTACAGACCCCTTTGAATTGTAAGCACAGATATTCATATACTTTTGATTGATTACAGTCATCCTTTGCAGACCCCTTAGGCATAGTCTGCAGACCATAAGGCAGGTTGAAAACCACTGTTCTAGACTCTTACTGCAATAAGTCCTGGGGGGTGGGAGAGGGCTAAGTTCTGGGGGGCTCTACCTGAACCCAAACCCGAACCCAAGCTAGCCCCATTTGGCTTGGGGGAAGCCAGAATAGGCTGCAAGGCGGGTTCAGCAGGAGGGGGGTCTGCACATGTCTGTTGGTGGGGCTGCAAGTGGGGGATGTGGAGCCTGCCTGCAGCTCCCTCCTGCA
>NW_017728907.1:48527240-48544747 GCF_001723895.1 Crocodylus porosus | reverse complement strand
CCCCCCCCAGTCCTCCATGGTTCACTCTTGGGGATCCTCAGCTGCCGCAGAGTTCAGGAAGGTAGAAAGTGTGTCTTTGGAGCAGGGAAAGGTAGGGAACAGAGCATCCTGGGATGCTGGAGGACTCCAAATTGGTTGTTTTATGTCAGCAGACTGCTCAGAAGTTTGCTTGCAACTAGCTAGCTAATGCCAATCGATGACTGATAATCCTCCATTGAAGCGGTGTAACTTTAAGATACCCAAAGGGCATCAGTTAATGAGCCTGAACAAGCAGTCTTTCAAGTTTTAAGCACTTTCAAGATTGTTTTAAGCACCCTTAATGAGAGCTAATTGTAACCTGTAATTTCACTCCAAGAGTTAAACTAGCTTTTAGCAGCTGCTCAGGTTCAGGCTTCTCTGAATGTATCCGTTCCTTGAAGTGGATGTGCAGAAATAATGGAGCTCTTGATTAGACCTAGCTTCCAACTTGGTAAGACGCTTGTTCTTGTAAAATTCATAGCCAGATTTCTAGACTTAATTCAGACAAGCAGCTAAATTGTTGGCTTTTGCTGTGCAGTGAAGCATAAAGCCTCTCCAATTGCCAGCCCTACCTGGATTAAAAGTATGTAATAGAATTGCTTACCCATATGAGCTAGCAGCATATCCCCTTCTGCAGACGCGTAATGAACCTCATCTACTCTATGTTTTCTTGATACACACAGCTAATATGGTGATTTCAGAAAGCTTATGGCCCCCTCTGTACATCATGGAAGAGGCATTGCCATATTGGCTGTTTATGTGTTATCTATTTTTCTTGACAAACCTCAGAAACATTTCTGACGGAGAATATGAACAAGATGGCAAATATACATACCGATCCATGGAATTAAGTGCTTATAACTCATATTATCCTTGGGATCTGTAAAAGTCAGTTGAGAAAGAGAGAAGGAAGCAGTACTTTATTACTTTATTTGTTCTACTGGTTTGCACTTCCAAGAATAATTATATGATGCAATCTTTGGCGCGAAGTGGAATCAGTAGCATTTCTACTTTGTGAATCAAGACTACATGGCAGTTCAGCACCATTGGGAAGTTCCCGCATGAAAGATGCCAGGCCGGAATAACAGGAAACTGTTAGTCTATATCTACATAGGAACAGTGAAAGCTATTCAGTCCTAAAATGCATCAGCTGTCTCCACATTTCTCCCTAGGCGTGTTAGATAGACTTTATTTTCTCACAAACAATACACACCTTTTCCCCCCAAAATCAGCCTCACCTTGTTTTTGAATGGCAGAATGAAGAAATGAGCTTCTTCCAGAGTTATGCCTGCACAGAGCTGGGACAGAACTTAACCTTCAGCTGACTTGCTTTCCCTTTTCTGCTTAACTAAAGCTGAATTCCTGACTGCTGGTGAAAACTGGTCTCCATGGGTGGGTCTATGAGCACTGTTACATGTGCTCTGGGGGTGGGGAGCAGCACTTTAGACTGTGGCTCTTGGAGCTACTCTAATTAATTGAAGGGCCACCACATTTCCTGTATCAGCATCCCTGCACTTAAAAATGGTGGTGGGGTGCCCGAACGAAAGCCTGTTTGATACACTCTAGCAGACTCAGTTAACTGTCTGCTCCGACGTGCTGGCACTCCAGTGCAAAAGAAGCTTGCTACGAAGAATTTTTCCAACTATTTGAGTTGGTCTAATAAAAGATACCGGATTTACCCAAAGAACCTTATCTGCCTAAGAAAAGTTAACTTGATTAATGAACCATCAAGACCTTTATAAAGGAGATGATCAGGTCCTGTCCCTGTGCTCTTAGGCAGGAAAGACTGCTGAGGGGAGGGGGGTTGGACCTGATGATCTCATGAGGCCCCTTCCAGCCCCTAACTTCTATGAATATTGGGGTGCATGTATTTAGCAAGGAAGGGGACTTCCCTGTCCAGATGTGCAAGCACTTTGGTTCCATTCCTGCTCTACGGTGCAGCGGCTGTGGTATTACTGTTGTTCAGGCACTGGAAGGAGTTAACTGACATAATGGCTCATTGTACTTCACTCTACAGGTGTTCACGATCCTTTCCTTTATAAAGGTCTTGATGTGTATAATTTATTTGGGGCATGTTGCATGTGAGAAAATACAGTATTACTCTATGACTATTGTAAGTGAGGGCAAATGATTTCAGTGGGCTTTATCACTGTAAGTTTCCTGAAGCACCTCAAAGTTTTGCTTTGCAACCAAGGTACTGGGGGGAAAAAATGAAAAACTGGTATCCAGCTTTTGAAGCCAGCAAGCTGTTTCATGGTCTTAAACCATCCAGCAGAACTTCAAAGCTGGTAGCAGTCTATGGCTGTGGGCAACCTTGTGGCTAACCAACTGTTGCTGTGAATAGATAACTGCCTGGAAACTTATGCTTAGTGTTTTTACTTTGCAATCATGTCATACAGAAGTCAGCTATGCCATCCCTTACCTGGTCTTGTCAATAAAATCTTAGCATATTCAGGATGGCTGACGCTCAAGTATGCTACGAAGCTTCCAAACCACAGAGGGAAAGCATCAGGGTACTTTAGGCTCCAGGCCTCCACTGTGTCCAATGTCTGCTCTTCTTTTTTAAACTGCAAGAGTGGAGGGGAAGGGAGAGAAGAACATTATAATAGCTGGTTAACAACTGTCCCAACAAGCTCAAGGTAACCTTTCTATGGTCAACTGAAGGGTAACATTTTTAGGACACGACCGTTACAAAGAGTGCATGGTTCCTCAGAATTTACTTGTTCTCCCAGCAGATGTTGGTTGTCGTTCATCACAGTCGAAGATGATTATCTTCCATGATTGCTTTGTCTATGGATCAAAAGATGGCTGACAAGGCTGATCCAGGCTCAGCAGGTTCTACTGTAAGTCAGGCACATGTTTCTGTGTGGGCTGGGTGGGTCTGGGTGGGTTGGTTGTTATTAAACGCTGAGTAAAATAATGATTTGTCACCAAGCGGGTCTAACAGGAAAATGACTTTACATATGATTGCATAACCGAATGCCTGGTGTATATTACAAATCCCTCTTTTGTGCCTAATCTACACAAAATGTAGCCATTTGTCGCTCTTAGTTTGGACACCTGTCTTTTAAGAAAACCCTGTTTCAGTCCTGAATATTTATCAAGAGGATTTGCAGATGACACAAAACTGGGAAGGACTATGAACACGCTGGAGGATAGGAGTAGAATTTGGAAGGATCTCTGTGAGAGGGGAGGCAAAAGCCCCCCTAACCCACCCCAGAACCCCTCCCGATGCTCCCCGGTAGTCACCGCAGGAGCAAAGAAAAACAGCAGCTAGAGAGAGACTCAGCAGTTCTGGAGCTGCCTGAGCCTGTGAAACGGTGGGCGCCAGTGGCACGGCCTTAGCAAAGCGTGGGCTGCTCAAAAGGCAGTTGGGAACACAACAGAGCTGGCACTGGGGAGAGCAGAAAGGAAGGCTGACGGGGAGGCGCTGGCTGCAGAGCCGGGGACCACAAGTCCTGGACGCAGGGGAAGGAGGCTGAGCATCTGCCAGAGGACACTGGCAGGCGAGGCAGGGAGCTCAAGCCCCAGAAGCAGGTGGACACCGGGGAGCTCCACTGGAGAGAAGCAGTCCCCCAGGGTGCCCAGGAGAAGGGCCACAACCCCACCAGAGCACCCAGCGAGGGGCCACTGACACCCTCAGGCAGCACGGCCAGGAGGGAGGCATGGGAGACCACGGAGCCCAGTGTGGGAGACCCAAACAGCCTAGCCACAGGTTAAGCAGGCTCGAAGAGGAAGGGACATGGACCTAAAGGGCCTGACCGAGAGGGCCAGCAGAGGCCTGACACAGGGCAGCCGACCCTTCCAAACCTCTACTAGGCAGAAAGGGATGGTGGAGACTTCGGTAAGGCCAAAGGTCCCTGGGAGACAAGATCCCAGGAGCCCGTCAGCAGGCGCTGACCTCTTACATTCAGTTTTCTTTTAAGTTACAGTTAATCTCAGATCAGGGCATGCTTAGTTGCCCAGGTCACAGTCCAAAGATGAAGGACAGCCTTGGGAGGAGTGACGGCCAAGACTATCCAACCCATGGAGGCGGGCAGCGAGCATGAGACAAGATCATCCCAGCATAACACCTGCAGAGAGCAGAGTCCGCCCCGGCCGTGGATGTGGTGAGGGTAGGGTAAAGAGGATGTTGGAGCCCCACGAAGAAACCCAAGGTTGAGCTCTCCTTGGGCCACCTACAGGGAACTGCCTCCCAAGAAAAAAGAAACAATGAATATCAAAGACGTGGCAGGAGAGTAGGAGCAGCACCTGAACCATCTTGGTGGTGTCGAATTTGAATATCACCCTGACATCGCTGGGGAGCGAGGCACCAAGCAAGAAAGGGCCAAAGCCCTATAACACCTACCAGTGACAATCCTGATAATGTGGAAACCTGGACTAGAGACAACCAAATGAAGTTCTATGCAGACAAACATAAGGTGCCAGAGAAGAATAATCAAAAGTACAATTACCGTATAAGAGATAACAGGCTGGGTGAGAAAAAGATGGGGGTTTTGGTGGATCACAGACTCAGTGGGCACATCTACAGGTGCAATTGCTGCTGGATGGGTTTACTCTAGAGTAATTTACCTGGGCAGGCATCTACACATGCATGGATTTAGGAGCAGATTTGCTCCCAATGAAAGCAGCTGGGAGAGGGCTGCTCCCATCCTGCTCTGGCTCCCTGTGGGTGCTAAACCAGGGGCTGGGAGGGAGCATGGGGCCAAATGACAGCTGTCTCCTGGTGGGAGCTGAGAGATTGTTCCCTGCCCCTGGGAGCTGCCTGCTGCTGGGATGGACCCTGGTGGCAGATCCCCAGTAGGGACAATGTCCCCCTGCCCCGGCAGCAGGAAGCTCCCAGCCCCAGCTTCCCAATCGGGGGCAGGGAGCTTGAAAAGAGCTGGGGGGAAGGGCAGCTGGCAGTGATCCCCCTGCTGGGTGAGGTCTCTATTTGAACCTATTTGGGATCAATAAAGGTGGAAACACACCTCGCCTGATGTCTCATTTGTGTCACCATAAAAAATTTTATGGTGGCACAAACTGTGAGCAAACAGCAGTCGCTACACTTCATCATGCCATATCAACGGTAGTATGACAAAAGGTAGTAACAGACTAGTCCACTTTATTGTGGCAGATATCTATTAGCTCTGTGGCAGGACAGTAGGAACAGCCTGAGCTGCTTCTACTCTCCAGATACCTCAAACAGGTGGTCTAGGGCTTGAAGGTCGCTTAAGCCCCCAGAGCACCTGCCTGTGATCAGGGGGAGTGGGAGAGATCACATCACCTCTTCTTCCACACCATCAAGGGTAGGACGATGGGCAACATGCACGTCACCCAACAAAGTGGATCCGTCAATCCACTTCATTTGGCAACATCTATTTCTAGCCTAAGTTTGACCTCTGGAAGTTTAACTTTCTGGGATCACACAGTAAGCAATAGTTTTACTTTTCTACATTGTCACAGGGAAACTACAGAAAATGGACCCTGAGGGGCCAAGGGGGAGTCCCAGGATCCAAAAAACAACAGGGAAGGTGAGGGAAGCAAGAAAGAAACGGAGATTCCCTTACCTGCAGCTGACGCTGCGGCGAGACCGGAAGAGGCAGCGGGACCCATGTGGCTGATTAGCTGCATCTTTTTGAAACTGCGGCCAGCTGCGGTTAATCATGAGCGGAGCCGGCACGTGACAATAAAAAGCAAGCCAAGAGAAGGAGAAGGGGGAGAGAGCCAGAGCGGAGCTGCCAGCGGAGGTGCCTTTGGAGCCCCGTTCGGAGATGAGGGGGATCCAGACGACTCTCCACGAGGCAAGAGGTTACCCCGAGGCTGCCGGAGGGAGGATGCCAGTGGTGAGGCAGTAGATGCCCTGATTCGCAGCGACGGAACCAAGGGAGAAAATCCAAGGACTCCGAATGAAGAAGCCGACAGCGGGGGCGGCCCTGAAAAGAAGGTGACTGAAGGCGACCCTGCAATCCAGGTGGGATCAGCATGGGTTTGGGAAGGCTCCTGGAGTCTACCCCGACGGGGAGCAGAGAGCTTAAGCAGCAAGAGGGGCCGCAGGAAGCAAGCTCCTATCAGGCTGAGCCGCTCGGCGAGGGACCGAGTGGGGTTGAGTTGGAGGGACCGGTAGTAGTCCCGTGCGGCACTCAGGAGGGATCAACCGGACAGAGGTGTGCCTTAGACAAGGTTAATAGGGAGAGGAATTCTCCGGGCCAGGGAGCCCAATTTTGTTTGAAGCCAGGGATTTTTACTGGTAGTGTTTTCTTAATTTTTCGTTATTCTGTTTCCCACTTTTGGAGGGGTAGGGAGGAAGGCCATAGAGGGTCTCCTAATCAGCCTGATTTGGGGTCAGGATAGAGCTTCATATCTGTGGCAGAGGGCCCATCACATCAAGAGGTGAGGGTTGGGCCCGGAAACGTCAACTTGGCGAGGCTAGGTATTAGGGTGAGGTGTAGGGGAGGTTGGAGCCTCACAGAAGAGCATCGTCCCAAGATTCCTGACTCCAGAGAGGCCCTAGTAGTCAACCCCACCACTGAAAGGACGATCAAAGTTGTGGCAGGCAAGATTGGGTGTGAGGCTACCCCAGGGCAACGCATCCGGGCTATACCACCTCAGGGACAGAGCGACGGGCGAGCTTACACACCCAAAGCCAGGCAGCACGGGACCGGATGTTCGAAGCCTGCCGGGTGCATACATGATTCTGAAACACTTCTCAACTCCCAGAGCATGAGGAACCACTGTGCATAGGCAAACAAGCAGGTTTGCTTTGACAGGGTCTTTGTGGTTAGATAAAGGGAGAGAGAAGAGAGAGCTTACACCCCTATATAATTCTGAGAGGTGCTTATCCTGCAACTAATAATAGATTCCTCCTAAGCATCAAATATCCTATTTCGTCTCGTACAAAGACGTTTCTTCAAACAAGGTGTTTCCAGTGCAGGTGACTATTCATCTCTTTCTAACAAACAGCAGGGGAGTGTACAAGGTGTATCTCACAACTTTATCTTGTGTCCTTCAGAGGGGAATAGAGCAAAAGCTTCTTAATTAAGTGAGAGAAAAGGAGCTTTTCAGTACTAATCATCTAGTCAAAGCATATTTGACACCCAAAGAGCTCAGTGCAATATCTGTCATATATCCATAATAAACAAAGCCAGCCCAGCAAGAAATAGGGGAACTATTTGGTATACTCACTTCCTACTCCTGATCCATAGAAAATTCAATGGTCTGCCACTGAAAGGGCAGCTGAGGGAGACACTGGACAGACTAAGCAATGGAAAGGTCCCTGATAGCAAAATGTCAGTGCCCTGAAAGTACTGAAACAGCTGAATTAGAGGCATATTGAGAAAAGCTACAGATTGGAAAATGTTCAGCTTCCTGCATAGTACACTCTCCTGCAATTCAAAGTAGGTCATGCTTTTTGCAGCTTTCCAGCCAAAAGGGAAGCTAAACAGTTGGTAAACTGGTCGACACGCTAATCTGTGTCATCGCGATCACACCTGATACATGCAGATTGGTGTTGGATTGCTCAACGTGTCTTAAAAGTGCTCCCAACATAACTAGCTCGCCACTGAGCGAATACTTCTGGGTCAGTAGTAATAAATGAGGCAGGAAACAAAGGATTGCTTTCCCCCAAGTAAAGCTCATTCACTAAAAGAGCTCAACTTGGTCTTGCTCTGTTGGCAGGAGGGGAGCCAGACAATGGAATAGTCTATCACAAAGGATCGCTGGAAATAAGGGGTCTAGTGTTGTGTCAAACAAAAGGATTCATTCAGGGCTATGGGTTCCAGTTGTGTTTCACAGAAGTAAGTTAAACACGGAAGTCAGTTTACTGCCAGTCTCTCCTCTCTGTATTTTGTTCCATGATTGTTTGAGGGGAAACCCTCTTGGGGACAGAGACCAGACCCCAGGATTCACGTCTCCCAGTGAGTGTCCCACCCATTAGGCTGCAATATCCTGCCTCCTCATACAATTCTCTCCCTCTCCCCCTCCTAATAGAGTATTTTGAATTCTTTGCTGCCCACAGGAACAACTTCCTTAGGAAGTGTGGGAAGTGGTCCCACACGGAGAGTGCTCCTGTGCAGAGTCCCAGACAGCAAGGGCATTTCTGGGAGATGTGCTGGAGGAGGCACTTGGTACCCAGGGCTCCTGCTTCCTGAGCAAACCCTGTAGCAGCTAAGCATTAATTAAAATGAGTGCGATATCACCAGCTCCTTCTGTGTGGGTGTGCTTTAAAGGGAGAGAGAGCCTTGTTCACGCATAAGGTGCCTCCCCTCTGCCCTGACTAAGACAGACTGAGAGGGTCGGGATTTTATGCAGACCCTTCTCCTCAGTTTCATCTTGACCAGCTGAAGGTGGCTCCCTGCTTGGGGGCCAGGCTGGCTGTTTTGGATCCAACATTGAGGCAATGAACTCTCCCCGTGGAAAGCAAAGGGAGCCTAAGCCCCTCACTTAGGAATCTAGATTTCACACCAGGGGCCAAGCAGTAACTTTTGGGGCACATCTACATGAGACATGTTAATGTGCATTAGCCTAACTTAATGCACATTAAGGGCGCATGCCTACCTGTGCCTTTAATGCACATTAAAAATGGTGAAATTAAGCTAATTGTGCCTAAATTTGATACCTGCTGAGATGCAATTAATTAAAGCACATTAATGCACATGTAGATGCTGCCCAGCACTAACTTTAGTGCTGGGTCTGCCCAGCCACTAGAGGCACATGGCAGGGCTGCAGGGACTTGGCACTAACTTTAGTGCCAACTCTCTGCATGTGTAGACACCTGCCAAAAATCGCTTAATGCACATTAGCTTAATGCACATTAAACTTAGCTGTGCTTAAATGCACATGTAGATGTGCCCTTAGACACCTAAATCCTTCACTAGATGTAACTGGAAGACAATCATTCACATCCTGTGAGACACCTTGTCTAAAGAACCATGGATAAGCTGTGTGATTCTTATGTCCCAATTCCTGTTGAGTTTCCATATAGTTTGTTGCTCTATAGTATTCTATATAGCCTTTATAACCTAAAGTACTGTATAGAGCCTAAACTCAAACTTTAATTGAGTCTATACACTTTCTAGAAAAATCTCAGGTGACCATACTTCAGATTTTATCTCAGGTTGTAACTTCCTCCCTGATAAACCCAATTGGCCTGGAGAGATTTAATAAATTGCACCAATTGCTCTTTTAAACTAGTGCATTTCATCCCAGGAACGTAAGCAGATAAGTGACTTAAGTACAACTTGACTCCTGAGAGAATGACTTGAAGTGTAACAGATGTACTAAAGATTGATAACCGTCATGCTCAAAATGAATAGTTTGGGGAGAATTAAGCAAGTGTTGATTGATTCAGAACACCAAGCGTCCTGATCCGAGAAATATTTTTCTACGGAAAAAGCTGGGTGGGAAAGAACCTCGCCATAAAGTAGTGAGCAGATGTTCTCCGGATTCGATTGGGAGAGGGTACCTTAGCTGAATTTCCATGCCAGCACTGAGCATAATATTTGTCAAATTGGCAAACCAAGCTTGGATTTCAGCTCTCAAATGATTCGCCTGTATTTGGAATTGATTTGGCTGACTTGACTGTAAAAAAAAATTTAGCTCTTAAATCTAACTGGCAACTCAGTAAAATTCATAAAACTGGTCCCCGTCCTCACCTGTCAGCTCTCTAAAGCAGTGTTTCTCAACCAGCTCCTTGTAATATCTCCTTTTAAGGAGGCCACAGGGTGCCACATGCTGTTAGCACTGTTAGGTGTGCACACAAGATAAACCCAGAAATTTATAGAAATCCTTAGCTGTGGTCTCTCTGAGTTGTTTGTAATCAGAAAGACTACTCTATTATTTTTCTGTAGTCAAAACAGGAGTGAAAACTAAGAGCTGGCACTTTCTAAGGGCTGTTTTGAGTCTATCCAGAAGTGCCCTGAATCGAACAAGGTTGAGGACAGCTGCTGTAGAGAAAACCACATCCCTCGCCTCCGCGGGCGGATGTCAGAAGATTCTTCACTAACTCTTCCTGGAGACGATGCATCACCCTAGCAGCCAAATACTAATTGTTATAATTGTTCTGCATTCACATGCAATACTGAATTCACAGTTCCTGGCAGAGCATCTCTTGTTTTAATCATGCAGCATCTTGTGTGTGGTTCTTGTTTCTGTATCTTTGATTTTTTTTCCCACCCCTCTTTTGCCTTTTTTTTTGTTACATGGATAGAAATATGCTGCAATCCCCTTGGAGGACTGCAGCCTTGGCTGGCAAGCACGGGAGCATGTATAGTCACAGGGCTATATCAAATATTTCATTTGGCAAGGGTATAAACTCCACTCCCACAGCAGAGATAACAGCATACCTTTGAACTCTGGCACCATTAATGAGCAGAAACCAGGAACACTTTCAAACACGGTGTCTTTGCACAGCAATACTGGAAAATGCTGCAGGGGCTTTGTTCTTTGCTTTTTGCTTATTCAAAGCCAAAGAAATGTGGGACCAGAGCCTCAGTGGGTATAATCCAGCACTGATTTCAGTAGACCTATGCTGCCTTACCCCAGCTGGCTCATAACCCTGTATAACAAGCATACCCCGCCTTGACCCCCAACTGAAAATTACCTCTTTGTTGTGAGTCTTGCTCTTTACACAGCATCCCTGGCTAACGAAGGTCAAGGAAGCATTGTGTATGGCTTAATACAAATGAGATGCATGGTCACACAAAAAAATTAAGATTGTCCTATGCTCCGGAAAGAGAATTTTCTCACGGATAGCGGCATCAGAGACCTCCTTCCCCCAAGATCAAAGCAACATCATCAGTGACACAAACACACGCATTGCAACTCCCTCCTGCTCCCCATTTCATTCATTTTTAAAGATCGCCTTCCCCAAGGGATGCTGTTTTCTTACCAGGTGGGTATGGCCGTACAGCCAGTGGGTGGGATGGCCTGGGAAACTGGCAAAGACTCTGAGCAACTCCTGCCTCCTGTGATACAGCTGGCTGGCTTTTAGCAACACGCAGGTCAGGCAGAACACAGCGGCCAGGTGAAAAACCCGGTAAATGTCCACATGCAGCCAGGACGAGGTGGTCTTCAACACGCTTTCCAGCACAGAGATCATGTTCGCCCAGCTTGCACACGCTGCCAAGCCTCCTGCCTCTTGCTTTGTGCGGCAGCTTCAGGCAAGGCTGCACAAAGAGGCAGTCTCTGAAGCTGACTGACTGCTAAATCAGGAGGGGCCTTAAAGCAACACAGGCTTTAAGGAGCATCACAGGCTACAAGCAACATCACTTCCCAGAAAGAAAACTCCAGGCTGCTGCAGGACCTGGGAGCAAATGAGGTGCAACGAGTGTCCCCGACTGTGGAAGATGAGGCTCATTAGGGGGTTCTGTAAGAAAAATGAGGAGATAGAGATATATTCAGTTGTTGGTTATGAGCAGGGGTCCTGCCTTTCTCAAATTAAAAAAAAAAATCCAAAATGTTCTGATTTAAATCCCTCCCCCCCATTTACATTTTTCCGTGATTAAAATGAAAGGCTACTATGTATTTTTCCATGATTAAAACGAAACACCACTATATATAAAAATGTGGATTTTCGGTTTTGGTTGTGTTTTGTAAATCAGAAAAAAATTGGGGTTTTTTTATCAGAGAAAACCAGGAGCCCCTGTTAATGCCATCCTCCCCGTGCAATGGTGGAGGCAGGGGTACTCTGAAAAAAAAAAAAGGGTGAGCAGGTAGTTAAGTTAAAGGGAGCCAAATTTGGGTGCCATGGATTTTCTTAAGGCACTTTCTAATTTTTTGAAGGCTTGATTTTGCAGTATTAATGCTTTTGGGAGTAGCTGGTACTCTTGGGCATCAGGGTCGTCTCGAGGAGCCTGGAGGCTCTTTTCACCCTCCGCTGAATGGATCCTTTGCTTTGGGGCTTTGTTTTGTTGGTCACAGTTGGCAGCGGGAGGTTGATGGGGGCTCCAAACACTTTCAAGGAGAAGGATGTCCAGCGGTTACAAGGCTTTCCACCTCTGGACCCTCGAGTTTGTACTGGTCCAAGTCCCCTCTCCACACCCCATCAGGTCCCGAGTCCTGGTCTGGCCCCACCTGGGCTCCACATCTAAGCCCCAAGCCTAGTCCACCCTCAGGCCCGTGTTCCAGTCTCCGCTGCCTTTCCCAGGTTCATAGATGTTCGGGTTGGACTGGACCTATGAGATCATCGAGTCCGACCCCTGCCCTGGCCAGGAAAGAGCGCTGGGGTCAGATGACCCCAGCCAGGTTTCTATCCAATTTCCTTTTAAATGCCTCCAACGAGACAACACCACCTCCCTTGAAAGCCTATTCCATATTTTGGCAAAGGAATTTTCTCCTGGTGTCCAGTCTGAATTTGCTCTCTACCAGTTTGTGGCCATTATTTCTAGTGACCCTGACAGGTGCCCTGGTAAACATTGTATGCCCTGTTTCTTGCCCCTGATGAGTTTGTAGGTGGCCATGAGATCACCTCTCGGCCTCCTCTTGCGGGGACTGAAGAGGTTCAGGTCTCCCAATTGGTCCACATAGGGTTTTTTCTGTACGCCTTTAACCAGATGAGTGGCCTCCTCTGGCCCCTCTCCATGCTGTCCCCATCCCTCCTGAAGTGCGGCGCCCAGAGCCGGACGCAGTACTCCCGCTGCGGCCTGACCAGTGCCGCATAGAGGGGGAGGATCACCTCCCTGCACCTGCTTGTGATTCACCTAGTTACGCACGAAAGGATGTGGTTACCTTTAGTTATTACCTCCTCGCACTGGTGACTCATGTTCATTTTGCAGTCGACTATGACTCCAAAATCCCTTTCTGCAACTGTGCTCCTTAGACTGGTCCCTCCCAGGCTGTAGGAGTGTGGATGATTCATCCCCCCCAGGTGCAGCACATGGCACTTCTCCTTGTTAAACTGCATCCTCTTGTGTTCAGCCCGTTTTCCCACCCTGTCCAAATCCACCTGGATTCACTCCCTGCCATCTAGTCTATGTACCTCCCCCCGTAGTTCAATGTCATCAGGAAACTTGGACAGGGTGCTTTCTACTCCTTCGTCCAAGTCACTAATGAAGATATTGAATAGTACCGGTCCAAGGACAGCGCCTTGGTGGACTCTGCTGCCCACATTTCTCCAGGTAAGACTGACCTGCCCACCACCGCTCTCTGGGTACGTCCCATAAGCCAATTTTCTACCCACTGGACTGTGTAATAATCTGTATTGCAACTGCTTAGTTTATTTATAAGAATTGGGTGCAATGCTGTGTCAAAGGCTTTTTTAAAATCTAAGTAAATAACATCTACCTTTCTTCCTTCATCCAAGCATTTTGTGACCCAGTTGTAAAATGAAATCAGGTTAGAAATAAAAAATAATAATAATAAAAAAAAAAAAAAAAAATAGGCAGAATCTGCCTGCTGTGAACCCATGCTGATTGCCCCTTAGCATTATTTTACCCGCTGGTCCTCCATAAATGTGACCATTAACAATTTTCTCAAAGGTTTTGCCAAGGATACGGGTGAGACTAACCAGCCTATAGCTACCCGGTTCCTCCTTCCTCCGCTTTTTGAAAATAAGGACCACATTGGCCCTTTTTCCTCCGGGACCTGTCCTGAGCGCCACGAGTGCTCAAACTGTTGTGCCAGTGGCTCCACTATGACTCCAGCTAGTTCCCTAAGCACCCTAGGATGAAATCATCAGTACCTGGTGACTTAAACACATTCAACCCCTCCAGGTGCCCCGTTACTAGGTCAGCTCGAACGGTTGGTGGGTCGGTAGCTATACTGGGCTTACCTTTGCTGCTATCCTGTTCCCTCCTTCCAACCCACAGCGCTCCTCATCTGAATTTCCTTCAGTTCCTCACTTATAGTTTAGCTGTACATCCCAGTCCCAGTCTTGCACATTTGGGTCTTTCCCAGTCACCAGCCGGCCCACTTATAGCCCCAGTACCAACTTTGGTTTCTTGCCTCTCATTCACCCCCCAGACTCACACCCAGCCCTCCACCAGCTCCTTGTTTCAGGCTCAGTCTCCACCTCTGCCCTTCATCCTAGTCTCATCCGCATCCCAGTCCCATCCTCATCTCAGTTCTTCACCCCAGTTCTCAGCCTAGTGGCTGGTCATCCCAATCTCCTCCCTCACGGCCCAAATCCAGCTCTTCCCTTTTCTTTCCATCTCATCTGTGCCTGGGACCAACCCCTATTCTCAGTTCCTGGGCAGGTGTCATGCTACTGGGGGGCAATTGCAGCCTGTGTCGCCCTAGCATAGAGCAGCCCTGGACCTCTGATGCATGTAGCTGCCAGGCTCTAACCCTAACGGTGCTTGAAGGGAAATTTTAAGGAGCTCATAACATTGCTGCATTTACTCAGATGTTCATGGAAGGAACAAACATTTCCCTGCCCCTCCCATCCACACAAAGCCAATCCCCTGCTAAATGCCAACTCCTTGCTCCAATGTTTGGAGACATCAGAGCTTGCAGAGAAACAGTCATCAGCTGTTATATAGGCATTGGTCTTTCAGTCACTTCCAGGCCTGATCTCCCTTTCAGTTCCCTTCAATAATAAATATTATTCCTTCGATAATAATAATTATTATTCAATAATCATTATAATTATTCCTTGGAGTCTTGTCGGATAACAGCAGAGACTCCCTGTGCCTGATGAAGGGTGATTGCGCCCAAAAGTTTGCTAAGATCTTTTTTCTAATGACTCTGTTGGTCTAATAAAAGAGATCCACATCTATTCAAAGCACCTGGCCTCCCTTCAATAATGAAGCAATATAGGCAGAACCAATGGATTGCTATTTAACCTCACTCCGAACCATATTTATTGCCATGTCCCAGATGGTTGTATACAGGTAGGCACACAGCAAGGACAAATTCCGTCTTTTTGGCAAAGTTTTAAGCATCAGGAAGCAAAATATTATTATGGAAAAAAAGTGTTGGGCAGCCTTAACTCTAGGAGTCACTGCCTGTCCTGTCTATAATGCAGCTGTGCTTTATAGCACTAGCTTTGCTCAGCCCCAGAATCACTAGATTTCCTCAGGGGCTATGGAGACTGCATCTGCAAAGTGTGTCACGCAGAAAAGACAGGGAGTCATTTTTAGGTTCTTGATCATTCAGTGACCCTGACAGTCTTGATTTTCGCCTCTTCCTAAAGCCAACGTGCTTTTGGTTGTTGTTGTGAACACTATTCATGTTTTAGGCAGAGCTGTACAAATTTAAAGGTGTGATTTTTTTTATACAAAACTCATTAAATAAGAGGCACGGTGTATGCAAATATTTTCTTATTAATCTAAAGCACACTTACTGGAATAACTTTTGGCTGGTAGGGGATATAACCAGTTTGATATGGGTCTGAAGGAGTCTCCCCATTACACAAAGCTTTTGTGAGTAAAAGTATAACCTTTCCAATTCAACCACTGAAAATGAGTGTTGTGTGGGTAGGTAAGCAGCCAAAGATTATGGTGCTAATTCGAGTGAGGACCTTTCTTTGTGAATGAAAAGTGATTTTCTTTGAACAACTAAATATTCATTAAATTCACTAAATGTTAATTTTTAGTCAAAAATGTTTCAGGGTTTGTTTGCCAGTTTTTCATTTAAAATAACATTCTTAAACTGTTGTTTTGGCAGAAACCTCATTTTCCACCCACCCCCCCGAACTCCCGTTTCTGGCAGAAAAGTTCCAACCTGTCCTGTGGGGAGTCTACACCCGAGCTGATCTGAAATGACCCCGATCTGGGTGCGTACCACAAATTCTGTGAGGCTTTTGTGAAGGCAGGGTCCAAGCAAAGGCCATTGTCTATGGAAAGAGAAGGCATGCTTGTCCTTTCTGCATTTTCACTCCAAGAAATTGTTTTGTTAAATGCTGGTGAAAGCATAGGACAGGCTTTGCTGTATGCATTGCGTGTTTCCTGCAATGATCAACATGTTCAGACGAATCACTATAAGTTACCGGTCCTACAGAAAATACTGGTTCGGGAAGCAATGCTCCTTTCAAGGGATTCATGATTGCTCACGTCTTTTTAGTGGTACCACATGAGAATGCATAATTATAAGGATCCGATGGACACCGTTCTGTGACACCTGTCAAAACCGTCATTGAGCTGCTCTCGTTAAACAAATAGGATTCCCGCTAGAGCCACTGTTAATGCTGCATTAGGATTTGGTGCAAACGTGGGGAACATTGCCCCAGGTGGGGGGCTCAGGAGACCTGCAGACGGCTGCTAGCAATTCATTCCTGATTGCAAAGCAGGTTTCCTCTCCTTACCCAAGCCAAACTTTTCAGCACGCTGGCAGGATAGCAAAGAAATTTGTCCTCGTTGTAGCCCTCCCAAGTGGTACAGACAGAAGTGACAGTTTTTTGCCTGGGGTGCCTGAAGTTAATGCAGAGATGTGACTTCAGTGTAACATGGGAAAACCTGACTTACCTTTGAGCTAGCTAAAACTTGGGCACCAGCACGTAGCCCTGGAGCGTAGGATAACGTAACATGCTTTGTGGCATGACTGCAATATAAAGTACCTTGAAAGAAAAGACAGCCAACTGCAGTTTAAAGACCTTGAAGCCTTTGGTCTGCAGACATATTCGGCGAGTGCTGTACACTGAACCTGTGCGTCGTTCCAGTGCTGCATGTTTTCATTTTCAATTGTGCATATCCAAAAATCAAAAGATTTGCCACTGGTCTCTGTAGGCCACTATCCACCTCCTACCAGGACCTCCTTGTATGTGTGTTTACACACCTGCACCGAAGGGAATTGTATAGGGAGGGCAAAAACAACAATCTCCACTGATACAAGTGTTCATTCACTCTTACCCCCAAAGCATACCACTTGGCTCATTTTATTATCTAGCCTGGTCCGCTGCAAAAGCTGTTCTTGGTCAAAAATGATATAAAAACTTTTTTCCTGCCATAAGTATACGTGAATCTTTTTTTTTTTAAATCTGGTCTCAATGTGTGCCATCCTGACATAATCCTGCAAGAACTAGCCACTGCCTAAACAAATCTCTAGACCGATGGTTTGCAACCTTTATAGACTCAACGTTCCCCTTGTTAGATTCGAGGCACCCTCTGGAAAATGCCTGCTCTTGGCTTTTGCTCATTTACTTCAGGAAAATAATAGAGCAAGTCTACTCAGACCACAGCAGGAAGTTCTTGACACTACAGATTCCTATTTTAAACCTCTGGGTTTCTCACGTGAATGATATGTAAGCATGGCCAGATCCAGAATTTAGAAAAGCTGGGTGCAGATGTTGCGGCATGCATCATACATAACACAACACACATTTTTCAGCAGTTAAAGGGAAATGATATGCTTTACTAATATCCTAAGGGAGGCCAGACCTATGTTGTTCAGTTTAAGCTCAAAGCAAATGTCCCGGGGTGGGGAACCAAACCCCGGAGTCACGGTGGGCCGGGGTGGCAATTAGACACGGTAACAGGCCGGGTTCTATTGGCTATGGAGAACTGAGGCACGGGAAGCGTAGCGGTTTCTTAAACAAGTTGTGAATTTATTTGACTTACACTTAGGTGCGTAGGAGA
>NW_017728907.1:48507323-48518673 GCF_001723895.1 Crocodylus porosus | reverse complement strand
AATTTTAGTTCCTCTATCAGGGTACCTCTATGCTGCTTTCAGCCCACCCTCTTTTTAAAACCAGCGATTTTTTTTTTTTTTTTTTTTTTTTTTTTCAACCGGGGAGTGTTGGGGTGCTCTGAGATCCTTTCGGGGTGCCGTGGCGTCTCACCTTGCAAAGCTGTTGGGTGTGCAAACGTAACTCGCATGATAAGCCCTGAGATTGCCATGAAAAGTCCATCGTGTTGTAACCGATCCTGACGAGCTTTGGGCTTTCTGAGTTGTTTGCAGTGGAGCAGTTGCCGTGTCACTTCTCCAACGCTCAAAAATCAGTGAAAACAAAGAGCTGACCTCTTCCGAGAGTTGGCTCACATCAAAAGAGGGATTCATTGAGCCTAAAAAGGTTGGGGCTCAGGAGACCTGCTGACAGCTACTAGCTGGCATGTACAGGCCAAATCTTGATTTTGTGTTTTAATTACTAGTACAGGCCTTTCTTGGCAAAGGGAAAAATACATTTTTCTGCGTGGGCTTCCTCCTTCCAAAAATCTCAACCTTTATCCTCCTGTTTTCTTATACCCTGTTTTTATACCCAGTGCAACTAATTTGTAGCTAGCTAATGCTGTCCTGTTGGTGATATGCTCTTTCTAGTGTGCACTTATTTTTGGTAACTTTTTTTTCCTGTGTTGGTGCTGTTGTGTAACACGGTCACTGTTAGTTTTTCTTCTTTTGTTAAACTGCTTACATTTCTCTTGGAATCTTCCACTTTTGCATACACTGGGCAAATTAGTTATACACCTAGTTTATATATCTCTGCATGGTAGGTTTCTGTCTGCTGTTTATTAATTAATCATTCTTTTTTTTTTTTTTTTTTTTTTACTTAGACACCACCTTTATTTGCTTAATGCTTAGAGAATGATTATCCTTTTTGCCCCTGAGGAAAAAGAGTTTTCTCATTTACTCTTGCCCATCTTCTGTCTTTTTTTGACAATACTTGAATGCAGTAGTTAACCTTGCAACATAGTTACCTGTCAGACAGTTTATACGGTTCCTTTAAAACTTTAAGGTATTCTGGAACTTGGTTTTGTTTGTTTGTTTTTACAAAGTCAGGAATGGGCAACATAATCTTTAGAAAGTCCTTGTTAAATGATTGTGGGTAATGGATAATAGTAGAAATGAACCTAAAGTACCTTCAGTTCTTATTGTGTGTTGTGACCATGTATCCAGCATGAGTAATAAAGTGGAATTGAAGCGGTGATTAATCAAGTTGAGCACAGTTTGCAAAATATGCACATACAAGCTGCACATAATCTACTCTTCTATATTTATAGATTGATTGAGCTGCATCATTACTACTATTGCATTAAATTGCTACTATAAATTGCTAAATGAATTGTTCATTTCAAGTAATAATTATTTATAAGTCTAAGTATAACAAAGCAACTTATTGTCATGAAAATCTGAATGTTGCAGCTCGGAACAATAATAGAAGATTTTGCATTTTCTTACGAAAACTGCTTGCCAGACCATTTGCTGATGTCTCCTTTCCAAAATCTTAAACTTGGTTTTTCCTTAATGTGAATCTATTGTAATAGAGTAGAAAAGTTACAAAGCAGAAACATGACAGTTAAACAAAGGATGGTGGGAATACCTATTTTCAGTCTTGGAGTTGATTGTACTGTAAATTCTGTTTTAAATGAGGTTTTTTTCCACTACTGTTTGTTCTGTTACTCAAATTTAAGGAAGCTCACTTCCAAGAATAAATATGCATCTCAACCAAAGCAAATGCCCCATTTTATTAGGGAATCAGTTATATAATTGAGGAGCAACCTTTTTGGTAGGCGTGTCACAAATTAGCCTTGCATACTTCTCAAGTGCCACTCTTGCCCAGTCTGCCTCTCTGCTTCCATCTTCCTGCTCTGTGCTCCCTGGCTAATCTGCTGCTTTGCTTTCTGCATCCTCCCCTTTGCTCTCTGCCTGACTTGCTGCTCTGTTTCCTGTCCTGTTTGCCACTGTGCTACCTGCCTCCCCTCCCAGTCTGCTTTGTGGTACATGTGCCATAAGTTGGCCACCCCTGAGTTGTACTGACTTCAGTTTTACCCACATTTTGAACATTGCTTTGTTGCTTCCTCTGCAGATTGATAAGTAACGTTTTTTCATTTGTTTTTTTTCCTCAGGGGAGAATACTTACGATGCTGCAAGTTCTGTTATCCACTATGTGCTTTTGTCATTCTGGCTGCTTGTGTGGTAGCTTGCGTTGGCTTAGTGTGGATGCAGGTTGCCCTTAAGGAAGATCTGGATGCTTTAAAGGAAAAGTTTCGAACTAGTAAGTATTGGAATTTTTCTTTTTTCATTTTTTTTCTTTTTTTTAATTGATTAACTTGTCTATTTGTAATGCTAGCTGTTGGGAGAAGCAGTCGTGCATAATAAAGCATGCTATATCATGCTTCAGATCTATTTACTTGACAAGTTCTGGTTATATAGTGTTAGCACCTCAGCTGCCTGTTGACTTTCATAGAGAGAATTAGATATCATTCTCATAAAGCATGAAAAGATTTCCTTGAGGCTGTAACTCTATTGGCATGAAGCTGTTCCTGTCACTTGCTTCACTTTGAGCATGTCATAGGAGACAGTGGAACCACGTCAGAGCAGCACTGGGTTTGTGCTCGGCTTTACTCTTGGGTAGCCACATTTGCCTTGTTTTCTGGAGTTGGTACGCGTGGTGCAAGAGAGAATTGCTGGGGGATGTTTAATGGTGTCTTAGATGCTGAATTGCAGCACGGTTTTGAGACTGTGTTTGGTTTTTAGTATGGTTGCAGCAGCATTTAAAAAAAAAAAAAAAAGGAAGAAAAATCCTTTGTGTTTGAAAATAGTCTTGATTTTTTTTTTTCCCCCCCCCCCCAACTGAACTGAAAGTAATGGAAGATGTTTTGTTCCTTTGACCTGCTCTGTCAAATCTCAGTCCTGTCCCTGTTTTTGTGCTGTATGTAGCATTTCAGTACCACATTAGCTGCTTTTGCATCTTCCTAAAACTTGCAATTCATTTTGTTGAACCTTGATCTTCCAGGATTAGTATTTCTTATTGTTTAGTCATCATCTCCTGTTTAATGCTGGCATGAGCATGTTTGTCTGTTAATTATGTATTTCAAGAAAACTGCGTTTTTTTTTTTTATAGACTTACTTTTTGAGGTTTGCTTGTTTGTTTTCTTAGTGTTTTGGATTTAAGGATTTTATTCAAAATAGTGCTGAGCAAGAGCTCAAACTATAATATTTGAGCATATGTGTTCAGTTCTAGGCCCTTCACTACAGAAGGGATATGGACAAATTGGAGAGAGTCCAGTGGAGGGCAGTGAAAAGTAGTTAAGGGGCTGGGGCACATAACTAGTGAGGACAGGCTGAGGGAACTGGACTTAATTAGCCTTCAGAAAAGGAGACTGAGAGGAGATTGAATAGCAGTCTTCAATACCCTGCAGGGGGATTGCAAAGAGGATGGAGCTGGGCTGTTCTCAGTGGGGTCAGATGACAGGACAAGGAGCAATGGGCTCAAGACAGGACAAGGAGCAATGGGCTCAAGTTGCGGCAAGGGAAGTTGAGGTTGGATATTAAGAAAAACTGTCTCACTAGTGGCCGTGTTGCAGACCTGTCTTGAGCACTTAATTTTATACTATCCACTGCCAAGGAACATTGATGGAAAAATCGGAGTACTTAACAGTTCTACGTTTGTTCGGGGGTTTTTTTTTTACCATGGAGTGGTTTATCAGGGCTCTAATTTATTGCTCAGAATTTGGAACAAATAGAGATATTTTCCTCTTGCAGGCAGAAACTGTCTAAATAGATATGATTGATAAAGACTGGTAAAGAAGCTTTTAATATCCATCTTTTATAAATGGAACCTGAGATACACAGGTTAGTCTGGCCCAGAGTTTGGAAAGAAACCCTTATCCTTCTGAGTTCCACTCAAGGGCTTTAATCAGAAAGACCTTTCTTGCTTTGTTATTTTTTCTTTCTTTTACAGTTTAACAATATCTCATTGTTCTCATTATACATTCCTGGAATTGAATTGAGAATAAATACGGTATTTCTGTGAAAAGCAAACACCTTTGTTTTATACTTTTACAACTGGCCACAAAAATCTGTTTCCCTATCTGTTCTTGCCTCACAAAGATTTTCTCTTAATTAATCATTTTCTTTTAATCTTGTATTTGGGGACCTGCTCTAATTAGGAGCTGGTATAGAAACTGAATATAAGTTGTCGTTTTAATTGCTGAACCAGGTTTGTCAAAAGGATTTTGACACCATCTTATTTTTTTCACTCGACTGTAACAATTTAATATTGGAAAATATCTAACTATTAATAGTAGATCAGTTTAAAAATCTCACTGAAGTGTTTTCACCATGGACAGCTGACTGAAGCTTAAAAATCATTATAAAATTAATTTTCAAAGCGGCGTAGAAACTTGAAACAGGTCACTGAGGTGAATGATAAGAAACACCAATAAAAGTATGAAATCAGTAATATTCACCTGCAAGGCATCCTGAAACTTTTAATTAAGAGGATGGCAAGCTATCACATTTCTTTGTGAGCTATTGAAGTGAATAGTCTTGAAGTGCCCAATTAATCTGCCAGTCTGCATATATTAAAAAATACCTTATTTTCGAAATTGTTAAAAAGAAAAAAAGAAAACTCTCTTTTAAAAAAAAAAAGGGGGGGAAAAAGAGACCTGTGAAACCTATATAGGTTGCTTAGGTCTGAGGTCTGTTTTCTCTTTTTTTAATGTTGTTAAAAAAAAAAATCAAGGGTTTTTTTGGGTTTTTTTTTTTAGGAATTAACTCCCACAACTAACTGACTCGCTAAACTTCTTCTCTCATTTATTTTTTCTTTAACTGTTTACTTTATTTTTATTTTCTAATCATTATACTCAGGAAGTTGCTCTTTGTTGATTTGTTTTACTGGCACACTTTTATTGTACGAGTAAAAGCAGTTTGTTTGTGGTATTAATTATGTTCAGTACTCTGTTCCTTCATGTGACTGGAGATCACCATAATCTCTTTGGGAATTTTCGTTGTGGTCATACATTGTATTTGTATGCTTGGAAATGAAGTCCAGTTTCACTGTGGTGGTGCAGTTCTTATAATTTGTGCGTTTTGTGCTGTATCATAGTTGGATTATATGAAATAACTATGATTTGATAACAAAACAACAAGTTATTCAGTGCTACATGAATATATTTTTAAAGGTAACAAAATATGAAGCTACCAGAAAATACCAGGCTTAGTTGACCTTTCCAAAGACATGCCCTCTACAAAGTGTAAGCATTGAATACTATTAGATTAGAAAAGTGCTGTTATTTTAAAAGGATTTTTCTGATTAATCTTGAATACCTTGTATGCAGACAGTGCCGTGTTCTTGGTGTCATGGGTTATGACTTACGTAAAAAATGTTAACGGTAAAACACCTTGTTTAATAACTGGCGCTCTCTTTTTTTTCTGTCTCTGTTTTTTAGTGGAGTCTAATCAAAAATCATCATTCCAAGAGATTCCTAAATTAAATGAAGATCTGCTTGATAAGCAAAAGCAGCTAGAACAAATCGAGACTGGAGACATGGGGCTAAACAGGATTTGGACAAATATTACCGAAATCAATAAACAGGTAATATGAACAAATGCATCATTCTAAACAAGAATATGAGATATTGAAATATTTCTAACTGAGCTGTGCTTATGCATTTATCTAAAATGTAAATGTGAGTTGTCAACTAGTTACAAGCACACTCTCAACCAGTTCCCCAAGGACTTGATGTCAGACCTTATGTCCAGTGATGCCAAACTTCTTAAAGCAAAGTTGAGAATAGCTGTATAACTTGCCATATGTTTTCCTTGAAAATAATGGAAATCTTCTCATTAGCTTTGCAAAGTTCACCCAGAAAATATTATAATGGATCAAAAATAATGACTTGACCTTGGTCAGCTAATGGTGAAATATTAAATGAGTTGGCTTAAACCTGACAGGTGCTTTCATATTCTTGAGTAATATGATCTTTTCACTTATTCCTCTGTACGTGCTGGGGGGTTCAGCTTCCAAATAGGATCTTAAAAGAAGGGAATTGGCATATGTGGTTACCACAGAGGGGGAAGGGGCAGAAAGATGCCGAAATCATAATCCGAGTTCATAGTATTGCAAAAGATAAAGAGCAATTTGTTTCTCAATGGATGCACGTTCTGAGGTGGTACATGTCATAACTTATTTGAAGTCACAGATTCGTGGAAATTCAGGGCTAGAAGGAACCTCAAAAGTTACATAAGCAAGCAACTTTTTTATTCTCTCGTGGGGAGCTTCTGTTATAGAAACAGGCAAATACAGACTAAAAAATATCTTGAAAACAAAGATAAAGGGCATTAGCTTTGAGTCTTACAGTAGGAGCAACATTTTAAACAGAATGTAAGGAATGGAGCTGTTGGGTTTTTTTAACGTAGCACTGTTTTATTTATTTGGGTATACTGCCCTCCGCAAAAAGGTTCAGGGTGGCTTACAGCTATCTATAACTTACAGTAGAAATCGTAGATCAGTGGTGTTCAGTGTATTCTTATTGATGACCTGTTTGTACCCATCATACTAGTATCAGAATGCCTCTTAATAACTTCTGAAGGCATAAGAGCATTGCTGTTATCCCCACTTTCCAGGACTGAGGCAGAGAAATGAAGACTTAGATTCCAAAAGGTGTTTTTGGTGCTAAACCCCTTGATTGACAATGGAGATTAGAGCCAGGTACTGAAAGGTATTAAGCACTGAAATGGCCTACCTAAGGTCACACAGGGCAGGAAGCTGAACCCACATTTCTTGTATCCCAGGTAAGTTCTCTAACATCTTAGCCATTCATTTTCTTGCTCTTCTGGCTTAGGTGACTCCCATGTGAAATAAAATGTCGGAAAAATATCTGAAGTTGTTGTAATCACAGCAAAGTATTTGTTGAATATTGAAAGGATTAAAAAGTATCCAGAGCGGAAGTATCCGGTTTTGAAGACGTGTGTTTAAAGAAGTTTCTATTAATGCAGAAGGCATTAAACTTTCTTTTTTCTCTGGCGGTCTTGTGAATAATGTAAGATGGTATTTCCTTTTTATAGGTCCTATTTTCAGGCACATCCATCTCCATCCAAACAGTTGCTCTCTTTTTGTTTTCTGGTAAATTAAATAAAAACTCATTTTGTATGAAACCTGCAGGAAATGGAGAAAATGCTTATAATTTTAGACAGTCTGATACAACAAAGTGACCTCACAACTCTAGTGAGCATATTTAATATGCAAGCAAAGGGTAGATCTTTCTAAAAATAATAATAATGTTAGGGAGTTATTCATTTAAACAGAAGCATTCTAGGGAGTCTGATAGGTTCACTATGAGCTCTGCCTTTTGAATTCAAAGATTTGTGGTGAAGATGCTCTGTGACTTTCAAGGCCCTAGCCAATGAACTTTTGGAGTTGTGTTTTGATTTATGAGACGGTTTCATTTGTGCCACAAATGTTAGGGTGACTTGCCTGCATGATGGGGATGACTGATTGAACTGGGGATTCTGTGCACTTGCAAGAGCACGTGGCCCCAAATAGTCACTTTTATTTCTTGGTTAAGGTCAGTCATGAGTTGCAAGTCATTAGGGTTAGGGAAGATCAAAACAAGGAGCTCTCATGTCTTTACTAATTAAGTCCTTCTTTCTGCTTTGTAGATCTTGTTGTTGACTTCAGCAGTAAATCACCTCAAAGCCAATATTAAGTCTGCTGCTGATTTGATTAACCTTCCTGTCACAGTAGAGGAACTTCAGAAGGTAAGTATTGCAAATGTAGCTTTTAATTGGCAACATACTATAACTCTGAACAGCAGCTAATTACAGAAACCATTAAAAATTTTCAGGAATTCCTGAAGTTTGACAAGATTATTATACCTATGTGGAAAGAGTTAATAAGCATGGTGATATGGTGCCCAGGAGGGTTGGGAGCTTCTAAAGGATACAGTGTTGGAAGACCAAAAGAAAACTGTTTGACATGATGGAAGCATAAGAATAGTAAGAGGACCAATGTGTCTGCACGAGGAGCTTGTACGATGATTCAAATGCAAAAGGAAAAATGTACAGGCAGTGGGAGGTCACCAAGGAGACATACCAGAAAATAGCAAGAGGCACGGAGGCGCAGGTTAAAAAAAAAATGAGCTGCACCTGATCAGAGAGGTGAAGGACAACAAGGAGAGGTTCTATAAGTATGTTTGCCAAACAGCTTCCTTGGTTCACTGTTAAAGCCAAGGTTGCCTCTTAACACAAAATGCTGCTTGAAAGCTATTTTGCCTTGGTCACTTTCACAAAAAAAATTAAGCAAATAGCTAATGGGGATTATGTGGATAAGCAAGGGGACAAGATGAGGGATGAAATAAGAGACAGAGAGCTTTTGATGGGCCTGAATGAATTCGAATCATCAGGGCCTAAAGAACTTCATCTTAGTACTGAAGGAGCTGGCAGAGGACATCGTGAAACCTTTGGCAATAATGTGCATTAAATCATGGAAGATGTGCCAGACATCTGATGACTGGAAAAGGGCCAATGTAGTACCCTTTTAAAAAAAGGCATAAATGGAGGCCCTAGGGAACTACAGACCAGTTAGCCTCATTTCAGTGCTTGGGAAGTTACTGGAGCGAATGATAGGGAAGTTGTATTTGCAAGCAGCTGGAAGAGGAAAAGCTGATCGCAAGTAGCCTGCATGGATTTACTAGGAACAAATCATGCAAACAAACTTGGTTTCCTTCTTAACAAAGTACTTGAGTGGATTAAGAGAGTGTGCCTGGACTTCAGCACAGCTTTTGACAAAGTCCTACCTGACATTCTCATAAACGAAATTGGAAAATGTAGGTTAGACAAAACTACTATAAGGTGCAGAGACAACTGGCTGGAGTTGCAAGCAAAGGTTAATTATAAATGGATCCATATCAGAATGGCAGTGAGTTTCACATGAAGTCTCACACGGATCCATCCTGGGCCCAGTGCTGTTCAATGTGTTTAGTAAAGATTTGGACACACAACTGGGATGGAGTGTGAACACTTTGGAGGACAGGAGTGCAACTAAGAAGGATCTTGATGGATTGGAAAGTTGGGCTTGAGCTAACAGGATGAAGTTTGGTGCTGACAAATGCAAGATGCTGCACCTCAGGGAGAATAATTATAAAATGAGCAGCACTCTGGAGAAGTATCTGGGAGCCTTGGTAGGTCACAGACTCAATATGAGTCTCCAGTATGATGCAGCTGCACAAAAGGCTAATGCAGTTTTGGGATGCATCAGGAGAAGTATTAAGTGCAGAATGTGGGAGGTGATGGTGCTTCTCTGCTCAGCTCTGGTTAGGCCTCCTGAGTGGTGAAGGTGGTTAAGAAGAGACATCCTAGCAGCCTTCAGATACCTGAAGGGCTGCCATAAAAAAAAGAGAACACCTTTTCTCTCTGGTTGCAGGTGGATAAGTGGCTTGAAGTTGCAACAAAGCGGGTTTAGATTTGGATGTCAGGAAAAGTGTCTTCACTATTAAAACAGTAAGGCAGTGGAATAGATTGCCCAAGGATGTTATGAAATCTCCATCGTTGGAGGTGTTCAAAAAGACAAGCATTAGTTAGGGAACACATAGGCATAGCTATGCCTATGTTCTACTCTGAGTATTTCCAATGCTTCTGGGCTTTGGCTGCCACGTGGGGCTGGGAAGAAATGTTTTCCCCTCCTGTTGCTATATGGCAGGGTTTTTACCTTCCTTGGAAGCATTGGATGTTGGCCACAGTAAGGGCTGGAGTTTTGGGCCAGGGTATGCCATTGGTCTTGTTGGGACTAAAAGCTGGAGGTTTCTGGTAAGAGGGTCCTGTCCTTCTGCTTTGAGTCAGACCAGTCACCATGTTTGGGGTCAGGAAGGAATTTTACATCATGATCTGACTGATACAGGCTGTGGGGGATTTTACCTTTCCCTGTAGTTGGTGGCCATGCTGTCCCTGCTTCCCCTTCCTTGGATCTCTTTTGCATATTGTAACAGCCTTTGTAGCATCAAAACATTCCTCCCCTGCTTTACCTGTGGCAAGTTAGGGTGTTATGTCTTATGGTTGTATCAGAGTTGACTCATTTTGCTAACAAGTTAGACAGATGATGGATATTTATTAGGATAGTTTTGGATGGGGTTGGACCATATGGTCTCTGGAGGCCCCTTCCAGACCTGCTCTTCTATGAGTATGAAATATCATTAGCTTGGCTTTTAAGTGGATATTCTTTCAGATACAGTTCATGTGGCTTTGCACCAAATGATTATTACTTAATGTAAACTAGAACATGGTGGGGAGATTATCCATGAAAACTCATGTCTACAGAATTAAGCAAAAAAGATGTACTATAACAGTGTGTCTGTTCCATGGGGGAGGGGGCACCTTGCTTTGAAGTAAGTAACCTTTCTTAGACCATGTGGGTCCTTTAACAGACTTGGCTGCAAGTGTTATCCTTGCAGCCCTGAATCAGTATTTCATTTAACTTTTATCAGTATAAGAGGGAATTACATCACTTGTTAATGAAAATTAAGATGATTTTTCCAGCATAATTCCACTTACAGGGTTTTTTTATATTGACACTAAAACAATTATAAATGGAAAATAATTTGCCTGAAAGAGTGAGCCAGCACCATGAGATCATTTGTAGTGTTTTGTTTAATGTAAGCTTGGTAAAAAAAATTATGAAAAACAGGTATAGTGCACACACTGTAATCAGAATTCCCAAGTTAGATGTCTGCTATTTTATAATGATTTTCACAATATTATGAGTGAGTAAAATTGATTAGTGCTTTAAAATTTTTAAATGCAAGTCTTCTCAGAAAGGCTTTAAATGCTCTGAACTTACACCGTTTTGCATACTCTAAATGAACCAAGCAGGCCATTTCCATGCAGTTGATAATCCCTGGAAAGAAAAAACAACTGATGGCACATAATAAGTATACCTTAACTTCTATTATAGATTTCATAGACATTAGAGCTGGAAGGGACCTCGGAAGATCGAGTCCAGCCCCCTGCCCAAAGGGCAGGAAGTCAGCTGGGGTCACAGGATCCCAGCAAGATAAGCATCCAGTTTGCTCCTGAAGGTGTTCAGTGTAGGTCCTTGCACCTCTGATGGCAGGCTGTTCCAGACCTTGGGGGCTCGGACAGTAAAGAAATTCTTCCTTATGTTCAGCCTGAAACAAACTTGTAGTAGTTTATGACCATTCGACCTCATCATCCCTTGGGGCGCTCTGGTGAGCAAACATTCCCCCAGATACCAGTGGTCACCCCTGATAAACTTATAGGTGGCCATCAGATCACCCCTGAGCCTGCGCTTTTCAGGCTAAAGAGC
>NW_017728907.1:48487627-48506777 GCF_001723895.1 Crocodylus porosus | reverse complement strand
TCCAGCCAGTGGATCGTGGTGGACCCAAGGCCACAGTTGGCCAGTTTTGCCAAGAGGTGATCATGGGATACCAGATCGAAGGCTTTTTTGAAGTCAAGATATATGACATCAATCTCTTATCTCTTGTCCAGGTGATAGGTCACCTGGTCGTAGAAGGAAATGAGATTGGTTGAGCAAGACCTACCCACAACAGACCCGTGCTGGCTATCCCTGGTTGTTGGCGTTGGCCAGTCCATTGAGGATGGCCTCTTTAATACATTTTTCTAAGACCTTCCCCAGGATAGAAGTCAGGCTGATTGGCTTATAGTTAGCTGGATCCACTTTCCTCCCTTTCTTGAAGATCAGCACCACATTGGCCTTCTTCCAGTCTTTGGGCACTTCACCAGAGCGCCAAGAGTTTTCAAAGATCCGTGCCAGAGGCTGGGCATTAGTTTAATGTCTTCTGCATTTCATGCTTTAGTTGAGGGTATTCTCAAAATGAGGAAGCCCATTTGTTCTTTGAACAGAGGAGCCCCAACTTTTTTTCCAAAGTCTGCCTCAGCGATTTATTACTAAAAGTGGTATTTATATTATGGCTAAAATACTTAAGTCTATCTGTGCTTTTAGCTATAATATAGCTAATCACAAAGGGCCTACCTTCAGTGGGCTAGAGGTCTGTGGGCATGTCTTGAGAACAGGAGGTGAGAATGCAGTGAACAAGCAGATGAATGTGGTGAAGAACTAGCAGAATGTAGTTATTCTGTTAGGGTGTTGGAGAGAAAACTAGTTCTAGCTTGCTACCACCTTTTCATAATCAGCAGGTGGGAGAGCTACAGAAAACTCTACCAGAGGTAACTCAGGTAGTTTCCCAAGGGTGCCAAGGTGGACACAGAAGATTGATGCCTCTTCTAATGCTTCTCTGACATCTGTAGTGCAAAACTGTGGCTTGCAGGGGCTACGGGTTCCACCAGCCAGTATTGTTTTGAGTTTGAATGGCATGGCACAGCTGCAGTTGGAACTATCAAGCTTAGACTTTAACTAGATGGGCCCAAAGACCCCGAAGGCAATATTGTAAAATTTGGGGCTTGAGGCCCAACCATTTCTGATCCTAAGATGAGACATTAGGAGTAGTAGCGTGCATTTCTATTTTCTGATGTCATTTTGCTTTCATTAAACTTGATACACTTATTGTTATGAAAGGAAAGCTGGACCCCTTCCAGGGAATCCATTGTACTTTTATTAAAGGATAAGTGCTGGAAAAAATTACAGGGGATTAAATAAAAATATTTTAATAGTGCTTAGGTTTGACAGTAAAGTGACGAAATTTTGAACTTGGTGTCCTTCACCTCTGTTGTGTGTGTGCTGCAGCACAGGAGAGCATAAAACAACTGCAGACTCGCCCAATACCTGAAGAAGGGTGTTTGTACCCAAAGAACAATTTTTCCAACTATTTATATTTTATTTATAAATATATTGCATTTACCCAATAACGCTTGTCTGCCTTGTGAAAACACTGCATGCAGAGTTCCTAATGTTCTGTCTGAGGCTAGCCTTCCATTATAAGGAATGGCTTATTACCCCTTTACTAGGAGTATTTTAAGCTGCCTCTGCAGTAAGTGGTGTCTGTGATGGTAATAGGGAGCTCTTTTTCCAGAGTTCAGCAGGCCGGAAGAAGAATACTCTTTGGCAGAGTTCTCTCTGTAGAGTGGCTGATTGTGGTTGATGGCAAGTGGTGAAAGCACTGGTGATGCAACATTAACCTTGGGGTCCTGACGTTCTTCAAAGTGGAAGGAGGGTTCTTTGCCTGCTCTGTCCTAATTGAGTTGGGCAGTAAGAATCAGAGGAGACTTAAGAAAATGAATGTGGATAGTTCTAATGATGCTCAGAGATCATGTGAAATGGAACATTATATAGTTGGATGGTTGGAGAGCATACACCTACTTGGGTGGAGGGCCCAGTTATGCAAGGTGCAGTTCACCACATGATAAAACAGTTCCTGCAAAGTATACCTAAGGTGAGAGGCAGGAACTGGATTCACAAGAATGAGCCCAAGGAAATATTGAGATGCAGTTGGTCAGCATAATGCATCTGCTTTCTAACCACTGAGTTTTCCTGAGTAGGACTTAGCTTGGGATGTTACCAGGCAGCTTTTCCTGTGCATGAGGGGCTACACAGGAGGTGATGCTTTTTATTTTTTACCCTTCAAGCAAGTGTCATTAATCATAGCCTTCACCATGCGTTTGATAGGTTTATTGGCAAAGAGAGAAGTGGGGGGGATCACAACATTGATAGTGTCTGAGATGATGATGTGGTGGAAGAAGGGCAACAAGGGGTCTTAAAAGCGGAGCTTAGTAGTTGCTATTCAGTGCCAAGATACTGATCTCAAACTACACACTAATTTTACTTCATTGTAGAGTTTTATAGCCCAGGAACATCTTCACTACTTCAGGATTCTCATGCCTTTATACAGCCCTATAAACTATCCATGTAAAAGCAGAAGAATATCTGCTAGGTGGAGGTAGAAGCTCTGTCAGTCATGCTGAGTTGAATCAAAAGTTTTGACCTGAGACTATGTATAAAGAATGACTTGTGGTCTATACCTGCAACTGGAATCCGCCAGTTCATCACCTAGGTCTTGCAGTCTGGCTGTCTGGCATTCCATTAAGACATTCAAGTCAAGGACTTTCAACTTGTACAGTCAGGCCTGGCTCAGATTATACAGCTCCTGTTTTTGTTTTCAGAGCGTAGCTACCATAGGTAGCACCTTAACCAGTGTTCATCATGATGTTGAGACTATGCAGACTGCAATTGAAGAACACAGGAAAAACATAGAAACACTCCAAAACAATATGGTAAGAATGTGCTAATTTAGGAGAGCAGCTGTGTAACTTAAAATTGGCAATATAATCTGAAATAGCTCTTAATAAGAATAGTACTAGGGGTGTACTGATCAAGATTTTCTTGGCCAATACCGATGGCCAATAATTAACCAACCACCTCAGCCAATGCCCATTAAATAAATAATATTTAGTGATAGTGCAAGGCATTTTAAAGTACGCACACAGTGGCGCCGGGCACGTTTGGAGCCCCAGAGCATGCTGCTGCCTCAGCGCCATCAGCTGCTGGGGAGAAGCCGCTTTTGCAAAGGTGCCCAGTGGAACAGAACGTCCCTCACACAGCACCTTACTCCACCTGCGCATAGTCCAGTGCCCCTGTGGCAGTCCCAGTGCTCAGGCCCCTGCTTCGCGCTGTGTTGCCATAGCAGCAGGCGCTGGTAGCAGTCCCTTTGTTGCTGAGCATGGTGCCCCCTCCTGCTCACCGGGACCTGTAGTCCATCGTGGGCCCAGGCCAGCTATGGGGCATGGGGACTGGACTATGCTCACCAGGGTGCTCTGGACATGGCCGTCGTTTTGGCCGCAGCAACCAAAAAAAGCCAATAACTGATAACATAATTTCGCCTTTTATCAGTGCTGATCTGATAGCTAACGGATATATTGGTGCACCCCTAAATAGTATCCAGTATGTATAACCTGTGTAATATTTTTAAAGATCTGTGTAAGCATAGCAATACAACAATAGCTAGTAGAAGTCATATGGTATTAATGCTACAGCTACAAGAACTTATTTTTGTTAGGGCCAGTATTTCTGGCGCTTACCCTCGGGTTGCCGTATCTGAAATAATTGCTTTCCCATTGCTTTGGTAGGGGGTCTCAGGAGGTTCTCTGCCCCTTCTGAATAGTGCAAAGGACAATTATAGAGATGCTTTGCACAAGAACCAGGGGGTTGTGAATATACTAGGAAAGTGCTATGAGGTTTATTTGGGGGTTTCTGGCCCAAATCAAGATGCGCAACTAAAAATTGATCACAGACCAGAAACTTTCTGGTGATGTTAGTCAACACGGAAGTGAGTAACTTTCATAAGGTTATTTAATTTGTTGGTATTTCCTTTCATTTGTATTAAGTTAAATGTTGAGCTTGTCATCCCAGTTGTGTGCTTAAAGACGATTCTCCAATATCCATGTTGTTATTTTCTACTTTAATTAGGTATTTAATCAATACATACCATAAGCTGTTTTCCCTCGAGAATTCAGTTGATGTAGCAAGATATTTGTTTAACATGCCTTCTCCTTTTTTGGGGGGTCAGAATGAATACACAAAAGAGAATGGAGAAAAACAACAGATGTCTTCACTTTCTTCCACTGTCACACCAAGAATAAATGATAGAAATCAGACTGGAAAGTGCAAGCAGGTATTTCTTTCTTTAAATCCCAGCAGCTCTGCAACTGTTAATTACTGGTGATATTTAACCTTTGTGTTCACTGTGGTGATATTGTGCATTATGTTCACGTCAAGGTTGAATTTGAATAGCATCCAAGAGAGCCAAATAAAGGATCTTACTGTAGGATTTTCCTATATACGTAGAAAACCTGTTCTAAGTGCAGAAGAGTCTTAGCGCTCAATTAAGTGGTGTTTTGCATTGTTTTACTTGGTGGGTGTATTAGAAAGACTCAGTAGTGCATCCTGTTCTTCTTGTGAGACTTGTGACTGAGATGAAGACTTTAAAATAGAACTGGCTTTAATGATAGGTGCTTGCCTGTCAAATTAGCAAAGGGAGTGGTGTGTGGATGAATCGCTCTGGAGGTAAGCTGTGGAAACAAGGGTTTAGAAAAGAGTGAATTGTATGTAAATTTAGATGGGAGTGGATCCGTTGTATTTATGTGGCATCTGTTTATAATTCAAGCAGTTCTGATGTCAAAGGAAAGTCTTGTAAAGCTCTTCCCATCGCACAAATTCTGGCTAAGCAGTTCCTATGGGTAATGGTCCTAATGAAGCCAGCCCAAAACAGGTTAACACACTTTAATTTCCAGGTAGCTGTAATCATCTTTTATTTTTTTATTATTATTGTCAGCAATTATCTTGGCACTGAGAAATCCTTTTCAAATTATGAAGACTACAGTCACTTTCTGATGGTTAGGAAGAGTCAAGCCAGTACTGAATACAAAACAGTTTGCCTTTGTCTGAGGCTGGTCAGAGAAGTCTGCTGGATTAAATTGGGGCAGTTAGTGTTTCACTAGCTGAAATAATATTGCAGTGCTTCTAAACAGTCACTTGTGCACAACAGCTTGTGGTTTTTATTTCAGGATAACCAATACCTGCATACCACTTTAGAGGAGATAAATACCACCCTAGTGGTGTACCAGAAGCAAAACGACCTAAAGTTTCTTAATGTGGATTCAACAATCAGTAATCTAACTCAAAGGGTTGTGTTGTTAGAAAACTACCTGGATGCTGTGAATAAACTGGAAAAGAGAGAGAATTCAACCCTCAGTTCGGTGAGTGCTCAGTTATCACAGATGCCTGCTTGTCATATAGGGGTTTCAGTAGCTGAGTTTGCTTCCTGTGTAGCATTTTCACATCTGCGAGAGGCTAGTGAAGCCTTCAGCTGCACTGGGAAATGCCAAGCTTAAAGAAATGTCCAAAATAGACACCTTGAGGGGCTTGTTCCTTATAATTTGTATTCTATATACTATGCAGCAAAGGATATACTGATGCTACAGCATGTAGGGATTTAGTCGTCCCATTAATGTTAAGTCATACGCTTTGGTGCTGCAATTTAGTTCTGAACATGCATAAAGTATAACTCACAATGTCGTATGTGACATCTGCAATTTAAATACACAAAGCTTGATCTTCAGGATCTTGAATACTGGAAGCAGAATTCTTAAGCAAGCTTTCGGGTTCAGAAACCCTTTGTCAGGCTAAGGAAGTTTCAGCAGTTGGTGTGTGCTCTTATTGGATGGAATGAAAAGTAAAAAAGCCAGAGGCTGGTCTGGTATGCATACGAGACGGGTAGTCAGTGAAAATGTATTGTATGCATACCAGACCAGCCTCTGGCTTTTTTACTTTTCATTCCATCCAGTAAGAGCACACACCAACTGCTGAAACTTCCTTAGCCTGACAAAGGGTTTCTGAACCCGAAAGCTTGCTTAATAATTGTTTTCCAGGTATTTAAGTTGGTCTAATAAAAGATATCAGATTCATGCGAAGAACCTTGTCTGTCTATGTCCTTAGACCAACACGGCTACAACCTACACCCCTGGAAGCAGAATTTTGCTTCTGCAGCTTTGAATTGATTCCAGCCTGTACATTATATGTTGCTTCCTGTCTGTACAGCTGCAGGTTCCTGTCCAGTGTGAAAAAAGCAAAAAGCATTACAGAAGACCTCAACCAGGTGTCTCAGTTTCTAATTTCCTTGTTTTTTTCCCCTGCAGGTGGATGATGCAGCTACCTTTCCTAAAGTAGAAAATGAAGATCAGTCAGCAAATGGAACTGATTCAGATAAAGCACAGAATGCAAAGGTAAAAAGGAAAACTGAAATCAAAGATTAGCAGACCCAACAGCACTGGATGCTTAAGTCCGATTTATTTGAAAATAAACTGCATCCTACAGCCAGTGGGCAGGAACTGGCCTGTAAGGGGATTTTATTTAGCCCATAAGGCTAGAATGGTGGTGGCATGTAGTACCTCACCTTAGCCTGAGCTCTGTTAATTCAGCCTGCCACTGCTCAAAGGTTGCCATCCCCTGGCATAGGCATTTGGATCAGTCAGATCTCAATACATACTGCTAATGAAAATGTGACAGTGAGCAACCCGCCAACACCAGTGGGTAGGCGGGAAGCAAACTGAGGTGGAAAAAACTCAGCGGGCGGTCTTGCTACTTTGAATTCTCCTGTAGGAGTACATACATAAAGAAGAGCTGCAGGATCTAGCCCTCATTATTTCCTCTCTATTTATAACATTCCACAAGTTGCTCTCGACAAGGATGTCACAGCTGAAGGAGACTTGGGAAATAAATAAGTATGCTAAGTGGGATGTTATTGCAAAAGTTAATCCAAGTATTCTTAAAGTCTTACAATGACTTCATCAGTTACAACGTTTAGTGAGTTGACAGGATGTTAAGCAAGATCCCAGGTTCTACTGAGTAGTTTCAACTTGAAGCTGCAGTTTAAATCCCATGTGTGCTGTAAAATGATGAGTCCAATGAATGTTAGCTGCAAAAAATGGAACTCCAAAGAGAGTACGATGCAGGCACTTCATAGCAACTTAGTAACCCAGGTCTTGCATCCCACGCAAATAAGTGCTGCACACATGCTGAGAACTACTTCAAATGTTTTGTTTTCTCTGCAGCTCCACTAATCTTCCAGATGGTTACTGCATATTACATTGAAACAGTAAAGGTCAGACTTAATCAGCATTAGATGTTAACTGGCTATTCTTTTAGAAACCAAGAATGCATTGAAACTGTGTGCGCCTGTTCTTTTTATGCTAAGTCCTGATATGGAACCTGGAAGATTTAGAGTCTTAAGCGGCTAAAACTTAATTGACCTGAAAGTATGGTAATAACTCAGAAGTACACAAATCTGTTGCAATGTCTTTCCTGCTGTGCTGCACCTGTTGAAGAAAGGTGTTTTTTTTTTTTATTTTAGAAGCAGAAAACAGAAACTCAGGTTTCGATACCTGAAAATCTGAGAGAGAAGCTTCAGCTGATCAATGCTCTAACAAGCAAACCAGAAAGCGAGAAGCCTCTTGAGGCATCAGTGAATGGTGAGACTTTTCTGTGTAATAGTAACCCATACAACTGAAAGTTCACCGTATGCTCTACGTATAAGTAAAGGAGAGGCATAACTCAGTGTTTTCGTAGGATCTTGCTCAAATGGCCTCAATATGTTAATTTTTAAGTAGTGAGAAATTGATGGCACTAAAACTCTTGCTTGGTCAGACAAACTCTGAGAAATGAAACGGGCTTTTCAAGTGGTGCCTAGCAGAATCCCTAATATGCTGCAGAGCATTTTACTTTTTGTACATAAACATAATTATGGAAACATACAGGCATGGACTGAAGTGTTAAGGTTTTAATTATCTGTCAGACTGTCTTGAAGTCATTTTTACTGCTCTGGCTCATAAGGAAGGTTAGAATTAATAAGTATGCTGGGTCAATAAATCATAGCACACCTATGAAGTTCAGCATAATGCAGGGAAACGTTACAACTTGACTGGTGTGTCTGTATCCTGACCTTCAGTCTTTGCTGTTCTAGCCTGGGGCAGTGCCAACACGTTTTATGGATCAAGGCTCTGCCCTTCCCTGCAGAATCTTGCTGATTCTTATTTGGCAAATCTGCAGATTTTGATCAAGTTGACCCAGAGAGGCTCTCTTCTCATTTACTGGGTAAAATGAGTCACAAAATATTGTGCAGTGTGCACAGGAGTTGCCATATCAGATCAGAGCAGTCCTGTCTTTATCTAGACCTGTCACTACATGTTGTACAGGAAGGCGGCCTGAAGTGAATAGCTATAAAATCTCATTCACCTAGGGAGCTTGTTGTATTACAAAGTATTTGTTATCAGTACATGGCATAGTAATACATGTTGCTTGTATAGAATGAAGCATTACAAACTATGAAAGAATCTAACAAAATATACTAAAATGATATTCTCCAGAACAGTTTATTTGGGTTATTCTGTTACTGAGACTTCAACATGTATAACAAATCCTTGCTAAGATAGACAAACTCGTCTCTTTCATTCCATACCACATATGAAGGCCTCTCGTATTTAAAAATATGTGGGTGTACACGTACATGTGTGTGTATGTATGCCTTGCCAAGCTATCTTGTTCCCAATTTATTGCTGTTTTTAGTTTCTTAAAACTAAAAAGACTAATGCAAACAAATTTCTGAATAGCGGGAAAAACTCAGACTCCATCAGATCCTACAGATCCTCCCAGACTTTCATCGAGATCAGTTGGTGGCAACATGGGAGAAAATGGACAGCCAAGGTCCTTGTCACTACCGGGAATTTCCAGCACAAAAGGTATGTCTGTTTTAGCCTTGCCTTAATTTTCATAAATACTTCCTGTAAGTAAAGTGCCTTGTGACTTATAAAAGCACATCCATAGCTACCTAAGGTCTGGTATAACCAGGATGAGGCAGAATATGGAACAATAGTTCTGAAAGGGAAGGTGTAAACAGAATAATTGAAACCTATTTGGGATTTGAAGGGCTCTCATGGCAGAGGAGAAGAGAAAGGTAGCGAGGAGTAAAGATGTCTAGGGAGCAGGAGGCAACTAGAATAGGGAAATGGCTAGTGGATAGAAGCAGTGGTTTCTAGATCTAATCAGTGCTTGAACTGGCATACCTGTAATGTTTTATCTCTTCAGAAAATATGTAGAGCACAACAGAAATACTTGTCCTTCCGTGTAATCTACATCTTAAATATAATAACCTCAGGGCTTCTGTCATAGAAGGCAAAGTCCTCATTTTTATCAATGTTTCCTTGCAGGGGTTGGGTCAGAACATCTGATTAGGAATAGTAATTATTTTATTTTGAATTTAGATTTACTCGGTGGGTTTTAACTGAACAAAATCCACAGGTCTTTGCACTGAATCCTGCTCTTTAAATTCCCAAAGTTGCTGATCTACGTGTTGTGGCTGTTGATGTTTTTATTTTGCCCAGCTTATGAACAAACTCCATCATAAGACGCTTTATTTAGTTTTGTAAACTAGTATGGTATAATGTAGTGAAACTGGAGCAAGAGCCTGTACAGTTCACTTTGTGCAGTTGAAGTGCCTGATCCTTAACTTGTGCTTTTTGCAGATCTTCTGGATTTGTTTAAAAAGCTGGATCGCGACTCGGATGGAAAGCTAACCTATGATGATCTTCAGAGTCTGGTTGGCTCTGCAATACAAGAGTTGCAGAGCTTTAAGGAATTTGATACAGATGGGGATGAAAAATACTCATTACCAGAACTGAGATTAGCTTTAGGTGTATAGCCTACATATATTTAAAAATGCAGTATTGGTGGACTTGCTGTAGCTATTGAAAACGGATAAGCAAAAGCTACATCTGCACTTTTCTTGGTGTTCTACTAATCTTTGGCGCTAACTTAGTGTACACATTGCCACCTTTTTAATTTGCAATCTTTTAAGGTATTTAAAAACTTGAAAAAGGTTATCTGTGGCATAATGGATGGTAGGGACTTCCTTAAAAAATCCAGAAAGATCCCAAGCTACACTAGGAACTGTTGCCGGACATCATCTTTCCCTTTTAAAGGGAATTTTTGTCTTTAAATTAGAACTTGTGTACAGATAGACAAACCCATGTTTTATATTTCACATAAAATTGCCTTAAATGAGAGAGCTGCATTTTATATGGAGCGGGAAGAAATCTGTCTTAAAGATGGGCTTTTTCTGCTTGTAAATATTTGAAATAGAATAAATTATGCATATTTTAGGGGAAGTTTGTGTTGAGGCTTTGTTGGTAATAAACATGCTTGTGTTTAAAACCTAAAAATACAATATAACTTGTGTGGCCGAGAGTGTTTCAGGTGCCCCTGGAAGTTAATTTCCGAGCTGATTCTACCCTTGGCTGTCTGTGCACTCACAGGTGGGTTTGATCTCAAACTGCAGCAGATCCAAGGCATGACATGTCATGTTGTTTAATAGAGGGCTTGAATGTTTAAGGGGTGAGGGAGAGATTGAACAGTTGTCTCTCTTCCTTGACCTGAAAAGCTCTAGGTAGGGTAGCTTCTTGTGATCCACTTCAGAGTTTCTCATTCACTTTGCTGTATTGTACCCAGTGTTACACTTTATGGAGGGAGGGTAATCTATTGAAACATTGTAATTGGCACTTTAACTTTTTGCTCTAATCTAGTTCTCAGAAGCTTCAGTTGATTGCCATCATGGCAGGGAAGTTCACATTCCTGCCCTCTGTACATGTGACAGGGTCACAAGGTCCCACTGACTGCTTTTAACAGGGCTTTTGACACTGCCAGTCTCTTCCTCGTAATACTCTCGCCTTACTAATGCATCCATGGGCAAGAGCAGCCTTCTCAAACAAGGCTGTTTGTGATTCCATGTCACGAACAGGATGGGGAAAACCTCCGGCAGAGAACTTAAATGTAGTTTCCTGCCTATTGTGAATGTTAATAGTTCTTGGCATCTAAAACTACTGTATTTTTGTACTATTCAAAAGAAGTCAGGACAGGTGCAGTGGAAGGGGATAGGACCATATTGCCCTTTACAAAAGAAAAAAAACCCATGAGTGCAATATAAATGAAGTGTCTTTTTATGCAGCTACACCTTTGACTCATGAAACACTATGTTCCTTTTCATGTGGACATTTGGTATGTTCACATTGTAAATATTGTGAATCTAAACTTGAAGCCTGTCTGTATTCAGAAACTTCTGAAATGTATAACAAGGCTTTTGCCGAATGTATGCTTCTGTAGGTCCAACCAGGGACAAGTTAGACTTCATTGGCCACGGGTGTAATACAGATCTTATTGTCTGTCATTTGAATGTAGGTTTAATGGACTACAACTGTCCACATCAACAGAACATCAGTATATGGAAGCCTGTTCATAGTTAATGGGACTCTGAATGGGATGATTATAGCTTTACAAATGTTGTCTGGAAATATTCTTCAGCAAAAGGTCTTGCAAAATTTGAACCCTCTTACAGGCTGTCTAAGCTTCTTTTGCCATCACTCTTCTAGGCTTGGTTTGCCCAGCAAGAAGATACTGTCACTGATGTGAAGATTTGAAATACAATATAATCTGGCTTTAAATATAGCCAGAAACCAACACTTGCTTCTCAGTAGCTTCCGTACCCTCTTATACATGTCTGTATGAATTCCTGAACCAAATAAAAAAATCCGTAAACAAAACAAAAAACCAAGCAATAAAGTATAACCATTCTGGTAATTTTTTTGTACATATTGTATCATAGCTGTATGTCAGAATTTGCAAGGTATTTTTGGAAGGCTGATTTGTATAAAACAATGTAAAGTGGTGGTGTTTTTTATGAGATTGCCTCATTACCACATTAATTTAAATATGTTCTATTTTACTGTCTGCTTTTAATTTTGCAGTAAGGGGGTGGGGTGAGAGAGGGAGTATTGGGGTATGGGCACACGTTCTTAAGAAACAAGCTCTTCCATAACCACCAGTGTACATGCTCTTTTTCCCACATTAAATACGAGGTAATTTACTCTGAGGAGCAGCCTGACTTGCATCTGCGGTGGATAAGAGCTTGTACATGAATGATACCTGCAGAGTAGCTCAGATGCTGGAAGTCCCCACCCCACTCTTATCTCATGATGATTTGTTCATGTGCCTGTACCCTTCCTTAAATGGATCTTACTTTGGAGACAGTGTGTGCATCTCAGCTCTGGTGTTTTGCATCCTCTATGCGCCTATGGGACTGAAATGATCAATTATCGAAGTGCTAGGATGTGAGACTGTTTAAGAACGTGGATTCATGTGCATCTTGAGTGCATAGCGCTGCCTCAGAACTCGTTTAACTGACATTGTCACTCAGCCTAATGGGGAATCATAGAATGGATGCTTAATAATACATTTAATGAAATAGGATCATCTAAAAGTAATAGTGGATTACTGTATTTGGTGACTAGCTGCTTTATTTTATTTAATTCTGGCCAGCAGGCAACCTGTTACGTCCTAACCTCAAAGTACTGCTCAGCATCAAGCTGCTTAGATTTGTTCTGCTGTTTTGGTTGTCCTTTGCTTTATCAGTCCCCGAGCCAGCCGAGGTTGAAGCGGGGCACTAGTGAGGCGCTCATTAATGGCCCTTCTTTCTACGCTGGTGCTGAAAGGGCACTCGCTTCTGCAGATGCACTAAACACTGTCATAGACCTGCTTAGAGTGGGGTCAAGGTGACTGGGTTAAAAGCTGATGACTGGTCTACATGCATGAATTCAAGAAGGTCTAGTGTACCTATAGCAGGGAACAGCTTTTTTTTTTTATAACTCTCATTCTGTCAGCCATGGGACAATCTCTTCCAGGTAGTTCATGGGAAAACTTCATGGGGTTCTATTTTAATTGCTCACTGTGGTGACTCCATGGACTTCAGTGGTGTTCTTCCTCATTTAAACCATCCGTGGTTTATTACATAAAGTAGTGCCGTGTCAGGATATGAGCCAGCTCAGTCTGTGTTAGTTCTGGAACCAGAAGTGTCATGGCTACATTTGTATAAAGCTATGTCGGAGTTATTAAGGCCTGCAGAACTAATTAAGCCTGCAGTGCTGTCTCGGCTAGCGGTCCTATACTGCTTGTGGTTCTAGGTGTCCTTGCTTGGCACTGCCTTGCATTTGCACAGACCTAACCTAAGATTCAGATCTTTAAAGGAGATGCTACCACAGAAGCCCCAATGGCATGTGCTCACGTATTAACAGAAATCCAAGAAACAAAGGGTTGAGTTGGAGAAGCAGAGGTGGGTTAAGCCTGTGGCAGCCAGGATGTTTGTTTTGGAGAAGGGGACGCTTGAACGAGGTCGCTTCTAAGCTCGTGGAGGCTGTGAAAGGGCAGGAGAGAAGGTGCAGCACTTTCAGATGGACTTCTTAAAATTTCACCTTAACATACAGTTGTAAACTCCCCTGTTTATTTTTCATTTGAGAATCTGTGAGCTGTTCCAGTATTCAATTAGCACCATAATACTGGGACAGCGAGTCATTGTCCAAGATTCTTAAGGCCCATTTTATAATGTCATATTCTAGTTAATTATCAAGACGTGATTTTTTGTTCATTTTTTCCCCCTCGCATACATTGTACTCTTGCCTGCTAATCTCTTTTAAAACTTTGATTTACTAAACTCAGATTTTTAGACTGAATGCTGTGTATGGACCATTTTTTTTTGTATTTTTTTTTCTTTTTAGTGACCATTCCCGTAAAATAAGAGATGTTGCCTTTACTTGACTACCTTTGGACCTATTTTGGTAATGTATTGGGGCTTTTTTAGATCTGTATATGGAATGAATCAAAGCTGGTTTTAGCTACTGAGTTCTGCACATGGCGTCATGTAACATGATTGTTTAATCAGAATAAAATATTTTCTTTTTTTATGTGTATTTGGTCATTTGGGGTTGTGGGGAGGTAATACAGCAGTGGGCAATGGATTGAACAACACTTCTCAGGAGGGAGATGACAGACTTGGATGAGCTTCAGTTTGCCATCAACAGCATCAGGACATAGGTCCTTGCTATGAAAATTCAATTAGGGTTCTAATCACCTTGCTGTCCAAGGGACCTCCAAAAGTGTGCTAAGCAATGTGATAGGTGCTCATGTGTAACTCTTCTTTCCTCTCAAGGGGAAAATGATGAGAGTAATTTTATTGCTGCAGTTTGATATTGAAAGCAAAGTCAAAGGAATGCCCTTTGCATGGATTGGAAAGCTGATGGTTCAGATGCTTTCCTTCCTGAATAAGATAGAAAAAGGTTATGACCTGCTTTTATGAAAAAAAAAAAAAAGTATTGTATTTTCTACATGGACAAAACTATCAACCTTTTAACTCCAGTTGGATGAGGGGCTGGACAGGGAAAAAAAAAACAGCAAAACTCAGGAAATCTCCCCAAATCTACAAGAAATAATTCAGCTTGGATCAAACAGTAATTTAATTACCCTTATTTGGTGGTGGAAGCACTTCCCCAGCTCAAGTGGAAGGTTAAATAGTATCAAAAGAAAAGTCTTGATTGTGCTGGGAGTTCTGCAGTTGACTTGATTAAAGCCTCAAGTTTATAATGAAACTATGATTATTACAGCCACAATTAGGGAGACTGGTTTTTGCCCACAGTTTAAAAATGAACTCATGGCACAAAAGAAGGTGCAGGTATAGATTATAAGTCTGCTCCAGCTATGGTTGGGCATGCTGGTGATTTAGGATGGAAGGAGAAAAATGGAAAAGCGGGGGAATGCCATTCACAATTCAATTGCCTATTTTGATGTAGGGCCTTGCGCAGACATGGAAATAAGAAAAAGAGCATCCTGTATTACTCAGTGGTGTCATCCTGCCTGGCAAACTGAACTGAATGGAGCAGTGGGTTGTTTATTATTGTTTATTATTACTATTAATATTACTATTAACCAGGTTTCTCCCTAACAGAAGTTGAAAGTGGAGCAATTCTGGTTTTTCTTCCCCAAAAGGCTGCTCTCTTTTATGGCTGTACTCGCACATTTTCCATGCATCACGCATGAGAAAAAGGTACTCGAGGCAGGTTGGAAAACACCTTGTTTTATTTGAGTTAGTGTAAAATATATAAGCTCTTCTATTTAATGTTGCTGTCTGTTGTGGCCCATGACCTAGTTACATTTCAGAAGTCGAGCTGCTGTCAAAGTGCCAGCTCTCCTCTACTTTATCCAGGTCGGGAAGAGAGGTGAACAGAACCGCTCTGGATGGAAAGGCCGGGAAGGGGTAAGAGATGGAGTGACTGACCATTGGTGGCAGGCTGGAGAGCGAGCGAACAAAAGGCAATTCCTGAAATACTAGTTTGCACGGATCCGCCTCTACCTGGGAAGAAATGAAGACCCCATCTGCATCCTCCCTGGCAGAGTTTTTGCCTGCCTGCTTTGTGCTGGCACTGGATTCAGGCGCGTACACTTCTGCTTTAATCCCATAATTGACTCTCTTGTCAGCCCAGTGAACTACTGGGTTGGGAAAGAACGTTTCACTCTTCACCAGTTCAACCCACGCTTTGGCTTGTCGCTCCCGCTGGATAACTTTCCTCCAGTGCAAGAGAAACATGCAAGTGAAGAGCAAGATGTAGCACAGCCCTATGCTCCCAAAGTAGAGAGGCAACCAACCTGAAAAGCAAAAGCAAATTCATAAAAAAATCTCTGGGATGGGAACCTGCACATTGTTTAGAGCCTGTCAGGAGCTATCCCTCTACAAATAATACTAAACAATTCTGTGATTTTTTTTTTTTTTATTATTAATCACGCATGCCCTTCTTTTAAATAGAAGAGCTGCTCTCCCCTCTGTTCCCTGTATCCTTCGCACCTGTTTAAGGTCCACACAAGTGAGTCTGAAGCTGGGACTTGAGTGACATCCAACTTTTAATTAATCTTATAAAGCTAGTAATTCTGATGTCTGCTTTGAGAACAAGCTGCAGCTTTAAATCATAGAAGGAGCTGGCTCTGTACAAACATATACCAGTGCATGTTAGCAAAATAGGGTGAATGCACTGGGCTTTTCATTTCTGATGTAGCTGAAAGCAGATGCAACTGAAAGTGTTCAACAGGCTTCTGCATTGGTTTTACTAAATTGGTTTAAACAGTAGTCCCCAACCTTTGATGGCCCACATGTACACAGCAGTACTGAGCAAATAATTCAGGGGGGCAACATCATACTTGGCTCCCCCTGTCTACTATATCTTTAATTTCTGGGGCAGCAAGCAGCATGGAGCAGGAGGCCTTTGTACATGTTCCCCTGAAGCTGTGCTTTGGGGACCACCGGTGTTAATGAGCCATCTTTCATTAAATCAGTCAGGCAAGCCCATGAGCTGCGAGGTTCAAATCCCAGCAGCAGGGGTGTAGGTTGTAGCCGTGTTGGTCTAATAAAAGAGATCAGAAATCCCAGCAGCATTCATTTAGCTTGTCATACCAGAGAGATTTTAAATGCAGTCAGCGTAGAAGTCTTTAGCTGCACTACTTCTGGTCAAAGTCCTGTCTGCCCCATGTTACGTGCAGAGGCCTGGTGCTTGTAAGGATAAGACGCAACACCAAGGGAAACCACTACTTTAAGCTACTTGGAATAAGCTCTTGCAAGTGCAAGAGCATGAAAAAGGCCAGTTACGGGCTTGACCCAGGGGCTGCGTTGTGCATATTCTGACTATTACGTAGGAGCGCAGCATCAATTGTCACAGTGGTCCCTTCTCATCTTAAAATATGTGGCTGTTACTAACAAATACCTTCTGACCAAGATTTATCGTTCTTAATTCAAGCCAATACATAAAATTATACCGCACCCTGTGTAATCTTACATAGATAAAACGGTAGCTCAGCGGTCCCCAATCTATGGTACGCGTGCCACCAGTGGTGCGCAGACAACCTGTCCGTGGGTACGTGTTAACAGATTTATTTTAATTATACAACAAAAACCGTGCTGGTGGTACTTAAGGTGGAGTTGAACAATTTGCTGCTGGTCCTGCAGGTTGTATCATTTTAAATGGGCAGTGCGCAATCAGTCCAAGTTTGGGAACCGCTGCTGGAGATGGAAATGCTGCCTCTTTGGGTCATCGCTCGTTACCACGACCTTCCAAATTTTTCTCTGAGGGGAACTGTCTGTCCCAAGGTCAGAGCTATTATATTGGATAGCAGCGACTGCATTTCATATCAAGCAGTGCTACGTGGGAAGGCTGATGGCAGCATAGTACTGCCTTTTTCCACCTGATCTCAGCTGCTGGTCACTGGTCTGCTCTTGTCATGTCATTCAATACTTCAAGGGGTGGGGAAAGGTACTACAAGATTTATAAGAAAATAAGCACTGTACTCACTGCTGGGGATAACCATTGCTGGCCCACAAATGCTCTTAGTGCATCAGAGGCTTGAGCTGGTTCCCACCCCTGGCCTGAAGGGAAGGATGGAGATGGCGGTCCCAGCCGGGGCCTTGGGTGGCACAGAACTGCTGCCGCTTGGGCATTCTAGGTTGTCACCGTGCAACAATAGCAAGTGCCACATTGCCCCAAGCCCAGACCCACAGTGACACCCACTGGAGGGGCATAAAACTTCAGCGACACCCTGCCAGGGACGGCATAAACCCTCAGCAACACCCCACTAGGTAGAGCACAAAGTCATCCTTGTGCAGTGCTGACACTTAAACCCGCAGGGTCCTGGCAAGAAGGTCTTGCCTCTCCACCCAGGGTCAGACCCATGCCCCATTGGGGGTCAGGAAGGGATCTTCCTTCCTGGGCGACTTGGGACTGACTGGGGGGGTTGCGTTCCTCTGGCTGGGGCAAGGCGTCTACCTGGGGTCTCTTGAGCATCTACGAGCCTTTTACAGCAGCAGGATGTTGGCTACCGCGGTCCCCCTGCTTCGCCTGCGGTGGGTCGGGTGTGATGTCTGGTGCTTCGGCAGGCGCGATGGACATTTTCCAAAACGAGATGATGAGTTTATCTGGGATGACTTGGACAGAGCCCATCCTACCTCAGGCCAGGAGCTGGACTACACGGGACCTCTGCAGGCCTCATCCAGTCCTTCTGCTCTAGGAGTGTATGGGTGTGTCTACACATGCATTTACTGTGCAGCAATCTACTGTGATTTCTACACCAGCATCGACAGCACAGTAACACTGTGTGCATACCAACTTCGGACTAAAGGTCCTCCCAAGTCAGTCAGGACTTGTGGTAGAGGTGATCTCTTTTATTAGACCAACTAGATTTTTGCAAAAAAACTTGCAAAAATCTATGTTTAATAAGACGTATCACTTCTACCACAAGTCCCAATTGCTTTTTCCCCATAACCAGCAGTTCCCAATCTGTGGTGCAGGTACCACCAGAGGTGTGCAGACACCCTGTCAGTGGTGCACGTTAACAGATGCATTGTAATTACTTTATATGACAAAAATTTGCTGGCGGTCTTTAAGGTCCTATCATTTTAAATTGGTGGTGCTCAATCTGTCAGTTTGGGAACTGCTGCTCTAGACCAATACAGCTACGACCTGGATACCTGTCCCAAGTCAGTCCATGCATGGAAGGTTACTGCGCCGGAAGGTGTTTACATGTGCTTTAGCGTGCAGTAACTACTCAGGCGTAAATTTGCTACCATGCACGTAGCAAAGTTCTCAGGCATAAATTTGTGACCACATATGTAGCAAACTACTCAGGTGTAAATTTGCTACCATGCACATAGCAAACTACTCGGGTGTAAATTTGCCACCATGCAGGTAGCAAAGTATTAAGGTATAAATTTGCTACTAGCAGTAGGAGTAAATTTGCTACCATGCCCATAGCAAACTACTCGGGTATAAATTTGCCACCATGCAGGGCAGCAAACTATTCAGGCAGAAATTTGCTACCAGCATTAGGAGTAGATTTGCTACCATGCCCATAGCAAACTACTGAGGTGTGAATCTGCCACCATGCATGTAGCAAACTACTCGGGTGTAAATTTGCTACCGGCATCAGGAGTAAATTTCCTCCCATGCAGGTAGCAAACCGCTCACGCGTAAATTTGCCACTACACAAGTAGCAATTCTAGGCCCAAGTGGGCGCGCGCCGCCAAGGCGGGTGCGCAAGGCCTGGCCTTACCGCGCAGCCCCCGCGCGCGTGCGCACTGCTGTCCAGGGGGCGGGGCTCCGCCCCGCGGTGGGAGGGGGAGCGGCGA
>NW_017728907.1:48441107-48487192 GCF_001723895.1 Crocodylus porosus | reverse complement strand
ACAGAAGATTTCCTGGGGCCTGGACGCTGCGGGGGAAACGTGTCCCAGCTCCATCAGTTTAGGCGTCAGGATTCGTCCTTCCTATGGGAAGCGCTGAAGTAGTTTGAAAATGGAAAGCCTGGCTATGGCGCGCCGGCTTTTGCAGTGCACCCCCGCTCCCGCCATCCCCGTGACCGCGCAGCACTAGTAATAGTTTCTTTGTTTTAGTTCCGATCCGGAGCTCTTTGAGTCTCGTCTGGAGAAACTAAATGAACTGAAAAAGCAGCCGGTAGGATATTGCAAACAAGTGGAATTTATGAAATGTATGGACGAAAAGGTAAGACTTACTTTCTGCATCATTTGCGTTCTGTTTATTTCAGTATCGTGGCTTGAAATTGTCCTTTTGTAAGGATCTGATTCTGGAATTGGAATTGCCTGGGATGAAAAATATCTAGGTTTGCTGTTAATGGAGTGGGTGAAAGGGCTAGCTTGTTACAAATACGCGCATCTCCTGTTGGGAGAGTCAAAAGCAGCCTTCTCGTGTCCTCGCCAACGAGCCCATCATTTATCGTTACACCTGAGGGGAAATCTGTTGCTCACAAATATTGCTGGTATCCAGCTACTTGGTTTTATTGGCCCGTGTCCCAGCAGAAAAATCACAAGTGCTGGATTCTCCATCATTAAGTCAATTCTGAGTCATTCAGTAATTCATATCTGCAAGGGGAGAGTTAGCAGCTTAAAAGAGAATTAATTCCTTTGGTTTCTGGCATCGGGACTCGGGGGGGTGAGGATCTCTTTTATTAGACCAACTAGAGGTTTGCAAAAAAAAATTCTTTAATTTTTTTTGCAAATCTCTAGTTGGTCTAATAAAAGAGATTCCCCTCTCCCACGAGTTCCGATTCCTTTTTCCTCTAAACCAGTATGGCTACAACGTGGATGCCCTTCTCTGGTTTCTGTGTTTCTTGCTTATTCGCATTGCTTTGTGTGGTCCCAAGAACAGAGAAACTGAGGGATGGTGTGTTGGTTGTGAATTACTCGTTGTAATGAAAAGCTTGACGTCCAGTTTTGGGCCATGTCAATGCCCCTTTGACTGCAGTAGGTTGTTTGTGGCATCTAAAAATCTTTAGCTTTTTCTTTTGTCTCAGGACAGTGATGAAAAGATCTTGTAAGTGGGTAGGTTATACTCGTCAGATTAAAGCAGGCTTTACCCAGAAGTCTTTGGTGTTTTGTTTTAGGCAGAATCATCGGGTACAAAGACATTAAAGGGTGGATTCACAAAACATAAGGTAGGACACAGTACCTAAATATTAAGGTATGTTATGCCTGTTGTTCCAACATGGAAATTGATTGTAAATGGTGCGTTATGCTTTGGCCAGATTGAATCCTAGAAGAGTCGTGCCGGAAGGGCCCTCAAGAGGTCTTGTAGCCCAAAACCCCTGCTCAGAGAAGGATCGTCCCTGTCTAAACCATCTCAGCCAAGTGCCTTTCTAGCCTGCGCTTTCATAACTTACAGCGATGAATGGTTGCACAGGATATAATCATCCACAGTTCCCTGCTTTGCATCTCATTTTAAGATAATCTTGTAAAACTGAAATTGTCCCGAAGTCTTAAACCCAGGGCATTTCAGTGGTTTTGAATCCGGTCCTTTTTTCCTGTGCAATTGGAAGTTCTGTCTAGTCTGGGGACGTATTTTCACTGCAAACAAATCCATCACAAAAGGTTAAGCTCCCCTTAGTGTTGATGGGGGATTTCCATTGTCCAGTGTGGGGAGTAGCTTCTGAGGGACTATACTGCGTTAACGTTTCAGTCTGGCATTGATTTCTTCATTGTGAAAGCTACCAGTAGGGCATGTTCAAGTGATGGTGGAAAGGGAAAATACTCAACACGTTTGACAATCTCATGAGGCATATTACAATTGGAAACTGTGGAACTGAACCTAAATAAATGCTATAACTTGGTGCATATACTCTTTCAGTAACACAGTTCAGTGTATACCTCCACTTCTTTTTGTTATAGGGCTATTTTTGACAGTCAGAAGTATGCAGGTATAGAGATGTCATCTGTAACTCTGCAGCCTGGATTTGTACACAGATGTTTGTGCTACCCCACTTTCATGCTAAATTCCGTGTGATTTTTGTTGCAGACGCTTGATTCGGTACTAAATGTTGAGATGGTGACAGACAAAACAGCAGAGGAAATAAAACAGGTGATAAGTTTTTAATTGAAACATCTTCCATTTAAATGTTGTTCTCATTCTGAAACTAGGCTGATGAATATTTTACATAAAATATTGGAAGTTGGAAGAAGAATAGCTGCAAAGATTCCTTGCTTTGAGAAAATCAAATTGGTCTTGAATAGGTAAATTGGGTACATGGAATACCCCACCTCTGGGCTGATCTGTAATTTGTGTCCAGACCTGATTAGCAAACAGTTGCCTTCAGAGGACCTTGCAGCATTCCAGCAACTGAACGTGTGTGGCAGTAGGACTGAGCAGAAAAACCATTTAATTAGAGTAAAAGCATGTTGGTGAGGCAGTTTGGAGGTAGGCAGTGTTTCCTGTGCTGAATCCCTTTAGTTGTTGGCATCCATGACTATCAGTCCAGTACCTTTTCGCTAGTACTAGCTGCTTAAGGTGAGTAAATGAAAGCAAATTTTTCTTTAAAAAAAAAAGGTAAGTTAGGACTAAAGGTTGATTTCCTCATACAGTTATAGGCATTACACTGAGCTCCATATTCCCTTTCATTCTGTGGGGGAAGATACCTCCTTCCAGTCTACATCTCTGAAGCAGGCTAACTCTCCCCTAGTTTCTCTGTTTGCTCATTATATTCAAAGGCAGTGAGATGCAAGAGGAAACTTTGTCCGCACCAGGTTGCTAGGGACAAAAATACACTTCCAGATCTTATTGTTTAAACAGCTTGTAGAGAAATGTGATTAATCAGTGCAGGTTACAGGGAGGGAGGGTTTTTTGGCAGTTGGAAAAAGAGGTGTGGACCTGCAGGTTTTATTTCTAGCTGTCACAGAGTTTATTAGTGACTCGGGACAGTTCATGCAAGTCACAGCTTTCATACATGTAATGGAAATATTGGTACCAAACCATCTTCATAAAAAGTTTCAAAGTCCTCAGAAGAATGGCAGCAGTAAATTCAAAGGTTCTGTATTAAATGGAAAAAAAAACCCCCAAAAACCTCATGGAAGTTTTTTTTTATATTCCTTACTCAAAAAGAACCTTATGCAGCATATTATTATAAGATACTGGGTCAGAAGCACTTCTCCTAACTAACAAACTGCGGGCAACCGTTTCTAAAACCTTGGCATAAGGCAGCGCGTTGCCAGAAATGTATATCATAAGCACATGGATTCCATAATGGGCCACTCTAATCCAGTCTCCTTTATCGCACAATGTAAGAGCGTGTAATAGGCCATCTGCTACCATTAGTCTTAGAATTTTTCTATAAAAAGAGATTTTTAGCCTTCCTGCTATAGGCATCGAACAAAACATATATGAAAAATAGCCCTTGGTTGTAAATGCTTGCAAGCCAGGATTAGTTAACCAATGAACTCTCTTAATGAAACATGAATCCTATATATGCTTGTTTTGATCTCTGTTAAATCTAATTTCCCTCTTTTCTTACAGATTTGGAATCAGCATTTTTCTTCAAAAGATACCATTTATGCCGTAATTCCTGTAAGTAATTCCATCAACAAAGCGTACACAGTGGAGGTCAGCACAGAAAGGCTTTGCCAGACAAGCTTCTCTGCTCCTTTGTGTGCGTCATTTCTAAACAAAAGAAAAAAAACAGCAACCAATCACTTGATGAAAGAGGTCCCTAACACCAGCTTCCATGGCAGGACAACGGGGCGTAGCCTGGCATGCAAGTTCAGTAATATGAAAGCCAGGCTTGATAGGTTTCCATTGACCCCAGTGCTCTTTGGAACAGACCCCGTGTTGTATATCCAGGCTGCAGTTTGTGCATCTTCCAAATCACTGCTTTTCAGAATGGGCCATTTCTGTGACTTCAGCCTCTGTTCTTCTGCAGTGGCATGAAAACTAAGTCTTGCATATGTCGGCATGGAGCACTGGGCTTGCATGAAATTATTGACTGTTAATGGGAAACATTGGGCAATCTTATGGCACTCTGTTGACGGTTGCTTATAACTGCTAAACTCAAATGTTTGAGCTAAATTTCCATGCTGTCTGGTTACCTCAGGCTGAAATTGTCCTCTGCTTCTGCCACAGAGTTCCTGTGTGATGCTAGTCACATCTTGTAAACAGGCAGTCCTTAGTGGTGTGTTTCTTGTTTTCTTGATGCCTGATTGGAGACCCTGGCATCTGATTTATAGAGGCACTGAGCATTCACCGCTATAACAGACATGTATTAGAGCAGTGCTTTGAACGTTTTATAGAGTGCTCTGAAAAGTCGGGTTCAAAGTGTTTCTAACCAGACACCTAGAATTAGTGGACATGTTTAAACTTAAAATCTTGCTGACCTTGGCCCTCCATATAGAATATAGAAATAATAGCACTTTCCCCCCAAAACAGTGGTTAGCAAATATTTGTGAACTGCTGAGCCTCTGTGCTGGTGAGTGTCAGGGAAAGGCATTGAGGAACAAATGGTTCTCTTCAGACCATGGTAGGAATACTCTGCAGTAAAAAAAGCCTTGTTAAAACAAAATACTGAATAGTTGCTCATGAGTTGAGCTCTGTCCATTCTCTGCAGCAAATGAAACAAGATGCTTTCCAGAGGGGGTATGAATATATAATACAAGCCTGTATCCCAGTGTATTCACAGTGGGGGCCAAATGAAGTTATACTGGTAACTATAATTCTGTCCTTTCCCAGCTACTTGATTTCTTGACTCTGCAGTCTTCACGTTTTCCATGTTTTTTACGATACAATGTTTGTGTGCCATAGAAGATATCTAATATCAAGAAATGTAAATAATAGCAATGCAATCGCAATATATAAACAGTATATATTTAGGCCTGTCAAACAATTAAAATAATTGTGATTAATCGTGAGATTAAAAAGTTGCAATTAATCACAATTTTAATCGATTAAACAGTAATAGAATCCAAATTTATTATAAATATTTTTGGATGTTTTTTTTATACTTTCAAATCAGTTGATTTGAATGACAACTCAGTTCCATAAAAACAGAGTGGAACTGTGCTAACTTACACCTAGTGATTAAGACCAGTAAGTGAACAAGGTAAAACTAGGGTTACCAATATTTCCAATTCCAAAAAAGAGGACAGCTGTCAGGGGCACACCTCGCTTCTGACCCGCAGCCCCCTGGCACTGCCAGTGCCTCTCCTGACCTGCAGCCCCTGCTCCCTCCAGCAGCATTTCCTGGGGTTGCCTGGCCCTTGCAAGCGTGAGCACCAGCTGCTGTGTCATTGGCCTGGCCACCGAGCTCCTCGCCACCCTCAGAGGGCCCCCCTGCCCACTTCCCCCATGGAAAGGGGAAGCACCTCGCCCTGCCCTGCCACAGCTCCAGCGCCCAGCAGCAGCAAGGGGGGGACTGCTTTTCTCCCAGCACGCACAGCCAGGCAACAGCGGTTAACCTTTTAAAAAAAATAATGCCTTCATTTGTTTTTGCCTTAAGTGCATTATCAGTGATTAATTGACACCCCTTATTTTTATATAATAATAATAAAATTACTATATGAGTAAGTGACCTATTAATTGAGAACAACAAAGATGTCACTGCTCTGCAGTGCATCCTCTTTTTTTGAGGGGTCTTGAAAGGTTTCTAAAGCCTTGTTACTCACCAGATGCAATGTAAGAAAGCAATACATAGCAGGCATTTCCATCAGTGGAAGCAAGTGTGTTTCGGCAGTCAGCAGCTATAGTTAGCCGACAGGCGTAATACAGTTTTGCAGTGCTTGCCAGCATATCAAAGCCATCACACAGATAAACAGGACGTGTCTCCTTCCCTGAAGAATTTGTAATCTGTACTAACAAATAGCATGCTGAAGGGGTACAGAAAACATGGCATGGGGGAGTATGGAGGAGACTAGAACTAGAGTATGTGGTTACTTAGCAAAACTGCATGTACAGCACAATTGTGTTTACATTTCTAATGCCATTCTGTAAAACAAATGTCGGTCAACTCCTTGGCCAGTGATATAGTAATGACAAAATAACAGAAGCGCTAGAATGTAAATTCCTTTGGACCACACCTCTTGTTTGTCAATAAAGCACTTGGCTCCCCACTGGATCTAGATAAAGCTGGGGAGTAGCATAAGCTGACGTTTAGACATTGTTCAAGGGACAACAACTTTGAACTTCAAGACCTAACTGAAGGTGTCTGGGATTGCATTGTCAAGACAAGGCACTGATGGTATTTATGGAGCCAAAAGCAAAATGTAACTTCATGCATTCAGTTGTGCACTAATTAACACAGCTTAACCAGTACTTAATTGTTAAAGTTTGCACATCAGAGACCTACTGTAGATGCAACCTAACCCTATAAAAAATGAATGAAATGTTTCCCAGTGATGACTGTCCACCTGTTGTTTTTCTGTTATGAGAGGTAATTATTGTTTTTCCTGTTTGAAGGCAGAGAAATTTGATTTGATATGGAAGAGAGCCCAGAAGTGCCCTACAGTAAGTACGGGGTGCACGCGTGCGTCTTGCGTGTATATACAACTTTAATTCTGTCTGGGGCCTGGTTTGTAAACTTCTGACCTCAATATTCGACCTAATTGCAGCAGCCTGATTAATGAAAGCCAGATGTTTAAATATTTGTCCAGATGAGAAGGCTGTTCATATTTATAAGCCAATTTATTATGAGCATAACCGGCAGGGATTTCTACGAGTGTACCTGTGTAGCAGAAAGTCTTCCAGCACTGGTTATGCAACAGAAATTTAGCAATTCGAAACTATCCTCAGTTGGTGTCAGGTGCTTAGCTCTCCTGAGTGCAACACTGCAAAGAGCTGGATCCTTTATGCCAACTTCTCTGGTGCAGTTGTGTACCTTCCCTTATAGTTTATGGCCCTTAATCTCTTCTTGACTTTATTAGTCCAATGGCTGAGGGTTTGAGCTGAATGGGATTCTTTCCACTGAGTGCTGCTAGTGTCATATCACTTAACAACAGACCAGATCCTTTTTGTGAGCAAAGCCCATGTCACTGGTCTTCCCCTATGTCATGGAGCACTGAATGCTGCCTCCCAGGTCGCAGCACTGCAGCTTTGCAGTTAGAATAACTTCTGTGCGGCTACATTTTTAGTGCTCTTCTCCACACATGGCCAGTTCAGCCAGTAGATTGGTAACAGTGATGGATACCACACCTAGATCCCACAACTTAACCTTGCAAAGTATCTGACTTCTATTATATGTAAAGCAGCACGTAGGGGAAAGTGGCGAAAGCACCCTTCAGAAATTAAATGCATGTGCATCAGTTTTGAGCATGGATTTGTTTGTATCTTGTGTTTTGCAATGACAAGCTTTCTGTGCAAAGGAGCATGCTGTTGCTTAAGAAATTAAGCTGCCAAAAAGGTAGGGACAAAATAATTAGAAAACAAATATTATCTGTCTTCATTTTCGTACCCCATGCTGGTGCAATTGTATTGTTTTCCGTTATGATGGACCATGTCCTTGCAGTCAACTGTGCAGCGAAGCATGGCCTAGCACAGTCCAATTTGCACAAAGCTGGGAGTGAAATGCTTCACTGGTCAATAAAACTACAGTGTAGCTAGATCCCATTGCACTGGCAGGAATGATGGTTTTGTGGCTGTGAACGGAGAGAGAATACAACAGTTCCGGGCCGAGAATGCTATCTCATCTCCTGAGAACTGTGTCCAATGTATTTGGATTTCTACAGTAAAGGTTAATGAGAGCTTGGAAAATAATCCGTATTAATCTGCGTTTTGCTGTGCAGAGAACCAGTGCATCAGCAGTATCATCTGATGACTTTTAGTTCATGCAGTCCTTTCTTTTAGTGTAAAAGTGATACCTGTGTTGCTACTCAGTTTATGAAGCTACATAGGTCATTATATCTCCAGAGGGAAGGTGCTTTCAAGCTGTTGTGAGACAGAGTTTGTACAAACAGCTGGAAAAGGGTGAACTTTTTGGAGATTTTTAAGGCCCAACTTGACAAATCCCTGGCTAGAATGATCTGTTTGGGGCTGGTCCTGCTTTGAGCAGAGGGTTGGACTAGATGTGACCTCTTGGTGTCCCCTCCAGCCCTCATTTTCTATAATTCTGTGGGCTTGGGGAGAAGAGCAAAAATTTAATGGATTGATAAACCAAATGGGTTGTGTGCATATGTGTCCGTGTGTACATGCTTGCATGTATTCCCTTGCTGTAGTCTACCCAGTTTAATTTTAAGGTTTCAGTGCTGTTCTGATATATGAAAGCTTACGGGATTGGCATATCTTTAATGAGTTAAGCTTGTCAATACTAATGCTTCAATAGCCCAAAAGATTGATACCGTCATTATCCAGAAACAGGTATAATGCAGGAAGCAGTAGTGCAGTTTTCCCTGCGCCGCCCTGCCAGTAAGTCTCAATGCAGACTTTTTTGGGGAGACCTTTTCCAGGCACGTGGGTGAAACTTCTTATTATTGTCCTTCACAATAAGTCTTGTTTGTGTGGTGGGGACTCCAGTTTCTTGTGACCTGGGCTGGGAGCCCAGTTGACCCTGACTGTCTTTTCTCTGCAGTTCCTGTGTGCTTTGCCAAGGAAAGAAGGCTATGAATTTTTCGTGGGACAGTGGTCAGGGGCAGAATTGCACTTTACTTCGCTTATAAACATTCAGGTGGGTGCTTTAATTAGCCAGCAGGGTTGAGACGCTGCATTTATTATGCTCTGCTTGAGACCTCGAGAGAGATGCCACTTAAAAACACACAAATATGACATCATAGAATCACTCTGTAAAAAATGAAGCAATAATTTGCAGTTTCATCCAGCTGGAACATACCATTTATACTGTTGACACTTGATTCTAAACTGAGCTTTCATATTCTGTGACGGTCTAGTGTTACAAGCTAGAGAGAGGTCTCAGTCCTCTCGTTCCTCTGGTCTCTTAGTGGGGTTTTTTTCCTTCCCATTATGCTTGCCATACCAGATGAAACCATTAATTTGTCTGCTGAAGTGCCCTGCCTTGTCTGGTGGTCCTGTAACTTCACAGGTCAGTCCCATCCTTAGAATTCATAATGTGCCTAGTTGTGTTTGCAAGGCTTCCTTCCACCTCCCCGCAGATGGACAGTACGTACCTGAAGTATTTAGCTGCCCTTCTCTCAGCCTGCAGATATCAATCTCAAAACACTGTCCCGGCATCTTAAAATCTACCTAAGAGCTTTTTATCCTGAAATTGCAGCCAATACTGCCCCTTAGTTAAATATTAGGCAAGGCTGGCTAAATAAGATTGTACTCTCTCCAGTTCCGCGATGGGAGATTTCCAAATCTTCAGCATGTGGCAGTTGTTCCTGGACATCACAGTTGTGTGTCCTCCCATTGGTCTCTGCCTTTTATCTTTGTTCCTTAACAGAGCGTCCCCTCGGAGTGGTGTGTCAGCCAGCCTGTCTCTTCTTTCAAGTCTTTTCTAGAACTGCTTTTTATTTCACCATCCAACTGTTATCTTGCATCCACTGCTCTCTCACTTTATTTAGGTCCCTTTAACTTTGGACTTAAATAAACTACTTATTCAAATAAGAAAGGGATGGGGAAGAACCCACGATCTGCATCACAGAAGCGTTTCTCCTGCCCATTTTAGCTTGTTATTCCTTGTGGGTCTTGGTCTGTCTTGGATAGTAACCTGCTCAGAACAAAGGACTATATGTAGTCAGAGGGGACCAGCAGGCACTGGGGGAGTCCCTGTTCCCCTGAGCACTGCCAGGAGTGACCAGGAATAATGGTCACAAGCTGGTAGAGGGGAGATTTAGGCTAGATATCAGGAGGCGACTTCACGGTCAGGGTGGTTAGGATCTGGAACCAACTTCCAAGAGAAGTGGTGCTGGCTCCTACCCTGGGGGGCTTTAACAGGAGGCTGGACAACACCTTGCTGGGGTCGCTTGACCCCAGTACTCTTCCCTGCCATGGCAGGGGGTCAGACTTGATGATCTGCTCAGGTCCCTTCCGACCCGACCAACTATGAAACTAGTTGGTGAACAAAGCACCAGGCATGCATCTGGAGCTACAGAATAATACCTAGCTTGTAGGGTTGTGCAAAATTTCAACACCAGTTTTGTTTTGATGCTGTTTTGACTTGTTTCAAGGTTGAAACAGCAAAATAAAACAGATATAGTTGAAACAGCCTTGAAACAAAATGAGGCAAGTCAAAATGTTTTGCCGTTTCGATGCTGCTTCAGTGTTTCACCCATAGGATATAATGGGGATGGTCAAAACAGCCTATAACTTTGTCACTGCTGGCCTGATTTGGAAACTTGCAGGAATGGTAGCCCCTTCTGAGGGCATGATGGCTGCCCAGTTTCAAGGAGATGGGTGCCGGGGGCTCGGGGAAATTGTACCCCAAAATCTTGAAAGGAAAACTTGTGTCACATGTATGTGTTAAGCCCCACCGGGGTCAAAACTGCAGGCCTGCTAGCCCCTGCTGAGGCCATGATGCCTGCCAGCTGTCACTGAGATTGGTGCAGTGGGGTTTTGGGGCCCTGCACCTCTGGCTGCTGACAGCCAAACTTGTGTCATGGGTGCTGGTGCAACTGTGTCTGTCTTGGGGCACGGGGGTGGAAAACTACTGCAGGCGTGGCTGCAGCCACAAAGCCTACCAGCTGTTAAGGAGATAGGTGCAGGCGGGTTCTGGGGCTCTGAACCCTTCACTGCTGATAGAAAAACTCATGACATGGGTGCTTGTGCAACTGCTGCCTCACATCAGGCAGCAAAACTGAAGATCCCCCATCACTTGCCACCACAGGCGTGGGGGTAATAATTGACCACAGTACAAACATGAGTGCGATGCTGTAGCCAGCAGGGCCAACAATATGCTGGCATGCATCAACTGATGCATCTCCAGCAAAACCATTGCAAAGAAGCTATTCTCCTGCTCTACTTGGCTCTTCTCAGCATTGGTGAGACCGCAGCTGGAGTACTGCGTCCGGTTCTGGGCTCTGCACTTTAGTAAGGACATGGTAAAGCTTGAGAGAGTCCAGAGAAGGGCTACCCATATGATTAGAGGCTTGCACAGCAGGCCATATGAGGAAAGGCTGAGGGACCTGGGACTCTTCAGCCTGAAAAAGAGAAAGCTGAAAGGGGACTTACTGCTGCATCAGAAGCATGGGCTCGGTGAACAACTGTTCACCAGGGCACCCTTGGAGAAAGTAGGAATAAAGGTCACAAACTCCTAGAAGATCATTTCAGGCTCAACGTTAGAAAAAACAGCTTCACAACTAGGGTGTCTAGACTGTGACCATTACTCCTAGTTTTCCCCAAGGGTGCCCTGATGAACAGTTGCTAGCAGCCTGCAGTTTTGACCCCGCTGTGGCTTAGCACAGACACATGACATGAGTTTTGCTTTCAAGATTTTGTTGTGTAGTTTCTCTGACCCCCCCTGCACCTATCTCCTTGTAACTTAGCAGGCTTTGTGGCCTCAAGGGGCTACCATTCCTGCAAGCTTAATTCAAATTAGGCCAGAAATGACAAAGTTATAGGCTGTTTTGACCATCCTCATTATATCCTACAGTCAAAACGGCGAAAATGTGTCAGTGGAACCGAACAGATCAGCTCTTTTGACTCGAAACAAAATTCGAAACGAAACAGTGAAACATCAAAACGGAGCTCTGCCATCTTGCGCAGCCCTGCTAGCCTGTACACCGCACAGACAGCTGGTCTCTCAGCAATTCAGAAAGGAATTCAGCATCATTATCCCCAAATAATACTGACTCCATGCTGCAGCAAGGTATTGCATTAGTGACCTTTCCATCTTCTGGATTACACTTGAAACCAAAGATGTGGCAGCTATGGCTACTAAACATGTAAAGCTGCTTCTTGCTAAAGAAGAAAGGTCAACCCCGGCTAGTCACACACTTGCAGCCTCAGTATATTGCTTTTCCATTTTTAGTTGGGGAGGATATATTTCCCTTCATCTTACACTTGTGCTATAGCGTTGAAAATAGCTGACATGGTTCACCTCTGGGAAAACTGCATTTCAGCTGTGTGCTGACATGTTTTCTATCTAAGTAGCTGTGGGATCATTGAGAATTAAACATGATAAATACATATGTAAGATTAAATTATTATCTTTGACCACCTGCAGTCGTGAACTCCACAACTTCATCACATACTGTAAAGTCATACCAAAGATGTGAATGGTTTCACTGGCATTTTTGCAGTTTTCACACTCCCTTTGACTCTCAAGCAGTCATAATATTATAAACTCTCTAAGCTGTGCAGTGAAGTTCATAAAGTTGGCAAAAAATAAACGTAGATATGTGGCTCACAGTGGCATCGTAGAATTTAACATAAGGGGCATTTAAATAGTTCTCTGGCATTTCTTTGCTTCTGTATTTACTGCCTTATTAATATGCTGCAAGGGAAACACCCATAAAAGCCTTGGTTTCTACCACCCTAATTTTGCTGTGTGTTGACAGAGTTGTTCATTTTTGATGGATTTCTGATTTCTCTTTGAAATTTGTTTGACACTTGTTTACCGTGTACTTCAAGGTTTATTGCAGATGATGCTTGTCTAACACAAAAAGGTGTTGCAACTGCCGTGAGGGTTTTCAGTCATAATGGTGTCCGAAGCAGAAGATCAATTAATCATTGAACAAGAAGCTGGTGGGTGCCTGAGCCAGTGATAATGACATGATTAGAATCCGTGTGGCTGAACAAGAAGGTCTGCAATCAGTGGTGGATATCTGGCTCTTCAAAAGAGTCCATTTCTCAAACAGCAGAAAATTAAATATGGAGTCAGTCGGGAAGAAAGATTTAGACAAAAAAAGTGAATGAAAATGGAGTTTTAAACTAAGTTCATTGTCAAGAAAGCAAGCCAATGCAGTTAAAAGTCAGTCCTTGTTGCATAGCAAAGTAAAAGTAATAAATTAGAAATAAATTAGCTAATATAACAAATAAGAGGCTATGGAGGGCAGGACGTTGATAATGGAAGCTCGAAATGGGGAAGAATCCAGGGCTAAGGACAGTAGGGATGAGTTTTGAATAATTGGGAACAAAACAAATCCTAGCATTTATGAAGGCCTCCTAGCAGATAAATGTAGGTGATGCACAGAAGGGTAAGTTTTCAGTAGATATTTCTGACCTGTATCTGTAAAGAGCCAAGGTGTTAAAATTACTTCAACATCCTCGTACGATGCATTTTCAATACATTTGTAACTAAAAAGAATGGTGTTCAACATCTGCTGGGGATAATTGTGTTTTTTTTCAACAGTCCCTGATAACCTGCACCTAAGAATCTCAAAAGAGTTGTCTGAGGAGATTTCAGGCCCACCAATATTATTTTCTAACAAGTCTTGGAATATCAGGGAAACTCAAGGAGGCTGAGAAAGCACTCATGTTGACCCAGTGTTCAAAAATGGCAAAAGAAATGATGCACAGAAGCGTAGGCTGGTTGGACCAACATCTGTCTCCAGCAAAAGAATGGAAAAGCTAATACAGATTTAAAGAGTTAAAAAGGAATATAATTAATACCAATCAGCAGGGTTTTATGGAAAATACATCTTGTCAACTCTGATTGCATTCTTTGAGATTTCACATCTGATAAAATTAACTGCATAGCTGTGAGATGCTTCAGCTTTGATGAGCTTTGACTTAGTACCCTGTGACCTTTTGTAATTAAAACATCACTATACAATACTAATACGTGCTACGTGGATTGAGAAGTGACTGGCTGACAGATATCAGCTGGGGAACATTAAATAAGGGTGTGTTTAGTGGAGTTGTACAGGAATTGATACTGGCATTGAGGCTATTCTGTACTTTTATCAATCATCTAGGAATGAATATGAAATCACCACTGATAAATGTTGTGGCTAGGACAGAGATTGGCAGTGTGGCATGTAACAAGGCCAGAGCAGTCTTATGGAGCAGGCTGGCTTGCTTGGTAAGCTGGGGTCTGGCAAAATGAAATGTGTTTTTGTAGAGCAGGGGTGGGCAAAGCCTGGCCCACAGGCCAGATTGGTCCCATGGTGGTCTCCATTGCCCAGCCTGTGCCACTCTGCCATTTTGCCCACCCCTCTTAGCCAAACACCACGAGAGATGTCTGGGAACGGGGGATGCAGCCATTCTTCTGTCATCTACGGCAGTGTTGAACAACGTCGTGGCCAGCAAAGACCCTGAAGACACCCTGTCCCAGTACAATGCTAAGGCAAAAAGATGCATTAAAAAGGGGGTGGTGAAGAGGCAGGGGGAGGTGTGCTTTCCTCCACACAAAGATTGCTAAGAGAACTCTGCAAAGTACTTCTAGTATCTTTTCAAGGATTTAAAAAAAAAAAAAAAAAAAGATTGCTAAGAGAACTCTGCAAAGTACTTCTAGTATCTTTTCAAGGATTTAAAAAAAAAAAACAAAAAACCCAACAAAACAAAACCTGGAGAAATTTCAGAAAAGACCCACAGATTATTTACGATCTGGAAAAAAATCTTTATAGTGAGACACTCTGAGGGCTCAGTTTGATTTAGCTTCTCAAATGCATCGAAGAGCGAATCAATTAGTGTTTAAAGGTTTTCATGGGCACTGATGATTCCTTTAATCTAATAAGGACACATTTTAATGGTAAGAATGACTCCCCGGGGAAACAAATTAGGGGAGTGGTGGATTCTCCATTGCTTGGTATTTTAAGACTAGATACCTTATTTGTAATTCTGCTTTATCCAAATACAAGTTGTGCTTCAGTCAAATGCCTATAATTAGACTTAATACAGGAGTAACTGGGTGAAACTTAATTGCCTGTGATGCAAAGAAAATGAGACCACACAATGACCTGGTTCTCTTTGGCTTTAAACTCTATGAATCACTGATTAATATAAACACATGAAATTGCAACTAATTGGCTGTGAATTAAAAGCAGCCTTACTCTGACCTTGCTAGGACAGGGCGGGATCTCTTGACTGAGGTGTCTGAAGTTAATATTTAAAGCAATTAGGACTTGTAGAGGTGATATCTTTTATTAGACCAACAAGATTTTTGCAAAAAAATTCTTTAATTGCAAGCTTTTGGGCACAAACACCCTTCATCGGGCATTGGAAAAAAGCTTGTAAAAGTTCTCCTGGGTAGAAATGAAAGTTCATGTTTCATAGGATTTCACAGAGGAGTCAAGAGATGGGAAGCTCCTCTGGGCAGTCAGTTCATAGCTGGTACGGAGCCTCTCGCCTCCTGTGAGGTTCTGTGATGATGCAAATCACCGTGAATTAATATTAAATAATATTACTTTAATTAATTATTTTTATTTAATTTAATTTCATTTTAACAAATAAAAATGTAATTAATTTAAAATTCATATTAATTAATATTAAATGTATTGTGTTAATACCATTGATATTCAAGTGCATTCTCAGCATAGCTGTTAACTTGCAATGAAGCTAGAGCTTTTTAGAGGGCACTATCACAAAGTCAAGTTTTCTCTTGCAGACCCAAGGTGAAGCTGCTGCCAGCCAGTTGATCTTATACCACTATCCCGAGCTGCAGAAGGAAAAGGGAATAGTGCTGATGACAGCAGAAATGGACTCCAGGTTCTTTGTAAGAGAAGCCTGTCTTTGCTTGCTTGGCTTTTATATCAACATCCACTGTTGCAATATTTAATTAAAAGTTAAGTCCTGTAGAGCCCTTTTAGAGTTCCTCATCCAATCAAGGGCTAGAAGCACAATGTGTGATTTGAATGTCCGGTCAAACTGGACACCCCCACGTGAATAGTGAAAATTCACAAAAAACTGCTGGCCGGCAATCCGAGTGGGAAATGATTTGCATAATTTTATGTGGCTAATACATTGGATAACATCCAAGCCTTTCTGTAGCAGTTTGAAAATGGAGGTGAAATTTGGCCATTTATTGGGCATGGTTGCACAAGGTGAACCACCCTCCATTTGTATCATTTCCTGCTGTGGCTGTAGATATGCATATGAAGGGACTTCAGTATGGGAAGATCTTTTTCCAGAAGGGTGGGATAAAGATCATCACAGATCTCCCTGCTTTCCACTCTTAAGTACCAGATGATTGTATTTATTTAGGACCTTGCATTTTCTAACAAATGTAAGCATCCATGTGGGCAAGAACGCACCACATACAACTGTCCACCATACACATTTCTTCGTCTGAGGAGAGGATGAGAAGAAGAATGTATGACATGTTCGTTGGGTTCCTTCATGCCCTCCTGGAAGGGCTTCCTGTGGTGGTCAATGTGGTCCAACAAATTTCTGTTGTGAAGAATATAAGAGTGCAAGATACTTTATAGCTACCTCCACTTAGGGGGTCTAGCTATTACTAAAATGTACACCCTGACTCCCCAGGTCATACTGCAGAAATCTGCCTGTAGCGTAGGCCTTTGTTATGAGCTGTATTTCATATGAGTTAGGCTGGATACTTTTACAGGGGAAGGCAGGCATCTAGAAGGAGAAGGAGAAAGGGAGATCTGAATCCATAGTGGCTTATAGGGAGGGGGGACATGAGAGGGATGGTGCAGACTTGACAAGCAGAGCAGCTTTATGAAAGAGTAAACAAGTTAGGAACAGGATGGAGCAGGATTGTGGCAAGTTTTGAGCTGAGTCAGGAGGTATAGGAGGCTCGTTCAGCAGGCTGGAGGAGGTGCTGTTTACATCCTTTCATAGCAGGGCGCTGTTGCATCAATATTAAGGCAATATCTCATCTAACTGGTTCTCTCTGTCTCCCCTTTTCCCAACCATGCAGAACGTCTCTGAAGCCCAGTGCATTGCTAACCAGGTCCAGCTTTTCTACGCAACAGATCGTTCAGAAACCTTTGGATTAGTGGAGACCTTTAACCACAGACCTAATGAATTTAAGTACATGTCAGTCATAGCAGAGCTTGAGCAGAGCGGACTTGGAAGACAGTTGACAGCGAAATTGGACTGAGAAATCCTAGTGCCTGTTCTCTGCAACTTCTGGGCAAGAGGCAGTTGGAATTTCACAATGGACCGGTTCCTTACTTAGGCTTTTTATTTAATTTTTTTTTTGAATCGTGATAAAAGAGAGTGTGTGTACTGTAAAACTGGTAGCCACAGGAGTGGTAAGACGAGGAGCAGAAAGTCTGATATTCATGCCTGACTTTTATATTGAAGCAAAATGGTAGTTTAGGATAAGAGGCAACGTAAGCATGGACAGAGTAGAACATAAGACCTTAGGTCAGTCTCATCAGAACAGTTTATTCCATAACTTTCTTGCCAAGTGGTGTATTACTTTGGAAACAATAAATAACATGAGGAAGAACAACTGCTTGTTTCAGCAATTGGAAAGAGATAATAAAAGGTATTTATTTTCAGCAAACACTGTGTTTATGGGTGTCCTCCACTCTTGACTGCATGGGTCAGGCTTTTTGTCTTGTGTGAAGGTTATACAGCTCCCTTTCTTATCCAGCAGTGAAAAGATAATGGGATTGGTGACTGAAGACAATTTACTCTCTGCTTGATGTGTGCGGCTTCCTACATAGATGCATGCTTTGCATTTTGTGTTCTGCTAAGGACAGAAGAACTCAGCTGAGTTTGGCTCTGGGAATGTCAGGCTTCTTAGCTGAGGTATGAACTTCATCCAGCTGCTAGGTCCATCACTTGTAGATGATTTTACTCATGACAGGATATTATAAAGAGTTTGTATATTGAGTTTCCTAATGTGGTCCAATGGGACTACTCAGTGGCCTTGTCAGATGTCTCGACAGCCAGCTCTTCAGCTATAATGGCATGTGAAGGGTAAAACAAAACTCATTTATGCTTCAGAAAAGGCACCATGTCCAACAAAAATAGTCCAATGTAGCACGACAAGGAGAACCTTGTTGATTCTGCCTAAGATGGATGGACAGCAGTGTCTGTGAAAATATCCTCTGGCACACTCATACACATGCTATAGCACAGCAGCTATTAAAATGAGCCAAGCTAACCCCGTGTGTGGTATCATTTTCCACCTTTCATGCTTTCTAGTGTCTCACAAGCAGCATCTGCTCTGCTCTGGTGGCTTCCTTGATGCTATCAGGATGCTGGATCATAGCTAGAGTAGCCAATGTCTTTTCTGGAGATATATATGGATAAAAATCCAAGTGAAACGTTTCCCAAGTGCAAAGCAGTCGTCATAGCCTTTGGTCCCTAAGTGAGCGCAGGGAGCCAACTGTCTTGTCCTGAACCCTTTGCAAACTAATCCTGTCAGCATCCTAATGAACCTCATTTGTCAGAATGGGAATAGAGACCCAAAAGTGAAGTGGCTGGCATCTGTCAAGAGAGGGAACAATTATCAGCAAGGATTAGGGTGGCTTCCTAATCCTGTGCTTAAGGCACTGTTAGAACGACGGGTTAGACTCACGAGTAGTTGCACATCATTCGCTTCTGTATTTGGGTACAATGATCCCTGTTTTCCTGTCGTCTTGTCTCTCCTCTCGCTTGGCCAGAGCCAACTCCCTATGTTTGTACTTGGATCTGTACCCTGGAGATGCACCTGTCTTTCTTACGGAGGTGAAAGAAGTTTCCACTGTTTCTTCAGAAAGTTCATTTGCCAATCCTCTCTTTGCCGAACAGCTCTTACTCACCCTGGATACCCCATCGTCTAAGATGCTATATTTCAATCAAAGTCCTGTCCTGGTCAGCCACCCACCAAGAGAGTTGCTCTAAAATATCCCTGCTGATTTCTAAGTGGAAAATATGGCAGCTCTTATTCCTTGGAAAGACCAGCCATTCCTTAACGATTGCACTGGCCCCAGCAATTAGGGTAGCAGCACACATTTTCAGAGCCTTGCTGACGGCCGTTGTAGCAGATATCTCAGAATTGTCACAGGTTCGTGAACAGAAATTACGGGCTCGAGTTGCCCCATCACTTGGCTGAAGTTTGCAGGAACCCACTGAAGTCAATGAAGCGACATCAAGTTGACTAGTCAGGCCTACAAGTTGTGGCTAAGGTGAAATGTGGGCCAGAAGAGGAGAAGAGAGTGGGACTGGGCTGGGAGAGGCATATCATTTCTCTGGTTGAACAAGATTTGGTTATCAACGGAGATGGGGAGTTGTGTTTTACTTGTGGTCTTTTTCCACAGTCCTGGGAGGCAGCTGTGAGGAAACCTGGCACCGCACAGACCCCTTCGGCATCAGCTTGGATCGGAGACTATTCTGGTGATCTCGGCTGCAGGGGGTGGCCGTTAACCCTGTCCCCTGCAGAGACAAAGTGGCATCTTCCTGGAAAAGGGTCTTTGTTGAACTTCTTCCTTAGCTGGGTTCTTCTTCAGCAGAGGGTGGTTTTGGTCGTGGAGGGTGATTGACTTTATCTTGTCTTTGATTAGGTTGCAAGTGCCCAGGTGTGTTTTCACAGGTGGTTGGTTGATGCTCTAGCGATACAAATACCAGACCATACCTCTTCTTTACAAATTGCTGCCTCTCTTTCCCCTGGAGGTCCCCTGGAAGTGCTGTGGTACGGCACCAGACATCAAGCTACAGCCCGCTTCGAAGAGAACTGTCTTGCTCAGGAAGCTGAGGAATGGCAGAGGAGGAAGGAAAGCACACAACATCTTGGCCAACAGTTGTGTACATCCCAAGGCACCACTTATATTTTCAGAGAAACTTGCAGAGCAAGGATTGGACTCCTCTTCCTTAAAACTCACCACTAATCCCCCTGCTGACCGACATCCTCCTTGTATCAAGGGGTAGCTGATATGATACATGGTGCTTCCATGTTCAATGTCTCAGTCTCCCTTTGTGAGCAGAAATAAGGATGACCTCCCCCGCGTTGGCTACTTCCTGCTTTAAAGGTGTGTATAGTTGTGAAAATGCCCAATGTGACATCCCTCTGTGGGAGTTCAGCATCAGGCATTGGCACGTCTTGAGTCTACAATCTAGCCTCCGCTGTCAGAAAGAAGAGGCTAAGCACTCCTAAATTCGAGGCTTTAGCAGACTCATATCTCTAATCAAGCCTTGTGACAGGTGTGTCCTGTGTAAGGGCATGTGTCTCACTATTTTAAGAGTGCTTTCTTCTAGCCAATCCCATCAATAATTGCAGGACAAGAAATAGTACAAGGGGCTGGCTGCAAAACAACAAGCAGGAAATGTAAAGAAACCTAGAAGAAACATTTCTCCTGTGCAAGTTGAACATCAGTGCAATGAGAGCTTGGCCTTGCTGCTGCTAGGCCTGTATTTACATAAGGGCTTGATAACATCTAAACTGATAATAGCGTTTGCAGCTGTTCGTGCCAAGATAATAAGGTAATCAAATGTTATGGTTGTGGGAAGGAAGATGATTAATTAATAGGGCTTTTTCATTTTTCCCCATACCAGTTACTTAATTGTGTGCCCACATGCGAGACGGAGGAGGTGAGTTTATGGAGGGAAAAATGATCATTGTTTCTGGTTGCAATTTTTGGCAGGAAGACTTTCCAGTGGGAAAATGCAGTTTTGGCAAATTTGATATTTTTCTACAAGAAAAAAGTATTTTTTTTTTTATTCCTGTAGTGTCAGCTGTAGATGTGCCAAACAACAGAAAGGCAGTCCCAAAGAGCTTCCAAGCGAAGCATGTGACAGGACAACAGATGGATATAAGCAGCTGCAAGGTAACAGTGATGGACAGGGGTCCCAACCAACAACCTGTGCACTGGTGTGCTTTTTGTTGGCATCATGGCCAAAGGAGAGTGTTAACGAGGGTTTTTTAAGGCACCTAATGCAGGAGCACTTTGGATTTTCCCCTTGAGAGAGATAACGTGAAAAAATGTTCACTGACATTTTTAAAGATGCTGTTTTTATTCACCCTGCCGATGCATTTGCATTCGCTGACCTTCTGACGTCTAGTAATGATTCAGAAAGTTCATTTTAAATTCTGGCCTTTTACATAAATGGAAAATTCCACTTTAAACCAGCGGAGTTTGCTTCCTGCAGGAAAGGTTGCTTTTCTGCTTTCCTTCAGTGAAAGCAACACCATTTTACTCTCCCTCTATAACATTTTCCCGTTGAGTTTCTCTAGGCGTCTTAACAGAGGCAGCAGATTTAACCTCACAACCATTGTGTGAGGTCAGCCAGTACTACTAGGTCAAGTGTCTAACTTGTCCAAGAACTGAAGACCTTTTTCTTTCTTCTGTGAGCTGAGCATAGAAACCGGCTCCCTCCAGCTGAGAACCGCAGATCATATTTCCCCTTCCTAAATTGAACAGAAATTCAAGGCTCACTTTGGCTTTGAGAAGAAGAGCTGTTGGTTGGAAGGTGAATCCAGGTGGGGAAGGAGGCGTGGACTGGGGGCAGAATTTGTTGATGTGGGGAACCACAGGGATGGAAATATTTTTATTGTTGGAATATCTGTGCCTCTCTCCCCAACTCTTCCAAGATTGCAAATCTGGTACTGGCGGACAAGGGCAGCAGCCCTTTCTCTGTTCCTCAGCCAGGCCTGACTCAACGTCAAAGTTAGTGCATTGTGGCCTTGATGGTGCAGGGAACACATGAGAGGCAAGGTGTGTTTGGTAATATCTTTTCTTGGACCACCTACATAGTCTCACTTCCCTCCCAACATCTTCCCCATATCAGGTACAACTTGCTTTGGGATTTTGTAGGCTCTCTCTGCAGCAAGCTGGTAAGTGGTGCCAGTCAGGTCTTTCTGCATGGGTAAGGGGCAGTGACCCAAGGATTGTACAACTCCTGGGCTCTGATCCCATGCCTGCCACTAACTTGTGCATTTGGGGGCCAGCCCTTTAGAGGCATTAGAAAGTACGTGCAGAGAGGCTAAAAGGTATCTGTTGAATGGGCATGGTGTACTGCTGACATATACTTAATTTGCCATGTGGGGCATTGTTCTGACTGAGCCCATTTCTGTGCACTGAGAAAGTTCACTTGAAAAATCTTATGTTTTGAAGTGGGGATGGGATGAAGTTTACCAAATACTAAATAGTACGGACAGTCGATGGGGATCTAGAGATGGCTCTCAATGCTAGAATGAGACGCAACACAGCTAGGACAGGACCTAATACCCATTAGGCAGTAGGTTTAAACCTAGTGAAAGGGTGTGCTTTTTCACACGGCGTGTAAGCAACTTGTGGAACTCATGGCCGTGAGACGCCATGGAGGCAGACAGCTTGAAAAAGTACTTTATAAAGGAGGCCTTTCTTGGAGGAAAGGTCCGTCTGTAGGTATCGAACAAGGGAGATCAGGAGCAGCCTCTGAATTGGGCATCCTGTATCGCTGAGTGCCGGAAGCTGCAGGGGGAGATGAGCAGGGGTGGATATGTCCCATTCACCCTCCCTCTCGGCATCCATCCTGTCACTGGGAAGCAGGATGCTGGATCCTGCACCCTCCCCGAACGCCACTGGGCTTCCCTTCCGCTGCTTGATCTGCCGCTCTGCTTTCTGCCCCCCTGCCCTGTGCTCCACTCCTTGCTGCTCTGGTTTTTGTTCCCTGTCGGAGTTGCTGCTCTGTTTCCTGCCCTATTCTCTGCTGTCCTGGCCTACTGCGTGCCACATACAGAGGCTACCCATGCCACTTGTGGAGCACAGGCCCCAGGTTGACCAGCTCTCATCTAAGACATGCTGCATGCCAACCAGACCACTGCACTGGCTACAAGCCACGGGTCAAGTTTGCTTCCCCGTATTGAGCTCTGAATGTAGCGTGTCTCAGACGTGCCCCCTGCTGACTCCGAATGGGAAGACAGCAGGTCTTACTCCTTGGAAAGTCCAGCCCTGCTTTGGTACCAGTGCTGGCTTTGGGGCTTGGGGAGAGTGGCATGTTATCAGGCACCTTAATGACTTGCTTGAAGGTTGGATCTGGCACATGAGCTCAGGGAGCCTTTGATGAACAGCGTTTCCAGGCTTGATTCTCTCCCCCCACACCCACTTGCACTTGGTATGAATTGGAAGGACCCTCATTGAAGCTAATGGAGCAGCCCAATGCCAGGCGCACTAAATACCCTGATGAGGAGCGTGGAGTTGATGCAGACCCAGGGCTGCTCGCTGGGCCATCAGTGCAGCATAAGGACGTGAATGTGGGAAGAGTTGTTTCTTCCTGCCTTCTCTCTCACACTCAGCTAGTGTGCAAAAGCCAGGGTGCCAGCTCACAGCATGTCACATGCTGGAAGTAGGACATGCTCCCATGCCTGTGTCCACAGGAGGCATTGTCATGGAGTAGCCAGTGGACTGTGAATTTGCACCATCCCTCACTGTGCATCAGCACACCAGGCCAGGCTATTTTCTTAACCCCTGTTGCCCCTGGGGTGGCTGGCATAGGGCCATATAAGATGTTTCCCCGTGTCCTGGCTAGCTCACCTGGTCCCAATTTCTACTGGGAGGTGAGGCAGGAAGGCAGTTAGCTGTCAAATGGATGAGCAAAAGTTGCAGTGAAGGTAGTCAGTAGTTGAAGGTATCTCCTTGTTCAAACAACTTTCCGGAGGCCATGGTTAAGTACTCCGTCTGGCATGTGAAGTCATTAACGCAGGCTTGCCAGAAAGGACCACTAGATGGTCTAATCAGACCTGCAGAGCTGAGACCAGAAGATTTCTTTTAGTTGCTGGGAGTATTGAGCCCAACAACTAGTATCACTAACCCAGGTCTCTCAAGGAAGGCGACTGGTCTTCATCTGAAGACTTACAGAAAAGGGGAATTCATTGTTCCCTTTGGTTGTTGTGGTTCATCCCTCTCCCTCTATTCCTGTTATTTATCAATTTGTCTGGCTTTAACTTCCAGCCATTCATGTTGTGCCTTCCTCCACCAAAGAAAATGTGTGTAATAATACCTTCCTGTTGTATAGATGCTTCCTTAGTATCTGTCAAAGTTTTATAGTTTCATAGTATTTTGGGGTCAGAAGGGACCTGAACAGATCATCTAGTCTGACCCCCGGCCACTGGCAGGAGCACACGCTGGGATCACACGATCCCAGACAGGTGTTCATCCAACCTCTTTTTGAATTTACCCAAGGTAGGCCCAAGGACCACTTCCCTAGGAAGTTGGTTCCAGATCCTAGCCACCCTAACAGTGAAATATTGTCTCCTAATCTCTAACCTGAACCTATTCTCCAGCTTCTGGCCATTGTTCCTCATCACCCCAGGTACTGCCGGAGGGAATAGGGCCCTTCCTATTTGCTGCTGATCTCCCCTAACGAGTTTCTAGGCAGCCACCAAATCCTCCATCAACCTCCTCTTGCTGAGGCTGAACAGGTTCAGGTCCCTCAGCCTCTCCTCATTGGGCCTGCCCTGTTGCCCTGCAACCAAGTGTGTGGCCTCCTCTGGACCCTCTCAAGGCAGGTCACATCCCTCTTGAAGTGCGGCGCCCAGACCTGGACGCAGTGCTCCAGCTGCGGCCTGACCACTGCCGCATAGAGGGAGAGGATCACCTCCCTGGACCAACTTGAGATGCACCTTTGGATGCACGACAAGGTGCAGTTGGCTTTGCTGGCTGCAGTCTGGCATTGGCGGCTCATGTTCATCTTGGAGTCAGTAATGACTCCAAGATCCCTTTCTGCCTCTGCTCGCAAGAGGGGAGCTCGCCTCTGCGTCTGTGTGCTGTGGGTGCCCTCTCCCCAGGTGCAGCACCCTGCATTCGTCTACGTTGAAGCCCATCCTCTTCCCATCTGCCCACTTCTGTAGTCTGTCTAAATCTAATTGCAGCCTCTCTCTCCCTTCAAGCATGCCTACCTCTCCCCACGTCTTGGTGTCATTGGCAAACTTGGACAATGTGTTTTCCATCCCCTCATCCAAGTCGCTGATGAAGATGTTGAACAATGCCGAGCCCTGGGGGGGCCCCGCTATTCACATCCCACCAGGTCGAATACAACCCGTCCACCACTACTCTCTGGGTGCGCCCCATCAGCCAATTTTTGACCCATCCAATTGTGCAGGCATCAATGCCACAGTCGCTCGATTTATTAATGAGAATGGGGTAAGAGACAGTGTCCAAGGCCACCTTAAAGTCCAGAAAGACTACATCCATGGCGATACCATCATCCACAGATTTAGTTACCTGGCCATAAAAGGCCATCAGGTTGGTCTGGCAGGACCTGCCTTTGATGAACCCGTGCTGATTGCCCCTGGGCATGGTCTCCCCTGCCGGCCCCTCACAGATGTGATCCTTGATAATTTTTTCAAGGATTTTCCCCAAGACCGATGTGAGGCTTATGGGCCTCACAATGGTCTTGGGGAAAATCCTTGAAAAAAGTGCTTTATAAAGGAGGCCGGTATCATATCCCAGTTTTACAGGTGGAGAAACTGAGGCACAGTGAGAGGAAATGGCTTGCACGTGCACATACTAGTGGGAGAGCTGGATTAGATCCCATGTTTCCCACGTTCTAGTCCAGGGCTTTATTTCCAACCGCCCCAGTATTTTCTCATCAGAAGTATTTATGCACCACAGCCAAATTGCCTTTGATTACCTAAATTAATCCCGGATATTTTTTTCGATATGAGACCTCATGGGGCTGAAAATGATTGGACCTGATCCAGAAGCCGGTGCGTGAAATTCTCCAGTGTCTCTAGCACAGGAGATCCTACTGGATCGTTTAGGCTTTTAATGCATGAAATGCCCCTGAAGCATAGACCATTGCCTTTCTTCATCACATGTGCTAGTGAAAACGGTGCATGCTGTCTTGAATAGGCATCAAAAAAAAAAAAAAGAAAAGAAAAGTTTGTGTCTCAGACCCTGAGCCCAGCCAAAATCCGCTAGAGGGCACAATTACCTGCTGTTTGGGGATGACCGTGATCAGAAATGATTTCTCTCAGCAAACAGACTTTTCAATTAATGAGTAGGTTTCTTGCTAAATTAATGCCGTGGAGTTTTCCTGACCTGTCTAACACTGATAAGTTTGTGCATGGTGGACGCTGCTCATAGGAAATAAGCACGTATGCTCTTTACATCACTGAACCTGCAAAGGGCAAAAGACAAGCTCAGATAGATTAGGAGAGAATGCCAAAGAGCACGCCGCAGAGTAAAAGATCATGGGTGTTTATAGCACAATTCAGGTAACTGGTGAGCAAAGGTGACCTCTTGTCCACAGCGTTGTCAGCACAGATTGAGTTGTAGAGCTGTCAAGAAGACATTCCCAGCGGTGCAGGAATAACCATGTAGTTGCCTGGGATATGCACTCGCCTGAACTTAATTAAGTCTGCAGCATAGTCAGTGCTGCCCAATTAAGAGCCCTGAAACGAACTGGCTTCCAGCCTTTCCAAGGCATCTAATAGTCATTGCAGAGATGCTGCCACCAAGCAGCTTCTGGAACGGACCAGCTCCCCTCGATTGTAAGCCTTCTTGTAGCTGTGTTTCGATAGCTGCTTCCCCTTCACCAGATCTCTGTGGTTAATCGGAGTACAGCTACTTTACAGAGGAGAAGAAGGGGCTGGAATATCCTGTGCACTTAAGTGTGGGTGTACTTAAGGCCCATACAGATAAGTGGTATTTGTTGTAATACAGGCAATAGCAATAGGATTGGTACAGGCATTGTGCTAGACTGTTAACTGAATTATGCTCTTATTTGTTATGCATATAACTATATTCATGTTGGTGTGTACCCACATGTGAAGTGCGTGCCTTCGTGGTTTCAGAGTTGTTAGGGGCTGGAAGGGACCTTACAAATCATTGGGTCCAGCCCCCCTGCATGTGAGCAGGAAAATATATATACTGGGACCATACACACACACGCACGCACGTATACATGTGTATGTATGTGTATATGTGTGTGTGTGTATGTATGTATACACACACATATGTACTGGGACCGTAAGTAGATAGATCAGGTACCTCATTACCAAAATAATACTAATAAACCAAGGGGAATGATACAGAAAACAACCAAAATATGATTAGGTGATGAGGTAGAGTGAGGGTAAAATTGACTGATGAGACTAGTATAAATTGCAGATTTATTTTAGAGATGCCCTGCTGTGCAGTGAGGCCTGAATCTCCAAAGATTTGAGATGCATAATGACAAGTTAAGAATTGCTGTTAAAATAACCAGAGGCTGGAGGATCTAACTCTTAAGAGGGAGGAGAATAAGGGAAAGCAAACTGCTGATGAAGACCAGGATGAATTTCGGGCTAGTGAGATCATTGTGGTGGTGAAATCATCTACCAGGGGAAGTGACAACTGTGCAAGTGCATGACAAGTCTAGTCTAGGCAAACTATAAATACCATGAACATCCGCTATGAACAGTGGTAGGTACAGAGCGATGATGGTCTTAGAGCTAATATTTCTGTTGAGCTTGGATGCTGAAATTTTATATCTTCATTCGTTATAGGACACCATGACAGGACAAAAGTCAATCGATTCTTTTTTAATTGTGTTTCGTCACACGCATCGTAAGGGAGAACTCACCATCAAAATGATACAGGCAAAGGATGGTGTGTTGTCCATGACTTACACGTGGGGAAGCTGAGGCACGGAGCAACCAAGTGACTTGCCTAAGGACACAGAGGCAGCCTGTGGCAGAGCTCCCTTTCTCTCTCTCTCTCTCCCTCCCTCCACCCCCCTGATTTGCTTGCGTCTCGGTTTAAACTCCCAGCACCTACAGTGATCCCTCCAGCACCTAAGTCTTGGTCTTAATAAGGCATCTGCACCGCGAGGCCTTGAGAAACGTACCGTTACGTTCTGCATGCATCACCTGCCTCCCCTGCAAGGCTGCTGGTGTAGCAACCCGTTCCATACGAGCACCTCTCGCTTCTGCCCAGGCTGAGCTGTTCCAGGAGTCGATTCGTTTGACCCCGTGAAATTCACCCTCTTGCCTCCTGCTGAACCTGGTGACTGTCTGCCCCGATTGAATGGCTCAGGGCAGCCAAGCCTTGGAGAGAAGCTTGAGAAGCCATTGCTCTGGAAGACGTTGCATCGTTCTGTGACTTGCGGCGGTTTCTGCACATCAAGGACACAAAAGCTTTCATTTGTTAGCGACGGGAGATGCAAGCTCTTTGGGACAAGGACTGGCTTGTGTTTGTACAGCACCTAGCACTGTGGGATCACAGGTCTGTGACTCAAGCTCCCAGGTTCCCCCTGGCACCCAACAACAACAGTCATTAGCGCAGCATCATTTGCCACAAGCAAATGCAAAACCGCTGGTGCGTAGCATGTGGAAAGCCTGCCACCCCGAGCCCACAGGCCCAGTTTCTGGATTTGCATTAGAGGGGACAATACTTGACTGTTATGGTATTCCACGACAGAGCCCGGATCTGCGCTGTGAACGTTCACGGGCAGACAAGGTTCTTTGGGTAAATCCCGTATCTTTTATTAGACTAAAATAGTTGGAAAAATTCTTCTTTTCAAGCTTTGGGGTAAAACACCCTTTGTCAGGCTGGGGAAGCATCTGCAAGCCGTCTGTGCTCTTCCTGGATGGGATAGAAGAGAAACCAGAGGCCAGTACACATGCAGGAAAGCTGGTGGGGGATTTTTGTCCTGGATTTCCATGGCAGCAGGATGGTACCTGGGGCATGTGGGTTTTCTTGTGGGAAGAAAGTCTAGGCATCTTGGCAAGGGGACAGGACTGGCCATGGGTTGTTGGCAGAGCTCTCAGAACAGCCTGGGCAACAACTGGCCAGGCTGCAGGACTGCAGAGAAAGACCTGGGACTTACAGTAGACCATAGGCTAATACGACCCAGCCATGTGCTCTTGCTGTTAGCCTTTTTTTTTTCTCTTTGCAGCATCCTGGATTGTGTTAATGGGAGTGTCACAAATTGAGGGAAGCAATTCTTCCACTCTCTACAGCACTGGTGAGGCTCACCCTTGAGTACTGTGTCCAGGTTTGGACCCCCGCACTTCAAGAAGGATGTGGACAGGTTGGAAAGAGTCCAGCCATGGAAGCCAGAAATGATTAGGTGCCTGGGAAACAAGACTTATGAAGAAAGGCTGAAAGGACTAGGGTGATTGAATCTGGAGAGGAAAAGACTGAGGCGGGATTTGATAACAGTTGTCAAATCGCTGAAGCACAGTCACAAAGAGGACGGAGATGGGCTTTTCTCTGTGACCATAGGACTAGGAGCAATGCCCTCAAGCTGCAGCAGAGAAAATTTAGGTTGGAGATTAGGAGGAACTTGCTTGGTATGAGGGTGATTCAGCATTGAACAGGGAAGTTTTCGACTTTCCATCCTTAGACATTTTCAAAAGCAAGTTAGATGTTTGACTGGGCTGGTTTAGCTGGGGCTAATCCTGTCCTGATGCAGCAGATGACCTTGTGAGGTCCTTTTCAGCCCTGCTTTCTTGTGCTCCTATGAACAGCTTGTGCCTTAGTGTTTCTCTGGCAATGCCGGGACCTTCTGGTGGCAGCTCTGAAGTCGCTTGCATTGGGAAGAATGCAGATTTCCTAACAATCGCTAAGCCCTTTTCTGGGCTTTTCATCTGTAGATCAGCATGAGCTTCGCTTGCGAGGTGGGGATCATCCCCATTTCACTGATAGGGAAACAGAGGCTTCCTCTTGCACAGGAATGGTGCGAGCAGGAGTCTATCATCAGCAAGACGCTCAGTGGTTGGGGGAAGAATAAACACCCTGATGCATCTGACCCACTCAGCACCCCCCCGGCCTCCGTGCAGCTGGGGGTCACTGCAAGTCTCCCAGCACCCGTCTCCTCTTGGGTCCATCATCAGTTATGTGGTGTTAATGGGCAACATGGAGACATCAGCGTCTGTCTGTGCTGAACCTGCCACTCGGACGCATTCCCTGCCGTCATTCAGTCTCTCTTCAGTCTGAGGAGGAGAATCCAATTACCGCAAGGCGATGAATGCTGTGCTCAGGCTGAGATGCAATTAAATTCCTCTGGAGTTGGATATGACCTCCAGGCTGGGAAATGGCTCCTTGGATAATGAAACGACTAGTGCACGCGTTGCAATCAGCTCAGTTTAAACTGAATCGAAGCGTGGCCTTTCCTGGCGTTTCAAAGGTTAAAAGCTGCTCGTGGCGGGTTTTTCAAGCCATATAGATTTCAAACCATGTGCCTGAAAAGGGGTGACTGCGCCCAAAAGCTTGCTAAGGACTTTTTTCCGACTAAGTTGGTTTAATAAAAGATATCGCCTCTACTCTAAGAGCCTTGCAAACCATATATCAAGCAGCCAGTCACTGAGTTCTCAAGCAGAAGTTTCTACGGGATGCCTATTGCATTACCTGACTCTCCTTATGCCTGAAGGAGGGCTTTTGTACCCAAAAGCTTGTAAAGAAGAATTTTCCCAACTATGTAGTTGGTCTGATAGAAGAGATCACATCTACCCAAAGAACCTGGTCTGTCTACATCCTTAGACTTGCACAGCTACAGCCAGCAGCCCTGTTGCATTACCTGTGTTTCTCCGTTGAGATGGTGTTACATGTACAGAGTCCCCCATCTCGCCCATGCTATCAGTTAATGTGTTGTAGAATCCAGTGTTGGAGGCGTTGGTTTGGTGGACACACTGAAAGACCTTTCATGATCATAATTCAGTTGGGATTGGACTGCAACATCCTATTTGCCTGTTTGTTGAACTCTTTGACAAAATAAAGCAACCTGCCTGGTGTGTTTTAGGTCAACTGCCCCCAAAAGAACTAGGGTTATTTAGTCTGGAGAAGAGAAGACCGAGGGGGAGATTTGGACACCATCTTCAAATACCTGAAGGGTGGTTGTGAAGGGGATGGAGATTGATTTTTCTTTGTGGATGGAGGGGACAGGACTAGGAGCAATGGCCTTAAATTGCAACAGAGGAAACTGAGATTGGAGATGAGGAGGGACTCTCTGACTATAAGGATGGTCAGGCAATGGGACAGGCAACCTAGAGAAGTTGTGGAATCGCCATCCTTGGAAATTTTCAAAAGCAGGTTGGAGAGACACTTGAAGGATGGGTTAGTTGGGCCTGATCCTGCCACGAGGCTCATGGACAACCTCCGAGTCCTGCTTTCCTATGAACCCCACATGTGTTTTGTTGCTTTTAATTAAGCCTTTACACAAAGCATAACTCCCTTTTCCTTTTTCAGTTTGGGTTTTAAACAAAAGAAACACCAACTAGAAGCAAAACAGTTATCACGTAAGAACATAAAAACTGCCATTTCCTGGGTCGGAGCCAGCGGCCTGTCGCACAGCGGCAGAGAGCAGGGGGCTGAACAGGAGAGTGAACAGGGCATTTTATGAAGACGGTGTCACAGCACTCGAGCATTCCTGCATGTAATTTTTCAATTAAAAACACTGAAACGAGGAGTCTGGATCTTTTTAATGAAATTTTCCTTCAATTTTTTGGCTGATTTTGTTGTTGTTTTTTTTGCAAGATTTAAACCCAATTTGCAAAACGTTTTTTTGCTTTCCTCTAAAATTGGACTCTCTTGGCAGATTTGCTGTTCAGGATCCCTTTGTAGCACTTGATGCCGCAGGTGGTTGTGTGGGTGCCACCCTGCCTTGTCTCTTGCCTGACTTCAAATTAACCCACCTCTCTGTTCATTGTGAAAATACAGCCCAGTCATCCGTCAGCACCTGTCACCCGGCGGAGAGGAAGCTGAGATCTGTTCCCATTTGTGGCATGGTCCGTAGGTTCATAGATATTAGGGGCTGGAAGGGACCTTGCAGATCATGGGGTCCAGCCCCCTGCACTTTGGCTGTGCTCTCTTATTTTGGATCCCAGACTTCATTATCCAAGTGCTGAGAACGAATTGCAGGCAGTCAATGAAAATTAGGCCACAGAAATCACTGGAATAGCATTGCACATTTAAGGCAATGAGGACTAGATTAGTAAGGTGATCACAGGGGATTGATTTATGTTGGGAGGAGACACTGATGTTATCACATTGCATCTGAACACGGTTACAGTGTGATGACACTTATGACACTTTGCAACACAATATGTTCCCTAATGGGCAACCCAGCCTGGGCTAGTTGCTGGGCTGATTAAACCTGCTTGAACTGGTAGCCCCCACCCATCTAGTGAATCAGCTGGCCACTGTTAGGGCCACTGGGTCGTCTGCTGGGGAAAACATCCTCCCCATCTAGTTGCACTTGTGGCATCTGCCCAAAGATCTGCTGTGATGAGCTTCCCTTGATCCTGTGCTCTCTGGTTTTCTGGCTTCGGACTCTGCTTTAGAAACTCTGCTGGGCTTTGGTCACTTGGCCTGTGACTTGGACTCCACTTCTGGAGTTTGGAATAACTTGCACTTTACCCCGCTTGGTGTGGCTTTTGGATGCCCAGCTCCTGTCTCTAGCCATCCCCTGTGCCCTCCCTAGGCCAGACTGCCTACGACCTGGTCCTTGCAATACGGGCATCTGGTAGGGCTAAGCAGCTGGCTTAGGCCTTACAAGCCAAGTTGGCAAGATACATTATCAACCTCTTGAAACAGGCATGAGAAACGGAGCAAATGGGTGCCTCGGACATGATCTGATTTGGGGTCTTGAGAGTGGCATCTGCCTTTTATTATTTGCATCCAAGTGCAGCGGGCTAGTCAGTCTAGGAGGGTAGCAAAGCACTGGAATGGGTCACCCAGGGAGGTGGTGCAGTCTCCATCCTTGGAGGTTTTTAAGCCCCAGGTAGACAAAGCCTTGTCTGGGATGATGTAGTTGGGGCTGGTGCTGCTTGGAGCAGGGGGTTGGACTAGATGCCTCCTGAGTTTCCTTCAAACCCTCATTTTCTATGATCCTTTGATTCTATCAACGGGAGTCGGACTCGACGATCTACTGAAGTCCCTTCCAACCCCAGCATCTATGAATCTGTTATGCTATTGTGAATCTATTGACAGATGCAAGGTTGGGGCTACCAGTTCAAGCAGGTTTAATCAGCCCAGCAACTAGCCCAGGCTGGGTTGCCCGTTAGGGAACATAGTATGCTGCAAAGTGCCATCACGCTGCAGCATCACTCTGTTCAGATGCAATGTGATAACATCAGTGTCTCCTCCCAACATAAATCAATCCTCTGTGATCACCTTACTAATCTACTCCACATCTGCAAGCTGGACTGTCTAATGCAGACCGTGGGCACTTGTGGTTTTTGCTGTGGGTGCCACCGTTTGATCCCCGCGCTGGGTAAGCTGGCAGCCAGCATAGGTTTGTCCCATCCGTTTTCCGCTCAGAAGAGTTCACCAAGGCTTTTGGGGATGGAGCTACAGAAGGAAGATGCAGCAGGGACCTCATCAGTGACCGGAGGTGGTGAAAGCCCTTCCAGGGGTAAGCTGCAAGGTAGGACTCTTCTGCGTTGCAGCTTTGCAAGTTGCTAAGAAACTGCTTTGGCCTCCAGGCAGTGATGGCTTGTTCTGACAATAATCAATAACTCCAGTCGAGCATTCGCCAGGCAGCACCGGCGTGCGTCTGCTCCTGTATTTAGCGCTCCAGCTATTCTGGCAGTTGAAGTCTTCTGAGATCTGTTGCATTTCTTGATTTAAAAATTAACGCGTGCCAGGTTTTAAAAAAGCTGCCTCCAGACTTTTAAAGATGGCATGCTTCCCCCTTTTGGTTGGTTTCAGGAAAAAAACCCAGGTTTCAGGAGAATTGGAAATACAATACAAAGTCAGGAGTAGAAAGGGGGGGGTTGTTTTTCCCCCTCTCCTTTTTCTTGAGTTCTCCCTGAACTAAAGGGAAGGAGTCTTGAATCTTTAATGTGGAGCTCATTTCTTAACCCTGTGAGCTAGGCATTTGTGCTAGCCAGGCTCGAGCAAAACAAGCAAACAGGAACCAGCATTTGAAGCAAACCGATTTTCAGATCCCTTCCTCTCCTGATTATTCAGCTTTCTGGGGCTTGACTGAGTCATGGTGTCTTCGAAGAGAAATAGTAAAAAAAATAGTATATAAGAGACCCGCGTTTCTAATGGAAAAAGGCAGAAATCCTAACGGGGACATATTCATATTTATTCCACATGAATATTTCCTTTAAAAATGATTATAAGCAATAACAGTGCCTTTCAGGCCTTTCCATGGTTTGCTTTTCAACTGAGCTAATAAAGCCAAGTAGCAGAATGAAAAAGAAGTAAAACAGTGATAATCTTAAAAGATCGGCATCCCTAACAGCTCTTAGTGAAAGCTACTTTTTCCTCTTATGCTCACCTGCAAAATGTATGTCTTTATGGACATGTATTTCTTCTGCCTCCGCCTCTCCCCATAAAGTCACCACCCCCACATTTGCACGGGGGCAGTGAGTGTTGGTTGGAGAGGCGATGCCAAAAGTTAGTTTTTCTTTAAGAAGTGTCGCCTCTTGTCAGCAGGGACCACGCCAGCAGTTTCTAAGAGTCACCAGAAAGTCTCCAGCTTAGCCCAGGCACCCCTGGGCATTGCACCCCTGCCTTCAGGGTGGAGGTGCTGGGCTTGGAGCATTTGCATCAGTGATGCAAGCTGCTGCCCCTCCAGCCTGTGCATGGAGTTGCCCAGGTGTCACCCTGATGGGCAGATGATAAATCGCTGTGATCCCGCTCGCTCATTCAGCCAGGTGATGCGTCTCTGCGAATCGCTCGACTCGCCCAGCAGCTACCGTCTCATAAAACACCCTGTCACCCCGCCGGGAACCGGTCTTCTCGGTCGCGCTGAGCTGAGCAGAGACTGCAGCAAGGCTGGAGGCCGCGCGATGAGCTGTGCCTGGGTAGGTGCAGGCAGGTGGTGGAAGGGTTTTGGTTGGTGGCTGGTCTCTGTGCGTGTGTTGGGAGTGGGGGCACGCAGCCCCAAGTGGTCGGAGAAGGGCAGAGCCCTAGGGCAGCGAGGGGGCAAAGGCAGCGGTGGAGGAGGAGATGAGCAGCTGCAGGACTGACCTTCAAGGGAGGTGGTAGGAGATCTAGGGACTGGTGTCTGAAACGGTGAGTCCCCTCCCTGTGGGGAGAGTCCAGGTTTGCCTGGCTCTATGATCTCTTATCGGCTCCTGAAAGGAAATGCCTTTGACCCTTCCCAGTGCCGTGTCCCAGACTCCCCCCGGGTAACAGCACAGACCGGGCAGGCCTGCTTGGGTCAAGGCATCTTTTCCCCTGCAAGCGGTGGGCACTGTCTTTCAGCAGCCGGGCACTTTTAGGGAAGGAAATGCTGTGCTGAGCAAGTTCCCGTCCTGGGAGATCACCCTGGGGCAGCACATTTCATCTCTGGCTCATTACAAAGCAGGGCTGATGGGCCAGCTGAGGTGCATCCCACCAGCCCTGCCTCTCCCTCCTCTGATTGTCTGGGGGGGGCGGCACGTCCTTTACTTAACCCCACTTGTGGGCAGCGGGCCTCAGTCTCTTCCAGAGGCCGGCTTCAAAGTGCCAGCTGCTCTGCTCCTGGGCCCCATGCCCCGGCCATAGCTTGGCCCTGGCTGGGGGGACTCTAGTTCCTGCCAGCGGGTCTGCCTGCTCTCCTCCAGGTATCCTGCTACTACAGGTGGGGAAACTGAGGCGGGGGAGAGGAAACCGGTGACGTCATCCGTGCCCATAGCAGAGCTGAGAACAAAACTCAGGTCTCCTGCTGCCGGAGCGACGGCTGTCCGCTGGTCCCAGCGACCAGGCTCTCAGAGGTGTCGGAGACCGCCGGTTCCTCGCGTGCCTCCTCTGCTCCGCGGGCAACACGGTGACTCGAGCTGCGGACAGGCCTCCCCAGGGCCGCTGCAAGGCTCTGCCAGGACATAGTGAGCACTGCTGGGAGAGAGCACTAGCACGGATATATTTCTTGGTCCTGCTTTCTCCAGATGTGAGAGGCAGCTGCAGCCTGGGGTCCATCCTCGGGGAACCCCCCCAGCAGCACAGGCCATTGAGCAGAATCGAAGTGGGGTGTCTCTGCGCAAAACTTCAGTCGTGGCTGGGTCTGCTGGCAAGTAGGGAGGGCCTAGGTGACGGTGGGGCTGTAGAGAAGCCCGGTCCATGGGGGTGAGGCTGCTCTCCTTCTTTTGGCCCCTCTTTCCACCCCGCTGCCTCCCTGGACAGCTTGCTCTTGTACTTGGCACCCACGATAAAAGCGCTAAGCTGCTCCCACCTCTGGCACTGCCCTGCACAGAAGCTCACATCTGCTGCATTAGTCTCTAGGGTCGGCACTGACCTTACACAACGAGCTTTTGAACAACTGGTTAGCTCCCTGTGGTATTATTACCTGGGTAGTTACACGTGGCTGCACCGAGCAGCCACTGCGTGGCAGTGCAGATGTAAACCCCTGCTTCACTGTATTAGCTTGCCGCTATAAACTGGTACTATTGCAGGGCTTACGCTGAGACATCACATTTGCTTCTGCTTGGCAGCGCTCTCTTTCTGGTCAGGCTCCCACCTCTTGCCCTGGGCTGAAGAATGCTGCACGCTTGTATGGGATTAATTCATCTCATTGTGGCCTTTAGGGGCAGCACTTCCAGCGGGGAAAAAGCAGTTAAGGCCTCTGGTATAGCCAGAGTGAAGGGTGTTTTAAAAACAGGATGGTTTATATGATATCTGAGAGAAGAAGTTAGCTGTGTTAGTCTGAAGTCAGTCAGAAGGCAGGGTAGGGATGTTAGACATGTACTTTTTAGAGATTAAATAAGATTGTGTGTGTATGTAGAGATCTATATAATCTATAGCTGTATCTTTCTCTCTTTCTCTCTCTATCTATTGATAGATAGAGCTGTATATAACTGTATAGAGCTCTCTTTCTTACCCATCCATCCACACAGCACAAACTTTCCTGAACCCAAGTTCACTTCATTGCTTGTAGATGGCACCACGCTCAGCTGAATGAAAACAGCATCTGATGAAGCGAACTTGGGTTCACAAAACCTTCTGTTCTCTCTCTATTTTATTAACTTAGTCTATATAAAGGTACATCTCCACCCTGCCTTGATATGATTTCTGCCTTACTAAAAGGCTTGGGCAGGGGCTTGGGGGTTAGACTGCTCCCCAGTAGTGTTTGCCTCAGTTTCCCCTTTAGTCATCTGGCCAGAAAGAGAGGGAGAGAGAGTGTCTTTAAGCCTTTCTGAGCCCTGGACATCCCCCCCCCCATCTCCTCCCCCATCCCCATGTTGCAGATGGCTGACAAATTCCTGTAGAAACCTGCTTAGCAAGGCCGCGGGAGTCCAGCCGGCCATCCCAGGTGCAAGCGTGCGTTGCGGAGAAGGGCAGCCGCAGTGTTTCTTCTTCCTCTTGGATTGCGTTCCCCTGGCAAGGCTAGTGAATGAACACAGCAGCTGCATACGGTGCGATATCAAGGACTCCTAGGTCACTGATTCGGCGCTACCGGCAGCCACAGGCGTGTTCATCCCTGCTCAGCACTGACGGCAATGCCAGCACGGGATGGGAGCAGCGGGGGTGACCCACCACATGCGAGCCACAGAGGAGGCGAGTGTCCGATCGAGCTACGGACGGATGCTCTGTCCCGAGGGCCAAGCAGTACTGTTTCGGAAGAGGGGGTGAGGGAAGTTGCTCCAGCCCAAAAACTAACCCAGGGTTGCAGGCCAAACCTTTTGAGATTCACTGCTGGTTCCTATGCGGTCGCTAATTCTACCGCTTTAGGCCCAGTTGTCTTCGGGCTCTGTCTTTGGGGTCCCGGCCCACAGCCTCTCCTCTCCGACCTTTCTGCGTGAGCTGCGCTCTGCAGCTGCGCTTAGCGGGTCTTTGGAGCTCAGCCCCAAGCCTATCATATCTGCGTCCTGTTATGAAACTGAAGTGTCCTATGGCGATGCTTGGCCGTTCTCCAGCAAGGCCCTTCTGTGGATCATCTTAAGGTCCATCTCCCGGTGTCCCAGCTGCTAACAAACTCCTAAAGAGGGAGTAGGGGTGACTGCCCCCGCCCCCAATGGGGAATTGATCCTCTCTGATCTCATTCACAAGGAAACAGCAGCCTGACTTTTGCTACCATTCCTCATTTTTGCATTAAACGTCTCGACTGGCCCCAGGTCGCCCTTCTTCTCTTTTCCTTGCTGCCAGTTTTTGTAAAGAGGCTGCTCAGTTCAACAAAACGAGCCCTTCATGACTGCCAGGATTGAAAGTGGGGAGCTGGCTCTCTTATTTAGCAACCTCCCCATTGCAGAACCGAAGGCATGTGAGGGGATTTTTTGTATTAAGGCTGCTACACACAAATGGGCCCGGTGGTCGTCCCTCACTCCCAAGCTAAACCTGGCTGTAGCCTCCATTTGTATGGCTTTCCCTAAATCTGCCTTGAGGCATCGTAAAAGAGAGGCCCCTTTCCTTATTAATAATATTATTTTTATTATTGCACAGCGATTCCCATCATGAACCAGGACTCTGGTGTGATACGTGATGGGGTCTGTGCAATTGCAGACCAAAGAAAATTGGCGGCAGGTCCCTTTGAATGAAAGGAATGAAAGTCCTTAGGTTGGTCGAGTCATGAGCTGCTCCCACCAAGCAAACAAACCAGAGCTCATTAGAAAATGAAACAAAGAGTTTGCCAGGGTGGCAGGCTTAGTGTTATTATTCAGTCACGGTCCTTGAATCCAGTGGCATAAGAACAAACCCCAGCGTCATCTGAGAGCCGAGATCAGGGTGACAAGGAGCTGATTTTGCACGACTCGCAGGCTGGATAGGTAAGAAACGTGGTGTGTCCACTGGATGCCGTCTGCGTGGGAGCACGTGGGGCCACATCTGCTCTTTGAACCATCCACCCAGAGCAAAAGCAAAGCTTGGGAAACACATCCCCCAAAGCCCCCAACACATCCCCCAAATTTTTGGATGCAAAAATAAAATGGTCATAGTGAGCCTGGCAGCCCCCGGGACTGCGAGAGCCTCCAGGGAGGACTGTGAACAGGCGCGAGAGCCACAGCTCCTGCAAACTGCCCTGGCAGCACTGACTTCAGCAAGGCTGAGCTGGCTTCGAACAGCTGAGGTGGTGGCTGGGGGAGAGACGTTGCAAAGCGGAAATAGGTCTGCACCGAGCGGCGGCCTCCTTGTTTCCTCCCGCTCCCGATGCACGGTTGAGACCGCTGGGGAGGGCGAGTCTGCGACGCTGCAGGTTGATGGGTTTGTGGCTTCCTGCCTCTCGCTGTCACTCTTTGGTCACAGCCCTGAGTCTCGGCTGTCCAACGAGATCCCATAATGTGACAGCAAGGGAGAGGCGAAATGAAGTGCACCACCCATCTGATGCCAGCCTGCAGGCTGCGGTGGCAGGTGACGCCCACCCCGTCCCAGGAATAGCTGGTGAGACAATGAAGATAAGTGACGCTGGCCGGCCACAGGCCCCAATCTGCAGCCTCCTGGTGTCAACAGGAGTCATTCGGTGAGCTCCAGCGGGCACTGGATCAGATACCAATGGCTCTGATCTCCCGTGATGCTCTCGGGCAACTCCAAACCGAATACACACAAACCACAGGAGACACAGACACTCGATGCACGAACGGAAAATTAAAAACTCTCCGGAGCGTGACTGCGGTCACCCAGAACAAACGTGGAACATGGACCGACTTGATGTCTGATCCACGGATACGAAGGAGGTTGCACAGCGATTGATGCTCCTGACACAACGGTCTGGCTCAGCCACCGAAACGTAAAATTAGAGTTGCTGTTCTGCATCGACATCAGCCGCACGAAAGGCTGCATTAGTGTTGACGCTGGCAGGTTGGGAATTAAACAAAGCCCTGGCTCTTGCTCCCGTTTTACGCTTTGGGGTAAATCAGGAGACTTCAATAAAGCCGTTTCTGATTTACACTAGTTTAACTCAGATCAGCATCCTCTCCTCTGACTTTCTTCACCCCCAGATCCACGTGAAATTGGGAAGTCTTTAGTGGTGGATTTGAAGCAAGACTCCCTTTCTCCTTAAGCATTCCTGAATTTTGGAGTGGTTCCACTTCAGGTGTAAACTGCTTAGGTTTTGGGGGTATACAACTGCTGATGGGATAGTATTCACCCCATAAGGATCCTTGGGCATTGCATAGCATTTCAGGCTGGCTGTTGGTAAGCAAAAGAGAGAAAGATGGGATTTGATCTGTGTGGAAGTCCCTAGGCTTGTCTGTAGTTGCAGATGGCTGAATTAATGCTTCTTCCTTTAGGAGTGGCTGTGATTTCAGAGGGGACCTGACAAAGACGTGCCAGTGATGAATCACCGGTCTAGGGAGGATCAGCTGAGAGCTCCTTCCTTGCAATGCCAGGACCAAGGGGCAGGCAAATCATTTGAAACTGGTGAGAGACGGACAGTGCTCCTGAAGCGATCACCCAATGCAACTCCCTGCCATGGGATCTTACTTACCTCCCGGGTGGCACCAGGAAGCTCTGTGGGCAAAAGCTAGATCCCAGATGAGGATTTGGCCACTCCAGGGATAGCGACTGTTGCTAACCAGGTTGAAAATGCGTTGGGAATACTAGCCCTCGCACTAGACCACCACTCAGGAAAAAAAAAATGTTTTAATATATTTATTATGTTTTTATTTTTTATTGCAACTCTATTTTCTATTATAATTTTATGACATTATTTTATTATATATTATAAATAAAACATATTATAACACAGTTATTTAGTGTTACAGTTTTGCATTTAGTTCTGAAGCCTCTTCGATGTTGATTCCCTGGCAGAAGAAGCGTTCTGGGCCGATACGACGATTTGGGGACCTCCCTGTACACTTGATGAGTTGTGGTCGATGCTTAAGAGCTAGCAGGGAATTTATGAAGTTCACCCCGGTGTAATGACTCTCTCTGCTGTCGTGGAAGTAGGGGAGGGGTGCTGAGGATGACACGGGTACAGTTCATGGGACCATAGGAAGTGAACAGCCAGACAGAAAAGGCCACCGCTGCCTTGCTCTGTGAAGACCCTGAGGGTCCAAAGGAAGCAGCGACTGACCATAAGAGCAGTCAGATGATGCAAAATCTGTCCGGGGAAGCTGGGCAAGCAGAGAGGCATCAGTCCAGGATAGTGTGGAACAGGACATCCTGCCCAGGGTACGAGTCGATGACCCCTGCAAGGGTCAGTGGACAAATGACTCTGCCCGCCAACTACTATCTGAGCGGCGTCACATCTCTCCCAGCCCCGAGACAAGGGAGAGCCAGTCACCCGTGTGACTCCCTTGGGACACTGGAAGCCCTGAAGCCAAGAAGATCCACATCCGGGAGGGGAGAGCCCTGGGCTTGGCCAAGAACAAGACCAAAGACTCTTCCAGGCCCTATGACAACGGATGGACTTGGAGAGGAAGACATGAGACAGAGGAGGCCTGTTAAGTGACCCAGCTGAAGGAAGCTGGCTGTGGAAGTCAAAGGGGGGATTTCAGGGTTTGGTGAACCAGCAAGGAGTTTCTCCAAGCGAGGAGAGCGACGTTAAGAAACGCCTGTGTCTGATTGCTTCCATCCTTACGTGCCCCCGGAGGTGTGGTCTAGCATGCCTGCAAGGTGGTGGCCTGGGACAGAGCGCAGCAAGTCGTCATGCTGCCTTTAGCAGGGTCCGCATTGCAACCGAGCAGCTGCATCATAGGGACCCGCTTCCAGAGCAAGGGATTAGCGGTAGATTTGGGGCCCTGGAAGTGTGCTAGAGAGCCCAGAGAAGGGGGTTGAAGCCTGGTCCATGACAGAGGGGGTCTTTCAAGAACATGGACCAAGCAAGTAGGCCCAAAGACCACTTCTGGCCAAGGACTGGAGTGGGATATCACCCCATCAACTGGACTGGGACATCATCCCGATGACCTGCAGGTTGGAGGGGGGATAATTTGGAGGGTGGCCCCAGGAAGCTCCATGGGCTTGGAGATTGGACAAGGGCTCCGAGTAGCACGCGGCAGCAAGCAGCAGCACTTAAATAAAGCTCTGGGTTGCTGCGGTCCAAATGGAGCCCCTTTATTGCCGCACGGTGCCCCTCGCATGAAACCTTGATGTGGAAGGGGCCTCTTTAAGAAGAAGATAAAAAGCATTAGCATTAAATTGCCAGACAGCCCTTTGTGGGGGAAGGAAGGGGAGGAGTGGTGTTATCCAGTAAAGCTGTTTAGCCGCGCTGTAAATTGAAATGATCAACAGGGAAGCGCACCAGAGTTAAACTCCTATAAAAAAACCAAAACCAAAAGTGCTTTATTAAAAAAGCTATGACCTAATAGAAAACTCCCCTGGGGTTTCCCTTCCCACTGAAAGCTACCTCCGCAAGTGCTCTCCAGGCAGGTACACCGGCGACTCAAACATCACCCTGCAGTGAAGCCCACCAGGCACGCAGGCCCAGCACCTCGCTGGCTGCAGGGCCAAGCAAGCCCATCGCGAGATCAGTCGGGCACGCAAAAGCTTTTTGGGTTTTTTTATTCTGGACCTGGGAACTGGAATAAGACGGGAGATGCTTCATCCAAATCGGAGAATGACTGAGCTGGCAGGGCCCTTAGGAGGCCGGCTAGCCAGACTAGGATCAGCCCTGGCTGTAGCCTCCCAGCCCAGCATTTGTCTGTCCCGATGATGGGAATTCCTCCGCCGCCCTGGATAACCTCTTCCAGCGCTGAGCCGCCCGCATAAACGCCGGGGGGCCGGGGGGAGCGTGACTATTGCATACCTCCCTCCACTGCCCCGAGGCTTTTTCCAGCCCTCTTGGCAGAGCCCAGACGCCGAGATCCCTTTCCAGAAGCAGAGAGGCAGCATGACCCTCCCCGAGTCCCAGCCCTGCCTCGAGCCAGGGGCTGACGTCAGGGTTAGTCGCACTGAATTGCAGGGGCAGACCTTTATTCTCAGAGCCACGCTTAAAGAAAGCAGCTGAGAGCAGGCTGCTTTGATAAGACATTTCCTGGCAGCCCAAGGGCCAAAAACAAAAAACGAAATAGCTTTTATTGCTCAAAAAAGCCCCCTTTTTTTTTTTACCCTGAAAAACTGACCAGGACTAAAAAGTTATGTATAGGGTTTAGATGGGTGCAGGAGGGAACAAAAGTAGCATGTGTCTATTCCTCTTTGCCCCCTTTAACATATTCTTTTGAGCTATAGCATTTTATATATATATATATGTATGTGCATATGTGTGTGTGTATGCGTGTATATATATATATATATATATATATATATATAGTTCCTGAAGTCTCTGGTTTAGAGCCAAGCAGGGGGGAGCCAAGTGGAAGGACCCGTAGCCAAAAGATTTCGTACGGCAGCCAAAAATGCTGCGCGCGTGCATGTGTGTGCGAGACACTTTCCCAAGAAGCTCGCTGCACGGTGAAAGGCCCCACAGCGTGGGAGCAAGAGGGAGGGCGGTGGGGGCAGGGAGCACCGCTCGCCTTTCTCGCAAGCGAGTTATTACAAGGACAGCTGTAGTTTGAGACACAATCAGGATGTGACATCACTGACAGGGGGAAAAAAAAAGGGGAGAGTCCGGCCAGAGTTTCTTTTAATGAAAACCCCAGGAAGGTTGTGGGCGCGAGAGTTTTCTCCCTGACACCCGGGGAGTGGGGCTTGAGAGCTGAACCCGGAGGGATTCAAAGCAGATCTCCCGGCGTTTGCTGCCTTAACACGGTGGATTAAATTCTTCGGCTCCGACCGGCTCTGGTAGGAGGTGCGTGGTTTTTAAGGGAGTTTTTTTTTTTTGCTCCGAGAATTGGCATCTCCCAGCAAAGTCGGGCTGTCCCCGCGGGGCGGTGTCGGGGAGCTCTGCTCCTCGGGGAAAGGGGCTGGTTTCTGACGGTGGAAGTGATGGGGCTGGGGGGCACTCGCGGGTTTGACGCCGTGCGCGGTGGGGCAGGGAGCTGGCGAGTGTGACCCGAGCCAGGAGTGCGTGGCAGGGGAAGGGGTGGCATTTAGCATGGTAGCGGAGGAGTCGACGGCACTTTCTGGAGCAGGCGCGGTCTGAAGTGGCTGAAGTTGGGGAGCGGTGTCCAGCGTTTGGCAGGTCCGGGCGCTGTGTGTAGGAGTCCCCTAGGGACGCTCCAGTTCGTGGTCGGAAAGCCCGTGGAAACCATCTGAGTCACCAGAGAGGTTAATTGGGAAGCGAGGCCGTGCGCCCTGGGAGTTGTTAGTCTGTCTGCGTGAGGGGTGCAGCCCACGGGGGTCTCAGGTAACAAGTTGCCTTCTGGGCCTGAGTCTTTTACCAAACCCAGCGGCGCCGGAGGCCGGAGAGTCTCGGGTCTGGCCCTGTATCCCTTTCCCCAGGGACCGAATCCAGACCCCTCTGAGCTAAAACGCGAGCGACTGCATCATCCCTCTGGCTTAGGCTCAGCCCCAAGTTCCCCAGCTGTTAGCTGCGATGAATTCATGTCCCCTGCAGGTCTGAGTCCCGCCGTACTGAGGGCTCGTAGCTAGGTGCCGGGTTCTGGCCAGAAGGATTTGGGTTCAAGTCCTGGCTCTGCTACAGGACATTGGGCAAGTCGCTTAATGCCTCCACGCCTCCGTTTCCTGGCTGTAAAATGGGGATGGAGTCCTATAATTATAGCAAATGAGGGTGAGAAGGGCCCTCCGGAGGTCACATCCAGTCCAGCCCGTTGCTCCAAGCAGGACCGTCCCCGCTGGGCCTGGGAGGTTAAAGACGAAGGGCTGCTCGGTTACGGCGGTGATGGATCGAGGAGGGTCTTCAGCCCTTGTACAAAGGGGGGCGGGAGGGCCCAGCAGCCAGGAGCCGTTCCAGGGCCGGGGAGGAGCAGGTTGAGGAGCCCCGGGCGGGGAGCGGATGGGGCAGAGTCAAGGGGACCGCTGGCTGCGGCACAGGAGCCGTCTCGAGCAGATCTAGCTTTGTGTCGCTCGCGGAGGGGAGGTGCAGGGGGGTTTCCAAGTGTGGGAGGAAGCAGAAAGGGGCAGCCACGGCGAGGCAGGCCTCCTGGCAGCGGGGTTGGTTGTGGAGGGGCTAAGACGCACCCAGCAGGAAACCCCTGCCCAGCCCTCGCTGCTTCTGCCCCCACAAGTGACCTGGGGAAATCTCGCTCACGCAGCCCGACCTCTTCAGGCCTGGCCGTCTCGGGTTAGGCCTCTCGGGGCTTTCCCGCTGGCCCCAGCCTATCTCACACGGGCCAGCCAAAGATCGCCCCCACCTCCCACCCCTCCCCGCTGTTTTTTTGGCCCGTTTCCTGGAATTTTCCACAGCTGGCAGGAGGCTGCGAGCAGCGGGCCATAGCTCGGCGCGGGGAGGCGGGGAGCCAGCCCCCTTTGGCAGGGACTCCTGCTCACGGTACCCGCACGAACGGCCTGGCCCCGCCACCCCCCAGGGACAGGGCTGCAGTCAGGGGAGGCTCCCCGTCCACCGCCAAGCGGGCTGGTATTTGGGTGACGCTCTGCCCTATGGCCGGCCTTGCGCATCCTGAGGCCGGGGCAGGGAGCGGAGGGACTCGGTTTGTGAGCAGAGGCTGTATTTAGCGACCGGGAAGGGGGAATTTAGCATGGATTTGCGAGCGGAGGAGGAAACGGCGCTGTCTGGAGCGAAGTCGGGAAGCGGCGCCGTGCGTTTGGCAGGGGCTGGGTGGCCGCGTGCTTCTGCACCTTGCCGGCTGCAGCAAGCTTACAACGAGCCAGGGGCTCAGGGCTTGGAGCCGCGGGGCCCAGCCACCGGTCAGCCCCGTCGCAGGGGCTGCCTTCTAGCAGGCGTCTCCCTAGGAGTCCGTGCTGTGCGAGTGCTGCCCGAACGAAATCCGGTACCCAGGTTGTAGCCGTATTGGTCTAGAAGAAAAGGCAATCAGGACTCGTAGTACAGATGCTATCTTTTATTCGACCAACAAGGTTTTTGCAGGTGCGTGTTGGGACGATCGCCCTTTTTTAAGCTCCAACTTGCAGCAGCGCTGCTAACGCTGCCAGTAAGGGAAGCCTCGATTTTTATCGTTGAGGAAAAAAAGGGAATCCCCTGACTGGTGGAACCGAAACCGAGGGCCAGACGGCGAGGGTGAAGAGGAGCGGCGACTTAGCCTTGGAGGCAGCTGCAGGCCCCTGCTTGCACGTCTGCCACCGAGGTCCTTCCCACCTGCAACGCACGGCAGGGGAGAGGGGGTGCCATGGCTGCCGTCCCCCCTGCAAAGCTCAAGCCCCAGGGACTGTGGCCTGGCCCTCTACCTGGGATCTCTGGAGCATGGATTAGCTATCTGTTACAGAAGCAGGGCATGGGATGCCAGGGTCCTCCTGCCTTGCCCGTGGCAGGTTCAGGTGTTACGTCGCGTCGATGGTAGTTTCACGGAGAGTTTAGATTATGGATTTATGTAGGATGGTTTGGATAGAGATGATCCTGTCTCGGGGGGTCGGACTTTCTGACCTGCCCTGCTTCTCTCCACCTCTGAGACTCATGAGCAGGGTGCTAGCCGGGGAAGGGCAGAAGAGCAGGACCGAGTTGACCGCCGTGCTGCTATGCTGGGACACCTGTAGGCACGTCC
>NW_017728907.1:48427598-48441007 GCF_001723895.1 Crocodylus porosus | reverse complement strand
TTTTTTTTTTTTTTGCAAAAATCTTGCTGGTCTAATAAAAGACATCATCTCGCCTATGAAGTGTGTGGTTTCATCAGGGCGCTAGAGGCCTTGCTCTGTCCCAGGGTGAGACCAGCTGTTACCGCTGATTATGCCGCTCGGAGAGCGCCGCTAAGTGCTGCCTGAGGTTTCGGCATCGCATGCTTGTGTGAGTATGTAACTGCCGGTGGAGGGGACGGACGGGACCCAACCCGCCGCGCGTTTCAGCCAGCCTTGCCCCTATGCAGTACAGTTTTATTGCGCTTCGCTTTATTGCTTTTTTTTTTACAAATTGAAGGTTTGTGGCAACCTTGTGTCGAGCGAGTCTATCGGCGCCATTTTTCCATCGGTGCCATTTTTCCAACAGCATTTGCTCACTTTGTGTCTCTGTGTCACATTGCAATGTTTCAAACTTTTTCATTATTATTATATTTGTTATGGTGATTTGTGATCTTTTGAAAGAAGTTCTACTGTGGGTAAAATGCTGTCAAACAGCATCGCATGCTACAGAGAAATCTTTCATGAAAGGAAGAGTCAATCGATGCGGCAAACTTCACTGTTGTCTTATTTTAAGAAATTGCCACAGCCACCCCAACCTTCAGCAACCACCACCCGGATCAGTCAGCAGCCATCAGCATCGAGGCAAGACCCTCCACCAGCAAAAAGATTACGACTCGCTGAAGGCTCAGATGATGGTTAGTATTTTTTAGCAATAAAGTATTTTTTTAATTAAGGTATGTACTTTTTTTTTAGACATAATGCTATTGCACACTTAATAGACTATAGTGTAGTGTAAACATAACTTTTATATGCACTGGGAAACCAAAAAATTCGTGTGACTTGCTTTACTGCGATACTCGCTTTATTGCGGTGGTCTGGAACCGAACCCGCAATATCCCCGAGGTAGGCCTGTACCCAGTTACGTGAGCTGGGTCTGCTTAGCCCGTGCTCTCGGCCTCTTCCATCTGCTCCCGTCCCCGTGAACGTGCTCCTGACGTGTCTGCGTCCCGTGTGAGTGGCAATGGGGGGCAACGCTGGGGTGGCTTCCTCACCACGTTTCCATGTTGGGCGTGGGGGGGCGTCCTTAGCCAGACATGGCTTTTTTATTAGATCAACTAAATGGTTGGAAAAATGTGTTGGTTTTTTTTTTTTTTTAAAGGAAAATTTTTCATGTCCAAAGTCAAATCAGCCAAATCAATTCCAAATCCGTGAGTCATGCAAAAACTGCATGTGGCCCTGCTACCAGCGAGCATCCTCCCTGGGGCTTCAGATGCTCCCAAATCCTTTAGCGGGCGTCCTATGTGCAGACCCAAGCTCGGAGGCTTGGGGTTCGGATGCCCTCGGCTGTATGGGTGCAGGAGCAAGCTAGGGAGGGGTCCCCCCTTTCCATAAAGTCGGCGTGTAGCTGAGCTCTTCCCACAGTGGGAGGCTGACTGTGCAGTACTTCAGTCAGGGTTACTATTCCCTGCCAGTAGGAAAACCACCTCGGTGGTCATGGTATTTCCCCTGCCAGGTAAATAGTTGGAGAAAGTGTTCTTTGCAAGCTGTCGGGCACAAACACCCTTCTTCCTCGCTGTGGGGTGTCCTCGGAGGCATCCCTCCCCGAACCCGCTAGGGGCGTAGCACGTGCGCACCCGCGTGTCCGAGTCAGGGCTGGGGTGCTGGTCTGTTCCCGTGCCACGTCCGTGTGCCCTGACCCCTCAACCCTCGTCTGCGTGCCGTCGGAGCCGTGTTGGTTAGGGAGGCGGCCAGCTCAGACCTTCCAGCTCGGCCTGTCTGCCGACCCTCATCTCTTTCCTGGCTGCCGTGGTCGTAGCCCACTTGGTACCCAAACGGGGTGCCGCAGCACCCGGGGGTGCCCCCAGAGCCTCTCCAGGATGCGGGGAGGTGCTTCGCCCTGTCAGGCTCGCCGACGGGATTCACAAGATAAACCCAGCACATTCAAATAGAAACATATAGGCTCAAAAGCATGCTGCCCTGCTTTGGCCTTTTTTGGAGTTTGTTGCAGCAGAAGAGTCGCTCTGCTGCATTTCTTTAGTGACGAAAGAGCTGGCGTTTTCCAAGGGGTGCCGCGGGTCTAAAGGTTGGGGACTACCGGTGCAGACGCGTGCTACTTGAAAGCATTTTAAAAAGGAGCATGAGTGAATGAAACGGGTCAGCTTAAATGATTTCAGTACGTTTATACAGCCACAGGAGCAGAGAGATTGAAACGATATTGGAACGTCACCTGCCCGGGTCGTTTAGTGTTGTGACGTCTGTCCAGACCCGCAGGAGCGCCGGGCTCCCAGTCTTTTCCTCCTCCGCTACAACAGAGTCAGATTTTTCAACTGAGATATTTATTTTTCGCTGGCAAATGCTGTCGATTTTGCAATCACCAAAGTATCGCATGAATTCATCTTGGTTTTACTGGGATGTATTTAGTAGCCGTGTTGGTCAGAGGGACAGACTTCCATCTCCAGCTTCCTCTGGGCAAAAATGAAGTTCATTTTCTACCCATGGGACTTTTTTACCATCTTTAATTTTACCCAAGCCTGAGGAAGGGCACGTGCACCCAAAGCTTGCAGGAAAATATGATTTTTTTTTTTGGTGGTGATTTCTTCCTTGGTTTGATAAAAGGTATCATCGCTGAACCAAGAGTTTTCTAGTTTTGCATTTCTTCTTGGTTTAACTGTTGTCTGTATTGGGTTGGGAGGTCATTTGGGTTGTCTTCAAAGTGACTCCTGAAATGTCCTTCCGTGTCCTGGTTAAAAAGTTGGAATGACTTAAACTTCCCATTTGAAATGAAACACTGAATTTGACCCCCAATATTTTGGGTTTGGAGTTTTTTTGTAGAGGCTGAAAACCAATCGCGTGTCTTTACTGGTTGTATCCCGGGGTCTGTTTTTTTTGCGTGGTGTCTCATCCACGTCTCTTTTTAGCATGGCCTCTCATTCACGTGCTACCACCCTGTCTCCTTCGGCGTGTTTCGGTGCATTAAGGTCGAGGTAAGGCACCTGCAGCCGGGTTGATGTTGTGTGCGTCCTGATGCTGTCTGTCCGGAGGCTGCTCCGGTGTGCGGGTCGCTGGGCGGAGGGGGACGTGTCTGTAGGTCGTCTGATGATTTCGGGGGAAGGCGGGCGGAGGAAGCCTGCACGCGGTTTTATTTGTGGCTTCTGACGTAGGCCAGAGCTCTGCTGTGCAAGGTGCTGTACAGCCAGTGTAGCAAATGACAGTCCCTGCCTTGATCACGGTCTACTCTAAATGGACAAGGCTGGCAAAGGAGGGTGGGACGGGTAAAGTGGCTTGCCTGAAGTCACGTAACAACAGAACCAGGTGTCCGAGGCCTCCTGGCCCATGGTGCTCCTCTGCCTTGGTCAGGTGTTGCATGGCTTTGGGCCAGTCACATAGTCCTCCTGCCTCAGTTTTCCTGTCTGTAAAATGGAGAGGGGAAAAAAGGGATAAAGCCAGTTTTGTAAGGAGCCTTGAAACTCATAGGTAAAACTCTTAACCCTGGCCATGCTCTCCAGGCACTGGGAAGGCTGTTCGTGGGGCATTGTGTTGGGAGAAGAGGCAGGCTTCTTCACTTTGGGCCTCACTTCTCAGGACCGAATTGAACTGTTTGTTTTTTTCCCTTTAATTGTCCTAAACCTCTTCTTCAGGACATTTTTAGATCAGTACAACAGTGTTAGTGGTCCGTGCTACCCCTCGTCTGGACGCGGTTCAGTTGGTGCCATACGGCATCATGCGCAGCGCCATCGATTCACCATCCCCTATTGACAAGTCTATGCCCGCGCATCACGTTCACGGGGTGATTACCGTGTCCACCTGGCAGGACCTGCCCCAGTGGTCAAATCCAGATGTCATTGGGGGTGGGGGGTCAAAAGTCTCCGTTAAACCCACACCCTCGTCTCTCGCCTTAGCTTTGCTGTCACCCCCCTGCTTCAGCCACTCGTGGTTAACCCTGCCACGTGTGCACGTGCGTGCACCTGTGGGCATGCATCTGCCTGCGTGCGTGCATCCTCAGCTTGCTTTGGTGAATCGGTGGGCTTAATTTAAAACCCTGTGTTAAACCGGTATCAGAGTCCAGGCAGGGGTTTTCCCCGGTTTACGCGTGCGGATGAAGCTGGGTGGGCCCAGGGCTGAGGCTGTTGCAGTGATGCTTGGTGGGAAAGGACAGAGGCAGCGGAGCGAGTGTCTGGCTGGTGCTGCCCTTCTGGCCCCAGCAGCGGGGAGGAGGCTGCCGGCCTGGGGCATCGTCCCCCCCCCCCGGGACAGCGACGGCTGCTCGACGACAATGGGAACAATGATGAGGCAGGAGGGAAACATCAGTGCTCAAGCTTCCTGCCTCTTCCCATGCCGTTGTGAGAGGCAGGCGCTCCCACAGGAAGGCCGCACGGACAATGGGGCCGGCAGGGCCGGAAAGGCAGCCGGGGCCCTGGCATCTCCCACATCTGCTCCTGCCCCTCCTGCGGCTGGAGCGCGGAAACAGGGTGTCTTGCCATCCGCCGGGGTGGATGTGGATAGAGCAGCTCAGGCCCCACACGGTTGTCAGGACACTGGGTGTCCATTCCTGTCTCTGCCACTGACTTGCGGGATGTCCTTGGTCCAGTCACTTACTGGTGATGTGTCTCGGTTTCCCCCTCCTCTTCCTTTTTTGTTCTTGTTTGGTGTGTAACTGCCTCAGGGCAGAGAGCATTTCCTAGTGTGCGTGTGTTTGTGTGTGTGTACGTGCGTGTTTACATGTATGTGTGTGTGGCACCTGGCCTTGTGGGAGCTCTGTGGGCTACTGCACTGTAGTCCTCAACAACAGTGACTTTCCTGAGATCCTGCTCAAGATGGGTCCAAAGTGAAACCCCTGGCGCAAGTACACCCCGCTGGCCAGGGGCAGAGAGAGCGTGCCATCCTGATCGGGAGGTGTCTGCGCTAGGAACTCAGATGGCTCCCAGAGTGTGGAAGCCAGCTAACTCACATCAGCTAAAAATACACAACAAAATAAGGTGCCTAACTCCCGCTGATTCGTTTGTTTGTTTGTTTTTTTAACTGGAAATCAGCATCTAAGCCCCTTTTGGGGAGCGGGGCCTCAGTTTCCATGCACCTCACTTTGCTGTCTGTAAAATGGGTATAACCGCGCTTCCCAAGGAAGTTGTGAGCACAAGTTCAAGAGGGAACATGGGGCTCATTCTGGACACGGGGGACATATCAGGGCCTGAGAGGAGATACGGAAACAGGGGGCCAAGCTAATAATGTTTTGTTTCCGTGAAGGAAGAGTGTGCCCGTGGGCGGTTAGCATGGGGCAGGTGATGCATGGGAAAAACCTTACCCAAGGTAAATTGTACATCCAAACCCACAAAGAAAGCAAATCTCAACCGACCTGTTAAGCTGGATTTAATTCTCCTGCGGACTTCCTGGCATGTCAAGCCAGGGTCAGGTTCACCGGTGGAAAGAGCAGCTTGAGCGGCCTGGGTTTTGCACCAGCCGCTGCGTCGTGCCAGGGCCATAAGTGGGACAAAGGCTGAAGGTTATTCGCCTTCTCCAGCATTCATGTGAGAGGAGAAAAAAGGGATGACACATCCTCAGGGGTGAAAGGGCAGCTGTGAAAATGCTTTCTGATCCAGATTCAGCAGCTCCATCATGCGCTAGTCTGTCTCCTGGTTGCCAGAACCGGGCTGCGGTTTCTGATCTGTCCCCCCCCGGTTCACTCCGAAATTCAGGCCCTTGCAGCTGCGTTGCGCAACCGAAAGGGTAGCGCGGCCTCGGGGGCCGGGAGTCTCTCCGAGGAAGCTCCAGGCAAGAGCGATGCAGCAGCATGCGCTCTGCAGGGCATCGCCTCCGTTGCCCGGAGGGGGGAACAGGCGCAGAGAAGCCACAGCTGTTTTCGCGGGTGGTATTTTGTCTCTGTCGGCGTTGATGTACAGGCTGCCAGAGTGGTGGGTCCCGGGCGGCCGGCGCTAGCAAGCCGACTTCCACATACCAACAGAAACGAGGACTCAAATCCGTGTTCAGTGGCAAAACTCAGAAACTGTCCTCGGACAGCCCCCGAGTTGCTCTGACTAACGGTCAGCAAAGCTTGCCCGTGCCGGGTAGCAGCACAGTACGGTCTTCATGCTCCTCGAGGTCTCTACAAGGAACAGGTCTCACAGCCCCTGTATTTATACTCGAGCACCGTCTCGTATCAATTCTTCTCTCTCCCTGCCCACATGTTCACCTGCACTAGCTTCTTTTGCAGAATTGCCACTCCCGCGCTGGGGTTTCGGCAGCCTCGGTCTCATTAGCAAGTTTTTACGTTATGTTTGACCTCGAGTTTTGGGGTTTTTTTCAGCTGCTGTTTTCTTGCTCCCTTCTTTGAATCGGTGCCTTTTCACTCATTAGCATGGTTTTCTTTTTTCCTTCCTTATTGGGTCATCCAGTGGTCAGGAGGCCCGTTTCCCCCCGGGCTGCTTTTCGGCACTTTTGCTTGGCATGACCAGAACGCCTCCAACAGCTGCTTGTGCCCCAGGTCACGCAGGGAGCCCGCGGCAGAGACAGGGATACAAGCCAAGTTCTCCATTAGCCCCACGATAAATGCAGCAGCCCAGGCAGAAGTCACAATATTTGCATGTTGCTTAGGGGAGAGGTGTCCAGCTCACCTGGTCCCACGGGCCGAGGCGTACCCACGGACCCTCTCTTGCCCTGCTTCCCATCCCCGGTGCACAAGGCGCTCGCTTTGGCTAGTCCAGGGCCTGGTGGGAAGAGGTCTGGCATCCCAGGGGCTTGGGCTGGGAACAAGCTGTGGTGCTGGTGGGGGTCCGGCGCTGCGGGTTTTGCCCAGGTGCTTGACCGGCACTGGGGAACAGTCCCCCTCGAGGCTGAGGGCTGGATGTTTGACACCCCTGCCTTCGGCGACTCTCGGGTCAACAAATCCTTTCTTTAATGAAGGGAAAATGCTGCGGGGGGGGGGGAACTGAGGCACGCAGAATGGATCCTTCAATCCTACCTTTAGGGAACTGCCAGCACATCTGGCTCCACGCACCCCGCTCCGTCAGCCCCCGAAGTCCTCATCTTCCAAGCAAATGTTTTCTATTTGCATTTCCGTAGCTCGATTTCAGCCATCTCCCTGGTGGAGTTTGCAGTATGCTGCTGGAATGAAATGGGCCTGTTCTCCCCGGAGGATCTGACCCTTTACGAAGGGCGTTGATGTGAAAATTAAAGGTACAGATGGACGCTAAGCCGGGGCAGGGTGCAAGGGAGAGGGCTGGCAGCATGAATGGTGTCGGCCTAAGGCTGCTCTCCGACGTGCCACCTGGTCCGGGTGCTTGGAAAACCCCTGTAGCATAGATGGACAGTGGGAGCCCGGACCCCCTACCCGGGACCCCGTGAGAAGCAGCTGGTTTTCTGAGGAGCACGTGGTAGAGGACTTCATAACCTCCACGGGATGCCGTTGGACTTGATGTGTCAGCTGAGACTTGGCAGATTTGTTTTCCTACCGTGTATATGGCCCTGTTGTGGACTCGCCAGCCCCTCTTTGCATTTGCTTGCTCTGTCTAAGTAGCGTGTTGTTTTCTTCCTGTGGATTTGAGTCACAAAGTCTGTTTGAAGTCAAGGGAACTCATTTCCCTGGCCTTTGTCTCAAGACTGTATCGGGGAGCCCACGGCTAAGGGCATCAGTAATAACACTCTGCAGTCATATAGCACCTTCCCTGACAACTCTTCTCCAATTTCTCTTTCCAATGGGTAGAGAATAGTTTGCTAAAGATGGGGAAACTGAGGCACAGAGTGCTAAAGGAGCTAAGTTTGCATTCGCAAGTGGTTGGGCAGCCAGGAATGGGACCTGGGTTTGCTGAACCTTGTTGCAAAGTGTTAAGCCCAAGACCCAGAGCTGGGATGAGACCCTACAGCTGCTCTCCCTGGCCTTGTCGGTGGGATGGCAAAGCTCCCGTTGACTTGAGCGCAGCCAGGATTTCTCCCGCAGGCCCCTGTTGAGACTGACCCCACGTACTTTCCTCCTGCAGGACTCGCACTGTTTAAAAACCTCCACCTCCGGAGGGAGACTGACCCAGGGTAGCTTTGCAGCTCTGCAAGCCAAAGGTGAGATCCAGTTTCATCCCAGAGGTGCTATAATGGGATGCACTGGATTTGGCCTTAGCATGCCTGCTTTTCCAGTGGGTGCTTGTTCTGCCTGATGTGTGAACAGCGTTTGGAGAACTGCTCTGACTTCCTGCAAAGGCTGACGAGGCCGGGCAGCCTTAATGACTTGGCAACCTGACAGGGATGCCGGGAGTCCTTCAGCAAGCAAAACCACAGCAAATAATTGCCATGTGCCCCACTGCGCACCGAGCAGCCAGCTTGGACGGCCGTGACTGTGCATGTTCTGCACCGCCTTTCCGGGGGGGGTTGATGAAAGGGTCTGAGCATTGGGAAATCGGCTTGTTTTTGCTGCAGCGGTTTGTGTCAACGTTGCACGGCCGTGCCGTCTCTACAACAGGGCAGATGCTTCATAGCCTCGTTGATTTTAATGGGCTTTTGTTAAGGCAGTGGCATCTAGAAATGAAAGGCGTCGCCGTCTGCCTGATGACTGATGAGTTCCCTTCTTGCTGTAACATGAAACGAGGCGGTGGAATAGGTTTCTGTTGTGACATGTGTCCGCACAAGCTGGTTTTTGGAGCAGGGCTGCTTCCCACTGGGTATAAAGGATTTGCTAAGGAGCAGCGTAATAGAGAACGTGAGGATCGCAGGGAGAGGTCGTTAAAACTCTTCGTCACCATGAAGTGCCGACTTTTTTTTCTTTTTCTTATGCTCCTTCTTTTAGTTTTATGGTCTCTCACCTGCCGCAGCCTTTTGTGTTGAGGATTTGCTGTAGACTTGGGTACTGCAGAGCCCAAAGGGCATGCCTGTTTGGCTTTCGTGGTGCCAGCATGGTCCCACCCACACATTCCCAGGCTGCACGGGCTTAGCCAGGAAATGGGGCAATGAAGTCGCTGCTGGGAGTACCCCAGCTCTTGCTCTTGAGTTTCCTATCTCTGCATGTCCTGAGCCGCACTTCTCCACCTGCTGCAGAAGTGTAGATGTGATTGGAAAGAAGACAGGCTTTGCCTCGATGGGCGTGAAGTCGGAGGCAAGCGCAGCGGTCCTGGACAGCAATGAGAAACTCCGAAGGAAGTGACCAAGGGAAGCCTCTATTAGCACGTGACCTCACACGGCGAATGTCCCCGACGGCCAGCCCTAGATGCACCAGAATCACTTGGATTGCAGGAGAGTTACTCTGCACGTGTGCGACAGACGAGGCACCATCCTGCCAGCCCAGAGCTGTCTTGGATCTGGTGCTAACTCCACTTACCCTCACTGTCAATGGACACTTGGACCTTCAAGCTGGGGGACCAAAGGCAGCTGAGGGTGTCACTCCCTTGGGTGCTGCAGGCTACAGAAGCTGTTATGACATGACCACGTGACCCTCGAGCCATCTAAGATTGAGCCACGCTTTGATTTCAGAGTTTCTGGGTGCGTCTACACGTTCAATGAATGCATTTGAGGTTATGCACATTAAATCTAGTACCTCCATTGTGAGGTACTAGGAGAATGGGCATTAGCGTATTTTAATGCTCACTAACTAAAGAGCATGTTTTTTTTCTAATGCTTTAATGCGCATGAAAATAGGCACATTAAAGTGCACGTGTAGATGTGCCTCCTCTGATACAAAATAAGTTCCTTCTACTACACTTGCATCAACCAAAGGCCCTAGAAAGGTAAGGCCCATACAGTGCCAGACAAGATAAAGCGAGGGTGGAGTGACCTCTCCACGCTGCAAAGGCCTGGAGATGCTGGGTCGTCTGCCCGGTACATGGACGACCCAGTGCACACCAGTGTCCTCCTCTCAGCCTTGCTGGTTAAATCCAAAGGAAAATTAGGTGCTGAACGAGCTTGGCTGCAGGAGCTGCCAAAACAAGGGAGATCATTCACTTGTCTGTCTGTACCGAGAGTAGCTGCCAACTGGGATTAAAGAGCAGTCTACCCCATTAGGGAGAAGACTTCAGTCCCATAACCTTTGGGTGGCATTTCCTGTGCCAGGTGTAATACTTGTATTCGCCTCTAAGGTGCTGTCCTGACCAAAGCCTAGATCTGCCATGTTATTTAACTGCCACTTAGCAGATGACATTATGAGCACCGGTAGTACTGTCTACTGTAAATTATGGTAGCAGGCAAACCTGCCCTGACCTGCGCCAGTCCTAGGTTGTCCCTATAACAGCAAGGAGGCGTAAAAGGCTGTGTCCTGTATTATGTACGAAGTCAGACCAAACCCTTATGGTGGCTCCTTAAAATACATGACAAGAGTCCAGACGCTGGTCTAGATGAACTGTGGATTTGGCATGTTGGGACTATACTGGTGTGAAAATGAAGTAATAGGGTTGTGAATCAAGTGTGAGAGAGAGAAACCTAGAGTATGCATGTGACGGGCATTTTCGAATCACAGAAATGAGGGTTGAAGGGAGCTCAGGAGTCGCAGCTAGTCCAACCCCCTGCTCCAAGCAGGACCAGCCCCAACTGCATCATCCCAGACAAGGCTTTGTCTACCTGGGGCTTAACCACCTCCAAGGATGGAGAGTCCACCGCCTCCCTGGGTGACCTGTTCCAGTGCTTCACCACCCTCCTAGTGAGAGAGTTTTTCCAAATATCCAACCTGAACTCCCCTTGCTGTAACTTGAGCCCATCGCTCCTTGTTTTAACACCTGCCCCCACCGAGAACAGCCCAGCTCCATCCTCTTTGCAGCCCCCCGGCAGGGAGTTGGAGGCTGCTATTTTAGCAAAGTGCAAATTTCAATGCAGCCTTAAATATGGAGCCACAGTGCTCAGTAGCACCTTGTGTGTGCAGTGACTATGCTGCTGTTTAGGTAACTATTTCAATGTGCACGCTTATCAGGATAGAGCTTTTATAGGGCTATGCAAAGCAGCGGAGAGAGCTCCCATAATGCTGTGCTGGTTATGCTAAAGCACGGGTGTCCAACTCATCTGGCCCCACGAGCTGGGTGAGCGGCGAGGGGCTGGTCTGCGGATCAGATCAGGCCTGTGGACCCCTCCCCTCCACGTGCCTGATCCAGCGCACGCAGCACCCGCCGGGGCCAGTCTGCAATGTCCCGGGACCCGGTCCTAGTGGGCAGCGTGTATCCGAGGCACCGCACACAGGGCCAGTCTGGTGTAGCGTGTACATCAACGGGGCAACGCCGGATTACGGGGCTTTCCGAGCTAGATCCAGCCTGCAGCCGGTACGTTTGACACCCCCTGTTAATAGCAATTTAGATTATGCCTGCTTAACCGTTGTGAGAATCATCCAGTCTTTCCTTTCTCCAGTGAATTGTCCAAGTTGTGCGAAGGAAGCCCTTTCAGGCTGCACTGACTCAAACTTCCTGCTCCATGTGAAATCAATGGGACCTGGGGGTCGCGTGAAGCAGGTGCTTTCGCTGCCTCGCCGGATCGGGGCCCCGCACCGTCTATTCTTAGACCTGGCTGTGACTGGCTGTGTTCGGAGGTCCGAGAGCGGTGGAGAGCCAGCTGGTATCAGCAGGATGTGCCTTCAAAACGGGACAGCCATGCAGGAAACCCCACGATAAGGCCCATTCTTTCGAGTGCAGCAGTTCCTGGTGCTGCCTGGGAAAGTTTTGTCTGCTTCAGCTTAAAACCCCTTGGCCTCTATTCTGAAAACCCCCACTCACACCCCTGCTCCCGGTGGCTTTGTCCTGTGCTACTCGACAGGGAGGGGTCACGCCGCTGGTGTGGCCTGGAGCTGATGGTCGGCAGGAGAGGGCTAGGGCTGAAGTGAAGCACAAGCCGTTTGCTCACCCTTTAGGGCAGAGCTGAACGTCACTCCAAAGACCAGACTACGCTTCGTGGAGCGGGGCAGTTCTTACAGGAGCTAATGAGATTTGCATCGGCAGCTCAGGTGGGGGGGGGAGCAGGGGGGAGCCCTCCCAGGCTGTATTGGCTGCTACCTTGTGCAACTGCTAGGGCGTATTTGGGACCGGTCTCTGGCTGCAGGGATTTGAGTTTCCTGCTGGCTCAGGTACCGCAAGAGCCACCTGTTGGGATCTGCAGATCATAAGGCTGGAAGGGACCTTGCAAGATCGTCGGGTCCAGCCCGCTGCATCAAGCAGGAAAGACAACTGGGATCAAGCGCCCCCAGCGAGGTGCCCGTCCAGTCTCCTCTTGAAGATTTCCAAGGTGGGGGGGTCATCCAGCATGAAGAGAGGAACCAAAAAACCTCCTGTTATCCCTCAAGAACCATTAGAAAGAGGCAAGTGGCCCCGTTTCGTAATGTGTAGGCAGACAATACGCATCGTGTACAAGCGCCCTTCACGTGCGAAGGCGCCTGGTTCACAGAGAGCCGAGCTATCTCGGGTACGCAAAGCACGGTGCAAGCAGCAAAACCCACTGGAGGATCTGGGTGATCCCCGGGGCTGCTAGCTTGTACTGAGATGCAGGCTGCTTGCAGGGCTCTGATACAAGCCGCACTGAAACACCTTTGCAGCATGGACATGGCCACAGCCCCAAGAGGAAACCCCTCTCCCTTGAGTTTTAGCAATATCTGTAATAGGCTGTTGCTGTTAAGGAGCTGCGGTGCTCTACCCCCCAGAGGTGCCATGCTTTATTCTAGTGAGCGAAGCAGTTCTTGGCTACCTTGCAAAGGTGGTTGTAAAGGCCCTGTGTGAATATACAGGGCTGCTATAGCCCAGCAAATAGGTTGGACTTGGGTTCTTGTCCCTTCTGCATGTTACTTTGGGCAAGTGGCTTCTCCTGTGCGGGTGTCTCTCTCCCCTCCATCCAGGAAGAGCGCAGACCAACTGCCTGACAAAGGACATTTCTACCTGAAAGCTTGCAAAGAAGATTTTTTTTCCAATTATTTGAGTTGGTTTAATAAAAGATATCAGATTCACCCAAAGAGCCTGGTCTGCCGATGTCCTTAGACCGACACGGCTACAATCTATACCTCTCTTCCCTCCTGATCTTTCTCTACCTTATCTATAGTGTGCAAGCCATTCTGGGACTCTGGCTTCCTATGTATACATGCAGCGCCTTGCACAGTGGGGCCCTCGTCACAGCCATTAGCATGATTTGCATTGGGTGCTGGGTAAACATGCACAGTGTCTTTGAGCGGGTCCTTGTAAAGTCTGCAGAGCTCCTCTGGAGAACCGAAAAGCAGGCTGGGATTTTCAGTTCAGCTTTCCAGGAGAATAAACCGGATCTGGTTCATGCTGGGGAATTCAAGCAGGCAGGAAGGCAGCTGGGAGTTGAATTAAGTTTGGTGCATGGAGAGCCCTCCACGTTGCTCTCCCTGGGTCGATGCCCTCTCCTCAGCACCCGCAACCCTCCCTCAGCAGGGACAGAGATAATGTCAGGACTGATATGGGACCAATCTAAAATGCATTTAGCTTATCCCTCCCAACGCC
>NW_017728907.1:48423833-48427303 GCF_001723895.1 Crocodylus porosus | reverse complement strand
GTGGAAACATCGCTCTTGCCCAAAAAAAGAAATCGACACTAAGCTGCTTCAGTTGTGATTGGACGGGGAGTTTGGGCGGATGTTGGGGGCTGCTGGGAAGACCTGGTTCGAGGCAAGTGTTTTTTTGCTTCAGAGCAACAGCTGTTTAAACGCCCCGGAGATACCGGAGCCTTGTTCGGTAACAGATCGTGGCATGGTTCAGAGGACAGTGGCTTAGCCTCCCATGAGAAAGGTCTTGGTTTATACACGCAGCGCATTCTGGGAGGCCGTGCTTGGTAGCACCAGTATCATATCTTGCAATCTGGGTTTGGGGGATTTGCAGACTTCCATTGAGATTAGGGACTCCCTCTTGCAAGGCACAAAAACTACTCACAGTCCCTTTCATCTAAATCTTAACTAAGGAGGTAATATTATACCCATTTTGCAGATGGGGCAGGTAAGGAACAGAGAAGGGGTTGCAGGACTTGTCCCAGGCCACCAAGAGAAACTATGGCAGAACCAGGACATGAACCCAGTTCATTTTTGTCCCAGTCCTGGTCTTTAGAAACAAAGTTGTCCGTCCTCTTGAACGTGCTACCAGTTTCTCATGAGCAGCCCCAGCAACGAGGTCCCGGTACAGCTGGCTTGCTATATAATTGATCTACCCATTTGCCTTTCAGAAACCTGCAGCATTGCTCATGATGAAACTTCTGGCCTAGGAGAGATTTTCTCTGGGGGTCGAGCTGCTGTGCTTTGAAACCTGGCTGTCCTCACTCCAAATGGCTTTGTGCCTCAAGCAAGTGTTCAACAAGGACAAGACCTTTCGTCCCCGGAAGAAATTTGAGCCTGGCACACAGCGGTTTGAGCTGTATAAGAAAGCCCAGGCTTCTCTCAAGTCTGGGCTGGACTTGAAGGCCGTGGTCCAGCTGCCACCAGGGGAGAACATCAATGACTGGATCGCGGTGCACGTGGTTGACTTCTTCAACAGGATCAACCTCATCTATGGGACCATGTCCGAATTCTGCACTGAGAAGACCTGTCCCATCATGTCCGGTGGGCTCAAGTACGAGTACAGGTGGCAAGATGATAACAAATACAAGAAGCCGACCAAACTGTCGGCACCCCAGTATATGTGCAAGCTGATGGACTGGATCGAGACGCTCATTAACAATGAGGACATTTTTCCTACCAGGATAGGTAAGCAGGCTACAGTAAACTATTGGCAGCTCCTATATCTACTTGCGTGTCACATGCACCCCTTCCCCACAAATCAGCCCTACAAAGTTGGGATGCATGTCTTAAGTTGGGAATTTAATTTTCTTCCCTGGAATAGAAGCAGGGAGACACTGCTGCAAGATGGCTGCCGTGCTTGCATCTTGGCACCCTTCAGGGTCAGAGTGACAGTGTTAACCCTTTCACAGCCACAGCTGCTGTAGTCAGGGTCACCTGTGATCAGTAGTTAGCCATGACTGGAAAGATTTTATTTTTGGTCTTCATTCATCCTTTCCAAAACAAGGTCCGCATCTTATTTGGGGGTGTATGATATGCAAGATAATACTTAAAGCAGGGGTTCCAGATGTGCAGCCCAAGGGCTCTTTGTGATCCACAGCCTTTGTATTCAGTTATTTGTCGCAAGTGATCAGAGAGAATTTGTGTAAGTGTTGACCTGTGATGAACCAAGCAATGATCCTCCTCATTAGAGCTTTGTTATACGTTAGGTTGAGCAAAAATGGGATTGCATTGGAGGTTCACTTGGTGGTGTGGCTCCTTACATCACCTCCCACCCTTCAAGTGGTCTTCCAGGAACAGAAATGTGGGAACTGGTAGTTTAAGACCCAATAAAGATATTGTTGTGATCATATATTGTAGGCAATAGAATTTCATCCAGGGATTCCCACATTCTGCCCTCACAAGGCATGGGACTTTTTTAGCCAATGATTCAGACTTGATTTCAAGCCGATGAATGATGGAGAATCTACGACATCCTAGTAATCTCCTTCCATGCATAATTATTCTTCCTCTTTAAAAATAATTGCCTCAGAATAATTGGAAAGGCAAGGGAAAATTAGCTGATTGCAGCACAAAGCCGCTGTAATGAAGTGGTGCTAGCTTGTGGAATTATATTTTTTCCTAAACTTGGGCCTTTGTGGAGGTGGAAAAAGTCCTAGAGCCAGGCAGGCTGTGTGGACGGGTGCATCTCAGGCTTCCTGAAAACTCTTCTACTGATGCACCTTGCTCTTGACCTATGTTGTATCTGATACTCCTCGTCCTAATGATGGTGGGAACAGCCAACGAGGTGGTCTTCTTAAATCACCACTGAGGGAATTAGGACTCGGCGCACCAGAAATACACGCTCTTAGCACCTTAGCCAGGATTTGAAACCTGGCTTCTAGAAGCCAGACACGGATGCTGTTGCTTAACCTCCAGATTTAATCCTCATTAACCAGGCAGGATAATAATGTTACACGTGCTAGTCAGGTTTTTCTGCATTCTTTCAGAAGCAGAGCGTTCAGGGATGGTATTGTGCTCTGTGGTGGGTATCGGTGAACCACCCTGCTCTCTGAAGCACTATTACTATCAATTTAGTTTTCTAAGAGGTTGCTCTCATTGTTTTCAGTGTTTTCACGAAGGACTGGGACTCTATAAATAAACTTCCCCCTAGATAACAATCTCTCCTCTCATTGGTTTATATGCCACCAAGCCTTTCTGTCTCCCTTGGAAATGTTTTCTTTTCAGATGAAAGAAGAGAGCTCTTCAGCTGGCGTGAAGTGGCATAGCTCCTCATCTCCTCCGGTCTGTTTCCAAGGCTAGGGACAAAAATTACACATAAACCCATATGAGTGATTGGAAACCAGTTCAAATCTGTAACACAACATAAGTTCAGTGCACGTAAACTGCTTGCAGAATGGCCGAAACCGGTTTAAGATAAACCTGGATGGATGTAGTATCAGACTTAACTGATTTGAGTTTATTGAACTTCTGTCCTCAATCCCCCTCCAGATTTAAGTTAACTTACAGTCCCCCAAGATGCTTTGCATCTCCCCTACAAGCCCCACTTGTTGGGCGGGCAGGCTGGCCTTGGCCCAAGCAGTCTGCTCCACCTGAGCAGGGACGTGTACTCTAGCACCCCCTGGCTTCTGGCCTGGGCCACTGCAGGCAAGTGGCTGCATTTCCAGAATCAAAAGTGAATGTCTGTTCACTTGCTTACTGGTTCAAGCTATGCAACTTAAACTAACCTGTGAAGATTAAATTGATTCAGCCTTGGGCTTTTTGACTCTGTACTTAGCCCAAATGACTTGTATGAATTCGGATTCCATTAATTCCAAAAGATGATTTTGGCATACCTTAGGGATATCCATCCAGCGTAAGGTGGCAAAGGGCTGCAGCAAGGCAACAGCCCTAGACTTTAGGAGGGCTGATTTCAACAAGCTAAGGAGGATCATTGGGGAAGCGCTGAGGACCCAGAGGGGAAGGGAGCCAGATGTCCAAGG
>NW_017728907.1:48407533-48423733 GCF_001723895.1 Crocodylus porosus | reverse complement strand
GACTCTAGCTACTATGAAACTATGAAACTATATGTCTGTGTTACACACACAGGCTGGCTCCTCAGTCTGTCTTGATAACCAGACCCAAGGTAAGTTAATGCAGTGCAGTGAGTGCAGACTCACATTGCGCACATGGGCAGTGGTTGCATCCCTGACTCTGTGCTACCACAGCATTCAGGTGTGTTCTGGCATGCTGTGTCGGACACTGCATGGCCTTCTTGGAGAACTTGGAAGGAAAGACTTGATTGGAGGCTTACTGGAGAGGACAAGGTTAAATGGCAAAGTGGTTTCTAGCCTGGGTCACTTCTTGCTGTAAGAGGAAAGGCAGATCATGAGAAGATCATGGAGTATCGTGGGATAGCATTGGAGGACTGCCTTGGGTTGATGGTTGTACCAGAGCACTGCTGTCATATAGAATCATAGAAAACGAGATTTGGAAGGGACCTCAGGAGGTCATCTAGTCCAACCCCCTGCTCCAAGCAGGACCAGCCCCAGCTACATCATCCCAGCCAAGGTTTTGTCTACCCGGGTCTTAAACACCTCCAAGGACGGAGATGCCACCACCTCTCTGGGTAGCCTGTTCCAGTGCTTCACCAGCCTCCTGGAGAGGGAGTTTCTTCCTAACACATCTGTGTTGGGTCCAGCACAATTGAGGTACATGCTCTTCATCCTAACCTGGGACTGCTCATGGGCTGTAACTTGGGGTCTTTGCACCGAGCAGGGAAGCATGCAGAATTCCTAGGAGCCAAAACAAAGATGCAAGGAGAGAACTGCGAGTTTTTTAAGCAAAGCTTTCTATAATTGGCTTCCTAGCTTCATCCCCAGGGACACAACCCAAATCCAGACTAAACACAGTTACACCCTGATCTTACAGGTGATGGAAAGAAATACATTAACCTTGGCTATCAGTTGGGTAGCACTGAGAGCACCTTTGCAGAGGTGCCTGCAGGAGATGATGGAATGAGTGGATATTGACTGTTGTCATAGGACAAAGGTATTAATTGCCCTCTTCCTGTGCTGGCCCACAGGTGCTTGCATGAGCCACCACTGAGACTTTCCAAAACAGGTACTGTAATGCATCCTCCTAAATAAGCAGCTTGGTTAACAGAGGCTCTGAGTAGCCAGAGCTGCTAACAATGTAAGGATCTACTGTTTTGCTCAACACTTTTGGAAGATCAGAGCTCTTGAGTACTTAAATACAGATTAAAGTGCCTAAGTTTTAGCCAATATCCTAACCTGAGATCAAAAGCTGCTTGATAACTTCAAGATCTAGCGCTTTTGTTGACTGCCACCCATCACTGGGGCATCTGTGCTCCTCCTTCAAATCAGGAAGGGCAGTGAAGTCTTCCTTTTTTTTTTTTGCATTTCATGGCATCTCTGATCCATAAGGAAGAATCCTTTCTGGGGGTCCACGTTTTGCATGGTGGTAGAAGTGGTCTCTCTGTTGGTTTTGGTTTCAGTTCTGTGGCGAGGGGGATTGAGTTGGATAAAAAGATGTCAGTGCATCAGTGGAGGCGCTACAGTGGGAACTCACGTCCAGAAAGTCTTCCTCGTGACAGCCAACCCAGAATCAGTCTGTTGTGTCTTCAAGCCATATCGTGAGCAGAGCACTTATTAAGCCCACATTATTGATGCATTTGCTGTGTTGTTGTGTCCTGAATCCCAGTCAAGGCTCCTCATTCTGGGGTCCTGCAACTTCTGCTTGGACAAGAGCAGGTCAGTTAGCAAGAAAGAGATCCGGGCTCCTTGGATGTAGACTCCAAGAGCTGTGGAGAATCCATCGTGGCCCTAAACCGCTCCAATGAATAATTACCCTCCTGGTTAGCATTTGTACCTCATGCTTAGTTGGAATTAATCTATCTGACTTCAGGTTCTGACTACCAGACATCATTACTCCATCTCCCTGATGGATTAAAGAGCTGTCGATGATCAGAAATCTCTTCTCCATGTGGGCACCTCAAGGTTATTGTCGAGTTGCCTCTTAATCTTCTTGGCCACCTCCAGACGAGCGCAACTGTGCGGTATGCGGAGCCGCAGACACGTCCGCCGTGCCACATACCGCACGTTCAGCTGTTCTCTATGCTGCAGGAGAGCAGCTCGAGGAGGTTTGTTGGCCCGTGGATACCCAGGGGTCAAAAAAACCTGTGCAAAAAAACAAAAAAAAGCAGAACAACAGCATATGCCATTCACAACCAGAGCCTGGCCGGCTGGAGCCACACTTCAGCAGGATCGCTGCTGTTGCAGCCCTGGGAGGCCCCCAGGAAAGGCTGCTGGGGCTAGCGCGGTGCTTGTCCCAGCCTCTCCTACCCCGCCTGGGGTAACTTGCTGCGTGCCAGAGGGCACGTGGCTTGGGTGTTCCCCAGGGGTAACTGGCGGTGGTACAAGGTGTCACTATTTGTTCCTGGGACACCAAATGTCCTTGCTCGTGTAGACTCGGCCACTGGTTCGGGTCACCATCTTCCAGTCATGGTGACGCTGGCACCCCACAGAGAGGTCATACCCCCGCCCTAGTGATAATTGATATTTGTTCAATTTCATATTCGTTTGTTCAATATTTGTTCATTTAAGGATCCTGATCTCTTCACTATTGCACTTCACTGGGAGCTCACTGACTTGGTTACTGGCCATCAGTTCCAGGTACTTTTCAGAGTTGCCTCATTCATTCCCCTGTGTTTTGACCTTTTTGAGAAGAGCTGATTTCCCACCCACCCCTCCCTTTTCTGTTTGGAAATGGAAAAATTTTTCACTTTCATTTGATTTTTTTTTTTTTTTAAACGACAATTTTTTGTGCTAAAAATATTCGGGTTTTCCTTCTCCCCTTCCCTCACGCTTTCCGTAGCCGGGAGAAGCCAGATAATGGATTCTTACACAACATTGACACATCGCGTAAGTCTTTCATAGCGCTATCGTCATGTGGCAAAATCCTCACTTAATTTCTGATCAAATGAGGATTTTGTAAGATCCTTGTCTACGCCCTTTACTGGCTGGAGGAGGTTTGTCCTGGTTTCCGAGTCCCTCTTCTGTACGTGGGTGTTGTCTGTCTTCTCTCGTGACGCGATGTTGCCGTGTCCTGTGGACTTCTCCAAGGGCAGACAGCTTCCTGTGCTTTCTGGCAGGGGCTGACAGATCCCTGACAAACAGTCTGTTCTTGGAAATGCCGAGTGTTGCTCGGATTCACTAACATTGCTTGAGGTTAACCTCAACTTTCCTCATTTGTCCCAAAATCACAAGCCCATAGACAGGGCACGGTTCAGGAAGACGAGACAGCCGCCCGCGTTGACCGACGGTGCAAGAGACTCGATACGCCGTGAACCCATTCACCCTGCACACCCGACACGGAGAGCAATTCAGCCGGGACTGAGGAGAGGAGACCCCGTAAGCAAGGCTGGCCGCCTTCTCCAGTGCAGCGCCTTGTACGAGAGCCTGTCAGATGTACTTTCCCAGATGCGTTTGAGCACGGCCTGGAAGACGTACATACTTTACTATTATTTCATTATTATTAAGTGGCATTATTTCATGATTATTAAGTATTATTATTAAGTTGGCTAAGTTCTAACCAACTTAAATCCTTACCGTGGTTTCTAATGCATGCAGTATTCTCAAGCATTGTGGTATCGCTGAGTGCTGTTCGGCAGATTTTCATAGATTTCATAGACATAAGAGCTGGAAGGGACGTTGAGGATCATCAGGTCCAGCCTCCTGCCCCAGTCAAGGCAGTAAAGTCCAATAAAGTCTTTCTTTTGCTAGCATTGCTGCAGAGGTAGAGGTATGACTTTTTCCTCCCCTGCATTGTACAGCTTTAAAACGGAGGCCAAGTCTTAGTCCCGTAGCAGAAGAGCAACGAGCTCTAGTGATAGACTGGGGCACAGGTGCTATCTGCATTCATACTGTGGGTTATACTATGAGAATCATTTCAGTAAAAAATTGCACTGGTACCCCAAATAATTTTCCTAGTTCAAACCCTAGTTGTAGACCAGGGGAGCCACATTCAAAAAGGCGGTCAGGAAACTAACTCCTGCTTAGGTGCCCAGCTCCTGCTGGAGACCAGAAACCTCTGGGCATGCAGGTGCTTAAGAAGGCGCTGGACACACAAATACCTTTCTGGATCTCTGGCGATTGACAAATCATAGCAAGCCCAGAAGTTTGGGCAGGGAAACTAATGAGATTTATTTATGCTCTTAAGAGTCAAGCAAGCATCAAAGGGAGATTTTGCTTCTATCTTATATAATGCACTTTCCCAAAGAGCACAATTATATTAAAAAGCAAAACCATCTCAGACTTCTTTGCATAATAAAGGAAAAATCATAGCAATCTTTGACCGCAGCGTGTTGTTGATGTTTTCTCAGCTGGGTGCTTTTGCAAAAAGTTTTCTTTTAACTTTTTTTCATCTCCTTCCAAAATTGACACCAAGTAATGTTTGCAGCTGCTCTTATACAATTAATTATAAGTAGTGGGTTTTTTTGTGAAGACATTTATAAAAAAGGGACAATTCAACTAACAGTAAGCTGACAAAATCCAGGATTTAAATATAATAATAATTTCCTCTGTAACAATCAATGATTTTTTTTTAATCTTTGTTTTACTATTTCATGGTACTGATTAATAATTCATTTAGCTGGTCCCAGTCTTATATAGGCAAAGTAGTTCTGGCAAGAGAGATACAAGACATATTAGGCTGCCATTCCCTTAATTATGAGTGCTTTCAGATTTTTCTTGTTTTAATGTCTTTTTTTTGTGCTGTCCCACATGGTTCCCTTCTGTTTCGAGGCGATCAGTGTAGCGTGCAGAAAACATAATTGTCTAAGCATGAAAGCCCAACTGTGGGTTTCAAGCAAAGCATCTCAACAAAGCTAAAATTGAGATGCTGAATCAGTGCCCAGCTATGAATTGCTCCTCATCCCATTCTCCTGGCCATCTCCCAACCAGGGAAATTTATATTCTAACCAACTTAAATCCTTAGTGTGGTTTTTAATGCATGCTAAAAACCTTGAGTATTGCGGTACTGCTGAGCGCTATTCAGCAGATGCTCTCTTCCACCTCGGACAGGACTTCTTGGTGGCGGGACGAACGATTCTTCTAGATGTAGATGGTCCCATTAGTGGAGTAGGACAAAAACTTTAGGACAGCAGCCACTATAATTGATTGACCATTCATAGAATAATAGGAAATGAGGGTTGGAAAGAAGCTCTGGAGGCCATATCTAGTCCAACCCCCTGCTCCAAGCAGGACCAGCCCCAACTACATCAGCCCAGCCAAGGATTTGTCCACCTGGGGCTTCAAAACCTCCAAGGATGGAGACTGCACCGCCTCTCTGGGGAACCTGGTTCAGCATATTACTACCTTCCTAGTGAGAGAGTTTTTCCTAATATCCACCCTCAACTTCCCTTGCTGCAACTTGACTGTTGATACTCTTGCTTGGCTGGGAGGAAACCTTGGCACATTATTAAATGAGAGGAGTTATTTTTAATTATGCCCCTTAATCAAAGTGAATCCTGTGGAATAGGACTGCGGCAATACCAGAGCGTCTCATTTTAGTTGTCAGGCAGCGTCCCTTCTTCGCGGTCGCTTTCAGGAGGCTTATTCTGTATCTTGACTGGGGTTAATCTGAATTTTAGAGCCATGATATTTCTTTGTCCTGGAAACTATGGCTGTCTATAACAACCAGCTGTCAATATGTATATTGTCGCTATGCTTACAGGACTGTGCTGGCTAGACAGTGTGTGGGCAGTGAGAAACAGCCCCCAGCCCTAAAATATTTAATATTGTCATATAGACAAAGACAGGGAAAAATCATTCTTGCAATTTAACAGATTCAGCTTCCAGCCTAGAGGCAAAGTGCCTTAAAGCCCTTCATCATGGCAGACCCCAGGTCTCTTGCGCCCCATGTTTTGATCTGCAAAACCATGCTTCCTCTCAGTTTGTCCATCTCTACCTGAGGAAAAAGATGTGTGTTTTAATAACATTTTCATTGCCCTCTGTTGGACTCTCTCCAGTTTGTCCACATCCTTTCTGTAGTGGGGGCCACAACTGGACACAGGACTCCAGATGTGGCCTCCCCAGTGCTGAATAGAGGGGAAGAATTGTTGCCCTTGATCTGCTGGCAACGCTGCTACCGATGCAGCCCAGGATGCCGGTTGCTTTCTTGGCAGCATGGGCACACTGCTGGCTTATATTCAGCGTATTGTCCACTGTCACCCCCAGGTCCTTTTCTGCAGAGCTGCTGCTTAGCCAGTTGGTCCCAAGCTTGTACCGGTGCAGGGGATTGCTCCATCCTAAGTGCAGGACTTTGCACTTTGTCCTTGTTGAACCTCATGAGATTTCTTTTGGCCAAATCCTCCAATTTGTCGAGGTCTCTCTGAATCCTAGCCCTACCCTCCAGTATACCTACTACTCCTCCCAACTTGGTGTCATCTGGAAACTTGCTGCGGGTGCACTCTGCCATCTTCCAGGTGAAGATATTGAACACAATCAGTCGCAGGACCGACCCCTGGGACACTCTACTTGAGACATTCAGCCATTGATTACTACCCTCTGAGCCTGATGATCCAGCCTGTCTTCTTTCCACCTTACAGTCCATTTATCCAGCCTGTACTTCCTTAGCTTGCCTGCAAGAACATTGTGGGAGACTGTATCAGAAGCCTTGCTAAAGTCAAGGTCCACCACATCCACGGGTTTTCCTACATCCCCAGAGACAGTCATGTCATCATAGAGGGCAATCAGGTTGGTCAGGCAGGACTTGCCTTTGGTCAACCCATGCTGGCTGCTCCTAATCACCTTCTCCTCCAAATGCTTAGAAATGGATTCCTTGAGGACCTGCTCCATGATTTCTCCAGGGACTCGTCTGTAGTTCCCCGGATCCTCCTTCCCTTTCTTAAAGATGGGCACTAGATTTGCTCTTTTCCAGCCATCCAGGACCTTTCCCAATCATCATGAGCTTTCAGAGATGATGGCCAGCAGCTCTGCAATCACATCTGCCAACCCCTGTAGCACCCTCAGCTGCTTTCTACATCCCCATCATGGGCTGACTTTTGGCTCAAGGGGTGCAATTGCTGTAATTGCTAGGGAAAGGGAACAAGAAACAAGGAGAGATGGAGCGATGGCTTCTCTTCAAGGGTTCTCCAAGATGGGTAACCATTCGTGGGGACCCTGTGTAACCCCACAAGGGAAGAGGGAGGTGTATTCCCCTCTAATGGATGGTTGACATAAGAGGATTGACTCACGTGCTGCTACCTTGCCTAGGGCTTGAAGCATCACTCAACACAGTGGATCTATGCAGATTTTTGACCAGCTGGTGACCTGGCCTGTTTAGCTCTTTTTAATTTCTCCTTGCAGATCCCTCCCACCTGCCCCCCAGTCATTTTCTGCTGCTTTTCTTGGTGTTTTTGACACTGGATTCATGGCACTTTAATGACTCTGTGTCTCTGGTTAGTAAAACTATCCCGAGGCATTCAGACCAGAAGGCTCCTCTTCTAAGAAGGATGGAGTGAGAGGGCGATTCATGTAGCTCTTCAGGTCCCTGGTTGTAGCAGAAGCCCATGACAAGTCCTGCTCCACTGTCAGGTCAGATATTGGTCGCTGTTTTAGGGGCAGCTCAGACAAGAGCCACGAGAGAAAGCACTGCAAATGCATGACAATGGTATTTAAGAAGATATTGGTCATTGTTTTAGGGGAAGCTTAGGCAAGAGCCAAGAGACAAAGCATTGCAAATGCATGGGAATGATATTTAAGGAGCTCTGCAAAATTAAATGCAGCAGGGCATAACATGAGCTGGTATTTTGTTGTGGCTGGGGGTAGGAGAGGGGTAGCATGTTGTTGTGCATTCAAGAAGATCTGACTCCAAAACTCTTCACCAGGAGAGGAAGAAAATACGAAGCTGGCGCCCGCTGCTTTGTAACTTGTCACCGTTTGAAGTTCAGCATCTTGCCCTGCGCTGGAGGCTGTTATGACTTAGCTGGGTGGAGGCAGCAGGATGCTAAAAAGCCTTGAGGGCTTTGGAAATTTGCAGTGGCTTATAAAGAGAAGACAGATGGCTTATCAGATTTCCACCATGCTTCCTGCCCAGAGGAAGGTCTTCATTCATCTCACCGGCCCCCCACGCTGAACAGATCCTGTGGACCCAACCTGGGCTGTTTGCTTCCTTGCTTTTAAACACTGGGCCGTGGCCTGTGTTAAGATCTGAATATGGGCAAAATGGGGAAGTCTGTTTTCCTGCAGTGGAAACCTGCCTCTGGTGCAATTGTCAGGGGGGAGAAGCTGAGACTCTACAGTCCAATCTCCACGCGCCGGGTCATTTCCTGGTCGCAGTCGTGTCAGGAAGGAATTATGGCTTCCCATTCCCCTAGACAATTGTTCCACGCTTGTTGTGTTTTCTCCTCCCCTTCCCCATTCATCTGAAGCGAGCTGCCAGAAGACCGGACGTCACCGATCTGTCTAACAAAACCTGAGTTCTGCCAGCGTCTCTCTCTAGCGTGGCATGTGGCTGATCAGATTTGAGGTGGATGCTTAGCAATGCAATGCTGTTTCAGGTTTAAAAAAAAAAATCAAATGCTGTTTGCGGCTGTATTATCAGAGCATTGCATGCAAGGCACAGCAGCTGATAGTACCACTCTACTCGGTATTGCTTGAGCCACAGCTGGCATATTGTTTGCAGTTTTGGACGCTGCCTTTAAAGAAGGAGGTAGAGAAGCTGGAGAGGATTCAGAGACAATAGGCAGATGACAGCGCACTCAGGAGCTATATGAGGATGCAGTAGGGTGAGTCTGGAGAAAAGGAAATGAAGAGGAGATATGATTGCGGCGTTCGGAGGTTTGAAAGCGACTCTAAAGAAAAAGGAGAAACAAGGTTCTCCCTGCTTTAGTACGCCAGGCACTAAGAGATGGAGAAAAGCAGATTTCAAGCAACGTTTCCTTGCCAAGGATGGTAGGGACATGAAACAAACTGTCTGGGGAAGTTGTGGGAATCTCCTTCCTTGGGCAGTTTTCAAGAAGGCTTTGGATGGAGGCATCTGCCTGGGATGGATCAGGAACAGGGAACCCTGCATCTGTGCAGGGAGATAACCCGTGAGGTCCCCTCCAGCCCTGTGATGCAAATGGCAGCCGTGCAGCTGGCCGCTAGACCCAAGTGATGGTAGATACGGGAGGAGGAGAAGACACCCATGCTCCTGCCCACCCAAATATGAACACACGCACACGCACACGCACACGCACATGCCTGAGTGGAGATTGAAGGGCAGTTGCTTGTTAAAATGTAAGTGCATCTTTTGCCAAATGTAGTCATACTGATCTGCCTGGTGCTGTCATGTCTAGTGTACAGCCCCTTTTTCATCCTCTATACTGGGGTACTCAACCCTTAGCCGAAGAGCCCGATCTGGCCTGTGGCCTGTGGCCTGTGGCCATGTCATGTGGCCTGTGGGACTTCCTCCAGGTCCCGAAATTGGAGAACGGGGGAGCAATAGCAGTGTGAATTGCCTCCTCCCCTGCTGCCAAATCTCCAGACCCGTGGGAAGCCCTGTGGGCTGGGTGGTGTGGCTCTGGGTGCCAGATTGGGTGTGTGGGACCAGGGTGACACAGGTCCCAATCTGGGTGTGTGGTTGTTTGAGGCCGTATCTGCACATGCGGGTCCCAGTCTGGGTGCCAGCCTTGCAGATTTGGTCTACGGCCCAGCCTGGGCTGTTTGTCTGGCTTGTGAGACCAAAAGGTTTGAGCACCACTGCTCTAGGCTCCTCCCGATGAAATCAGGTGGATACGGGACCGCTGACACTACTTTCCTTGGGAAGCACAGTCCTTTTAGTCTGCAGAAGAGAAGACCGAGGGGGGTTGAATAGCAGCCTTCACCTCCCTGCAGGGGGGCTGCAAAGAGGACGGAGCTGGGCTGGTCTCAGTGGGGGCAGATGACAGGACAAGGAGCAATGGGCTCAAGACAGGACAAGGAGCAATGGGCTCAGGCTGCAGCAAGGGAAGTGGAGATTGGATATTAGGAAAAACTTTCTCATGAGGAGGGTGGTGAAGCACTGGAACAGGTTACCCAGAGAGATGGTGGCATCTCCATCCTTGGAGGTTTTTAAGACCTTCACAAAACCTTGGCTGGGATGATGGAGTTGGGGCTGGTCCTGCTTGAAGCAGGGGGTTGGACTAGCTGTGACCTCCTGAGGTCCCTTCAACCCTCATTTCCTAGGTTTCTATGATTCTTCTATCCAACTTGCTCTTTCCATATTTCCTGGCTGCTTTTTTCTCCCCCTCTCTCCCCAAAGAGACCTCACCCATCCAGTAGGCTCAAACGTCTTCCTTGTCACTTGTTTTTGTGAGGAAAGCAACGGGGGAAACAGCCCCTGTGATAAATAGCTGGCGACAAACACAAAGCCCCATGCTGAGCTCCTGGTAGCGAGAGCCGTTCACCGGGGACTTGGGGATATGCGCTGTTCAGAACAGAGTGTATTTCCCAGTGGAAGCATCAGTACCATCTCCTCATTAGAGGTAATTTACTGTGATGGATTTTCTTTATTAAGGGGAGCATTTCTGGCCGCCACTTCACCGCTCTGCAGGCTGCGATGGGTCTGCTGGGGCCGCGGTGCCCTGCAGAAGCACGGATGCGATTCACACAGAGGTAAATCTCCGAAGCTTTGTGCTTGGACTCCAAGCCCCAGAGCCTGGTGAAATCAGTGGAAAGGCTTTGGAGCAAGGGCCTTTGAATCTGGTCTGTAGGGGGGATAGGATAGGCAAGGCCTTCAGTTGAACTCTTGCAGGATCCCATAGTCTTCAGGGACAGCTTGGCCCTGGCTGTGCAATTTGGTTACCTTGGAAATAATTTCATGTGTTATTAATATATATTGAGATGTATATGCCAGTGGCCTCAAAAATGTGGTACCCTAAATAGATACGGCAGGATTGCCCCTGGCTTGTACAGTGACTTGTCTTAGGTGGGTCAAGAAGCCTGTGGCAGAGATGGACAGAGCACACATCTCCCGAGTCCTCGAAGCCCAGGTGTGCACTGCACCCAATAGCCAAGAAAGTAATAAAAAATCCCTTTCTAACAGAAAAGCATGTACATTATAGCAAAAGGGCAAAGACGCTGAGCGTGAAGAGTGCTTTTCTTTTCTTTAGTAAAGGACACTTACAGCTCTGTTCTCTTCCTCTTGCGTAAAACTAGCATGGTTCCAGCAAACCCATGGGAATGACTTATCCCAGCATCAAGGAGAGCAGAATCTGGTCCGCTGGTTGTACACCTGTTGGTGGATATATTATGAGCAGGATGAGCTTTTTGTTTGGTTTGGTTTTCAGCAATGCAGCGGGTGTGTCTACATGTGCATTTACTGCACAGTAAATTTACAAGTAAGCAGACTTTGGACCGACTTGGGAGTAGTTATTCCCAAGTCAGTCCACACACAGTGTTGCTACACAGCAATGCATCTACATGTGCATTACTGCACAGTAACTAATTGGGCATAAATTTGCTACCTGCATGATGCAGGTAGAAAATTTACACCCAAGTCAGCGCAAGTCACCATAGTTCCTGTGCAGTATGGGCATGCATGTGTAGATGCACGTCCGTACGGCGCAGTACTTTTTGGTTACTGCACAGTAATTAAGGTACTGCGCACTAAGTGTGCACATGTAGACAGTCCCCCAGTAATGTGGTCCTTTGTGTTGTAGTTTGTTTTATGAGCTAGAAGTGGCAATTGTATGTTCTTGGGGAGAGATTGCATCTATTGTTTTCATCTTGAATATCTCAAAAAGACAGCCCAGCAGTGGCACTGATACAACTTTGGTCTTCAGGAAAATGGCATTTGTGAATGCAGGGTTTTACAATAATAAAAAAAAAATACAGAAGATGTTTCCATTTTCTTTTTCTGAAGAACCCAGCAGTCAATCTCAGAAGGCAGACCAGACTGCTAGCATGGCTTGTTCATAGAATTAAGTGGGACCTTGATGGCGGGAAAAACCCCACTCACTTCTCTATCAAGTCTTAGAAAACTTCAGAATGAAATCATTGCTCTTTTCTTGGCAGAAGAGGCTTGTGGATTTGTTTTGAAGAGGAAAGTGCTTGTAGGAGCGACAGAGTATTTTTAAGTGAAGGACTTTTAAGTGAGTGAGTATTGTTTAATTAGCAATAAGCAATTGAATGAGGCAGTAGAAATGTAGAAAAGAGATGATATGTAGCGGCCACTCTTACATGTTAGGAGTAGATCGGGAAAGTGTTTTGGTTATGTTTTATTTGCTGAAAAACAGAGACTCAAGTTGATCAAAACTATCAGCAAATCTGTGTCAAATTTATCCAACGATTTCAGCTGGAAAAAGACGTGGAACTTGTTTAAAGAAGCCAAAAGGACTCATTTAGACATTTCTCCAAAAATGTCACCATTTATTTGTCAAAATATTCCTACAGTTAATTAAAACAGGTTCAGAAGACCTGGGACAGGGAGGGACAGGTCATCAAGTCTCATCACTCACTATAGATGGGGACTGAGTAAATAAAGGAAAACATTGTCCCCAAGAGATGTTTTGTTTGACCCAAGGCTGATCTTTGGTTGGTTTTGTTCTAGTTTGATCAATGTGTCACCAAAAAAAAAATCTTTCATTTGCAGAGCTCGAAATGAGGGGCCCATCTTCGTTCTTAGTGGCCTGGCTCCCAGCTTTTATACCTGAATTCCAGGTGCCGCATAAAACTAAGCCCTTCTGAAACCCATCCCTCTCTCTCCAAATCCAGCTGTTGTATTACAAGCTTTCTCTTACAATGATCATGTATTTTCCTAGGTGAGTGGAAGATCCAGGCGCAAAGATCGGTCTCCTGGGAGATGATCTTACATTGGGGTGAGCTGGCCTCAATGGGCGCTTGTACACGTTATGCGTTGTCACCACATCCCCACGGCGTGGGAGTTGTTACTATTTGATTTATGGGCGCTCCTATAGGTTGCGGTCAGGGTGTTGGGTCCCACTGGGGCAGGCCTGCATGCCAACCTAAGATAAAAAAGGCCACGAGTCCTCCTCTCACAAGAAGGAGTTCGATGCAAAGGACTCCCTCTCCCCTTGGCCTCTCTCCTGAGCCTTGCAGTCACTCATCTACGTGGAACAAGGCGGAGACCCACCGACTAGTTTCGCATCCACTGCCAGAAAGGAAATATTTCTCCTCCAGGAAAAAGTTCACTGGATCCTTCTAGCGTTCCTCCAAGCCTTTGAGAGGAGGTGACTTCATAGGGAGAAGGGATTGGACAAAGCAATGCCACACAGCTATGCTAGTATAGAGAGGGAGCCACGCTTTTTAGCTGGTCTCTAATGACCTCCACTTAGCCCTGGTTCCTGCATGCACCCCTACATCAGGTCCCACACCCTGGAGCTTCAAGGCTCGAATCCACCGCTAGTTCAACCCTGGCACGGTTGTAAAAGGCAGCGAGTCGCATGCTGTCTGGTGCAGGGAGACCTGCTGGGTAATGGGGAACATAGATAGAGTAACGTGATGGGGCCCATTCGTTAGCACAGCAAAGTTTCATCTGTGGCATTATGCAGACATGCCTCTGCTTAGCTGTACTAAAACAATCACCTGGAGATTATTGAGCTGGGAGGCTTCATTGATTTAATTGCCCATTGCTACGTTTCCAGTGAGGCATTCATTTGAAACAGGGGCTTAAGGTGGCTCATTTGAAAACCAGTGTGGAAAGCAAGTTGGTTCCTGCTGGTGTGACTGCTTCAGGGAAGCCTGATGGCATGTAGAGGTGGAGAAGCATCAGGGAGGGGGCACTTGCGTTCATCTGTGGGATTCCCCAGCGGGAAGTGCTGGGGCTGCAAGCATGGTTAGGGAGGTCAGTGCGTAGTGCCAAGCATGTTTCAAAATTGGTCAACTACATGGAATAAGGTGGGGTGGATGGATCTGGAAAGGGAATCGTGGATGCATCTGTAAATTGGCTGCACTGAGGTCTCTGCCCAGGCTCTTTGGCTCCCTTGGCTGCCTGGGTGAAGATGCCGCATGGCTTAAGCATGCTGCTAGAAGCCAGGATCTCTCTGCCAGGATTAGTTTTGATGACGCGTCGTTCCAGCTGAGTTGAGCAAGATTGTACGGTGGAAAAGATAACAGAAAGGCCTTTCCTTCCTGCTGGCTGCATATAGGGCAGCCAAATTCTTGTCGTAGCAGTCCCTGTGGGTATGTTATATATGGGAGGTGGGAGTACACAGAACACTTGTTATTGCTGCTTTGGCTCTTGTCAGAGCATATGGCATACCTCCACCGAGGAGACTCAGGACCGGCCATTACATGCGTTCACCTGGTGCCCTCTAGAGGCAATATTATTACTAATGTCTTCCAGTATTGCAGCGATTTTCAACCTGAGTGCCTCAGCACTTTGGGGTGCCTTGAGAACCTTTCCGGGGTGCCACACAACGTTAGCCCTGTTAGGTGTGCAAACCTAATTCACCGAGATTTCAAATAGGAATGCACAGTGTTAAAACCATTCTGCTCTGTTGTGGCCTTTCAGAGCTCTTTGCAACAAAAGAATGACTCCAGTAGTTTTCTGTAGTCAAAACTTGAGTGAAAACTAAGAGCTGGCATTTTTGAAGGGAGGCCTCCAGTCTATCGAGGGGCGCCTTGAGTCTGGAAAGGTTGAGAACGAGTACAGTCGACTTGGGCAGGTCCAAGCTGAGATCAGGGCCTCCTGCTCTTCTGCCAGACGCTGAGAGGCAACTGCTGCACCAGAGTCAGTCACATGAATAGTGAAGGCGGGCTACTTCTGTCCTCTGAGTAAAGGGGGACAAAAACGATATTTTCACAAAATTTCAGCCAGGTCTAATCCACTGCTATAATGGAGAAGTCTTGTACAGATGGATTGGGTAAAGTTTTTTGGTAAATCATGATTCACTATAGTAGTCAGAACTCTCGGTAGAGGCGATGATCTTTTTATTAGACCTACTGAACAGTTGCAAAAAAAATGGTTTATTTGCAAGCTTTTGGGCTCACATGCCCTTCTTCAGGCGAAGGAGAATGCATGGATTGTAACATTTCTTCCAGGTAGAAATCAAAGTTCATATCACACAGGAGAATAAAAAGATGTTATAGGTTCCCCTGGGTGGAAAGGTTCATTGTATGCAAATTGGGCTCAAACAAAAGTTAAAGCAGTCTGTTTACCTCAAAAGTGTCTGATGGCAAGCGGGGTGTTGCATTTTGCTTCTTTTTGGGGAAGGTGTTTTCTATTGCATGAGAGAGAGGGTTGATGGAGTGCTTCTCCTGGCTCCCTGTTGCACAGAAGTCGGTTAGCAGGTATGCACATTCAGCTCAGACAAAAGGCTGGAGCAGGGGGTATTCTCCAGGTTTCAGGTTGTTGAATTTTTGCTCCTTTTTTGGGTAAAATTATGACGTTTTTATTTCAAAACGGCTAATTACAATATCTTTTGCATGTTTCAGGGATACAGGTTTTAGCCACGTTGGCCTACAGCCCAAAGTAGTCTTGATAGAGACAATATCTTTTATTAGACCAACTACATAGTTGTGAGCCGGAAAGCTTGAAAATAAAGACTTTTTTTGCAACTATTTAGTTGGTCTAATAAAAGATATTACTTCTACCAAGAGTTCTGACTACTTTTTCCTGTTGACCAACGTGGCTGAAACCTGTATCCCTAATTCATAATAAGTATTTGTACGGCATTAGCACCTGTGGGCTTGCATCCCTTGTGCTAGGTGCTGTATATCTGTTGAAGGAAAGGACAGTCGCTTCACAAAAGAAATTATAATCCAAGGTATGATTAATCCTGGAAAAACTGATGCATGTGCTTAACTTGATATAGTCTGAATAGGGCTGGCCTTTTTTTCCCTCTTAATGCTGAAAAATGCTTCCACTGGAAAATAATTTTACCAGTAATGATTTCTTTGCAAGAAAAAATTGTTTGTCTTTTTCCAGTGAGGCAGACTGAAATGAAAAATTTGTGCTTTGCGTTCGACTCAGGTTGCTTGAAACTAAACTCAAGACAGCCTCTTGATATTTAAAAACGAAGTGTTTCCCTCTACAGCATCAAAACTGCCTGTTTCAGTATTACCAATCCAGAGACTTTTTTGAATGTTTGGGGGGTTTTATTTGGTGATTTTTTTCCCCTTATATTTCTAGCAGCCTTTGAGACCCTTTTGGGTCCCATGTTCCTAACTTCACTTCCCAGGGGATAGTCATTTTCCTTATTTCTTGCCAAAGAAAATAATCTGGGTTTTGTTTCTTTTTGCTCATTTTGT
>NW_017728907.1:48343355-48407418 GCF_001723895.1 Crocodylus porosus | reverse complement strand
AACATGCCCTGGAGTAAGAGACATACCTTGCTTTTGAAAGAAAGAATGAAGAAAAAAAAATCTTTCCTTGAAAAGTATCAGGAAATAACTAATAGCATCAGCTAGTGATCCCAGCATGCTTGTTTTCTGGCTCTGTTATTTCTGCTGCACCTTCTTCCTCTCCCCTGCCCCTCCCCCTGCAGAGGCCTAGGATATAGAAACTGCTATGACCTTATATCCTATTACCATACTAACATATATAATGAATACTGCAATTTGAAAAGCTGCTTTTATGAAAAAGGGGGTGCATGTTGTATGTGATATATTATGGTAATAGGGCTGAAAAGGACTTGAGGAAGTTGCATCTGGCCCAACCCCATGCTCAAGGCAGGATCTTTGCTAGCTAAACTATCCCAATCAAGTGCTTGTCTAACAGACTCAGCGGGGAACTTCCTATTGACGGTGGGGAAACAATTCTCAGTGCCTACAGTTAAGCACGTGAATTAATCTTTACAGAATTAGGTTTTCAGTGTAATGTGAGAGGCAACAGGTGGCTACAGGAAAACAAACAGGGACGCACAAGGTAACAGGGAGATGATGACGATGAGTGCAATGAGCCGTGGTGAGAATTACTCTGTGTTGCTACTAGGATGATAATGCACTCAGGCTTTCAGCACGTTTGTTGCTTGGGAACTGAGAGGCATATGGGACCTGACAGTGGCTCCTTTCGTGTCTGTCTTGCAGGGATCCCCTTCCCCAAGAACTTCCAGCAGGTGTGCACCAAGATCCTCACCCGCCTCTTCCGAGTCTTCGTCCACGTCTACATCCACCACTTCGACAGCATCATCAGCATGGGCGCTGAAGCACACGTCAACACCTGCTACAAGCACTTCTACTACTTCATCAGGGAGTTCAGTCTCATCGACCACCGGGAGCTGGAGCCCTTGGTAAGAACGTGATCTGCGAGGGTAACTCGCTGTCTGTTTTGTACGGGGGGCGACATGATCCCGTGGGCAGGGGGACGGCACAGCGTCAGCCCCTCGCAGATGCCCTCACCTTTTGCGCCTGTTTGCTCTTTGGATTTTCCCCGTCTGGTTTCTTATCGGGAAATTGATGTCTGCCGTAGTTCTGCCAGCAATGTCAGCCACGATCCCTATTGCTTTGTTAGACCTCCATGCTTTCTCCTAAGCTGTCTGTTGCAATTAGGAAGAATTTCCCATCTAAGTTCATAATTTTATACATCATCCCTTATACCCTGCCTCTGCCATGGTGCCTGCATGTTACCATATTTTCTTGACTACAACACACTGTAGAGTATAATATGCACCTTGCTGTTGAAAGGCAGAATGAAGGGGAAAAATAATTTTCCAGACTTATGGCGGCATAGAGCAGGGACTTAACCTTCAGCTGACTAGCCCTTTCTTTCCTGCTTAACTGAAGCTGAAACCCTAGTTGTTGCTGAACACTGGTTTCCATGGGTAGATATATGATTTGGAAAAAAACTAAAGAGTCTCCAAAGCTGTGAAATAGGAGGAGAAAGACAGCTAGCGGGCAGCAGAATAGCCCTAAGAAAGGTTAGCTCCGTTACCTGTGCATCAAGACCGTTAAAAAGGAGAGACAGTCATTAACACCTGTGCCACGAAGAACAATAAGACATTAAGTTAATTGACTTCCTCTTAGCTGCCCGAATAGTAATACGACAGTAGTATTGTAGTATATGGGGATTGGTCCCTGCGTGGGAACTTGGTTGGGTGACCTGAAGGCCACAGAAATGGACAGGTAAGGGATAAGGACCCTTGAGTCCACCCTCTTTCCTTGCTCTGCGAAGAACGGCACCGTGAGCACCGTGTCGTAGCTTTGTGGTAGTGCCAAATGGCTGGTGCAGCCAGGTCCAGAGACGCCAGCTCCAGAAGAGAGTGGGGAGGAAGGAGAAAGACATCCTCCCTTGCCTTTTCCTGCCTACTTAATTACCCATCTTGCCTGACGGCTTTGACTGTGACTCCGCCCAGGGATGCTCGCCAAGGGATGCTCAAAACACAGTGGCATCCCTGTTGATCGTATCAGGTGAACTGGTCCTGATCTGTATCCTCATATTATAGCCTGGAGTCCCTGCTGTCCGTGGCTCGGCAGTGATCAGTCCTCTGCTCCACTTCCTCAGCCTTCTCATCACGAAGCTCCTCCGGCATCGACAAGACACAGACCATAATTGTCTTTCCTTCTTGACTGATGCCTGGGTGCTGTAAATCGTTAGCACCTAATGAACGTCATGGGGCTAGAATGGGGGCACCTCTATAGCCTCCGATTGCTCAACGGCATTCGATACAGGTGATGTATCTGGCCTGCCACATGATTTATGGGTTCGCTGAAGGGGAGCATTTTGGTGGGATGCAATTTAAATGAAACAAGCCAAGCTCATCCCTGCCTCTGCTTTGCTTAATTGTAAATCTCTCTGTGATCCCATCGGCCAACACCCAAACACGGATCCAGACTCAAGTGTCTGAAAGATCTGGCATAGCCACTGATGAGTTTTCTTTGGACGTGCATCAGTTCACCCAGAACCAAATGGAGCTCCTTATTCTTGGGTGAAATACATAGGATGTGGACAGATGAAACATTTACCCTTGGTGCAGTCAGCATAAAAAGTAGAAGACAAATGATATATCCCTAAGCCAGGATAGGTTCCCCCAAACTAGTGGAGAATTACCCTTGAAAGAAATCCCAGTGCAAGTTATCCTGGTTTAGGTTTCATCTGTCTGTGTTCATCCCACAGTAGCTGTTTGCCTTCAACAAACTGATTTTTAATGTTCTTCCTTGTGGTAAAGTGCAGCAAAGCTGAGCACCCCATGTTAACTGCATGGCTGTCCTTTCGTGATCCTGGCTGAATTTACACTGGCATATGTGACTTATCCTGAGTAATGCGGTCATCCCTCCACGCCCATAGAGTCCGCGGTTCAAGCCCCGGTAAGGTTAAGTCTATTATGTAGCCTATGGAGGTGGAGAAATTGAGTCCTGTAATGTTTGCCCACATTTAGACAATCAAGTTCCTACCAGAAAAATCCCAGGACCCTTTTCCTAAGAACAAGGGGGTTCAATCCCCCTGCCATGGACCCGTCTGGTGTGCCCCAGGGACAGCTTAATTTTGCCAGTTGCGTGCACAGTGTCCAAGGCCAGATCCCATGTGAGTGAGTGTGGACTCATAGCTTTTTATAGCCCTTTTCTCTGCTGTACACGCAGAAAATATGGCTTATTAGTGCCACAGAGATGCCAGCCACAATCCCCATAGGCTCTCAGCAGCCGACGTAACAGATGTGTCCTGCCACAGCCCTTGCTCTGGCTTAGACATCAGGAGGCAATCTTAGCGTGTGTCAGGTGGGAGCTGCTTGTTTCCAGATAGTGCCTCCAAGATTATTAAAGACAAGCAAACTGCAGAGGCTGAGAGAGGAGAAAAATGCTTCTGTAATAACCCATTCCCCCTTCCCCCTCCCACCATGCTTTCCTGTAAGACGCAATAAGTGGAAGTTTCTCTGCTAACACCAGTGCAGTCGTGTGACACTCAGCCACCTCGATTTCCTGCCCCGCTGCGTGAATGGATGCAAGAATAAGTAAATAATAGACCATATTGTACTTCTCACCCACGGACCCCAACGTGCTGTATGATGGTGTAACAGGACGGCTGCAGAGGAGCTCTTGGCTTGCACCAGGAGTAGGGCTGGCAAGTGTAATATTGTGGACTTGCCTAGAGAGCACCGGTGGTTTGGGATTGGGACTATTGGGAGAGGTCTTAGCCATCCCGGGAGCAGGCTAGAGCATGGGAACAGGGCAGGGAGGTAATAGGCCTGGCAGGAAGGCTAGAGACAGGGCCTGAGGGGCCAAGACGCGGCTAGAGAGCACACTGAATTGACTGAGCCCGGGAACAGGGTAGAGCATACGTCTTGCAGTGATTGATTGGAAACACCTGCAAGGCTTGAGTGTGGGGAAAAGAGGATGCCACAAAATTAGCCTGTAAGGTGATGAGAAATTAGGCCATGATGAGATCTCACTCGAGAGCAATCTCCCGTTTCTGAGTCCTTATTTACGTCAAGGAGTGGCAGGGAAGTAGAAGGGGAGGCGGCCGTGAGAACAGGGTGGGACAGAGGCTAAGTGGCCACCAGACGTCACCGTGGCCATCTGCTATTTTGTTACAGATGACCATTGGACTCATCCTCCTCGCTGGGTAAAGGAAACCGAGGCATGGAGAAGTTAAGGTCACATGACAAATCAGTGGCAGGCCCTGGGGCAGAACTCAGATTGCCTTATTTTTCGGGTCCTACTATAACTGCTAGACAATAGCCCCCTGGCTTCGGTATAACCCTGCTTGTAGAGGATTGCAGCTGCTTCGAATCATAATTTGGCCCATCTTGGGTTGGAGTTGGCTTGAGCACATAACACTGGCGAGGCCTTCTTATGTTCCCATATGAACAGTCCTCCAGTCCACGTCACCCTCTTCTCCCCGAGCCAATTAGTAGGCGTTTGCAAGCAGTTAGATCAATGCTTATTTCCTCGCCAGCCAGCTGAACTCCCCTGGAGAATATAATTGTGGAAATTAATGTAGCACCAGCTGGAACAGCTGGGCCTTTTGTTTAAAGCGGCGGGCCAATTAAAATGCAGCTGTGACAACTGCTGAGCGTTCCTCCTCCGCCCGCCTCCGACCGCAGCCTCGCTGGCTGTTTCGGGTAAGGGGAGGATCGGGGACCGGAAGAGATGCCGAGATTGTCAGCCTCGGAGACAACGTAGCGCAGCTCCTGCTCTCTCTGCTCGTTGGATGTTTTCTCCCTTTGCCCGTCACAGCTAGCATAAGGGTGGAGAGGGAGCGACGGTCCCTCTGAAACACTGGACATTGGCCATGGCTAATGATGGGTGGGCTGTGCCGCACTGCTTGGATGGTAGGGTTGGAAGGGACCTTAGGAGGTCACATCTAGTCCAACTCCCCGCCCAAGGGAGGATCATCCCAACCCCGACCATCCCAGCCATGTGTCTGTCCAGCCTGCTCTGAAAAACTTCCAAGGATGGAGATTTCACAACCTCTCTATCCTATTCCAAAGCTGAACCACCCTCCTAGTGACAGAGGTCTTTCTAATCTCCACCCTCAATTTCCCTTGCTGCAAGTGGAGATCGTTGCTCCTTGTCCCGTCCTCTGCAGCCACAGAGAAAAGTCCATCTCCATCCTCCTTATAAGTACCCTACAGGTATTTGAAAGTATCCAGGTTGTAGTCGTATTGGTCCAGAGGCAAAAGGAATCAGGACTTGTGGTAGAGGTGGTAGCTTTTATTAGACCAACTAGATTTTTACAAGAAACATTTTCGCAAAAAAATGCAATTAAATATTTTTTTGCAAAGATCTAGTTGGTCTAATAAAAGCTATCACTTCTGTCATGAGTCCTGATTCCTTCTATGGGTATTTGAAGCGTGTTAGTAATGGGTGTTTGGCTCATGGGTGTTTGGCTCATGGGTCTTGTTCACGTGCTCAGAGTTGCACTAGTCACCAGATTTGGGGGCGAGGAGGAATTTTCCCCTAGGTCAGCGTGGCCGGGACTATCGGGATCTTTTGCTTTCCTTTGGAGGACGGGGCACGGTCTGCACTCTGAAATCATCAGGGCGTATTTCATGTTACACATTCCCTGCCACTGCACTGCTGCAGCCCTTGATCCTCTCGCTCTCTTCCTCTGGCACACTGTAATCTTTTCCTCTCTTTTTTCCACCCCCCAAGGATCCACTTGTTAGAGTCACGGACAGAGTGAGAGGGGAGGAGGGACTGAACCTGGTTCAGGGGAGCACCGGATCTTCCTTCCTGCACTAGTAACTCCAGCAGTTATCTACCTGGGAGAGTATTATTGTTTGCATTGCATTAATGCCAGCGGGTACCAGCCCGTTGTGCCAGGCAGGGTACGAATGGATAACAAACAAAACGTCTCTTCCCCAAGTGGAAGACTACACATAATAGGTAGATGCAACTACTCTGGGGTCAGATGACCTGGCTGGGGTCATCTGACCCCAGCGCTCTTTCCTGCCCAGGGCAGGGGGTCGGACTCGATGTACCGAGGTCCCTTCTGACCCTAAATATCTATGAAATCTATGGAGAAGGAAGTCACGAGGCGAGGAGTACAAGGGAAAGACTGGATGCAGTTAATTGCCTTAATAGACAAAACCATGTGTGGGGTCCCCTGTGGGACGAAGCCTGTTGCTCCATTAGGAGCTTGTGGCTCCCTCCAAAGAAGACCAAGGAAGCTATGCCAGGGAGCTAGGCCAAGGGAGCTCTGGGGGCTCCCAGACCATTTAAAGGGAACACTTCCAACTCCTGTCCATCTATTCAGAAAGAAGATTGCAAGCCCGCTGATCATGGAAGAAGTGATAGCTTTTATTAGACCAACTAGATTTTTGCAAAAAAATATTATTTAATTGCATGTCTTAACGCTCAAGCAACCAGTCATGCGGCTTCACGAGGGTGAAGTCCACCATGGGACTGAGCTCTTGGGTTCATCGCTTAAAGACGCTTTACTGTCTCGTGGAACCCATAGGCCACAATTCACCGTCCATCTCATGCCACATGAGTGGCCAAGCTGGTGCTATTGGACCCCACATCTACTCATTATTCGTCATGATAGAGAGCAAGCATTGCATTAATGCTGCAATTATCTCTTGCTGCAACATCTTGCATACAACATTTTGCATATAATCGCCAGCGCCAGGAGTTATTTAGAAAATCGATCCCAATCATGCTGTTGGTCTGATGAAAGATATCACGCACAAGAATCCTTGCCTCTTAGAAAAATCAGAGGTGCCTAGCAAGAAAGTCTTGTTCTGGCATTCAGGGTCATTCAGAGTGCCAAATCTGAAGCAGGATGGAGTTTTTCCCCCTATGTCAAATTACCAGAGATGTAGGTTGTAGGTGTAGGTACGTAGGTTGGAGCCGTGTTGGTCTAAGGACATAGGTAGGCAAGGTCCTTTGGGTAAATCTGACATCTTTTAATAGACCAACTCTAATAGCTGGAAAAATTATTCCATAAGAATTGCAATAATAATTCTTCCAGCTCGTTACGTTGGTCTAATAAAAGGTATCAGATTTACCCAAAGAACCTTGTTTGCCAGAAATCCTGATGCGTCTTGCCTTCTTCTGTAGCACGCGATGGGGTCTGGAGCTGAGCAGATATTATCCAAGTAGTTCCCTACCTCTGCAGTGGCAGGGCACTGGCAATGCCCTCGTCTCCCCTGTTTTTACCTACGGCGTGTTGTATGGTGTTGCGGATATTGTGCCTGGCAGTTTGGGGGAGGATTTGAAGTGGTGATTTAGGGTGTTCCTTGGCTTAATGATTGCTTGTAAATGCAGGGTAGCAGACTTGATGATTCAGGAGGCCTCATCCTATATATGGCTATTTACCCAGTGCAGACTGGCCCTGAACATCACCCAGCTGGGTCACCTCCGTGGGATCTGCCTGTTACATTTGTTGGGCTTGTGTCGCCTGAGCCTTTCTGCCTTGCTGAGAAAACTGCGTGGGTGTTTTGTCACCGAGAAGCAACCAATTCATTTCTTTACTTTAAAAAGAAGTGTGTGGGGGAGCATGATTGAAGAGTCTAGGGACTAGGGAAAGGAAAGTAGAAAAGTTCCAGGATTTTCTGCTTAGTAGAAAAACCAGATTTGTCTGAAACATTTCATAGCCTATAGGTCATGACATGGCTTATGCCGGCACATATGTAACAGGCAGTTTGGCCCCGTGGCAGAACGTGGGCTGGGATTCGGGCGCTCTGGTTGCTGCGTATCTGGGGGCTCAAAGACACCGTCCTCTTTAAGCTGTACCCAACTTGCTGCACCTCCACGAACTCTTTGGAGCCGAAGGAAGCAGCATCAGATATGCAATGCAAGCTTTAGAGGGGTATCCTGTTTAGAAAAATGGATGTCTCTGTCTAGAAAGGGTTTGTGGCCTGGCCACTCACTCCTGGTGTCTGCTGCAGCTGAGAGGGGGAGGCAGGTTCACCAAGCCCAGCCCTTGCATCAGTGAGCAAGACTTCTATTTTGCTGGGCTTGAATACAGGTCTGAATTGTACCCGTAGCATTTCAGGCTGAATGAAGTTGTCATTAGCCTGCTGGTTGGGAGGCTGCTTTCCCGATGGGTTTGAAGGTGATCGGACGGGGGAAGCTTTTAAGACAGCCTGGCAGTCCAGATCACACACAAACCCGATCAGAAGCTGGTTTAAACCTGCAACAGAACAGACATTCAGTGCACATAAACCAGTTTGAAACCAAACCTGGTTGAATGTAGTATCAGACTTAACTGGTTTGTCCCAAATGCAGTGTGTGTCACAGACCCCTATGCCTTCACAGCTCTTTCTGTAGCGCCCAGTGGCAGGTACTAACTCCTTCGCACGTTGGCTGTAGCCCTGGATCAGGCTGGGATGATGTAGTTGGGGCTGGTCCTGCTTGGAGCAGGGGGTTGGAGCAGGCGTGACCTCCGGAGGTCCCTTCAACCCTCATTTTCTACAATTCTGTGATTTCTTCAGCTGCTCAGCTCTGGGGGTTCGTCATGCCAGGCTAGCCTGATGGCATGTCATCTCATCTAGACCTCAGCAATGCTTTAGAGTCATGCTCCAAGCAGACCTTGCAGGGCCTGGCATCCAGGACTGAAGATCAGAAATATAGGGGGAAAACACCAGTGCATCCCTATGGGCCACTGTAAGCTCCTTGGACTACTGGTAGCTCATGAGAAACGCCGACCTCGATTCACCAAGCGTCTGTGGAGGTGACAGTTCCCTTCGTGGTTCCCTTCTTGATCCCAGATCTCATTTCCTCCCACAAAACTTTCTCCCTGTGAAGTGCCAACCACCCACTCTCCAAGGTCAGTACGTAGCATTTCAGGGAGCAGTGTGCACCGAAAGCACTAGGCCTGCGCTCACTGCTAATGAGGCATCTGTGCACGCTCATTAGCTCTCCCTAGGTTGATCTAGTTTTACAGAGCTGGAGGATCAGGAACCTTTCTTTCTTTTCCCTCTCCCCCTGCATCATTTAGCTTGGCTTGTGTGTGTGTGTTTTAGAACCAGCCTGTTTTATTTTTCTTCTTAGTCCTAAAGTTGGGTCATTTCTGGTGTTTACCCTGATGCCCCGTCCTTGCAGCTTTTTTCCCCCTCCCTAGCTGCATTAAAAAAAAAAAAAAAGACATTAAAAGTTGAAATGACGAAGGCATATACTTAAAATCACAGGTTCCAGCTTCTTATGGCCTTATTGGCAATATCACAAAGCCAGCTCTTAAAGGGGTGCTAAGAAACTATTTTGCCATTTGTGTCTCTCCTGATGACCGTCCTTCCTTCTTCCCGGAAACCTCCAGGGAGTCCTCAGTCAGATTCAGTTTAGAAGTGAACAGAAACACCCCTCCTCATGTGCCTGGACCAGTTGTACAAATTCCTCTCCCATATCAACTCTGCTGATTATGAAGGGCTGAGCCAGGGAAAAACAGGAGCAAGATGATTTGTCCAAGGCAGTCAGGTCACTGCTTTGCCAGCATCACTCTGCAGGTCCAGCGGGGAAATGCTGAGTGCCAGCGGGTGCCGGAGCCATTGGAAAGGAAAAGGCTCCTTTTGACTGAATGGAAGTTGGTTTCCATAGCTGGTATTCACTTGCATCTTCATGTGCAGCCCTTGGGGGACACTGAGGGATTTCTGGGCATGTAAAGAAGCAGGACTGAGAGGGGTTGAGTAGCAGCCTTCACCTCCCTGCCGGGGGCTGCAAAGAGGACGGAGCTGGGCTGGTCTCAGTGAGGGCAGGTGACAGGACAAGGAGCAATGGGCTCATGTTGCAGCAAGGCAAGTGTAGGTTAGATATTAAGAAAACCTTTCTCAAAAGGAGGATGCTGAAGCACTGGACTGGGTTACCCAGGATGGTGGTGGAAGAGAGGATTTTAAGACCCAGCTTGACAAAGGGATGGGATGATGTAGTTGGGGCTGGTCCTGCTTGGAGCAGGGGGTTGGACCGGATGTGATTCCCTTCCAGTCCTCACTTTCTATATGACTTGTGGTCTGGAGAGCATTCAAGTCAGACTGGGAACTGCTTTTGCTTTTACCAAGCAGCTTTTTAGCTGTCTGTGGATGGCAGTGTTGGATATGAGGCCTCCAGTTCCCCCTAACTCTCATACTGGACCTGCCGCTCAAATGTTGACATGCAATTTGCAGGGATGCTCTCAAAGAAGAGGCAGCCTCTTCAGGGCAGCTCTTCTAACTTCAGGGCAGCTCTTCTAAAGGAACTGCATTTTAAAGCATGGTCCTTTACATCTGGCAAATGCAAGATGCTGCTGTCCTAAGCTAGCCATTTAGCATCTCTGCTCTCCTCCCTTACAGCTACTGTGTTTTCCCTTTGGACTGCAAGGAGGTGGCACTGTTTCACAGGCGGAGGCCGGATGGTTTAGACCCTGGCTGGGAAATGGATTGATTTTATTATGTTTAAATGGCGTGAATCCAGAGCTGTAAAGCAGGGTATTGCATGCTGTAGAGGGTTAGCTCCCAGGCTGCCTATTTAAATAGCATGTATTTAAAATACATTCTATCTATCTATCTATCTATCTGCATGTGTGTGTGTGTGTGTGTGTGCAAAACAGTGGAAGTGAGGGGGGAATTTTTTTTCCTCTGATCTTGGAGTCGTACTAAGGTCGTCTTTGTGACTTTTCAATTGACATGATCGCTTTTGGGAGGAAATGAGAGCTTCCAGTCTTAAAATGTCTTCACTTCTGTGGCTATTAAAAGCACCCCTTTAATGACACCATGATGTCTTGGTGCGTATTTGTGTGCCACATAAATAATGTTTCTTCTTCTAGCTCGGTAATGACCCCTTTTTAATGACTATAAACCTCCAGCAAGTAATTAGTGCTCTGTGCTCTGCATTTAATATTCTAAAAGGGGCATCTGTGAATACAGATTTCTTTTCCTCTGGTGATTTATTTTCCAGTGTTAATTGCCTACCGAGCTCCTAAAGTTCTGTATGAGCGGTGGTTCTCTCTTGGGCTTCCTCTTAAAGAAGTCAGATCATTTACTTGACATATATTTATTCAGTGATCATTTTACCAGTTTGGGCATGAGATAAATGTTTCAGTTTTCTGTCCAACGGTTGTAAGATTTGAAGCCCACCAACCCAGCACCCAGAGTAAACATTTGCATATGCAGGACCTAGACGTAAACCATGCATCACAGCCTGCTGCTTTGGAAGGGAGACCACAAGCTAGGAAAACCTGCTTTTATAATCAAACGTTTCATGCCAAAGGGTTTTGCCAGCTGCCTCCAGTGCCATGGGCAATGCCCAGTCCATGCATGGGCCGGGTCCATCTGGGGGTCCCGATTCAAAACCTGGGGCAGGCATGACAGGGCCCCATCGAGCCGTGCGGAGGGGAGCAGAGGGCAGCTCACCTCTAACCCAGCGCTGCAGGGGAAGGGGATGTGACCTGGCCCTGAGCGGGGGGTGTAGAGAAGTGGGGCTTGACCTGGCCCCAACCCAGCCCATGGGCTGGAGGTCGAGCACCTCTGCACTGGGCAGTAAGAGTGCGGGGTCTCATCGAACTCCAGTGAAAGTCCGTAGAAGGATTCTTGTTGACTTCATGCCGAGTCCGAACAGGCGCAGAATGAGCCACTGAACAATGGAAGAAGGGAGAAGTTTGGATATGAACCTGTTTCCTCATGATAACTATCTCAGGATAAGGCCAAAGTAGAACAGAAGCATTTTTAAGGTATAATCCAAGTGACTTGCAGAATAAGCTCAGTGGCTTTAGACCGCTCTATGCCAGGTAATTTTAACATGAGTTGAAGGTGTCCATTCTCTTGCAAGAATAACTAGATACCGTGGGGGACTAGACTCAGAGGGGCTGATCCACAGTCCATTGACGTTAATGGGCTATCACAGACCTCAGCGCACGAGGTCTATGGTAGTTCATTGTGAGAGACTCGAAGACCTCAATCTGCTTAGCTTAATATAGAGAAGGTAAAGTGTGACCACATTACCCTTTAGCAAATATATCCATTTGGGGAAAGCAACTTGACAATGCAGGGTCCTCCTTTCAGCAGACAAAAGTAGCATGAAAAAGGTCGGGACACATCTGGATAGAAACCAGGCACAAGCTTTTAAGCCAACCTAATTAGCTCTTGGAGCAGTTTACCAAAGTTCATAGCAGTTTCTTTGTCACTGATGTTTAAAGCAGCCAGACCTGCTCTAGCTCACATGAGAATTAACTTGGAGCAGTTCTCTGCCCTGCGTTGTATGAAGGAGGTCAGACAGCATCATTGCAAAGGTCTCTTGCAGCCTTGTACTCTATGAATACGCATTTGTTCAGTACTTTCTATGCTGCATGAGCATTTAGAAAACTTTAAGGATTCAGTCGCTCAGACCCTAACTCAATGAAGCAGTTAAGCACATGCTTAAATCTCATAGCTTAATATGTACTTAAAGGTTATACTGAGTATTTTAAGGGTGTACCTAGAAACTCTTCAATGCACCCTAGTAGAGGCAAGTGAAAGCAGTATAATCTCAAGAGAGGTAGTTACCTGTGTTAGTTTGAAGTCAGGCAGAAGGCAGGGTAACGATGCACCTTATAGACTAAATGAATCAGAAAGGCAGAAGCTTTATGTAGACTGTGATGGGCCACTATTTCTCAGGGCCAGATTCTGACATCTGTACTCCTATTGAGGAGTAAAGCAGGATGGCAAATAAAGTGGGGAGTAAGGATTTATTCAGAGGGAGGGGTAAACCAGAAGAGCCTGGCCTGGTCCGCTTAGCAAAGTGAAGGCCAAAGGGGGACATGACTGCAGTCTATCACCTTGCCAGGGGAGTGAACGACCAGGTTGGAAATGATCTCTTGAAGGCAATAGATACATGAATAACTGCGAATGGAGGTCCATGAATAAACAAGAGGGAGGGAGGAGAGCTTTTCAGGCCCAAAAACCAATGCTAGCATAGGATCAAATAGCTGCAAACTGGCTATGAACCAATGTAGCTTGGAAATTGGAAGGGGATTTCAAGCTATCAAAGTTAAAGCCCAAGCCATGAGGGCAAGAACCTGAATCACTTGAAGATTGAACTGGATATATTTATGGAAGGGATGGTTTGGTGGGACCAGGGGGTTTGGGCTTCAAGATTCAGCACGTGCGATGTGTGGAATCAAGGATTTGCAATGCCCAGACTGGAGAGCAGAGGCAGCTTGCCTGTACAGTGGTAGCTGGTGGCTAATCCCAGGCTTCAGGGCTTTTTCTCGTTGCCTATAGGAGCCAGGCAGGATCTCTCTTTCTTGTTATGAATACTACTGGCTTCTATTTTTTTTTTCTTTTCTTTTCCTCAAAAGCATTAGCTATTGGCCATCACTAAAGCTGCGATGCACTGACACTTCTGCAAGCGCTTAGAAAACTCAGGATCCTGGCAAGAAAGTCTTGGTAGTCCACTCCATCACTGAATTTGGGGTTAGGAAGACATTTTACCCTATGTCAGCTAGGAAAGGATCATTAGGGTGTTGCCTTCTTCTCTGGCACGGGACACGATCCTGTGTTTTTGTATCTTTTCACATACAACCCACACATTCTCTCCCTAAACACCAGCCCTGCAAAACCGGGGTGCATTATTAAGCTGATTTTCTAACTGGGATAGAAGTCCCCTGCTTTGATTCCTGCTCCACAGTGCAGCTACAGCCTTACTGTTCAGGCAACTGAGGCACCCAATTGCTTAATAGCTCGTCTTTACTCCAGGGGCCTTGATGAGCATCTCTCCTTTTCCATGGTCTTGGTATTCCACTAACCAAGCTCACTGTTCTTAGGGCAGTTTTGCTGCCTGCTAGCTGGTTTTGGTGTCTTTCCTCTTATTTCACAGCTTCGGAGACTCTAGCAATTTTCAAAAGCATAGATCCCCTCATGGAGACCAGTCTTCTGCAGCAGCTAAGGTTTCAGCTTTAGTTAAGCAGAAAAAGGAGAGCGAGTTAACTGAAGATTGGGCTCTGTGCCTGCTCTACGCAGCCACAACTCTAGAAAAATCTTTCCTCCACTCTCCCGTCCCCAAAACAAGGGGTATATTTTATTCTTGTGTCTGAGCAAATATAGTATTAACCAATTCAGTCCCGATGGTTGTAACAGCAGGGCATTTGCAGAACGCTCACTTCACCTGCTTTTACCTGTAGCAGTTGTTGGTGTTTCTGGCTTTTTGCCTTGTATGCAAAAGAGCTTGATATGGCAATTTTAGGGAAGCCTTGGGTCAAGAATAACCTTTGAATGCAGGGAGGTCCCTTCCAGCTCCGAGTTCCCACGAGGAACGAGAACATGACCCATAACAAAACCAACCAGCTCAGTTTATGTTGAACTTTATTTGATCTCAGCAGCATTTTTTGTTCATGTTTCAAAACTGTGGATGTTGATTTAGGGTCCAAGTGAATTTGCAATATCATGACAAGACCCCCTAACGGCACTGAACAAAGGGAGTTTATCTGGAAGGCTGTGCTGTAGTCCTTGCTTTCTGGTTGTTAGGGTCAGTGTTACCCTTCCTTGACAGGAGCCAGATAACTGATATATCGGCACCTGCACTCATCAGTGGTTTAGCAGGAAGCTTCCCTGCTGCCCTCGATTATGACCACTTGGTTATTATTTGCATTGCAATGTGGCCTGTTGGCAACCACAGCCTCTTTGAGCTAGCTGCCGTCAACACAGGGGGAGACAACCCCCACCCCAAGAAGCTTGTAGTCTCGATAAGGGAGAACAGACCCACAGGGAGAGGAGGGGACAGTTTTAGGTCCCCCGGCAGCACAGCCAAGACGAGAGCCCAAGTCTGTGAGTTGTGATACGTGCTCTGTCTGTGGCCTGAGCTGCTCTGCTCGGTTAAAGCTTTTGTGCGCTTCACAAACTAAATCTGAGATGAGACTGTGTAACACAGAGGGATGAAATACCAGAGGGCAAATAAGGAACTATCTGTCACAAATTAAACAGCACGTCTACGCCTTCATTCGGTGCATTAAGTTTAGTACTTGCGTAACCAAGTACTAAATTAATGCGCAGTAACTAGTGCTACTGCGGAGTAGCACTGGTGCATGGGTTTTTACAGATGATGACTGTTCAGTAGCCTATGCTACTACGCAGTAGCGTCTTAGCATGGGTTTTGCCCGGCACGCTAGTACACAGTGTTATTAGGCTACTGTGCAGTTAACGTCTTGTGTAGACGTGGCCCAGGAGAACCAACATCCCAAACCACCTCTGCTGGAAGTGCACGGTCAGACCCTAACAGTGTTTCGTGTAGCCCTCCAGCTGGCTGAAACTTCACCTTAATAGCACATGGTGTTTTATCTGTTTTTCTTTTCCCTGTGCAGAAAGAAATGACGGAAAGGATTTGCCACTGAAGGGTTTCCTGAAGAGCAGTTGGCCTGCGTCACACCAAACCAACTCGCAATGGGATGTTGGGACAATCTGTCTCGAAGGACTGGCGCTGGGGATTTGAAATTTATAGAAATATGTACTGTTTAAAAGCCATATTATGGCCTGGGCAAAATCCTGAATCATATTAGGAGTTGCTGAACACAGTTGAAAGACAATCCCAGTCTCTATGGACTTACTGTTTTTAGAGAACCAGTGGCTCGAATGGAATAAGACATCTTATACATGCCCATATTGTGGACTGCTCCCTTAGCCCCCCGATGTCCTTCAAGTCCTTTCAACCACCCCTTTTTATCATGCTGCAGTGTCCTCAGCTTTATAAGGATCTCCTTAAACTCCGATGCTGAGCCTGGAGAGTGAAATATGTAGCTAAGTGCCGGGTATCAACGATGCCTGCCCAGAGTATTAATGCCTATTGAATAAGCACCAGTCCCAGCATGCACTAGGCTTGCTGTCAAATTTGAGATGCAATTTCTGCAATTGGTCTCTTCTTTGGTGGAGCCAAAGACCTGGTCAGAAATGTGAAGATGTCCCCGGAGCAATATAAAGCCATTCTCCAGCCACAAAAGCTGCCTTGCTCCTGTGGAAGATTCGAGCCTTTCTTCAGACCCCTATCAAGTTTGCTGTTCCCAGTGCCTGACCCAGAGCCACTTCTTTCTCTCCTTCACCGGGGATGACCCTTGTGCAGCCTTTGGGATCCCCCCGTCAGGGCTGTTTCCAGGGACAAAGGTCTGAAACTTGGAGACGAGTCCAGCATTGTCCCTGTATCGATGCTGCGCGCTTCGACTAGGGGTGCCGGCCTATTCCCCGGTGAGCTCTCCATGTATAAGTAGTTTAAGAGTGCCTACTTATTGCACCCAATTAAAAAACAGTGTACATCATCTTATTCATCTAAGTTGCATGCCCCCGGGGAATACTGCTTTGCTTCTGGCAGTAGCTTTCTCTTTCAGTGTTGAAATGATAGCTGTGGTTTTAAAACCAACTGCTCTCCGTTAGTTCTTCTTCTTCAGCATCTGCATCGCTCGTCTTACAGGTGAACCTTTCATCTTGCTCATCTCCCTGAGCCGCGTTCAACAACCCACGTGGGAATGGGAACTTGGTTTCTCAAACTCAAGCCCTGGGCCTGGCTTCCTCTGCTCACACTGAGGTGAAAATGGTCTTCCTCTCCTGACCTCCCTTGAATTAGCCCTAACTCAAGCTGGTGTCAGTCGGAAGAGAATTAGTTCTTGTGTGTCCATTATACAGTGTTTTCACCTGGCAACTTACTCCCTGGAGCCTGAGGCCAAAGAAATGCAACTTCATTTTTTTCCAGAGACACGTTAGCTCCGGTATGCTGTGGCTTGTTTAAACAACAGGCTAAAGACAGCATCCCTCGCAAGATACTGAGGGCAAAATCTTATGCCTCAATATGCCTTCCCTTGCTGAACTTTCCTGGGACCCTGAGAAAGGAAGGAGGGAGCATGGAGAAGAAACCCCAGGACCTGACCTGTAGAAAGGCAGGGGTCCCAGGGAGAGCCAGAGAAGTGCAGAATCAAGATCATGGACCACGTGCACTGCTGCCAGGAGTAGCACGATGCTTTTGACTTTCATGCAGCTGCTCCCACTAATGGAAACACATTTGGCTCGACGCTTGGGCGACCATCACCTTTCTGCAGTGGATTCTGCAATAAACTGAAGATGCGAGACCGCCGCCTCGCAGCACACAAATGTCTGAAGTCACGCAGGAGCTTCCTCACCAGCTTCCCAACTTCTCGATGCCACACCAAGGAGACACGACTACAGGTGTGGAATGAGAGGCTGAAGAAAACACCTGACAGTGGAAAAATGGACAGTCCAGTGGCCAAGTCCTTGCCACCGGGGCGGATGAACCGTGGTCCAGGCGGTGATGTCTCAACCGTACCTACGTGCCAGAGGTGGGTTCTCCAAGGAACCAGGGCAGAAGTGGGGCTATGCCACTGGTTCAACCACCTGTGACTGCGGCACGGAGCCTCAGACTATGCACCACCTGTTGCAATGCCCGCTGCTCGAAGGCACGTGTGTGGTGAAAGACCTCACGAAGTACAATACACGAGTGCACGCAAATGCAATGCAGTGGTCAAACGTGGTATAAGAGACACAAAGGGGATTGTTGCCCCATCAGCAGATCTCAGCCCACCCGGGACTTCCCGGATGTCGCTTTACCGTGGCCACGTGGCATCCCATCGCATAAGGAGCCAGTAAAGACCTTCTGGGCTCAGAGGCACACGTCCCAGCTCCGTGAGCTGATGGAGCAACTCAGCTATGCCTGTGGCGGACAGTGGAGAGATCCTGAATCCACCCCATAGAGAGTAGCAGTGCACAAACACAAACCAGATCATTCCATTATTTTCATCCTTTTTTAAATAAGATGTATATATTAAATGCCTAGTCGAAAGAGTTCATTTCACTCCCTAGCAATAACTGTAGCAGAGATATGCATGGGTATGATCAGAGCCTAGTACGTGTGTGTATTTGTGTGCGCGTGCATGTGTGTGTAACATGCCAGTGGTCTCTGATAGCCCCTGCCCTTGAAGGACAGGCTGTGGGCCCGTACATGCAGGCTAGAAGGAGCATGGCAGCTCCCATGGGCCCATCCGGTTCTGTAGTCCCACCTTCTTGCCATCTCGGCTGTAGTGCTGAGTCTTTTGTCTGATGTCCATACCCCATTTTTCAGCCTATTTTTGTTCTGTGTTTGGGCCTCAGAGCCTGCAACATCATTCTGAGTCTAGGGCCTGACCACAGCCCTGCCACTGAAAAGAAAACTCAGTTAAAACTGCTCATGCTTCTCAGATTTTGTCTTAAGACCACAGAAAGTCTCTGCACAAAGCCTTAAATCAGCCTGCAATCCAGATCCAGGTTCACTGCAAAGATGTCTCTGAACAAAGACTGTATTTTAAGGGCTCAAAGCTGTGAGTTCAAGGTCTACAGCACTTTCTTTTGGTATCAGTGGGCACTGAGAGCTGACTGACCCCCGGTGTTTCCAAAACTTTCCAAGCCAGGCAGCTGTCAGTGACGTCAAAACCTGAATCAGTCTTCACACTTTTTATAGGTTAAAAAAAAAAAAAAAAAAGTTAATGGTCTAATAACTTCCATATACAAAACCAAATTCACTGCTGGTGGCTGCTTCCCTGAATGTGTTCACAATGGAGCAAGTGATTGTTGATTGAATGCATTTAAGTAAAATGTTCCCCACCATCCCACTATTTTCAAAGTCATGCAAATCTTTACTGGGTTTACAGGGTTAAAAGCCAACAGACCACTTTTTCAGCATAGGATACGGACAATCATAACTGCGTTATTCCATACCAGTGGACTGCTCCATCTCTACAAGAGCCATTTTTTCTCCCAGGAAACGGATCTCCTCCTTCTACTCAATGAAGGGAACTTCACAGTGTTTCCAAGACATATTTAACATGGTCCGGACTAAGCAAGAGTTAGTCCCAGGAGCAGACAGCTGCTAACCAGGCCAGTATCAGGTTTGCACTTCTTATCAGGATTTTTTTCCTACTTTGTGTATACCAGCAGATCCCTCCTAGCCCATGGAGGATTTGCCACGGAGGATGGACCAGCCCATGGAGGATTTGCAGCATACACAACAGATGAAGGATTTGCAGAAGGAAATCTGGTGGAGTGGCAAGACACGACTCACCTTCCTATTGCTGCTACAGAAAGATTAGCAGAGTAATTTTATGTTCTCTATATTATCGGGGGCTACTTTACATCAAGATTTCAGGTTCTGTGTTTTAGCATCCCAGGATTGTGCCATCAGAGGAGCATTGCGTCTTGTGAAGACACGCACCACATGACAAGGTTTATAGTCTATGTCGGTTCTCCCCCATTGATGGGGGGGAGCGGCGTACCTTCATGTACTACAAGTCTTGATCCTGAATGAAGGCAGGCAATCCTAAGGGAACAGCAGTCAGCATTTCTGATATGCTTCTTTGCTTTGGAGAAGCAGATACCACTAAGAGACACTGTCACCTCACTGTGATCAACTCATGTGCTTTGATGGTTTTTAGCATGTAAACTCTAATGGACCAGTGAGCTCACACTTGAGACTTTCTCTTAAGTGCTTGGAGAACCTATTAACTAGCCTTGTGTCCCATTGTCTTAATGTTACTGTGTTTCTTTGTCTGACAATTGCCTACCTCTTGTCTTCTTGACAAGAAGGAAAGTGATTTTTTTTTCTGTTTAAAAAAGAAATGATCTGAGCCACAGTATAGTCATATATGTGTTTTCCAGCATTTTTTTCTATAAAGGTTTTGTATAGTATATAATATTGATATTTATATCAGGTGCTGTCCTAAGTTTTCGCTATGAAATATCAGTGTTCAAGCCAGGAGAAATGTGCACCAGCTTTCTTTGTGCTCAAAGCGATCCATTTGTTGTGAATGTCTCTTTAAAAAAAAAAAACAAAACACAACTCACCTGCCAAATATATATATTTTTACAAAGAGCAAAAAATGGAATAAGTGCCACTCCAATATTTGTTGCGCCTGTAAGAACTGGTAGGATTCCAAGTGTTTTCATCTGTTACTAATTAAAGAACCATCAATGAAAAGAAACCAAGAAATCAGCGTCTTCCGTTCTTTACTGATTAACTTCCAACAATGAGGCCATCATCATCAGGTTCAGTGGTTCTGGGAAGTTCTCTTGAAGAATTGGGTCTTCCTCTAGTATGGGTTGTAACTGTTTGAGGACTTTCCGTACAGGTTCCAGGGAGGGATGGTATGGCATATCCCATCCAGGAAGAGCACAAGAGGAAGATATGGCATATCCCAATCTTTGGAAGAGTGCAAAACAACTGTGGATGCTCCCTCTGCCAGAAGAAGGGTGTTTGCACCTGAAAGCTTGCAAAGAATTTTTCCAACTATTTTAGCTGGTCTCATAAAAGATACCAGATTTACCCAAAGCACCCTGTCTAACTGAGGTGTAAGGGCTTTTAGCCCTATATCTTATTTAAAACGAATAGAAGAGTTACCTCTGGGTCCTGATCTTTCTCTCACCTCGCTGTAAGTCCAGAGCATCCCAGGGGAGTTTACCCAGCTAAGGCGGGCCTCTTCCATCAGTGAGAACAATCTATCCAGATTTTGTCTTGCTTTCTCATTTTATAAAGCACATCACCAACTCTAGATGAAAAGGGCTGCAAAGTATTACTTAACTTCATGCATTTAGCCACATTTACATGGCCTGGTTTCAGCACGGTCCAGTCCCTCTCTGTGCTGCTTACGTTAACGATGTTGTAACCGGGTTAGGAAAAGGAGTCACGAGAGCAGGTTGCATGACTGGCTGTTGTTTCTAATGACACCAAGGTTGTCTCCAAGGGCCTGTATCTTTTTTTTTTCCTATATTCCACTGGATGTAGCTGAGAAGAGGTAGGTGTGAATGTTGATAATTGAGCTTCTCATCTAAAGTGCTATCAAGAGTTATTTCTGAAATCAGGACTGTCCAACTTCTAAGACCCCAGGGGGCTACACTCAGTGTAGATGCTCCCCTAACCCACTGCTGCGGTGTGTGGGCACAATCCCCACCACAATCCCACCCTTTCCCCTAGGTGAAGCCCTGTACTCACTCTTGGCCTCCTGCATTGTCCCATCCCCTGGGACAAAGAGGCAGCCGTTGGGAGAGGAAGGAGCCTGGAGACTCTGCAAAGGAGGGGAGCGAGGGCTGGGTGAGATCCTGAGGGCTACACATTAACCTCTTGAGGTCCACCAGGTAGACAGCTCTGTGTTAGATTATGCTTGTCGGTGATTTTCATGTGTTGCTGATTATCATTATTGTCTTGCTACGCTTGATGGAAAAAGGTGTGAGCAGCCTGACCATCCATGCAGTCCTTGTTCCTTTGAGCTGATGCATGTATTATAGCATGGATAGAAATGCTCTTGTAAAAGGAAAAGGCAGAAAGAATTCAGGTTCCCTTTTGCAAGCGATAAACTTGGGGCCTGATCCGGCAACGGCTGACCCACGGGCTTAAATCTGCACGTGGTGAATCGTCCCATGGCACTGAACCTGCCCCATTCCTGTACTCCCAGGCTAAGGGCGTGTGCAAGTCTTAGTAGGATCGGGCGCTAGCATTGCCTTGGTCTGACTCTAGGAGGTGGGCGGCACATTTGCAGTTCCCGTAAAGAAAACTATGAGTAGAGAGATTTAGCCACGTCAGCTAGAAGCCAGGGAGAAGGCAAGGTAGCACCTTCGAGACAAACTGGTCCATTGAAACATAAGCTTTCTCTTTCATCACTGTTATGGATGGACTTGCCAAAAGGCAGGGCTCTAAATAAGTGGGAATTTAAATATAAAGGATAGGGGGAAGAGTACTGCTGAGAGGCACAGTGGGAAGCTGATAGGTCAATAGGGATACACAAAGCAGTTAACCCCTTGATGGGATATGAATCCAGAGTCTCTGTTGAGACCACACTTAACATAATCCAGTCTGTGGGCCCTATGAGGCTGTCAGCCAGGGAGGACTGTCTTCAGGCCAGCTTCAGTTCTTGAACCCACCTTCACCTCTCTCAGCAGTGCTCCCATCCTCTGTCCTTTGTACTTCTGCAAGCCATCCGTAGCACCTGACAAAACAGGCTATGAAAATCCATGCCTCTCTGAAACAGTTACTCTAAGGTTCGCTATCTTCCTGCCCTACCTTCTGCCAAAAAAGAAAACCGAATAGCCGTTTTTCCAGGCCTGTAGGAAAATATCTTTATTTTTCTTTATTCCCCTTTTAGTAATGAGAAGCTCGTATGTACCTGGAGTAACAGTATTGCTGTCAAGAGAGTTGCCTGGGATTCACACCAGAGGAACACAGGAGAAATCACTTGGCTTTAGATTCAGCAAAGACAGGTGTAGAGTCAAAAGTTTGGGGTCAGGGAGTCAAAGGTTTCAAGCATGCATCTAGGCACCTGGAGTTTCAATCCCTGCAGGGATGTGGATTCCCTGCAAGACATTTGGGTAAATCCGAAGTGCTCAAGGCCACGTTGAGCAAATGAATGCTACAATCGCTGAAAAAGTCAGAGTAGCTTCCTACTTTCTGTTTGTGGCACGGATCGAGGATGAGATGGGGCCACAGGTGGGCCGGGATCAGTCATCCTACTGCAGATGTGAAGAGCCTTCAGCCGTGAGCCTAACCTTGTGCGTGTGGGCGAGCCATCCTCACAGCGGGATTTTTACAATCAGCTTGCACCCTGGGAGGTTGTCCCGATTATTTTATGAGACGATATTTTGCTTTTCTTTTGTGTGTTGCTGCTGATCCCATGGGGCCTGTGAGTGTCTCCCACTGCTGGGTTTTCCCAGTGGCTACACACATTTCACCACTGGCCTGTTGCGAGAAGCTGTAGCTTGAGGGCTATACATTTTGCAGCTGAGGATGCCAGCTTTGATTTTAGTTTACAGTCTTGGACTCTGCAGAGCAGATGGCCTCCACAGCTCATTAGAGCTACATCAGAGCTCACGCGGCAGCACAGTGCTTTATTTCAGCATGGGGCTGTTCCCGGCTTTTTATTTGAATGGACAAAGCGGTGACATCGGTATCAGCCCTGTAAATAATGGCCGTCTCTCCTGTTACTGCAGCATTTGAGCTTTCATAGTCTTCTTACAGACATGGTTCTTCAGGTGAATCTGATATCTTATTAGACCAACTTAAGTTTAGACCAACTTATTAGACCAACTTAAGTTGATCTAATAAAAGATATCAGATTCACCCGAAAGACCTTATTTGCCTTGGTCCTTAGACCAACACGGCTACAACTTACACCCCTGCATAGGCTTTTTACTACATATATGTATGAAGAGCTAGGGGTGTAAGGAGCAGATAGCACTGATGATCCTGTCCAGCACTGGTGAGGCCACATTCGGAGTCCTGTGTCCAGTTTTGCCCCCCCACCCTACAGAAAGGATGTGGACACTTTGGAGAGAGTCCAGCAGAGAACAATGAAAATAGTTTGGGGGCTGGGGGACACGACTAGTTTCATGGTTAGTAGGGTCGGAAGGGACCTGAGCAGATCGAGTCCGACCCCTGCCATGGCAGGAAAGAGCACTGGGGTCAAAATGATCCCAGCCTCCTCTTAAAGCCCCCCAGGGTAGGAGCCAGCACCACTTCTCTTGGAAGTTGGTCCCAGACCCTAGCCGCCCCGACCGTGAAGTCGCACCTCCTGATGTCTAGTCTGGATCTCCCCTCTGCCAGCTTGTGACCGCTATTCCTGGTCACTCCTGGCGGTGCTCGGGGGAACAGGGACTCCCCCCATGCCTGCTGATTCCCCCCCCGACTAGTTTGTAACAGGTCTGCCTGCAACACCTCCGCTGGGAGCTTATTCCAGAGTCTGCTCACATGTACCACGAAGAAGTTTTTCCTTATATGCAGTCTGAAATTTTCTTCTAGGAGTTTATAGCTGTTGTTCCTTGTTTTCCCCTGGGGTGCTTTGTTCGCCTACCTCCCGATGCTCTCCCCTGATATATTTGTCAGCTGCCACCAAATCCCCCCCCGGAAGTCTTCTGTTTTCTAGGCTGAACAGTCCCGTATCTGTCAGCCTGTCCTCATATGGCTTGCTCTTCAGGCCTCGAATCATACACATGGCTCTTCTCTAGACTCTCTTGAGCTTGTCCACATCCTCCTTGAAGTGCGGCGCCCAGAACTGGACGCGGTGCTCCAGCTGCAGCCTCACCAATGCCGAGTAGAGCAGGAGAATAATGTCCTTAGTTTTGCTTGAGACGCGATTAGTTGATGCATGCCAGCGTATCGTTTGTTCTGCTAACTGTAGCATCACACTGGAGGCTCGTATTCATTTGATGGCCAATTCTGACCCGCAGGTCCCTTTCGGACGTGGAGCCACTGAGCCTGTAAGTTTGCTGTGAATTTTTCCTCCCCAGACAGAGCATTTTACACTGCTCAGTGTTGAACTGCATCTGGTTCTGGTCCGCCCATCTAACTAATCGTGTCTATGTCCACCTGGATCGTCAGCCTACCTGTACTTCCCCACAGCATAGTGTCATCGGTGAACTTTGCCAGCGTGCGTTTCACCCCCGCATCCAGATCATTGATGGCGATGTTGAAAAGCACCGGTCCCAAGTACCAAACCCTGGCGGACCCCACTAACTACCTTCCGTCAAGATCCACTATTTAATGACACATGCCTGTTATTAAATAAAAGCAAGGAAAAATGCAACCATGATGAATTTGGAGCTAACAAGAGAGTTAAAATTCCAGCTTTGAAGGGGCTGACATTTACTGGCTTGGCAGAGGGATGGAAAGACTGGTTTTATAAAGCCGTAACATCTGCTGCAGTCAGTAGAAGCTCATCAGCTCAGCCTTACAGTGCAGGAATTGGCAGCTTTTGCTCCTACCAGTGAGCAAAACAAAGTCAGTGGGAATTCAGAAAGGAAAAAAGAGGGTCTAATTAAATTAGCAGTAAAGAAAGAGGGAAACTATTACAAGGGGAGAAGCTTGCATCTTGTCGTTTTTAAACGCTCCGCTCCTGTGTTGTTTCATTGGCATGGCTGGCTTGTGTTTTTCTGAGCAAGGCACACGTAATTATGCTGGGCAGTTTGGTGTAGGGTGATGGTCAGGCTACTATCTTGCCTTGGGGCTTTTCAGCTTAGTAGCTAGGAGCCGTTGTAACTTATATCTGAGCATCCGTATATGCCCATCAGATGACTGAGCAAGCACAACACAGCGTAATAGCTAATAGGTCTGCTCCCAATGAGAGGATCTTTATCCGAAGTGCTGGTTGGCAAAGCACAAGTGGCTTTGTAGAACCATTGGTGAAGAAAAGAGAAATGTTCTCTTTATATCCAGCATTTTCCATCTTTAAATAAAATCTTCCAGGTTTTCAGGAACATATTTTCGCTTCCCTTTTGTTCTTTTCTTTGACCTTTTTCCACTGGGGAAAAAGGGAGAAGTTTATGGGGGTGTTTAAAGAGCATTTTACCAAAACAATTGCTTTTAAAAGTCATGAGGTCATAGAAAAGGAGGGTGGGAAGGGACCTCAGGAGGTCACATCCAGTCCAACCCCCTGCTCAGAGCTGGACCAGCCCCAGTTACATCATCCCAGCCAAGTTCTTCAAAACCTCCAAGGATGGAGACTCCACCACCTCTCTGGGGAACCTGTTCCAGAGCTTTACTACCCTGAAGTGAGAGTTTTTCCTAATATCTCACCTAAACTTCCCTTGCTGCAACTTGGTTATTCAAAAATCTCTCAAATAATTTATTTTCCTAAAGCAAAAAACCCCCCAAAAAACGACACTAAATATTTTTTGTGCAAGTTTTCATGCTCGGAGATGAATTGTCCGTCAAAGTTTTGGTGGAAGAGTTTTCATCCAACTCTAAAAGGCTTCCTGTGTGACCTCAGCTTGGTTGCTTAGAGCTATGTCCCCAAAGAAACTATGGGATTACCATACTGAGCGTAGAATACCTAACCAGATTGCTGCTTGGCGAAATAGTCTATCCCGATGGTGGACCCCTGTACAATGCATGGGGAAAGCTGGCCACGTAAGGAAGGGTCCCCAGCCACCATCTGAGCCTGGTTTGCAGCCAGTCTGAGCCTCTTGCCTGAGAATCCCACTTTTGGCTGGAGTTAGGGCTATATGCAGTTTATTAATATATAGGGTTGGGTGGGTGCTGAGGTGGGCGTGCCGATGAGCACAGGGTTAGGCAGCAGCTTGGAGAATGTCGGCGTCACCTAAGTGGCGAGTTCAGGTGCCTAAATACCTTGGATAATCCCTCAGTGCCTCCGTTCCCTCTCTCTAAACGACCCTCTCCCTCGCCAGGGTGTTGGGAGGATAAATACATTAAGGACGAACAAAGTGCTCCGATATTATGGTAACGGAGGCAATCGCAATAGGTTCATGCAGCATCTACCGCTCTGCAAGCACTCCCAGAAATAAGCAACTGCAATTACTCATGTTGCTTTCTTAGGAGAGCGGTACCGAGGAGACCTCCCCGCTCAAGCTACTTTGTCCCCTAATGACAAGCGTTCTCGAAAGGTCCCCTTTAGCTTATCAATATTCCCTAACGGGGGGATGGTGGAATGGCTCCATCTTGCTTGACACATCGGCAACACGTGCTGGGCTAGTTCTCAGACCGCCTCCGTTTGCAGGAAAAAGGGTGCGATGCTGGCATGCGGGCTGCCGGGGTCAAGGCATCTCACAAGCATTGACTCGTGCCAAAGTTGGCCTCCGGTTGACCCATAAATGGTGGCTTGGCCATCTGAGATGGAGGCCCCTGGGCTGTTCTGCTTCTTACCTCCCTCGCACATGTGCCATTTACTACAGAAATGGGCCTGCCTTCCCCACACTACCCCAATAGGCTGACCCATGACCCAAGTGGAAAGGCCAGGTTAGCGTTGTCTGGAGAAATGCAGGCAAGGGAGATCACGTCATCCGGTGAACAAGTTGCCTCGGTTGGAGTCAGGATACCCGGGTTCTCTATCGGACTTGTGACCAGGGCCTCAATCACTTAGCCTCCGCACTTGAGTTTTTTGGGCATCGTGCTGGTCATCCTAGAAGTACCAGGGCCCCCTCGTTCTGCTGTACGTCGCTGGTCTGATGCCAAAGGCGGCAACTAGTTTGTTTTCAGGGTGTTTGAGTTGCTGACTCAGTGGCTGGCTTTGATTTCTCCTGCCTGGAAGCAGCTGACAGCTGTCAAGGGTGAAATGGCACTAATGAATCTCACCCACTTCCTAGCTCGAGGAGTCTGTTTACTGCTTAAAAATATGCCTGGAGGGTTCGGATGCCAAAAGTGAACTGCCCGAGTTTCTCCTAACAACCATCCGCTTTGCAAACGCAGGCCGACGTGTTGAAAATGCTGGGGAAGAATTAGTCCTGACAGCCCCTGCGAACGCTGCTCTTCATTCCCTTTCCAGCCAAGGGTCACCGTGAGCTTTACAAGCCGAGCATCCCAACACCCCTATGATATGATTAACCTTTTGATCCTGTAAGTAATTGAATAGCTCGTAGAGACTCAGCTGGGCTGCATCGTGCTAGGTGCTGTACAAACAGGATATGTAATAAGAAATTCCAGCCCAGATCCTCAAAATGTATTTAGATGGCTAAGGTTGGGGGGAGATACAAGAAACACTTGCTTGTTTTAACTCACTTGGCCTCCCTGCTTTTGTTACCATGGCCCATGCCTCTGAAAAAGCTTTAGCCCATCTTCACTGGCAGTTACGCCACAAGCAAACTTTTGCTAACAACCACCACCAGCAACAGGACATTTTCTTAATGGGCACTGATCCTCTGATGTCTCTGTGCCATCATGCCATGGAAGCGGGACTCATATCACTCCCAACAGTACCTAGACCCCACAAATTTGGGTTAATAACAGTACCTGTCCTTGATGGAGACAGCACTTTCCCCATCCAAAGATGGTCTGCTTCAATAAATAGGCAACTTCTTGGTGAGCCTGCTGTCAAACCAGGGCTTTAGGCTAAGGTCAAATGCCTTTAGGCTCAGGTCAAAGGTGGGGGTGTGGCGCTCTACGTCAAACAGCAATACACGTCCTCAACTAACAGGGTGGGGTCAGAGGAGGGGCAGGCTGAAGTGCTCTGGGTCAGGATACAAGGGGGTCACGGGGAAAGAGACTTAATGGTGCGGATCTACTGCAGACCCCCCAACCAGGGGGAAGAGCTGGACCAGGACTTCTTGGGTCAGCTCAAGGGATGTGGTCATCATGGGTGACCTAAACGACCCGCACATCTGCTGGGAGGAGCAGTCAGCCAGGTCTGACCACTCATGTAGGTTCCTTGCCGAGATACAGGACCTCCGCTTAACCCAGGAGGTGCACAGTCCTACCAGGGGAAAATGCCTTGTCCTGGTCACAGGCGATGACCTGGTGAGGGGACTCCAGGTCCTCGACCAGCTGGGCGACGGCGATCATTGGCTGCTGGAATTCACCATCCAGCTCAGGGTGTCAAAGGCAGTAGCTCCTGACTTGAGGAAGGCCAACTTCAATGAGTTGAGGATATTGGTAGGAGAGGCACTGGGGTCCTGGAGGGTAGGTGAACTAGGTGTCCAAGACGAGTGGTCATTCCTTAAGAAGACAATCCTCCGAGCCCAAGGGGTGACAGTCCCAACACAAGTCAAAGGGGGCAAGGGTGCTTAAAAGCCCCCTTGGCTCACCAAAGGCATTCAGGAACACCTGAAAGCCAAAAAGGAGGCGTGTATCCAGCGAAAGGGGGAGGATTATACCTCCATAGTATGAGTCTGTAGGGGGGCTGTTAGGAAGGCCAAGGCAGAGACAAAACTAGGGCTAGCAACAAGGATCCAGGACAACAAAAAGTCCTTTTTTTAAATACATAGGGAGTAAAAACAAGGCACTAGGCAATGTGGGGCCCCTGCATGATAAGCTTGGCAATCTGGTGGCTGCACCAGATGAAAAGGCAGACCTTTTTAACAAACTCTTTGCCTCCATTTTTCTGAGCAGGGACCGGGACGTCTCTCCCACTGGGATACAGGACGGACTCAGGAGAGACTCTGCCAGGCCTGTGATCAGGGTGGACTGAGTTAGGGAACTTCTGGAGGGGCTGGATGCCTTCAAATCAGCAGGTCCAGACACGCTCCACCCCAGGGTGTAGAGGGAATTAGCTGCGGTCATTGCGGGACCCCTGGCATGGCTTTATGAGCACTTGTGGTGCTCTGGTGTGGTGCCAGATGATTGGAAGAGGGCCAATGTAGTCCCCATTTTCAAAAAAGGGAGGCAGGAGGACCGGGGCAACTATAGGCCCGTTAGTCTTACCTCAGTCCTGGGGAAGCTCTTTGAGAAAATTATCCTGGCACACATCTGCGAGGGGCCAGCAGCGGGGATGATGCTCAGGGGCAACCAACACGTGTTCATTAGGGGCAGGCCCTGTCAGACCAACCTGGTGGCCTTCTGCGACCAGGTCACCAAATCCTTAGACACAGGTGTTGCGGTGGACGTCGTCTTTCTGGACTTCAGGAAGGCCTTTGACACCGTCTCTCACCCCGTCCTCATTAAAAAGCTGGTAACTGTGGTGTTGATGCCTACACAGTCAGATGGGTCACAAATTGGCTGGAGGGCCGCACCCAGAGAGTGGTGGTGGATGGGTCTTATTTGACCTGGAGGGACGTGGGCAGTGGGGTTCCCCACGGCTTGGTCCTCAGGCCCGCACTGTTCAACATCTTCATCGGCAACTTGGACGATGGGGTGAAAAGCACCCTGTTCAAATTTGCTGATGATGACACCAAGATTTGGAGTGAGGTGGGCACACTAGAAGGGAGGGACTGGATACAGCTGGACCCAGACAGGTTGCAGGGCTGGGAGGACGAGAACAGGATGGGATTCAACACTGACAAGTGCAAGGTGCTGCACCCAGGGAGGAGGAACCGGCACCACACCTACAGGCTGGGGAACTCCCTTCTCGTCAGGGAAGAGGCAGAAAAGGATCTGGGAGTCATCATCGACTCCAAGATGAACATGGGCCGGCAGTGGGGGGACGCGGTCAGGAAGGCCAACCGCACCTTGTCCTGCACCCACAGGTGCATCTCGAGCAGGTCCAGGGAGGTGATCCTCCCCCTCTACGCGGCACTGGTCAGGCTGCAGCTGGAGGACTGCGTCCAGTTCTGGGCGCCGCACTTCAGGAGGGGTGTGGACAGCATGGAGAGGGGCCAGAGGAGGTCACTTGTATGATCAGGGGACAACAGGGCAGGCCCTACGAGGAGAGGCAACGGGACCTGAACCTGTTCAGCCTCCACAAGAGAAGGCTGAGGGGGACCTAGTGGCCACCTATAAATTTACTAGGGGGGGAAGAGCAGGGAATGGGAGAGACCTTGTTCCCCCGAGCACTACTGGGAGTAACGAAGACTAACGGTCACAAGCTGGCAGAGGGAAGGTTTAGGTTAGATATCAGGAGGCGCGACTTCGTGGTCAGGGCGGCTAGGGTCTGGAACCGACTTCCAAGAGAAGTGGTGCTGGCCCCTACCCTGGGGGTCTTTAAAAGGAGCCTTGATAATTATCTAGCTGGGGTCATATGAGCTTAAACTTACAAGGGGTCATGAGAGCCCACTAACCATTCCTGCCCATGGCAGGGGGGCAGACTTGATGATCTGCTCAGGTCCCTTCCACCATCTGTGAACCTATCAACCTAATTAGTGGATGTTTCCAGAAGCTTGGATAAGGCGGGCTTAATTAACGATGTCACCACAGTCTGAAAGTGTTGCTGTGACTGAGCTCATATACTAGGGTTTTACAAGGCTATAACAAAGAGCTATTCTCCATTGTTCTGAAAAGGTGTAATGGGAAGATATGGGATGTTTAATGAGATAAGATTGACACGGGGGTGCACAGGCTGTCCAGATCCTGGCTAGTGGCTCAAGAAAAATTGGTATTTTCAAAGGATGAATCTGTGAAAAAGGGAGGAAGAGAGTATAGTGGCTTCATAGGGAATTAGTGTGTCAGGGATGCTGGTTCTACATATGGCTTTGTTGCTGGCTTCTTGTAACAAAGCAGTCCTATTAGGTCACAGCTCTTGTATTTCCAAATTTATGCTCTGTAAAATGAGGATCCTTCCATACCTCAGGATGCATGGGAGAGCTGGCGAGTCGATGTTTGCAAAGTGCATTGAGACCTTCAGCCAGAAGATGCTCTCTATGCATGAGATCCTGGAGTAAAATAAGACTTCCCTTCCCTGGCATAACAGCTGACAGATGTCCGAGGATCTGCGCACATTTGGAAATGACCCATGGTAGATGGCAATTGCTAGCAGTGGTTCGCTTTTTGCTGAACAACGAGTGAGATGGGACAAAATGGTTTTCAATGCTATCGCAGAACAGGCGACTGCAGCATGGCACATGGCAGGTGAGCTAAAAACAGGCAAGTCTTTCCCCAGTGCGGCCCCAGACTTTAGGTCTAGATGTCTTTCTTGGGTGGTCATTAGCTAGCAGTAAAACTGGACAGGCAGCAAACAGACCTGTGGAATGTGGAAATCTGGAAAGAACCAATCCTGGAGTGATTTTTTCTTTTTATTCTGGCCTTTTTTTAGGGCTATTTCAGTGTTTTCTACTTTGGGATTCGCCTCCCATTTAGAGATATACAGAAGATACTGCAGGTAGAGTCTATGCAGCACAGCCGCTCTGTTGATTTCCGTGAAGGTGATTCAGATTCATGTAAATGAGAGGAAGAACTGGCCTGGTGATAAATTTTACTAACACCAAAAACCTAAAGTCCTCTAGTGTAACTTTAGTCCCAAGTCAGTCCACAGTGTTAATGCACTTTAATGCCTGCATGTGTAGATACCGGCCTAGTCCTGCTTACTGTGCAGTAAATTTAAGCTGGTGTAAATGCATGTGTAGACATGCCCAGACACACACATAAACACACCCTCCATAAACTGGTAATAACTTGTTTCCTTTGCACACACAGACATACACCCCCTCCATAAGCAAAGTGCTGCACCTGGGGAGGGAGGAACCGGCACCACACCTACAGGCTGAGGAACTCCCTTCTCGTCAGCGCAGAGGCAGAAAAGGATCTTGGAGTCATCATTGATGCCAAGATGAACATGGGCCGGCAGTGTGGGGACGCGGTCAGGAAGGCCAACCGGACCTTGTCCTGCATCCACAGATGCATCTCGAGCAGGTCCAAGGAGGTGATCCTCCCCCTCTCTGCGGCACTGGTCAGGCCGCAGCTGGAGGACTGCGTCCAGGTCTGGGCGCCGCACTTCAGGAGGGATGTGGACAGCATGGAGAGGGTCCGGAGGAGGCCACTCGCATGATCCGGGGGCAGCAGGGCAGGCCCTATGAGGAGAGGCTACAGGACCTGAACCTGTTGAGCCTCCACAAGAGAAGGCTGAGGGGGATCTTGTGGCCTGTTACAAACCAGTCAGGGGGGGATCAGCAGGCACTGGGGGAGTCCCTGTCCCCCGAGCACCGCCAGGAGTGACCAGGAATAGCGGTCACAAGCTGGCAGAGGGGGATTCAGACTAGACATCAGGAGGCGCGACTTCACCGTCAGGGCGGCTAGGGTCTGGGACCAACGTCCAAGGGAAGTGGTGCAGGCTGCTACCCTGGGGGGGCTATAAGAAGAGGCTGGATGAACACCTTGCTGGGGTCGTTTGACCCCAGTGCTCTTTCCTGCCATGGGAGGGGGTCAGACTAGATGATCTGCTCAGGTCACTTCTGACCCTAGAAACTATGAAACCTGTTTTAATGCGAGTCAGATGCAGGACAAGCCTGACATCCGTTTTTAGCCAGTGACTTCTGCAGAAGTCAGGCGAGATCTCCGGGGTGGGGGTCTATCCCTGCCTGTTGAAAACCAGACCAGACCAATTTAGGTGCCTGGCTTTAGGCAGCTAGTTGTAAAAATTCTGGCCAGGGTTGGTTTTAAGTCATTCTAATTATAACATGTAGGTCAATGTGCTGAGATAAAAGCCTAACGCTTACAAGTACAAAGATAATTCTATTAATTATCTCTTACTCATGTAGCATTTCCTAATGTGGACAGGCTGCTTGGTTTCTCTGCTGTCTATCAAATAGTTTCAAAGAAAACAGCTACCTGAAAAGCCATTAGCAGAAGAAATAAAAGGAACAGCCATGTGTAAAATTAACTGTTTTATCATGCGTCATTGATAGCACCTTTACAGATGACAGTAATTGGTCTTGCTGCTACCCTTTTAGAGGATTAATTCTTGGAATATTAGCATAATCGTTTGATCACTTCCTAGAAACAGAATCCCTGTTCTACCAGATTAGTTTGATACTATAGGGTTAGTCATCTATAAAGGTGTGGCATGCAGCTGAGCTGCTGCCCAGGAGCTGTGGGAAGGACTCAAAGCATATTTATCTTGTTTATGGTACGTAAATATTTCATAGGGAAAAAAAACTATGGGATACTAAAGAGCTCTGATTCTAGCAGAGAAAGCAGAACAAGAATTGTTGGATGCAAGTTAAAGCCACACAAGCTCAAATTAGGAATGTTTAATAAAGAGGTACAAACTAATGTTAGCTTACCTCGTGTGTTCCCAGAATGTCTTTTCTTTCACAGAATCATAGGAAGTGAGGGTTGGAAGGTCATTTAGTCCAATCTCCTGCTCAAAGCCAGGGTTTTGTCTACCCAGGCTGTAAAATCCTCCAAGGATGGAGACTCCACCACCTCTCTGGGTACCTATTCCAGTGTTTCCCTACCCTCCTGGTGAGAGAGTTTTTTCCTAATATCCAACCTCAACTTCCCTTGCTGCAACTTGAGCCCATTGCTCCTTGCTCTGCCACCTTCCCCCACTGAGCACAGCACTTTGCATGGCAATGAACTGCAGTCCCAGAAGGTTTTGCACTCATGTTACACACTCCATGGTGCTAGATACAACAACATAGCAGAAAAAAACAGGATAAAGCATCCTAAGAAAGTAGGGTTGAATGATGCACAGGAAACACACATCCTATACTGGGGCTTGCTTACTACAAATGTTTGTAATATGTGCTAATTTTCTGGAATGGTTTATTCAGAACAAGATAGAACATGGGTAGAAACTTGATTGGTAAGATTCTGATTAATGCAAAAAATAGTCTTTTGGAAACTGGAGGGGTATAGATAAAAGCATGTCTAATGAGTTTGCTTCATCCCATAGCTGTAGCTGCTGTCACACAACTCTACACCTTGCTGTTTGCACATGAGTTTAATCAAGAAAATAAGCTTGGTTCCTACAGTCCTTTTCTTAAAGGATTAGTTTTTGTCAGAAACAACAAATAGGCAGTGCTCCCAAGAGCGGTGGGGAATTCTCCATCTCTTGAAGTCTCCCAATCCAGGCTGGAAGACCGTTTCAGCACATACATCTTATTGGGCCCTATAATTGTTTGTTTTAAATTGTAGAAAAGGAGACTTACCGGTATATTGGCTCTCAGGAAAAACTTTCTTGTCACCCAGGGAAAGTGTGGAATCTCTTTCACTGGAAATTTTCAGGAAGAGGCTAAGATGATTTTGCAGAAACTTCAGGAATGATTGAAGAATAGGATCCCTGTATTTGTGGAAAGGGTTAGGCCATGTGACCCTTGAGGTCCCTTCCAACCCCATGATCCTGGGATAATACTGGGGTTCAGAGTGGACTTGAAAGGCCTGTGGAATAGAGGTGGTTCAACCAGCTGACCTAAGGGACCAGAAGAAGTGTGAAGATGTGCAACCTTTTCAGATCCCCTCCCCTGTGACCTCACTGTGATGCATGGGGGAGTAGCACAGCAGCAGAGAAGGGTATAGCTGGTATTGCTCTCTTGATCACATTCAGCTGGATCATATTCTGACCTGAAGTAGTTAAAGAAGGGGGGAAATGAACCTGGCACCTTCCAAGCTATAGCATCCCACACTCAAAAGAAATGTGTTCATTTTTTGCTCCTGATCTTTCAAAACATCACTAGGGAAAAATTTATCCCTATGGGGAGGGGTCAAGACCTGGTCCCTGCATGATTTATGTGATATTTAAGTCTTAATGTCTCCCCGTGCAAAGGCCAGCATGACGTCTATTCATCGGTCTAAATCTTGCTTGATTTCAAGGGTGCTTTGGCCTTGGGGTAAGGTGTGAGTAGAGGTGAATTTCATTCGGCGCGTATGCAGATGACGGGGATATCTGGAGCGGGACTTGTATCGTGTCTATGGGTATTGACAAGTACAGATTGGAATTTCTAGGTGGAGTATTACATTAGCAAGACTGAAAAGGTTAATTAACCTCTGCAAACCTTTAAAAGTAGGATTCGTGTTTACTAAGGGTATTGCCAGACAAGAATATTAATGGTGTTGAGATCTTTGTATGGAGGGTCTTATAAGTGAGCCAGGTAGTTGTACTTGCTGGTAGCTTTTTCTTGTTGTTGCTCGTGGCTTTAATTCTCCTGTTTTGTTTCTTTTCATTTTATACTGACACGAGCTTTCCACGGGTTACCTGTATTTATTTTAGTGCGGAGAGCGGCAGATTGAAATGTCAGCAGAACTGATTATGCCCTTTGTAAATGTCAGCCTCAGTGAAGATGCGCAGGACTCCTTCGTTCCGGTGATATTTGTCTACGAGTGATTCGACTCCCCTCCTCACTCCTGTGTCCCATTGATCACTGTTTCCCCTTAAGCCTTTCTATTAGATCAGAGAGGTGGACTGGAGTTGCTTTATATAGAACTGGTCGCTACAGCTCAAGTGCACTGAAACAGGAATCATTTGTTGGCTGAGGAATGAGACTTGCTACAGAACATACTTCTACAAAGGTTTCTTGCCATACAGGACTTGTAGTAGAGGCGATATCTTTTATTAGATCAACTAGATTTTTGCAAAGTATTCTTTACTTGCAAGCTTTTGGGCACCACCCTCCATCAGGTATCGGAGAAAAGATTGTAAAAGTTCTCCTGGGTAGAAATGAAAGTTCATATTTCACAGGTGGTGTTGCAGTCATGATAAAATCTGTTTGGAAAAGTTCATTTTATATGCAGATCAGGCTCAGAGAAAAATTGGAATCATCTGCTTACATCTGCTTGATAATGCCCTTGTTCCTCTACTGAGGTTCATAAGCATGGCTCTGGGGAGCTTTCAAATTCCACCTGCCCTGCAACAGCCTGTCTTTTTTCACTTTGTCCAGTGGAATTTATTTTGGAGTGCAAAAGAGTCCTATTAAGACAGAAAGAGTTTTAAGGGGGAAGTATAAATGTGATTTTTTTTTTTTTTTTCCTGTATAGCACCTAACCCAATACGACTTTGACCTTTGAGTGAGTCCTTTACTTACTGAGGCAATATAGATAATCTCAGCAAAACAGAAACCTCGTTCAGTAGTACAGGTATGAGAAATCCCAAAGCAGTTTGATTAATTTGGATATAAGGAAAAACTTCACGGTTCGTGCAAGCAGACTCTGCAATAGACTCCCAGTGGGGGTGATGCAGGCACCTACCCTGGAGATCTCCAAAAGGAGACTGGACGTGCGCCTTGCTGGGGTGATTTGGGTCTTTCCTGCCCCAAGCAGGGGGGCTGGACCCAATGATCTCTTGAGGTCCCTTCCAGCCCTATACTTCGGTGAATCTGTGAATTCCTCTGCCTTTGGTTTATTGCTGTTATTTAGTCGCACATCAAGGAAATAATCTCCCTAACCCATTCAAACTCTGTGCTCATGTACCCTGGAAATGAGGTGGAGAAGATGTCTGGGATTGTAGCACAGTCAAAAATGATGGCATGGGGCACATCCAGGGTGTTCTTACCACCTCCTGCCTGGAACGGAAAGTGGAGTGGGGCTTATTTCCTGAATGGTCTGTCTGCCACCAGCAGTTCAAAACTACCCCCAGTAATGATCACAATCAAGGAGTTCATCTCAATCTGTGCATGGGCAAAAAAAGGTAGCAATCTAGGTGGGGAGGAATTAGGATCTTTGGGAGAAAGAGCGACCTGGCAAATGATTTGAAAAAGAATAGACAGCAAAATGGGAACATTAAGTGTTTGTAATTATAACAGAGGTGAGGTTTGAATGCTGTTTTAGTTGTTCGTGTCGGTATAAGTTTGAGTCTGTGGAAGGAGTACATTCCAGGTTGCGTGTCCTCTAGCACTGAATGCGCATAGTGCTCCTTTGGAGATTTAGGTTTGGAATGACATTTCTCCCTTCGCTTAACCTCTGTGCATCTCAATTCCTCTAGGCTAGGAACAGCAGTTGCATTTGTCCCTGGATAAGTTGCACCACTGTTTGTCCCAGAACAAATATATCCTAGACACAGCGTGTACAAACATCTCCCTTCTGATCAGGGTGAAGCGAGCCGCTGAATGCAGTGCCACTTTCCTGCCATTGATTCAGTGGCTCAATCTTGGGATAACTGTACAGATGTCCTTTGCAATATCCCAGGATAAATGGCTACTACCTCTTATCGGGGAAACTTTTTTAGGATGTATACCAGCACAACAGACAGGGCCAACTGTACAATGGCACTACATCCCAAGATAAAATGGTTTATTTGGGGATAATGCGACATCCATTTGCAGCCCCAGATTCCAAGCCAATCCCTTGTTCATGCTTAGCTAGGAGCTGTAAAGCACAACTACGTGGTGTGTGAGGGCTAGAGGTGTCTCCATCCCCCCTCGTTTGCACTGTAGCCACGGTCCTACACAGCCACAGAAGTGGCTAAGGAGTAAGGGAATTAGGGCAACTGTTGTAAATCAGAAGCACCCAGCCAGCCTCAGCAGAGACAGCTTTGCTTGGAGGAGCAGAGGCTGCTCTGGTCTTGAACACTCAGATTCAGCTGTGGTGGACAGAGCCTTTTCTTAATAGCTGTCATGACCCGAGGTAGAACATTATGCAGGGCAGAGCACAAAAGAAGTGCAAGTTGGCAACAGCTGTGGCTGGTCTGATGATTTGAGATTGAACCCAAGAACGCATGCCGCTTGCAAAACAAGCAGGACATACCACACTCATTTTCTTTTTGTTGTTACTTTACTATTGTTGTTCTTGGTCTGCTTGGAGAGAGATATGGCTAGCAGGGTTTGGGGAGACATAGGAGAACTTGCATTGACCTTAGCCCAGAAGATGTGAAGGCAAAGAAGCTGAAGGCTTTCCCTTTGTGTTATCTGAGAGGTTGCTGAGCTATGCTAGTACCTTGCTGGATCCTGAGGCTAAATGAGAGATCTCTGAGAAACCTATTATTTATCCAACATGCCAGCTGGGCCCATGGGAAGTAAAGGGAGAAAGCAGAGAAGGGAGATGAATTTTCAAAATACCAGCTGCAGGCTGTATTGATGCCCCTGGCATCCCATAGACAATGCAGTATCAGCCTTTTTAGGATGTATACCAGGACAACAGACCGGGGCATCTGTATGATGGTACTACATCCCAGGATTAAATAGTTAATTTTGAGACAGTACTTCAAACAAAAAGACCTCCAGGTGATAAACATTAACTGTGTCTTTGCCCCCCTCCACTGCTTAACTAGAGTTTGGTGCAGGCAGAAAGCGCCAATGTCAGCTTGCATTTTTTGTTCAGCTTGACAGGACATTTTGCAATGGGGCGGTCTTCCCAAAGCATGCCCTGAATTTTGTGTTTGCTGTTGACTATGCAACCATTTCTAATGAGTATTCATGGTTTGCCTTACACTAATGCACAGAGATCCCACTGGGATCATCCCAGTGAAGCCCAGTACTCTGTTGTACCTGGGGCTCTACAAAGGATAAGGGACATTTCCCATTTTATAATCTAAATAGATGAAAACGGAGTGGGAGGGGGGAAAAAAAGAGAGGCGTAGAAAGGGAAAACAGCTTGCACAAAGCCAAGTCTCCTCCCCTACTTGCTCCATAGAGGGGGGTTTTCTGCTCAACAACTGATCTTCTTATGTTATCTCCAACTTTTGTCTCTGTAGAAGAAACTGCATCACTGATGGTTGTATTGGGCTGTTTCCCCAGCACTGTTTTGGGACTGCTGGGGTCTCACGCGATGCTCTTGCATTTGGTAGCCATGAGACGCAGCAATCCAACTGCATTTGCATGCAATCAGCTGAGCTATGGGAAGGTTGCAGACATTTGGCTGCGGTTGAACTTGTTGGCTACCAAGAGGCTACCGAGCTGACAGCCAAGGGCCACCTCTCCTTCATTGCTGGACCCCTGGCAGGCGCCAGCCATTGGGAGGCAATGGGGTAAAAGGAAGGCGAGTAGTTAGGACAGTGGTATAAGCTGGTGTCAGGGCTCCCTTCCTTCCTCTGCTATGTTACCTACTCCTACTTTCCTCCCCAAGCATCTCAACACTTCCTAGGTCTCCCCTGAACAGCCCTACCAATTCCTCAAGGCTCCCCTCATAAAGTCTCGTACCCACCAGCAACGCCACTATTTATCCACCTGGCTTCCCCCCACCTGTGGCTGGGCACAGGCAGACATTACTTTAATTGCATGGCAGGATCTGAGGAATTTGAAGCCAGACCTCCCAAAAGTGTGTGTCCTGGCGTGCCAAACATTCAAGACCTAGCGCAGCCGCATATGTCATTGCTGGAGTAAAAAATATCCATCGCGCCTCCACGCAGGGGACCAGGGCGAAAGCGCTGTGCAAACCAGCCACAAAGAGGTTCCACAGGTGATGTGGAACCTCTTTGTGGCTGGTTAGCCGCGTCGCTCAAGCGGTTTTTTTGTCGGTTTTAACGGGCCACGGGTTCACTTCCTCACACAACTTGCACGTGAATGGCGTGAGAAATGTTAACGCCTGTCAGGCCATCGCAACTCCTACCAAACACTGCACGGGGAGACAGTGCAGGCACCCCTGTGAGGACAGCTCGGTCCCTGGGGTGTCCCATTGCACCCAGCCTGGGCAGGTGGGAGCACCCGGGTGGTTGCCATGACGTCACCCTGTCCCACAGGGCTGCAAAGCCCCTTGCACGAGAGGGCGGGGCTACAGGCTCCTTGTTCCCGCCTAGCAGTCCTGCGCCTGCGCACAACCCACGCCTCCGTTTGCTCTTCTGCCACCACCGCCTCACACTGCGCCTGCGCACACTGCCCTTCTATCCCGCTCCTCTCCTGCCTCAGAGTTCACAATGCGCCTGCGCACACTTCCCTTTCCCCCCCCCCGCTTCCCTCAAATTTCACACTGCGTCTGCGCAGCTGCCTCTATGCCCTTTACTCTTCCTAGTTTGCGCTTGCGCAAGCTAGGCCTGGCGCCTGCCACACTACGCCTGCGCCGCACGCCTCTCTTGAGGGGTGGGGCCCGGAGGCCACGCCCCTCCCCTCCCCCCTGGGAGCCGCCCGGGCCGGCCCGGCTCGGCCCGGCCTGGCCTGAGGGACTTTGTTCCGGCGGCCATGGAGGTAGGAGGTCGCGGGCCCGGATCATGGTCCCTCTGCTCGCAGCCAGTCCCAGCGCCCCTCGATCCTTTCAGGGGTGCCGCGAGATCCTGTCCAGGGTGCCGCGGGGGCCCTGGGGATCCTTGCGGGGGAGACTCGCGCCCGGGGTGCTTTCAAGGGTGCTCCAGGGGGCCCAGGGATCCTTCCAGGGGGCCTGAGATCTTTTCGGGGGTGCCCCGATACCCTGTCAGGGGTGCTGCGGAGCTCCTTAAGACCCTGTCAGGGGTGCCCCGAGAGCGTGTCCAGGGGGCCGGGGGGTGCTCTGCCGTCTCAGCACCGTTCAGCCCGCGCGGACCTGGTTCACAAGCTGAACCCAGAGATTTCAAGCCGGGATCCACGGCGTCCCAAGCATCCTGCCCTGTCGTGGTTTGCTGGGTTCTTTGCAACAGAAGAGTCGTTCTCCTTTACTTTTCCATAGTCCAAAAAGGAGTGAAAAAGAAGAGCCGGCGCTGTTTTCCACACGGTGCCTCGAGCCGCAGGAGGTTGAGACCCCGGGGTGTATACAGGCAGATGCAAGGCCGCACGTTGCCGAATTGAGACTTCCTGTGGTTATTGTTAAGGGGTGGAGCAGAAGGGGAATAAACTCTCCTTCTGGTTGCTTGCTTTCAAAATTGGTGTTTGGTGTTGACATCTTAGTTCTTGCTTTTTGGGGTTTTAATACTTTTAAAAACAAGTAGGGAAAAAGAGAAGTCCTCTAAAATAGGCTGCTCTCCTTGCACAAACCATAATGTTATAGGTTAACCTATGCTGCGAGCTTCTGTCTGAAGCAAAGCGAGTGCTCCTGTAACAAGGAGGCAAGGATTTCTTAGGGCACTATCTTTTATTGGACCCACTGCATAGTTGGGATAGAGTTAGACAAGCTTTCGAATGCAAGACGGTCTTCGTTAGGTCCTATAACAAATGCAAGGCATCCTTGCTTTCAAATGCAAGACATCCTTCATTAGGTGCAGCATTAACAGCCCTTCCAGTGGGGAAGTGTAGTATTTCAAAGGTTTGTGTCATCGCCAGAAATTCACCTTGTCTTCTGAGGCACCAGTAGCTCTTGCACTTGAACTGCTGGGGTGTTTGCTTTCTTGCTTGTTTTAAACTATAGGATTATTTTCTTCCTTGCACCTTGTATGATTTGTGAATTAGATGGTCTTAAAGACTTTTATGAATGAAGAGGCTACACGGAAAAGTTGGTCTGAGCAGAAGTCTGTTCTGTTGACTTGGAGGAATCAGGGAATTTTCTTTTTTTCTGATGTCCTTCCAAAAGCTGTTCTTTATCCTTTCCAGATGCCGGATGTAATGAGGCAAAGTAAAATTGCAGAACTGAAGAACTTCCACTGCAATTCTAAGGTAAAGTATGTAAGCACTGACGTCATTCTTATTGCTTTCAACACACTTTGTACAAATGTCCAGACCAGGGTCCCCAAACTGTGGCACGTATACCCCTGGGGGTATGCAGTACATCTGTGGGGGGGCACACGGGAGAAATTGCATAATGGCAGGTTTAATTTTTGTTATTATAATAATAATTATCATTTAAGGGGTTAAAATGTAAAATGTATGCTGGTAGGGGATATGCCGGCAGCTAGTAAATCACGAAGTGGGTACGTGATAAGAAAAAGTTTGGAAACCTCTGGTCTAGACACTTGTAAGTCCTCTGAAGATGTGTATTCTCGATTCGGGGGGAAGTTGGTCTCTAAGCCTCCCTCTACTTGTGCAGGTAAAGACTCAATGGGATCTACTGCAGGATCCATGCAGTTGCACCTCCTGCCCTGCCACATGTGCAAGGCAGGAGGCATGATTGTGGGATTGGGTATTATATCCCATCCTGCCTTGTTGCCAGTGCAGGGAGAGCCCGATTCCAGTCTCCCCTTGCACCAGTAAGAAACAAGTTTCTGTGGCAGGAAGCCCCTTCAGCTGGCACAGTCTCCCAGCTCCAGGGATGCCACACATCTGCAGGGCTGGTAGATCACAGCTGTGCCTTATGACTGCCAAGACCCAGAGTGGGTTGCAGGACTCTGAGCCCCGGCTGGGCAAGGTTCACCCCTGTGTCTGCAGGGCACCCAGCTGCAGGGGAGACCCGGCTATGCATGCAAATAAAAGCTTGATAGTACACATTTCCTAGGTCTAACTTTATAGCTGCTTAGAGCTTTTTATGGTGTGATAGCTACTTGGTAGGACTGTGCGAAGCTTCAGTTCCTGATTTGATTTGGCACAGATTCGGCCCAATTCGGTGACCGAATCTCCAAATCGAATCGGAGGACCCTTTAATCTCTCTAAATTAGATCGGAACCCTCCAAATCTGTGTGGAGAGATTCAGAAAGATTTGGAGATTTGGTCAGAGAGGAAGCTTTAAATGTTTCTTCTACATACCTCTAGGTAACAGAGGCTCGTGGATGCTGCAGTGCTGGGACTCATGGAGCATCCCACAGAAGTGTGGGGGACTCCCCAGCATGCTCGGCAGGAGACCTGGGAGTGGAGCAGAAGCACTTCCGGTCCACTTCTGGGTCCACTGGAGAGCACGCGAGGCCCCCCCGCCCTCCTGTGCCCTCCCGGCTCAGTGACTGGTATGTCCTGGGTCGGGGGGGCACCCAGGGTCCCCTTGCCGCTGATCACTGAGTTGGGCAGATGCAGGGGAGAGCTGGGGAGCAGTGCGCTCCCGGGCAGACCCAGAAGTGGACCAGAAGTATTTCCGGTCCACTTCCAGGTTTGCTGCTGAGCACGTGGATGGCCTCCACTCCTGCACTTCGGTGGGACGCTCCATGTGCCCCAGCACTGCAGCATTCGCAAGCCATGCCTGCTACTTCGGGGTATGTAGAAAAAACTTTTAAAGCTGTGTCTGTGTCTGAATCACTGATTATCTGAATCGGCATCGAATCTTCAGATTCGGAATCATTGGAATCGAATCGGGGACATTGATCCGAATTGATGAATCAAGTCACTGTCCCTGATTCAGGCCAAATCTGAATTGAATAGGGCCCGCTTCTTGCACCCCTGCTACTTGGCGAGAGTAGCTACTCTTCAGGTAATTGTGCAGGTAACCAGTTCATTATGCAGTACCTGTAACTTGTGAAGGGGGCTATATGTACTTACAGCTTAATCGTTCTTTAACACCTTCAGAAATCAGTCTGCCTCCTTTTACATCTGTTGCTGTTCTTTGCATTTCTTCCACTTTCTCAGTATTTTTCTGGTAACAAAGTGACCAAAATCAGAGGCACATTTTAGTTGACAATGCATCTAAAAAAATGCCTAGAGGGCTATTTTCTCCCAGGACCTCTATTAAAGTTATGTTGGACTTTAAACACATAAATGCATGCTACTTTTGCTGACTAACTTGTTAGTGGTATTCTTAACCAACCTTTTTTTTCATTGTTTGTTTCTGTCTGAACTTGATAAACTTATTAGGCAAGGCACGCTTTGAATTTTTTATTTGTTGACTTTTGGGTGTTTTTTGAGTTGACAATGGTTCTTCTTCCTTGATGGATTTGGTTGAAGAATCTGTATGTTCATTGCAAGAGAAAAACCTCTTGTCCTTCATGCTTTTACATGTTGGTAGTTTTATGGTCAAACCATTCTGTAAATAAAAGACATGCTGTCATATGTGTATTGGCTTAAAGGGAACAAACCTGCCTGGATGTGCTACAGTGCAGATGAGCTCTCTTAACTTTATTGACCGAGTGGAGACTCTGAACAACCCAGACTGGAGAGACCCATCACTTAGTGCCAAGGCAGTAGAGTTTGAGTTGGCTTTTTAAGGATTTTCTGATTTAATGTGTCTTGGTACCGTTACCACATCCAATTCTTTCACAAGTTCAGCTACTTCGGGGGAAAAAAAATATAAAAAATAAGTATTTTGTAGCTCTGGTATTTGAAATATTTCTTGATTGAAAGTTAGCATCTGGAAGTAAGATTGCTGGTAAGGAGATATGTTAGATAGCCTTATTTCCATAAGTAAGAAATGTCATACGTGATCGTTTTTGGCCAGTCTCTTAAGAGCAGGACAAATTCTTATCTTGTAGTTGTATGAAATAAAAAAAGTCCACTTCCTAGAAAGCGTTCACCTCTGAGTAATTTTTTCAGTAATGTGAAAAGATAATCTGAAAGATTCTTGCTTTGAGTGGCTGTCAGAAGAAATTTGTCCTCTGTATTTTTTCCTTCAGTTCAAATAAGTTAACCTTCTGCCCTGAGGGTCAGAGTAATTGATTTGCTTAAGTCAATTTAAGTGTAATTATGGTTATCTTCCCCTTCTGAAATAACATATGTCTGGAGCACCAAAATAATTTTGCAATGAAGTTTGGCCTGAAACAGGATGGACATTGCTTTCGACTGGAATTCCATTGCCCTTGGTCAGCAGCAAAAAGCGGCCTTTTTGTTAGTCTGTTGCAATTACTTTCTTGACAGAAGAGTGCAAGAGTCCACCTTCTTCCTTCAAGAAAGTAAGTGCAATACACTTAAGGTTACCATATTTCCAGTTCCAAAAAAGAGGACACCTGTCAGGAGGTGTCCCAACTCCTAGCCCCCTGGCCCTGGCAGTGCCCCTCACTCCCGACCTGCAGACTCCTGGCCCTGCCGGAGCCCCTTGCTCCACACCTACAGTCCCTTGCCACCCTGGGCTAAGCTGGTGCCCCTTAGTTCCCCGTCCCTGCTGCTGCCCCTCATTCCTGACCTGCAGACACCTGGCCCTGCCAGTGCCCCTCACTCCCGATCCACAGTCCCCCATTTCCCCCAGGCTGCTCACTCCCAAGCTTCAGCCCCCTGGCACTGCCAGTGTCTTGCACTCCTGACCCACAGCTTGCACCCCACAACCCTGCTGGTACCCCTCACTCCCAGCTGGCAGCCCCATGCCCCAGCCCTGGTACTGCCCCTCACTCCTGACCTAAACACCTGGCCCTGCTAGTGCCCCTCACTCCCAATCCACAGTCCCTTGTTTCCCACCCCTACCCCCAGCCACTGACTCCTGAACTGCAGCCCCCGGTACTGCTGGTGCCCCCCCAGCCCTGTGCCCGTCACACCCAACCCTGCCAGAGCGGGCCCCCGGCTGCTCCCGACTGGGCCGGAGCATGGTGGCTCCGATTTGTGTGGGCGATGGGGGAGTTCATCTTTATTATTGATTTTTAATTGAATGCAGCCAGGCCGTTGGCTTTTCCACTTCCCCCATCTTTTTTTCCCCTTACAAACAAGTGACGTGGATCATTTCCACTCTTATTTTCTAAGTCGTTTCAAGTCTGCTTAGTGCATGCTGTAGACTAATAAAATTATCCGGTGCAATTCTGGTAACCTTATTTTGCTATCTTATCTGTCCAGTGGAGATGATGAGTCTTTCCTACTGTGCATGTGGTCTGGGAAATAGCCAGTTTCTTAAACACCTGTATAAACGCCTATCTTAAATATAAGTACATCATAGCAAGAGGAAAAAGTGCTGCTTAATATTTATACTACAAGAAAGCTACCTTCTCCTAATAGGGTTTTTAAAATCTTGTCTTCTGTCGCGTTAATGTTTTTTACTGTCCAAACATGGCTAATTATGCACAAACAATGAATTGGGAGTGGGTGGAATCCAATCTTTCTGCTAGCTTGCAAAGTGTGAGATCCACCCGGTGCTGGAAGGCCTGACTCAGCACCCACAGAAACCCCACGGTTATCTTCCCAGAAAAGTGAGTAGGTGAGCAATCGTGTGATGGTTATCTGCAGCCTGTGCATGCAGGGGAAATGGCTTGTTCAAAATCAGAGCAGAGGCAGTTACAGGACCCATTTCTGTGGAGAAACTGTGGCTCTGTACCCCTGCATCGGGAATCTGGAGGGCCAAGGCTGTTGAAACATGCAGAGTGCCGAGGTAATGCTCCTGGCAGGCTAAGTTGTAGTTTTTTTACCTTTTCTTGATGTCTAACCACTTGAACTTTGTGTTTAATTTTTCAGAATATTGTAATCTTCCTAAGATGCGGCAATAAAGAGGGGTAGGGGTGTTCTTTTATATTTCATCTTTGTCCTGGGTAAAGACTGCCATAACCCAAAGTAGTTGTGATGGCTAGGTAATCTTTACTGACCCATGGGAAACTTTATCACTGCTTCATTTGTCAAATGCCTGATATAAATACATGGTCAGAATCTGAAACCAATCTCAGTTGAACAGATCTTTCACTGTACCGTGCTGAAGGAGTTGCCGTGCAGAGCAAGATGCTCGATTTGACACGGTGCTGGAAAGACCAGTGTGACTATTCCCTGGGCTGCTTTCTCTCTGCACTCCTCCACCTCTTTTGGTTGCTGGCACCGCGCTGTGCTTTAGAGTTGACATACTTGTTGGCGTTGTTTGCAATGAGGGAGCATTGAACTTGCTGATCTTGGCGTGCCCCGGCAGGATCCCTGCCTGCCACGTGAGTCGTCTCTGACCGTCGCAGCCGTGTGTCAAAATATAAGTGGCTCTCTGTGGAGGCTGTCCAAGGCTGCTGTGCAGCTGAGCATTGGGAGGAGATTTTGGCTGGACTTCTTTGGCCAAAACTTTAATGCTAGATACATGAAGTTAGGCTGTCATGTATCCAGATATGGATTTAACTTGATGTAGCTTGACTCAAAAGCTCTGAGCATGCTCAACCCCACTTGAAGGCTATGGGAGCTGAAGGGGTTCAGCACCGTGGCAGGCTGAGCTGCTTTTAATTGGGTGTTTGTATGTATTTTGCAGGCCTGCAGTCCAAATGTTGGAGTCATAATCTTGGCCTTTGTAAAATAACCCAAAACCTGGGAAGAAAAGGCTTTAGCCCTACTCAGAAGGTGTGGGGTATTCCTCAAATGTCTAGGGAGAGTCTTTTTACTTGGTGATGTTTAGCCAGCAGAAGCACTCAGGATTTTCAAGCCCCGATTAGCGAGGTTTTATGAAGCGTTACAGTGGGCTGCAGTTGTGGGTGAAGAAGTCTCTTTATTTGGGTTTTTGGATGGAGGAGTCTCCTTACTTGGTTTTTCAGAGTTTCAGGGAATTTTGTAATTTATGTATATATGTATATAACACATATTTATAAGTACTTACTGCTGTGGGCTGAGAATATACTGCACTGTCAGTGTTTGTTCTTGGAAATGGTTTCCAAGTAGTGAACTTTTGGGTGCTGGTTTTGGGATCTGTCAGCCCCAAATGGTGTGGGACCATTCCTCTTCCCCTTACCCCCTCGTGACCACCACAGTGGATATTATCTTAGTCAATTTACTGTTGATTACTAGGGATGAAATTGGGATCAGGGGTCCCTCTTTTAAGTAGAAGATCTCTGGGATCTTATTTGCATAGGTCACCGTGGAAATCTCCACACATCAATGCCACAATTTTAAAATGGGACTAATACTGTTTTCTACCTTGCCTTTGGATTGTTCAGCCGTCAGCGTGGGGACTGCCTTTTGCTATGTGTTTGTACAGAGCCTAACACACAAGAAGCCAAAGCCCTATTGGAGCCTGCAGGCCCCGCAGCAATACATACAGCAAAGCCAGGAAGATTTTTGAATCCAAATATGCTTTTGTTTCTTTTCAGCTACAGAAGAATCCTACTTCCAGTCCTGTTGCCGAGGCAAATGGTGGTCTGGCTATCTATTCAAACTCCCTTTGTGCAGTGAAATCGCTCCAACACAGACCAGGTATTTACTTCCTCTGTCTAAGTCTTATAAACATTGGTCTCCATCACTGATGTGTCCAGGTGACCGCCAGCTGTTTCTAACCAAGTGAAGAGTTTTTTGGTTTTGCTGGGCTTTGGCGTTTTGCACACAATGAGAATACTCGTTTGTGGAAAGCGAGGTTAGAAGCTGATGTGCAGACAGATTAATATTTCATTTTAAAAGTGGCAGGGGAAGCTACCATGGTTCACCTGAATTTTTTGCAACTGTTTTGTCTGTCCACACGTTTTCTGCACGGTGTTGAAGCTAAACTGCAATCATTTCTCCCAAATTAAAACAGATGGCTAATTTTTGCAGCTTTTATTTTTGCTTTACTGCAAGATAGTAAGGGATGGACAAAGAACAGTTACAGTGGAGTAGCTGACATGCACTTGTGGGCAATAAGTCTGCTTCTCTGCTGAGTCATTTTCAAGTGCTCTTAGGGAAAGAAAGTTTTCTCACATAGTATGGTTTCTATATATTTTTAAAGGGGTCACTTTTCCTAGGGTTTGAATGATTTTTTTTTTGGTTTGTTTTAAACTATAGGACTTTGTATCATTGTAAACGTGTTGCATTGTGTTCTGCCTGCGGAGAAGCCTCTGGTTATTTTCTGTTTTGGTAGTAGAGCGATGATCTTGTTCTTTCTTTAGTACTTACGATCTTTTTCCTGTGGCAGATGGATTCATTTGGGCCAAAGTGGTTGCTGTGAGGGGTCATTGTAGCAGAGGTGGGACTTCTTTGAGATACCCAGAACCCATCCCTTGGGTTTTTTCAGTACCATGCAGGTTAAGAGTTAGCTTTTACTATTGATTTACTTTTATATGCAGAAGACCCTATAACAGCAATATGTGGGACTTGAAAGAATTGCTGTTCATAAAGCATACTCTCTTTAGCCTGCCCTGTTGTTCCTGAATATTGCATGTAAAGATGAGGGCTGCTTTGAGTTACATTATTCTTCAGTGTCAAGACCCAGTAGAAGGGAAGATAAGGTCAGAACCTGTGTCTGAATTATGATTTTTCCTGCTCTTGATAGATTCTAGTCTGAAAACAGTCGATTTGAAAATAGTTCCATACTAGAAAAGGACAATTATTCTTTACCCAGCTGTTTGAAAGGGGCTGAATGCTATGAGCAGTAAAACGTTTTTTATTAATAAATGCTTTAGGCCGGGGGTTGGCAACCTACTGCCTGTAGGCTGGATCCTGTGAAGCATGGATGTCGGCAGCATTTCGGTGGCAGGAGGAATTTTGGGATACGCCACGGGTATGGAGGTGGGGAGAAGTGATGACAATGAGGTCAGAAGCAGAGGCCTGCCTAGGACTGAGCTGTGTTATTGTCCTATCGCTCAGAAAAAGTTGCCGACCTCTTCTCTGAGTATCTTAAAAGTCGGTGTCCTGCATCCTTAAACTGCTTTTCCCAAATCGAGGATTGACTGTTGGAAAGATGGGTGATCGGGTCTCTGGGAGAAGGGGTTTAATTTCAAACCCAAATGTAAACCTGTCATTGCTGACAGATGAATGTTTCCCTGAGTCTGTCCAATCTTATCAATGGTAAAAACTTATTTTTCATATGTGCTTGCACCAAAATGTATGCAATTAGGAAGGCAAAGCCCCTAAAACAGATTATGGGGCTGGGGGGGGGCATTATCTCAGGCCATTGCTAGCCTCATGCCTTGTTATAGCATATTAGAGCAGTGACTGGTAAGAACAGGGATGGCATGGGCACACATGCGGAGCAGCAGATAGGTCTGGGGAAGAGGATCAGAGTGGCACTTGTGCGGGGCGTGGGGTTAATTTGTGGCATGCCTGCCAAAAACGTTGGACCTGTCTAGATTAACGGAAACCTGCCCTGACTTTTCCTCTTAAAGTAGCTTCCATGAAACAGGACAATTAAATAGCATACTACAGAAATGGCAAAGTCCAGGCAGGAAAAAACCCTCCAGTAACCAAATGCGTATGTCTGCGTGGTATAGAATGGAAGCTGAAAATGCCAACTCCTCGTTAATTCAGCTTGTAACTAAATAAATAATGTCTTGGTGTTGAGGAAGTTGCCCCTGCTGCTCGGGACTCGAGTCTGATGTGGGAACTGAAGTACCATAGTGGATGGTTCAATACATAATTATAAAAGAGGTGAGCCAGCTGACAGCGTACGAAGGTGTAGCAAAGAAATAACATCTCGTCTGTCCACTTGTAGATTCAATTCCTCTGCTGCAGCGGCCAGTCTTCAATATAAGTATTAATGGTCACTGGAAGGTCACGGTGCAGTGGGATGTAGTTGTTAAGTTTGACTCGCAGCATGTCATATCATTTTAATGACTTGCTCTTCCTTATCCTTCCCAGTTAAGTAGAATCCTCCTGCAAACAAAACCTCTCTAGCTTCAGCATTGTCTGCACAATAGAATAAAATGCCTAATTACAGTTTCAAATTGAATATTAACCGAGATGAAATTTAGCTCAAAATTCACTGCAAAGGCTAGCTTTGTTTTCATGTTAAAATCTAAAGTCATTGAAGGGTCTTGACTTCAGAGAAGGAAGACTTTGTTGTTTCAGAAGCTGGTAGTATTACACGCTTTTCATCCTATTTTATCCCTGCCCTAAATTGTTACCTGCTGAGATGCACCTTGAACTAAGTTCTTTCCCCCACCCCCCTTTAAAAATTCTTCTACCTGTGTGAAGATGAGGCTTTTAACTACAGACCTGAAGATGATTTGGACTTTGAAAGCTCCATTAAGTATTTCAGTAAGCCAGATCTCAAAATAACATTTGTCTGAAAATTTTATACATAACATGCAGCAGTTATAAGTGACACCCATAATTATCATCACTGAAAGATGTTGTTGGCAAGGCAGAATGCTTTTTTCTGTTTCATTTTCTTGTACGTTGACAGCACTTTGTGTAGCTTGTCATTTACTTCATAGTTTCTCCTGTACTAAAAAAAAAACATGCATAGAATTAAATTATTACAGAGAGGGGGGGGGAAAAAAAAACCCTAAGTTTTTTAAAGGGATAATGGAAAGATGAATAAATCATTTAAAGGCATCCTGTGAACATTTGTTTTCCCTTTTTAACCTCTGCTTCTTTTGACAGTATGTCCAAGATTATGCCTTCCAAGGAGATTTTCCATTGCCGTGTTTAGCACAGGAACATATTTCCTTTTTTTAAGTATACGTGTCTGTTTAAGAATCCTGCGACAAACGTTCTGGAAAATGGTTGACAGGGTTTTGTCAAAATCATGCTAATGGTTTGATCTAATTATCATGGCCAGCATGGATGGTACAAGAGGTATGAAATAGTATTAAAAAATTAAATAGTTCTGTTCAGCGAGAAGACTAAAGGAGAAGAATGTGAAATAGATAATGGTAGGGGGTGCAGATCCAGAGGCTCTATAGTTCCTTTCTCCCCAAAATGAAAGGATATGAAATGAAGTTGCAAGAAAGTATAGTATTTATTATCTTGTGCCAACAAGTTCCTTTGCTGGAAGTCAAGAGCATAGTTTAAATCGCATGAGGACTGAATATTTATGGGGATAGGATAACAGCACCAAGTATGTTGTCAGCTCGGTACATATGTGCCGATTGCTATGGTATTATAAGGTATTAGCAATGGAGGCTAACCTTTTTGGCAGACATACTACCAGTTAGCGCACACCCTCCCCGAGTGTCACTCCAGTCCTTTTCCTTGTCCGATATGTTTTGCTTTTTGCTTCCTGCCCTATCTGCCATTGTGCTCCCTGCTCCCTCTCCTCACCTGCTATGTGCCACGCAGAAGCTGCTCATGTCACTTGTGGCACCTGTGCCATAGGTTGACCGCCCATGAGGCAGAGCATCGTTCACTGGAGCTTTATGATGGTTGCATACTTGTGTTTCTGTTTCTATGTTATTTTTCTGTTTTATCAACTCTCTGCCTAATTGGCTTCCCAATTTGACTTGTAGGTTTCTTCTGATTTTTGTGGGAGAGCTGGTCTGCTTATGATGAAGAAAAGCAATGACAGTTGTGGATGGTTTAAGGCTCTGTTCACTGCCTTCTGACATACAGTAGGTTTGATTGTACATTAAAGCCACCTTTATGTTCTGCCACACAGAGATGGTCATCAGTCAGCCTTTCCCTATACCAGATAATGGCAAAAGGAAAAAGAAAAAGAGAACCAGAGCCACAGACCATCTCCCCGGGAAGTTTGAAGGTTGGTGTCAGTTTGCAGTGTATCTTAATTTTAACACTTACAGACTTTATTCCTTAGCTCCTGTCTGTTTTCTAAACTTAACCTTAGTTGCTGATGGTCAACAAAAGAAAATTCATGTTATTTCATCCCGTATCTCTACCTGTTTCCCCCAATTTACATTCCGGTCCTTAATTATTGTGGTGATGTCTCTACTTCCTTTTCACTATAAGCTTTTTATTTTGTTTAGGAGTAGATAAGGTACCACCCCTTTAAAATGTTTCTTCCTTGAGAATGAATGCATGTAAATGATGTTGTTAAGTCATGTGTATGTAAAATCCCAACTCATGTTATTGATTAGCTCAATGCAGTTGAACTAATCGATAACATATTTTATGGAAGTAGCACTGATAGGAAACCCAGTTTGTAATTCTGAAGTTTAAACTTCAGTAATTGAATGTTATGTAAGGTATTTGTGAGGAACTTGGAGTTACTGCAGATTTCTAAAGCTAGAGCATTTTTTGATAAAGCAATGATTAAATATGTTCCACTTGAGGAAAAATGTACCCACAGTGCTAAATATTTAAATTCCCCAATAGGTAAGAAAATGGGAATATATGAAAAGTAGACAGCATTCCAGCAGTCATTGAGTTAGAAAATGTTTCCAATAGGGCAGGATTGAAATTTCACTCCTACGATGAAATTCATTTTAACTTTGTTTGGGTGGCGAGCACAAGAGATGAAAAATGAAGCATAATTAAACCTGATGCATCTGACTGAAAATGCTGCATAAATCCAACTCCCCCAGTTTATTACCAAGAGAGTTCTCTTGGCTCCTATCATATCAGAAATGTTCATCAAATGAGTAGCTTGTCTCTTTGGTGTTCGCTGAAATGCTTCTCTTTACTGATTGCTTTGTTTTGGATTTCTTTGCCAGATTTGTATAAACTGACGACTGAGCTGCTTGGTGAGGGAGCCTATGCCAAGGTGCAGGGTGCTGTTAGCCTGCAAACTGGGAAAGAGTATGCAGTAAAAGTAAGTATAGCATCCAAAGAGAGAGCCATTGGCGCCTGCAGTGTTTTATTCCTGATATGTCAGTGATGAATGCCTGTAATTGAGCAGGTAATATCAAGGGCTTTCTAAAAGAGATTTCAGTGCTTCACTATCATACCTTCAGGCTGAAGTTGAAATTTCAGCAATGGGCAGAGCTTGCACAGAATACTAATACTGTACAGTGGTTAGACCCCAGAGCCTGACCTCCCATTAACATTTTCTTTCATTTCCATTTTGAATGGAATATGAGCATCCGGTGTCTTGATGGAGGAAAGTAGAGGGGAAATGTCCAGCAGAAGCATTTTTTTTTTCCAGTTTGCTTGAATAACCTTTGATCCACCACAGTGCATTTACTTTTCTGACTGGAGAGCAGGCGGTTGGGATGGTTTATTCAATAGCTTTTGGCAGAGTAGTCCAATGGATAAAGTGTTCCATTTACCAGCATAGTTTCACATATTGCTGTTTCTTATTATTTGATTGGGGTAAATACTATGGCACAGATTTTTTTTTTCATGGCATCTCCCATGGGGTTATAAAGCATTTGGGGCCTACTTTGACAGGCTCATTTTTTTTGTCTGTATTTTGAGTCGGCAATTAATTGCAAGTGGAAGTGCTAGTCTAGGCATTTCATCGATTGTCTTAGTGCACTCTTACTTGCCTGCATCCTATGTGGACACCTATACTGACGTTGGCTTGAAGTCTCTATAGCAATCTGGCCCTGTAGTTGCTGAAACCTGTTGCATTTGAATTTGTTGAAAGTGGAAAACTGACTGGAGCACTAGCGGCTTTATGAATAAACTGCAGTAGAGAACTTGCTACCTTGCAGTACTGGCCTGTGGGTTTCTTTTTTCATGGGTGCATTTTCATGCTTATGAAAGGGAGAAACTATAACATTCAAGACAGAGAACGACAGTACTTGAAGCTACTTCATAGACTTTCAAACCTTATACCTCTCATTTAATCTCAACTTTTCTGCATCATCTTGTCTCTTCCTCCTTTTAACAGTGTCTCATTACATGCTTTGAGGTCCCCACGCTTGTGGTTTCCATGCGAGGAGGTTTCTGGTTGAGATCTGCAGAGGGACATTTGCACTAACAACCCAAACTCTGATCTAGGAAAACCACTTGATTAGATGCTGTAGCAACTTTGTGCTTTTCTTTTTAGTGGTATAAAACACTTTCTTGCAAAAGCTCAACAGGATTTCCTCTTCTATTTACACATAGTTAAAAATGTCAGGAAAAAACTTGCAACTGATAAACCAGCTTGTGGGTTCTGTTTCCCTTTTTCTCATCTCTCTTCTTGTTGTTCTTATAATTGCTGTCAATACCAGAGTAATCTGAATGCCTTCCAGAACTTAATTAGCTGAAGCGATTATAATACTTACCGCATGTGAAACTTAGGAAGCCATATATGTATATCCTTGGGACAGGGCATGACTAAAATTCTAACTCTGAATGTCTGGCATCCAAAGCCAAATCCAAAGGCTTTTTTAAATAGAGACTCCAATTTTTTTTAACAGATAATTGAGAAGAAGGTGGGACATAGTCGGAGTAGGGTTTTCCGGGAAGTGGAAACATTGTACCAGTGTCAGGGTAACAAGTAAGTATTGAGTTTCATATTTTATTTTTAGTGGGCGTTTCTTGTAAGTGTGGGACTGGGTGGGGCAAGCCACCTCTTTGTCCCCATCCCCACCCCTTCACATCAGGTTAGAATCCAACTTCTGTTTTAAATGGGTAACTTTCACTTCTGCTAGGTTTGAATTTTGTCTGAAAGTTGGAAAAAAATATTTAGAAAAAGGGGGAGGCTTCAAACCTATGGTATCCAGATTAGCATGGAAGTAATATGGGTAGATGATGAACAGCCTTTTTTGCTTTTCTAGTTTTGTCTTGAAAGACCTAGGTACTCTTATTATCTCAATATTTGTAATGTCCCATATTTATGTACACAGCTCTCCTATGTCAGGCTCTTTGCAATTACCTACTTAATACTGGGCACATTATGGCAATATTGCAAAACGGGTCATACTTAGCCATCAAAGGCAACTGAAAAAACTTGTCTGGATCAAACACTAGTGCCTTGTGCTGATACTTTTGGTAAAGCCTCTTTTAAAACAAATGTATACACTAGGCTGATAGACCTTTGTTAGCTTTTCGGGGGGGGAAATGGCTACATCTCCATTTCTGTTATGCAGCTAATGCTGTGTATGAGCATATAGCATGTCAGTGATAAAATCTGGAACTGTGATGACAGTGTGAAGTATAGATTTTGAATATGCTGTAAACGTAGAATTGCCTTATCAGTAAATCTAATTCTTAAGACACCTAGAGATATTTATACTTTCTGCTGCAGAGGACACAGCCTAGCCGCTCTGTACTTAGTTGTGACCACCAGGTGATTGTGCTGAGCCCAAAGTATAGGTGACAGATGCTGCTGTCTCCTTTGAGCACTATGAGCCTTCTGCCCTGTAACTTGCAGAGAAGAAAAGCAAGTAATTATTTTTATTCTTGCCTTTGGGACAGATGTCCTGTTCCAAATTATTAACTACAGCCTATTAGAGGTTATCTTCTCTTCAGGTGAATGGTAACATGGCTCTTTTTATAACCTTGCCTGGTGTACCGCATTATGTTTCAGTGACTGAAATTTAAGTAGTGGATTCTGACTATTGTGAGGTGATGGAAAATACATCCTTTTAAAATGACAGTTTATCACAGCAGCTCATTAATTAATGATTTTATTTTTGTCAATAATTATTTAACATAGATAAATAGATATTCAATACACTCTTCCCATTGTTTGTTTGTTTTTTTATTTTCTCTTCTTTAAGGAACATTTTGGAGTTAATAGAATTTTTTGAAGATGACACAAGGTATTACCTTGTCTTCGAGAAATTGCAAGGAGGTACTGTACAGTAGATTTGTGCATTTTTTCATTAACAGTTAGCTTGATCTGTTCTTTCCTCTGCTTTTGAGAGCTTTTAAGGTAGACGATGAAGAATTTATTTTAAATGCATAGATGATTATATGGAAAAAAATTGAAATCATTTATAGGGTTTGAAGTGTAGCTTTTTAGCATGCTCTCCGAGACTTGTCTTCATAAAAGAAAATAGATCTGGTAAAATGTTTTACAAATCTTCTGCTTTATAATTAAGCAATGACAATGTTAACTTTGTCAGGATGGAGGACATGCAGTATAATTATCAAATCAATGGTTGCCTCTAGGTGAAGTGGTAGAATGCACAATTTGAAGTGTTTTTACATTATCTTAACAGAAGCAAAAATGCTGGGGGTATAACATGGAGACAAGGAAGCCTGGCGGTATCTTACTTCACCATACTGTGGTGTTCGTGTGCTATCATTTTTTTTTTTCCTGGAAATTGAAGGGGGAAATATCTTGTGATTGTAATCAGAAGGCATTTGCAAAATGCCTTGCTTATGTCCTGTCTTGAAGTCCCGGTCAAATTCATTATTCCTTTTTACCGGTTCTCAGACCCTATATACAACTTTTTTTTTGTGCTTGAAACCTCAGCAGGATTGAGGTATTTCACAAAGCCACACACTTTGCTTGTCCCTGTAAATGTCTGCTTTCTGATGTCACTGTCCCCAAAGCTGTCTGCTGTTGAACCACATGATGCACAGGAAACGCACACTTTTTCAGTACAAACTAATTGCCACATCTCCAGTAGGCATGTTTCGGCACTGAATTCATTCTGCGTTAAATTCAGTCCCTCTTTTTCTCTCTCTGAATGGTCCACCATTTCAAGCTGGCTTCTTTTAAAGCTGCATTTACTTCATTGAGGGAAAGATTTCCTACTTGGGTTATAAGCTATTGGCTTTTTTCTTTCTTTAAGGTGCTGTCAGTATGGTTCCTACATCAGTTTGCAGGTAGATTATTTAAGAGGGACTCTCATTTGTTCTTTCCTTACCCTTCTACCTTTTTCTGCTTCTAAAGCATCTTGCATAGCGTCTACATGCCTAGGGTGTAAGGAACTGAGTTTGGGACCAGAGGGTGTAATTTTATATCTTTTATGTATAGATAGAATCTGGTTACATTACCGCCACTATTTAGTGCAATTCCTTTGTGAGGGGATTTGGCAGACCAGTAATGAGCAAAAAAGTGATCTAAAGTAAGCTTGTTTAAAAGCAAAGAGAAAAAAGGCTTGTTTCTTTCTACCAAGTGAAATGCATACCTTTTGATTGACCTGGGCCATTTCATTTGCTGCCTTTCTGTGGAGTCCCCAGGAACTGCTTCATAAGGACAGACAGGAAAGCTTATTGCTTTCTATAGCTATACATAACAGCTCTACAGGAAAGACCCTCTGAACTCAGTCTGCTATAAAGGGGCAAAGCTTAGCAAGCTAGTAGATACTGCCATCAGCGCAGGAGAGCTCTTGTGTGATTTGACATTTTCCAGACTCTACCTAGGAGTAGGCTTCCTCCAGGCCTTTTGAAGCATTGTTTCCTCAGCTCAAAAAGAATCTTTGTGTCCATACCCCAAAACCTAATACAGCATCCTTTTTCTAAGCAAGTATAGTCTAGTGATCAGAAGCTTAGTTTTACCGATCTGTTCCAATAGCCATTTATTTCCCTTTTCTCTCTGGGGCACTGTTTAAGCAGGAGTGGTAGCAGCAGCATAATGGATAATTGTTGGGGAACATCACCCTCCATAGTCCAGGGTGCAAAGTTTCCTTCCTAGAACTTAAAAACAATAGAGTTGAAGCAGTTTAGAGTATAAACCTCTAGTGCAGTGATTTTCAATCAGGGTGTCCCAAGATCCTTTCAAGGGTGGACAGCAATGATAGCATGGTGCCACAAGATGTGAATCATGTCTGCACACGCAACCATGCTAACAAGGTAAACCCAGGGATGTTGAGTAGGAATCCAAGGACTCGCACACACGTGTGCGGAGCCTGCTCTGACGCGCTGGAAATCCAGCATGTCGGAGCAGACTCGATTCATTCAGTCTGCTGAAGCACACAAATTGATGTGCTCTGGCAACCTTCTGTGTCGCATGCATCAACATCCCCACATGTGTCCATGCTGAAAAAATGGTGGTGGGGTGCTTTGAAATAAAACATGTTCTGTGAGCTGTTGTTCAAATCACTCCACCACCATTTTTTTCAGCGTGGGGACCTGTAGGGATGCTGATGCACATGATGTGCAGGCACTTTTAATTAGCCCAACTTGCTAATTAAAAGTGCCGGGCACCATGTCCCAGCATGTGTAAAAATTCCCCAAAGTATCTGCAGACGCTACCTCAGCCAGACAAAGGGTGTTTGTGCCCAAAAGCTTGCTAAGAAGAATTTTTCCAACTCTTTGAGTTGGTCTAATAAAAGATATCGGATTTACCCAAAGAATCGTGTCTGCCTACGGCCTTAGACCAACACGGCTACAATCTATACCCCCAAAGCACTAAAAAAAATTCTGAGCTGTTGTTGTCTTTCTGGGTCCTTTGCAACAGAGTTTGCTTTATTATTTTTCTGTGGTTAAAAAAAAAATATGTGAAAACTAAGAGCTGGCATTTTCCAGCAGGTGCTTTGAGTCTAAGGAAGTTGACAACCACTGCTCTACTGCCTCAGGGCTTTCATTTTGGGTGGCAATTCTCCTTCTGTGCTTGACTGCTAGGGCAATTTACCACTTCAGTGCATGTTACACACAATAGGTGATACCTGGCTCATTTGGTTGCATGGCAGAGACTGGCTTTTATGATCTTCCTCACATTTGGTGGCAGCTGAGGTGCTAAGACCTTGGATGAGGTTTTTGAAATGTATAGAAAACTTGCACAACTTCTCTAATACCCTGATGTGGTAGGAAATGGGTATTCTCCTCCCCCTACTCCCTCTAGCTTTCCTGACACTCTAGAGCTGTGATGCTCAGTCTTTTGGCCCAGGTGGGAGGTACAGAACCCATCCTTGGGCCAGATCAGGCTGTCTGCTGGCCGGATCTGGATGTGGGGCCCAAAACTGTTCCCTCACCCCCTGCATGCCAGGGAGCTGGGAATTTGGCAGTGGGGGAGCAGTGCCATGGATGATCTGGCACCCCAGGCTGGAGGTTGAGCACTCTTGCTCTAATGCAGTGGTCTCCCAAGTGGGGTGCGCAAGACGATCCATTGGGGTGCAGGAAGAAAATATTAGAACTTCTATTTCTATTTATATAAATATACATGTATTGGGGGTGCATGCTCAAAAATTTTTTACTGATAGGGGTGCGCGATCAAAAAAGTTTGGAAACCACTGCTCTAGAGCGTCTGCTCTCAAGCCAAATTATACATTGGGTATGCCTCCTCATTTCTTAAATCTTTATTCTGTTCTGTCCATATGTGCTATTTACCAGGAGATAATCTGAAAGATGATACTAGATACAGGATTAAGGTTACTAGTCATTCCCTTGTAATTTTTTCAGTGAAAAGCATGTAGATGCGATGATGAATGAAACCAAAACCATGTAAACCTGTCCTTTTGGGCAAATTTGAAACCCTCTCTTAATCTAATTACAGATAGTTGATGTAATTGAATTCTCTTTTGGCCCTACTCATTCTGAGGTTAGCCCTCTGTTATAAACACACCATGGCTAATGCATCTCATCTTGAAGTAGACCAGACCTTTTACCAATGCAGGTGGTATTTTGCATAAAGTAGCACTTTTGTTTTGTCTGTCACCTTCACAGGTTCTATCTTGGCTCACATACAAAAGCGAAAACACTTTAATGAACGCGAAGCCAGCAGGGTGGTGAGAGATGTTGCCTATGCTCTGGATTTTCTGCATACAAAAGGTGAGAAAAAAATCCTCAGTCTGTTCACCAGTTTCGGTCTTGATCCTTCCTCTTTTGGAATAAGGCCAGTTAAATGAGAATCCGGGGATCACTATAATATTGAAAGTTGCATCTGTTTTTGATGTAGCTTATTGATTAAGCCAGTGTGGAAAGGCTGCTTTTACATCTTTATCTTCTGTTTTAGTTCTATGTGGAATCTTTTTTTAAGATACTTACCTGGGGTACTCTGATTATATGTGTGTGTGTGTGTATTACAGAAAGTTTTCTTTGGGTAAATGTGATATCTTTCATTAGAGCAACTCAAATAGTTGGGAAAATTCTTCTTTGCAAGCTTTTGGGTACAAACACCTTTTGAAAGCTTGCAAAGAAGATTTTTTTCCAACTATTTGAGTTGTTCTAATAAAAGATACCAGATTTACCCGAAGAACCTTGTTTGCCTATGTCCTTAAACCAACACAGCTACAATTTATATCCCTGTGTGTACTGCAGATTCTTTTCATCATTCGAGGAGGCAAGTGTAAGCAAACCTCCCTCCTTGCTTGAAGCAGAGTGATTTCAATAGGGCTAGGTCCAGGTGCAGAGATCTGTGTGTGCACATCTGTTTGGGGAGGCTCATCTTACTGAAAATCTTATTTTCTGTCCTTTTTCAGTTTGGAGTAATTCAAAAGTCAAAATGTACAAAGTGCTTTGTATAGCTCAAGTATATTAGCATGAAAATGGTTTGGTACAAGTAAAGCTAAATTGTTACGATCTGGCGTTGTTAATGGCATGCTTTCATCATTGTACGACTGGAGTATGAGAGTGGATTGCAAGTAACCAGACCTTAAATCAACAGCAAGTGGTGTAAACTTCCTTACTTGCTGGACTTGTATCCTCCCCAGTGACCACAATCTCATAGGACATTAGGGCTGGAAGGAATCAGAATCACAGACAATGAGGGGTGGAAGGGACCTCAGGAGGTCACATCTAGTACAGCCGCCTGCTCAAAGCAGGACCAGCCCCAACTAGATCATCCCAACCAAATGTCAGGAAGTCATCTTGTCCAAACTCGTGTTCAAGGTAGTATTGTCCTGTTCTATGCCATCTCAGCCAAGTGTCCAGCCTGCACTTAAAAACAGAACGATGGCAATTCCACAACCTCTTTAGATAATGTTACACTGCTGAGTCACCTTTTGTATAAAGAAGGTGTTCCTAATAGTCAATCCACATTTCCCCTGTTTCTACTTGTTCTGTTCCTGGCCCCGAGTAGTTGATCACATCCTCTTTAACTACCCACCCCTACCTTTCTTTTTAATTTGAAGCCTGTTATCAAACTCTTCCCTCCACGCCACCCTCCATCGCACACATACACTCTTCTTCCTGGAGACAAAGTAATCCCAATTTTTTCTAGTCTTCTCTGTAGTACTGCAGCCCAGCTAATTCTCAATTTATACTTGTGCATGTCATTTTCCAGACTAAATGCAGTATTTTGACATTGTCCTTATTGAATTTTGTTGTATTTATTCCAGATCCTTTCTTCAATTTCTTAAGGTCATTATGAATCCTAATGCTTTTCTCCAGAGTGTCTGCTCCCCACTCAGCTTGGTGTCATCAGCAAATTTACGTAGTATGCACTCAATTCCCTTCCCTAGCAGGAGACCTGCCCTTTGTATAGTGTTGCCCAGGCAGCTTATGACACTTTTGCAAAATGATTTCATAAATTGCATCCCTTGTTCTGTGTTGAATTTGATTATATGGTACAGATCAGTAGAGCAGGGATATTGCCGTGGAATGGGTTTGCAATAGTATCTCCTTTGATTTTCCCTTCCCCCCCCCCCTTTTTTATGATTCTATTGTGTGGCATTGAAATAATTAGTCAAGTGGCACACAGACCATTTAATGCAAACAGGAAATTAAAGCCGTTCTATTGCAGATTGCTTTGTGGTGGAAGCACTGCTTTAAATGACTGCTTCACTCAAGCTAACGCAACTATTGATGTCGTTGGCAAACTCATTTGGGTAATAGTGTGCCCTTTACACTTACTCTGAGGCAAACATGGTTGACAGCTGCCTAATAAACCATTGCATAAATATTTGGAAGCCAGGTGCTTGGTTTCCTCAGCACTGTGGTGTAATTATAATATAGAACTTGAACGAGGTTGTTACAGGACTGGGTTGAAGAGCTAAGGCACTTAAATGTAGCAGTGGCATGAAATTATTTTAAGGCAAAAATACAAATAGTATCAGGAGCTTGCATCCCAAGCAAGAGGGGAAAAATTAATAAGGAAGGTGTAAAAACCTGTGTGGATGAACAACCACCTCAAATAGGCTATTAAACAGGGTCTACAAGCAATGGGAAATAGGATTGATGGATAAGGAGAAATAGCTTTCTATTAGAGCTGTGCGAAATTTTTGCCCAACGCTTCATTTCGAAGCTGTTTCAATGCATTTCGAGCTTGAAATAGCAAAATCAAAACAAAAGCCTTTGAAGCGAAACAAGGGAACTCAAAATGTTTCAAAGTGTTTCGAGTTTCGCTGCCAGGCTTACTGGCTTCAGCACCGGTCCCGGGCAGGAGCACCTGCCTCCTGTCATCCGGCAGACAGATCGGGGGCTCCCCACACCCCTGGGAAGGCTGCGGGGGCTGTGCCCAAGTCCCTTCAGGGGTGCAGGGCCCTGATTTGCCTGCTAGATGATAGACGAGCACTGAGCGCAGCCCACACCCAGCACCGGGAGGACCCCAGTGCAGCCCCCACAGCCCTCCCGGGGGTGCTGCCGGGCCCCCAATCCGCCTGCTGGCTGACATGAGCCAGCTGTGGTGCCTAGGGTCAACGGGGTCAGGGCAGACCACCTTGGGCACAGACTGGGGCGGGGAGGGTCCCCGCACCAGCTGATCTGCCCCGGGCCTCCACCTGGCTGGCTCTGGTAGGGGGCAGGACAGATCAGCTGGTGCGGGGACCCACCGCCCCAGTCCCCGGGCAGGAAAGTGTCCCTGCACCAGCTGATCTGCCCTGCCTGCTATCAGAGCTGGCCAGGTGGGGGGCCTGAGTTGAGAGGAGCCTGGGACCGGTGGCAGCAGCGATCTTCCCGGTGCTTGGTGTGGGCTGTGCCCCATGCCGGTCTGTCATCTGGCAGGCAAATCGGGGGCTCCCACCCCAGGAGGACTCGGGCACAGCCCCAGCAGCGCTCCCGGGGGTGTGGAGGAACCCCTGATCTGCCTGCCTGCTGCATTTTATGTTTCCTCATAATAACCTACGGGCAAAGCATCGAAACAGTTTCAACAAAGCAAAACTCGAAACGAAACACTGTTCCGTTGAAACAGAAGTTGAATTGAAATGATATTGTTTCGCACAGCCCTACTTTCTATGGTCAAAGAATTCAGAAAGTGAGAATGCCAAAGGCTTAGTGAAATTAGACCTTGTGAAGACTATTAAAACAGCAAAAGCTGGTCACAATCCCCCCCCCCCCAATCCCCCCAAATCATTCACCCAGTGAGTTCTTGGGTGAATGATTGCCCATGAAATGCAGGGAGCTAACCTCTGAGTCAGGAGGACCCCATCCAATCCTATCTTCCTGTAATGGATCAGAGATACAAATTTGAATCCACATCCCACAAAAACATAATAAATAGAGAAATACAGGATAGATGTTCGGGTCAAATATTGGGAAAACTTGTTACTTCACTGTAAATCTGTTGTGGACCACCCTAGGGGAATTGTTTATCTCATTAATCTTCTTCCACGCAAAGGAAAGTGGTATAGCCTGCACTGCTATCAGTATTTTGAAGATTCGTTTTGGTTAGAGAACTAATTATTGCTATAGTTTTTAAGCAAGTTTGTGTACTGATCTAATAGACTTTGATTCTCTCCTCTTGAACATTTATGAAGTTCCCTCTAAAGACACAGATCAGGAGTGCCCAAGTTTAGCCACTGTGATGCTGGGACCATTATTAAATTACAAACAAGTTAATTTTGTGGCTTGAAGATCATTTGATGCAACTTCCTTTCTCATTAATTCAGATACAGTTGGTTGAAAAAGCTTGTAGTAATGACCTGTTTTAGGTCTTTGAAAAAAATGCTTTAGCTCTATACAACCGTCTTCATGTATTGTTTGCACGGATGAGTGTTTAAAATCCTACCTGAAGACTTCTTCCATCAGTAACCAAGCAAATTAATTACTTGGAGGGTCCCTCCATAAGGCTTTTGAATGCGTCTTATCTGTACTAGTTTGGGAATTCCCTATCATCTCTTTTTTTACACAGCAATGAACATACTACAAGATCTTAATTAATGGAACAACATTTTCCCCTGGTAAACAATCCTTTTTATTTGCCTCAAAGATAGTTATTTTCT
>NW_017728907.1:48315887-48342928 GCF_001723895.1 Crocodylus porosus | reverse complement strand
TTTTTCCTTCTGTTCTAGGGATTGCTCACCGAGACCTGAAGCCTGAAAATATATTGTGCGAATCTCCAGAGAAGGTGCTCTTCAAACTTTTTTTCTTAATGCCTTTTTTATACCACTGGCCTTGATGCCTGTGGTCTTGTTTCATTCATTCCTGGCTTCCGTACCTTAACCTTTCCCCCACACCTATGCGTTTTCAGGTATCACCAGTGAAAATATGCGACTTCGACCTTGGTAGTGGAGTGAAGTTGAACAGTGCATGTACTCCAATAACCACTCCCGAATTAACTACTCCAGTAAGTAAAGTAGGCCTTTTCTGCTTGTCTCGTCAAGCAGTTGGCTGAAATGAAGAGAGTTTATAAAGAGTGAACTGCAACTATTTTGACTATGGAGAGATCATATTTAATATTACTTGTTTGGTGTCAGATGTTGTGGGCATTCTGTAATTAAAGGAATAAAATAGAAATCAGCATCATCCACTTAGGCACCAAATTAGCCTTTATATGCAGATGTTCATTATTACATTTGCAAGTTGCATCTTGTCTTAAATTAGATTGTGAATTGTTTAAGACGAGGGGCTGTGATTATATTTTGTACAGCAACTTGCACAATAGGTCAGCCATCCAGAATGAGGTCTGTGAGTGCTGATACAATATGAATAATAAAATAGCAAGGCAGAAAACAAATGCCGCATGGTTTCAGTGCTCTCAGATGTGCTTTTTGCAATTCTAGTTTTAGTGAACTTCCACTTGAAATGATGTTCTCTTGGGACAAAGGGGCAAATCACTGTAAGACGGCTCTATTGCTTTTTTCTTAAAGGAATCCTTCTCTAAATAATGAAGGAATCAAAATTCACAGTAGATGATGCCTCCACTGAGCCCAGAACTAGTGAGTAGGACCTCTCTATCTTTTATCTGCTGTCCTGAATCTCCCATTTGATGAGGGAAAAGATGGTACCATTTCATACCAAATTGTGCTTTGCTGTTCATTATCTACCATGTGAAATGCAGCTTATTTCATGCACATGATTTTTGTTGAGTAGTTGCAAAAAAAAATTAATGTTTAAGTTGATATTGCTTTTGGTTGCAAGACTTGAGTTTTCTTAGGGAGTGCAACACAAAAATAAGAAGACAGAAAAGTGTCCATTGTCCTATCTGTCACAGGCTAAAGAAACTTACCAGTTTCAATTGTATTTATTTGATGACACATTTCTGTGAGTAACTTTCACATGATTTCTCTCCCTCAACTGCCATCATGATTCTTCCTGTACCATCCAAGAGCCAGGGGTAGTTGCTTTTACCGTATGTTTAAACATACCATACGCATTAGCTTGGGCTTGTGCACAATCCATTTGACTTCGTGACTCACAGCCGGGAAGACAAATTGTGTCAGAATTGGGGGGTTCTTTAAAATACTTAAACGAAAACTTGTTTAGAAATAAATGATTATCATAAGTTAGCCGACTTGTTCCAAGGTATATTCAGGACTACTTTTCATGCGTGTTACATATTAAATATTGTTATCATGATTGCGCAGTCTAAGGAAACCAAATTTTTGTACATTTACTTCCACTTTAATTCTTGCAGTTGCCAAGCAACTGGCACAGTAACTGATTATTTAGCTGTTTTATTTTGTTTGTCATTTACTTTGTACCGTGAGATCTGCCATCACTAAAATTCCTCTTCCTTATTTTTTCTGTTGAAAAAGGAAGCTTTTTGTATTGCTTTTATTTTTATGGTGATAACTGGGTTTAAATGGCAATTTTCTCTGCTTTTCAGTATTTGAGGTTAGTAGCTGGCTGCTGGAGGACTCAGTAGTTATCTGCAGTAAGAACATCAAGCTTTCCACGGTCTCTGTAATTTATAAGCGTATCCTCACATAAAGCTAGAGTACTACTTTTTGGCAGTGCAGTGAAAAGATTGTCTATCAGTGGAGCAGGATGCTTTTTAAAGAATTTTACTTAAACAATAAATAAACCAACCCCCATTAATTAATTTACTTTTTATAGCCAGGCTTGATCATGGCAATTATGATTTTAAAATAGCGTGCAAAGGAGTATTCTGACTCACTTCTCCCCATCTGTAAGTCACACTTAACTACTTTCCATTCTGACAAGACTTCCTACTGCCCTTCCTTCTCTGAGTTCTGCATAGGTCCCATGCCATCAGAAACTACAGTTAGATAACTTTTTTTGGGGATTGCTTGCTTTTCCATGTTCAAAACACTTTCTTCATCGTAAGCTTCTCAGTATCCGAGTCTTACTCTTGCAACATGCAAAAAGCGGAATGGTTTTATCTTGAAGCCACTATTGATACTGGAGATGAGATGAAAAGTCCCTGCCTTCCAGTCCTGTATTTAGACTGCTTCAGTCATTTCAGTGTTCCTCTAAGTAGCAAAAGATTAAAATCTGGCCTGTTTTCATTGCCTGCTTTTTGCTGTTTGATTTGGGTGCACTAGCAATGTCCACTGTTTAGATTATTTTCTTTTCTGTCCCTTAGTGCGGTTCTGCAGAATACATGGCACCAGAGGTTGTGGAAGTCTTCACAGAGGAGGCCACATTCTATGACAAACGCTGTGATCTGTGGAGTCTCGGCGTGATTTTGTACATCATGCTCAGTGGCTACCCTCCTTTCGTGGGGAACTGTGGCACGGACTGTGGCTGGGACAGGGGAGAAGTTTGCAGAGTTTGCCAGGTGCCTCTATCATGTGTGGATCTCTTGGGGAGAGCTGTAGGTAGCCTTGTTATCTTGGACAAGAGACTGGGTTACCGAGCAAGCTTGCTGGCTTCCTCGCATAGCTCAGCCCTTTTAAGAAAGTAAGCCTCAGCTGAGAAGTTTGTGAGTGACTTAGTGATATGTACAAAATGCCCCTTTTAACTTCTCAGCTGAGACTTAGCAGCCCCTCTTCCTTTTGGGGATTTAGAGGGTGAAATCTGAGGACTGGGTCTCATATTCCATTATCCCCAAGTAGGTTTAACATAACCAAAATCCTCCAGCTAAAAGTGGAATGCTATCTCCTTAGGCATAGGGCTTGGAGCATCATACAGGGCTATTACATGGTGCAAATGGCTGGGCTTTTTTTGTAGAACAAGCTCTTTGAGAGTATCCAGGAAGGCAAGTACGAGTTCCCTGACAAAGACTGGTCTCATATTTCCAGTGATGCCAAAGACCTCATCTCAAAGTTGCTTGTTCGTGATGCCAAAGAAAGACTGAGTGCTGCTCAGGTTTTGAAGCATCCATGGTTACAAGGGGTAAGTAGAATAACTGCTCTTGGGTTGGACACAAGACTGTTACTTCAGGCTTTGGCATTCTTCAGGTATAGAATTTATTCCTCGTTATGCTATATGTATTATAGGATTTCATCTAAGGCCCCTGGCGCACGTTATACTTAAGAAATGATTAACCAGTTAATCACATCTTAAGTAGTTGCTTGGCTACACATTAATTCAGCTAATGGTCTGATAAAGCAAGGAATAAGCCACGAAGTTATTACACTAAATATGTGTAGTATCTTTAAAGCTGGTTCGTAGCATGCCATTAATTGAACATGTGGCCAGGCTAACTGGGGCTCCCAGCTTTGTAGGCCCATCAGAATCAAAGGCTCTGGTGTGCACCCAAGGCTGGGAGCTGCAATCAGATGCCACTCCCAGCTGCAGGGGCACATGGGAGCCCTGGACTCCTGAGCAGTGGCAGATTGGAGCTGCCAGCCACAGGGCACAGCTGGCCTCAAGAGCTCCACTGTGCCTCCATGACTGGGAGCCCTGTCAGCTGCTGGGGCTCCCAGCTGTGGGAGGCATGGTTGTGCCCCTGCGGCTGGGAGCCCGGATCAGCTGCTGGGGCTCCCAGCTGTGGGAGCTTGCTACTTACCAGTGCAAGGGCAGCCTGGGATCAGGCCATACATGGCAGGAAGCACAGTTGTGGGGATTGCACATCCGATCCCATTGTACCTTTAATTGTACATCTGCTGGGGGCCCAAGTATTTAGTATAAGCCAAATTTTTACTGTCTCACATTTCTGGCTTCTGCATTTATGAAGAGTTTTCCCTGTGGCTGCGAGACACTGTACCTAGGAAATTAGGGGCGTGTGTGTGTGTTTTCTAATATGATACCGAAGAACCCAAGTGTATTCTAGTTTATATATTGCAGTCCCTAAATGTTTTGCATGATCTTGCTTTTTTTTTTGCTTCCAGTATGATATGTTACGCAGGTTCTAAACAGGACTTGTTTTTGTCAGCTTTATAATTAAATTAATGCAGTCTCAATTGTATTAAATATGGCAGCTCTGTGGAATCGCCTTTTAAGATAGGAAAGTTAAAAAGAATATGATAATCATGGGCTTGTTATCGTATCTTAGAAAATATATCTGCAACTAAATATATAGTGTGCTTTGATTATAAAGATGGAAAGGGAAGTTTTCTGTTTAAGAGGACTACAAATCTTGGTTGCCACAAAGCAGAGACAATAAGTAAACATCTTTTTTTTTTTTTTTTTAATTAAATTTTACAGCAGGCTCCTGAAAGGGGATTACCTACACCACAAGTTCTTCAAAGGTAACCATTTCTTGTTGATCTGAAGTCAGGAAGAATGCAGGATAGAGATGTACCTTAGAAACAAATTAAATCAGAGATGCATATGCTTTCGTAAGCAAGAATTAATTTTCTCAGGTGCTCTGAATGGATATGGGGAGAGCAGGCCATCAAAATAGAGATTTATTTGAACAAAAAAGACAGGAAAGAAAAGTATTAGCTTTTTTTACTCCTATGTCCGTATGGATTTATTACTGTAATACGTTCCCCTTTTCAGCAATGCCCCCCACCACTTCCCTGTCTTTTTTTTATAGTCAGCTCACTCTGGTTGATAGTCTTTGCTCTGCAGTCCTTATTTATAATGCATAGATAGTTATTATACATATACATACACTTGCACATACACAATAGTCTCTGTTTAGACATAATCTATTTTTGATTCAGTAATGGGTGAAGTATTCAAAGTTGTTTCAGTAGTAGGATGGCAGCACTAAGAGAATTTAATTTTTTATAAGGGATTTGGAGAAATCCTGAGGTGGTTTGGATCACAGAAGGAAAAAAGACAGTGGTGCCAAAGAGATATTAAACATCCTTCCATCATTGAAATATTATACCAGTAGGATTTGTTCTTGCTGTTATTGAACTCTGGGCCATTCATTTGAAATTGAGTAAGTCAGGCATCATTCCAAGTGATTTTTTTTTTTGATTAAAGGCTCTGAGCTACAGGCAATGTAGCAAAGTGTCTTGTGATCTAGAAACCCCAGCTCCTGTTCCCAGCACGGAAAAGTATCTTACTGTAAGCTGGTCTGGCCCTTGTCAGGTGCATGACTGGGAGTTTCTGTGCCCATTATTAATTCTTCTCCATTTTCTTTCCAAAAGGAATAGTAGCACAAAAGACTTGACGCTTTTTGCAGCAGAAGCCATTGCCCTGAACCGGCAGCTGTCTCAGCATGAGAATGAACTGAATGAAGAACAAGAGAACATCGCTCAAGCCATGTGTTCCATGAAGCTCTCTCCTCCGTCCAAATCCCATCTGGCCAAACGAAGAGCAATGACTCAGGCCACCAAAAATGGTGACTTCCAGCCAGTTTTTCATGCTGCCCTTTGACATCATTTCCCTGCTGCTGTTGCTAATGAGAAGTCACGTTTTCCCTATTTTAAAGACGGATAGTTACATCAAGGCCAAATTACTTTTATCAGGAAGCTCATTATAAAGTGGCTTCCAGCTTCAAGGGGCAATTTTTATGCAACCTATTTTGGTGCATTAAGGTATTTAACAGAACTTTTTTAAACAAAAGAAATGTGAGTTCACTGCTATGTTACTTCAGAGGATCAACCACTTAGCTCTCCTCATTTGTCTTAAAAGCACACTTGAGAATGCACGCTTGAGGATATCAGAGAAATGCTTCTCATGTTTTGCACTTAAGGGTTTCTCAGTTCTGCCACCCCTGCAGGTAAACCTTAGGACTTTACCCCTCCTTAGAAGCCTTTCAGTTCTGCTCCTGTAGCCCGCAGGAGAGTTTGCGGATGGACTGGTCAAAAAGCATAATGACTCCAAAAGTGAAGAGAATACACTAATCTGGGTCCTGCATGTTGATGAGAGGTCCCAGATCCTACTTCATTTGGGATAAAGAACACCTTGCAAGCTACTATAGATGCACAGCAAAATCAAGTCCATGACCATGAATACAAAGGCAGGGATATGGGGCTCTTCTCTGCTCTGGGTGTGTATGCAAACTTGTAAATATGGGGAGATATTTTGTTTCTGTAGCTAATATTTCTGTGTTCTCATAAGTAAGACATGTATGTACTCTCTCAGTTCTTCCCATTTTTTTTCAGCTGTTTTTATCATTCTGCCTTTTCTTGCAGTTCGGTTCTTAAATCTGAAACTAGTTTAGTCAATGAACTTTACATGGGATTTTTTTTTTCCCACAAATACTTTTCTTGGTGCTCTTGAAGATCTGAAGATAGACCTCTCTCCAGTGGCTTCTTCATTTATCATCTGGATTGTATGTTTTAAGAAGGGAGGGACTGGCTCCAATGACTTACTTTGGTGAGAAATCTGAGACTTTCCCACTACTGCATAGGTACTGCATGTAGAAGCCAATGGCCTTGAGGCCATTGAAACAAATGAATAGGGTTTAGATCAGATTTTCTTTTTTTTTTTTTTTTAAAGACCCAGACTGCTTTGGGAGCTGCTGTAGACATTCATTCATCAGATTTTTCCAAGGTTGCACAAGATTTTTTGGGGGTGTTGAGTGTGGGCTCGCCTCACAAGCACTTTATATACTTTTTTAAGAAAGTGCTCAGCATATAAGCTGTGAAAATTGGGCAGTTTAAGGTGCATCAGGTTGGCCCCTCAGTGTGTTAGGAGACATTTTTGAACATTTATGATGATGTGTTGTGTGCAAGGTGAAAAAATATATTATCTGCAAATGCCAGTAGTAATAATCTTAAGCTGCAGGAGGATGGACACAAGAAACAAATTCAACATCCAGTTGGAAGTAGAGAACTACTCTATACTAGAACAGGTTCACACTTGCCTTTTAGAAATGTGCACTTTGTATATAATATTTTGATACAACCTAATGTACTGGTGATGAAAGAAAATGGTTATACTTAAATTATTTTATATGTTGTGCCAGCAATACAGGTTTTGAATTGTACCTTAGCTTTGTTTTTATTAAAAAAATTTTAGCTATAAATTTAACATGTTCCATAATTGCGTGTGCCTTTTCAGTCTGATTTTTGGAGACTTCGACTACTCGGGAAACAACCATTTAGTCTTCTGTGACACTTTTAACTTGCGTGCTGAAAATTAAATGTACCTCATTTCTACAATGCCTCATTTCTTTATCTGTCTCTAGAGCTTCATATAATCTCTTTGTGATGAAATGAAGGCATGCATAGACTTTTTCTTCCTGGAAAGGACTGTTATGATGTAGTCTGACCTGCATAATGTACCCCAGGGAATTTCACCCAGCGATTTTTTTTAAGCCCAGGATTGTAAGCCTGAACTCAAGACATAGGTCCAGTTTCTTTCTTCTTCTTTGAATTGAGGCCAAACTTTTAACTCTCAGCTCAGATCAGATCAGCATTGGGAATGATGATGATGATGATGATTTGGAGCCAGGGTGTGACTGCATTTGGCAGCATGCTCTGTGTCCAGAGAGCAGGGATTCACAAATGCAAGGTCTGATTGGGAGCTCATACGAGAAATAATGTCCATGTCCAGGCACCGTGATGGGAGCCAGGGAGAGGGTAGGCCAGTGGAGCAGAGACCACAGCACTGGGCCAAACTCCCTGCTGCATCTGCTGGGATGGAAGGGAGGGAAGTGTGTCCTATGCATGTGTGCACACAGGAGCATGCAACATCAATTTGCAAGTCCTATTTTCTTGCCTTTTGGCACCGCACAAGGGAGGATGGGGTGAACATTTCAGTACCTCTGCTTAGCATCTCTCAGCTTTTGTGAATGCGAGTCGCACTGTTTTGATTAGCCAATGCTGCATTGTTCTGTACAAAGCAAAGGCTTAAACTCCACTAAGATCCGTACCTGTGAGTTGCTGGTGGCCTTTTTACACACCCTCGATGTATAAAACTTCCATGCACATGGGGAGAAGAGAAATTTTAGTTATTGGATGTATAGAATGCATTAGATATTCCTGAATTATCCCTTGGAGAATCTTCCTTTTAATTCTGGTGGGTAATATGTACCTGGTGTCCAACAACAGCTGATTCAGGAATTGTAAGCTTTACCTGATTTTTCTCTGGTCTCTTCTGAGAGTTTGATTTGATTTTTGGCATCTTAATGAGAGTTGAAGTTGGAAGAATTTTAGGAGGAGAAACGCAGTCGTAGAATTAAATTCAGCAGATGCTTTATTTTTAAGCGTGCAAAAGTAAAAAATGTGAATTAGTTTGTAGGGTTTTGGTTTCTTTTATTACAAAGTTAGGAAGTAAGTGAACCTTTCAAGACCAGCTTGTATTTTTGTTTTTAATTACTACTTTTTAATACAAAGTTAACGGAAGGGTGATTTGATAGCAGTTACAGTGTCCCTAGCACTTGTTCACCTGCACCCAATTTGGAGACTTCATTCGCCAGCGGTGACCACAATTGGTGGTCATTGGGGTGGGGGGCGAACAGGAGTTGCGTTATTCGTCCCCTGGGTTCTGGCACACCTGGTACAGCACTTCCCAAGCTGTGCCAGTGCAGCAGCTGTGCTGGCCAGCTGTTGCTCTGCTACCAGAGGTGGGCTGTCCAGCCTGTGGGACCCTAATGAGTTGTACATCCCTGGCTTAGAGGATCAGAAAAACTAGGGCCGTACAAAATTTCACTGGATGTTTCATTTTGATGCTGTTTCAACTCGTTTTGAGCTTGAAACAGTGAAATCAAAACAAAACGAAAGACTTTGAAACAGCTTCAAATTGAAACGAGGGCAGCGGAAGTGTTTTGACTTTCAAAGCCAGGCTTGCTTGCAGGAAAACGGAAAGTAAGGAGAGGGAGGGGGAAGGACTGCTCTCATATTGACTGTAGTTGGCCAGTGACTGTGATCCTTCCCTGAGGTCCCTTCCGATCCCAGTGCTCTGGGGGAGGGACGGAAAACACACAAGTTTTGCTTGTCAGCAGCTTGAGGTGCATTGTCTCAGAAACCCCTGGACTTCTCTCCTTGAAACTTGGCAGGCTTTGTGCCCTCGGAAGGGGCTACCATCCCTGCTGCTTTCATACAAATCTGCTAAGAAATGACAACGTTATAGGCAGTTCTGTGCTTCCCCGTTGGAACCTATGGGCAAAGCGGCGAAACAGTTTTGACGAAACAAAACGAAACTCTAAACAAAATGCTGTCCCGTTGAAACGGAAGTCAAAACGAAACGGCACTGTTTCACACAGCCCTAATAAAAATGCTTCTTTGTGTGTGTGGGTGTGTAGCACTAATTCCAGAAGCGAAGCACTGAATTCCTTCGGCAGCACAGGTTGACCTACGAAAACTAAAACTGGGGCAGATAGCTTGAAAGCCGCTGTAGTATTCCGGAAATCTTCACAAATATCTCTGAACATAGCCAGAATTCAAAGCCCGGCTGCCGGTGCCTCTGCATTAGCCTTGCTGAGAATTTGAGTCTCGCCCTCATTTCAAAAAAATAAAAAATAAAAGCCCTCTCAACATATTCAATCCCAGGTTTGGTTAAATTGTACTGTAAAATTGTGTCTTCGCCCCTGTCTCCTATGTGGAGCAAGGAATGCCTCTAATGTTGTTCTCCGTAAAAAGAAGTATGCCTGAAGTCAGGCAGAAGGCAAGGGAGATTTGCACCAACTGAATCGGAGATGAGCTTTGATAAGCGGAGGGGGTTATTTCATCGGAGGGGGACACTATCCTTTCATAGCAGCTGATTGAATAAGCTTTCCTAAGCAGAAGACTTATTTAATCAATTGCTGTGAAGAGATGATTTCCCCTCTGAAATAAGCCCTCTGCTTATGAAAGTTTATGTTACACACATCTCTGATTTAGTTTGTCTACGAAGTGCAACTCTACCTTGCCTTCTGGCTCAATAAATAAGACAGAAGTGGCGTGGTAGGGAATGCAGGCGCTAAGCAGCTAGTAATTGTTCTTGAGAGCTGTTGCCTTCCTAAGTCAGATGTACCTAATGATAATACGAGACCTTAGTTCTTGCCCATCTTACCTCCTGTACCTTTTTCTATTGAAATCAGAATAGAAATATTCAAAACCCTTAGCCTTTAGAAGTGCTGTTCATTCAATGTGTTCAGCTTTTTCTTTTTTTTCCCTCCCCCTGTAAATGAAAAATTTGAACTTCTGCCAGCAGCTTTAAAATGACTCAGTTCACTTTCATCTGAAAGATGGGAACATAGCCCTTGACTCACAAGATTAGGTATTGGCTGAATTGTGTCTCTTTGAAGCATCAATGGCTTTGTGCTTGTTTTCAGGTAGCCTAGAGAAGTGTTTCATTTTCCTCCCTGAATCACACCACACACACTGGGTCAACGCCGCAGGGACTGAATCACTGCAGTGAATCACTCAGGTTAGCAGTGGAGAGGCTGAATAGGCAGAAGCATAAAGCTACCATTTCCCTTGACCTATTAGGACAAATCAAGGTGCTGCCATTTAAACAGGTGGCAAAATGTCACCACAGATTGGTCAGCAACTCAATAGGTAAGCCGTCACCATTGCATGCCTTTGAATCATTCCCACAGCTCCCAGTAAGCAGTGGTAACTGGTGCTCCTAACAGCTGTTCTTTTCAAGCATCCCACATCCTCCCTTCCCCTTTTATTCAGATTAATAAAATCAGGATTGATTTAATTAGGATCAAAGTAAGGAATTAGGATTGACCTCAGAATTAGGATGGATTTAAGGAAAGCTGCACACCCTAAAAAAAAGAAAGGGAATTGTGCATCATCTTAACCGTCCTGAATCAATGTTTGTCCCTCCCCTCCTCCAGGGTCTTCTTTGTGACCTTGCAATCCCATTGTGGGACTTCAGTAGACCTTGGGTCTACATGAGACACTAAATGTGCAGCAGATTAATTCAACTGCACGTTAGCACGACAGACAAAAACCGTGCTAATTCTCTAATGCAGTGGTCTCCAAAGTGGGGTGCGTGCAAGACGATCCATTGGGGTGTGGGAAGAAAATATTAGAACTTCTATTTATATGTATATTTAAATATACATATATTGGGGGTGCATGCTCAAACATTTTTTACTGACGGGTGCGCGATCAAAAAAGTTTGGAGACCACTGCTCTAACGCACAGGAGAATTAGTCTACCGTGCATTAGCGTTGCCTAAAAACCGTGTGCCGGCACTACTGCACAGTAGCATTGTTTATGGTGCGTTGCATTAGCAGCTGTAATAACAAGTACTAAATTTAATACACCATGACTACTGCGCATTACTGAACGTGTAGACGTGCTCCGTGTGATCTAACCAGCAGGGTCAGCCTGAAGATCATGAAGCTGGGCCAAGAATTTCACCGGGTAAATTGTTCTGGATTCACAAGTCCTAGGCAAGACATTGTGAGTCAAGGGAAAAGGACTCTTTGGTATTTAAGTTCAAAGCACCTTAGGTCCTTCACTAAAGTTTTGCAGCAAAACCCTGTATAAACTCCCTGCCCGACGCGTGTTAAAGTGGCTTTAACAACAATATTCATGCTGGATTTCTTTGTAGATATTTATTTATGGGGATGGAGCTTTTTAGAAGCCTTTTCCTTTCTGTCTGTCCCTTGGGATGCCGGGGTGGGAGGTCGATACGGGTCTTGTTTGCTCTTTATCAAGCTCCCTCTGTCTCCCTCTTTATTTAATCCTGTCGGGAATAGAAAGCCAGGTTTATTGTTGTGGGTGTTGGTGGGAGGCTCGGTTTACAATTGACAAGTAACTTGGCTAATTTCCAAGGCTAATAATTTTACCATGGACCCTCGGAGCGGCAGGAATAGGCTTCGGATTTGGCTTCCATAGAAACACATTGCCGTGGCAACCAAAAAGGCCTGAGGATTTTGAGGCACTATGATTGCACCCAGACTCGGGGCTCCCCCTTCCCTCTTTTCTTGGTGCCATCTCCGAGTGTGCATGTGTTGCCTCTGCCATATTTTAGTAGATGCATTGGGAATGTTGGATGTGGCGAAGGGCATTTTGCTTGGAAGCCCAAGTTGTTCAAAGCCTTTGGTGGCTTCATTGCATGAAAAGCTGCCATAAGAAAGATGATCGGCAGGGAGGGCTCCGCTACGGGCACCGGAAGAGAGCTTCAAAAGGGCTCCAGAGTTGCAACCGGCTCTGCCGCATAATTGCCGGGGGCTCTTGAGGGGGAAATGCTAGCACAAATTTTGGAGATCCTTTTTCATTGCATGCATCGGCCATGCTTTTTCTGCAGTTGTGATTAATGCAACGCCTATCAGTCACGGTGCAAGGGATCCCGGCAGTCTTAAGAACAGCGAGCCAAGCGCAGCTTAGCTGGTCTTTGCAACCTGGCTGCTGCTGCACTGATTTCCTCCTCCACCACCCTTCCTTTCCCCCTTTCTCTCCCACCCCCACTGCCAAATCCCCACCAGTGTCAAGGATCTGTTCTGTGGGCTGAATCTCTGATCCAACGTCCTCTAGTTTTTGTATTGTTATTGAACTGGAGTGGAGGGCGTTTGCTATAGTTCATCTAGGACTGCTTCCCCTTTGGTGTCTAAGACATGCTCAGGAAGCACATGGCCCGTCCATTGGGACTGAGTGCATCTGATCTAAATTTCAGGGCTGTATTTGGTAGCCGTGTTGGTTGTGAACCCAGAGGAACAGATTTCCACCTTCAGCTGCCTCTGTGCAAAAATTAAACTTCTTTTCTACCTATGGGACTTTTTACCATGTTTAATTTTCCCAGAGCCTGAGAGAGAGCACATGAGCCCGAAAGCTTGCAGAAAAAGATTTTTTTTGTTGTTGCAATTTCTTAGTTGGTCTAATAAAAGGTATCATCTCTGAACCAAGAGTTTGAGAGTTTTTCTTTCCTTTCTGATCTAAATGTTTGCTATGGGGATTAGTGGTAATGAATTGCTTTATTAATTGCTTGGTGCACAAATTACAATCTGCAATACCAACCCCTTGCTGGCCTGTCTACTGTAAGGTTTTGTACTGCCCAGTGAAGTGCAATGCATTTAATTAGGAAAGGTGTGTGTGTGTGTGGTGGGGGGTGATTGTGTAATTACAACTATATCGTAATGTAGGCTCACAAAAGCTGTACTGCACAATCTTTATGTTCTTTGAATGCAGTGTGTGTACATATCACTTCAAGGTTTCTATAGTATTTTGACATCTTAATAGGAAAAGTGCTCAATGGTTTTTAATTACAATTGAACTTTCTGAGATATTAATCTCATCAGTTAGTGGGTTTCCATCAGAGATACAAATCTGATCTCTAGTCTTAAAAGATACGATAGGGGAACCTTTTTGTTTCCTGTCTTCAAAGAGAGATGGTCCGGACAGTGAGATTCAGGGTGCCATTAAAGTTGGAATTCAAGGTTCAGATTTTTAATCAACCCTGTAAAGGATGCCAGGATTTGTAGCTCTAATTGTGGCATTGAGGGCAGGGAGTAGAAGGCATCTCTATGGGTCTATCCTTTTAGTGAGCCATTTTCTGTCCTGTATGGATTCAGGCGATGGTCTTAGCACAGAAGGACCTCTGTGTCCTCCATTCCCATTGTTCCTATGTCCCCTACAGAAACAATGGAGAGGGAGCAACCAGCTCCGGTATTCACCTGATGAGCCAGGGAAAAGGCAAACCCTACATCCCAGAAGAGAGCAAAGGTGGGTGGTTGAGTCACGGCAAGAACGAATGACTTTGACTACTGAGCCCAAGAAATAGATAAATCACATGCTTCAGGGCTCTTTGTCCTTGAAAAATCAATGTGACAGCCAAGACTCAAATACTCCCAAAATATAGTGGGTTTGGATTTGTAGTTTAAAGTCCAGCCCCTTTCTTCTTAGAGAAAGCAAAAAAAAATGGTGTCTGTGGAAAGCATGAAAGTTCTTGCAACGTGGATGAAGGATAGGTTTTTGTTTCCCAATATATAGACAGTATTACTTAAAAGACCTGCTCTTTCACAAGTGGGATTCTCGCCCTTTGCCAGTTCACAAATATACACCAAAGTGAATTGCGAGAACGATGGAGTTGGGGTGAGTAGACACAGCAGAGAGCACATCATGCCTCAGACCTTGTTCTGGTGCATGAAGCCCTAGGTTGCTGCTTCACACAAAGGTGTATCACATAGCTTCACTGGCCCAAACGTGGGTGTCTTTGGCTTCGGCAGTAACATTTTTTCCCCATTGCTCCTCTGGCTGGTTCAGGTGGGCTTCAATCCCTCTCAGAGACGTATTGCTCATAGGATGTTTCATAGTGACACCGGCCAAACCTTTCAAAACACGCCAACATTTATCAGTGTCTACACCTGTGCCTGGGACTGTAGCATGTTGAGCTGGGTTGGAGCAGCCGTGGTTGGCAGGGGACCCAGGGGGTTAGCCTGCCAGCCTGGGGCTGCTTCCCCTGACTTAGTGTGCTGCAAAGGGGCTGGCTTGAGCACAAGGGTACTCTGAAGCACTGAAGCATCCTTGTGCCCCAGCCAGCCCAGCCAGCATCTACACATGCATTGTTTAGCACTGAAGAATGCTGCTGCAGGATAGTTCTTGTGTTTACAAAGACTAACCTACAGCAGAGTTAATTGGTTTCCTGTGCCCTAATAGGGCCGCATGTGTAGACACCAAGACTTTACTGCGGAGTTCATTAGGCAGCTTCACAGTAAATGTCTTGTGTAGATGCGCCCATTGTGTCTTGAGCCCTCTGTGCTTTTGCTCAAACCTTGTTTGCATGTGCTCTGCCTCCCCTAGCTGCCAGTCATTAAAAGTTGGTGTCTGTGGTTTAGGAAAAATGGTGTGTTGTTTTCACAAGAGGCATGTGGAAATTGTCTGCGCTCTATGCACCCCTAGCATGAATATTGTACTTTGCTAAAGAAAAGAGTAAACTTTGATTAATTCACTTATGAGATAATTCACTTCTAAAGGCTTACTGCACCATTGTTTTGATTCCCCGCCAGCACCCCCTCCCCAATTATCAACTCCTGTTAATTGGTCCATACCGGATAATTTGTCATTGTTTGTGTTCCTTTGGGGAATGGCGGATTGCAGAAATAAGGCATTGATTTATCTAATCAGTCACATCTATCTAAGATTTTTTGTTTTGGGACAAGAACTACTGATTTTGTTCCATGTTTATACAGTGTCTAGCATCCTGGCTTGTTGCTAGTTAAAAACAAATAATTTAGCAAATAAAGTGTTCACAGGGATAAGTGTGAAGTTGGTTATGGGTTTTTTTTCTTTCATTGTAATTTTTGAAGCTCTGAACATTTCAAATTTTGAAACAGCTGACATTTTAATTATGGAAACTGAACATTTTGGCCAGCTAGAAAAATTCTTCCGATTTATTTGCAGGCAAGGTTCTTGGAGTAGATGTGGTATCTCTTGTTAGACCAGCTGAGTCATTGGGGAAAAAAAGTTCTTGGCAAGCTTTTGGGTGTAATTGCCCTTCTTCAGGCACAGGGAGTCTCTGCTGGTCTGAGACTCCAAGGATCCAATCTATTCGAAATTTTGGGCAATTTCATTGACATTTAAAAAAACAAAGAAAAACTGTTACCTCTCCTATTGATGTGGGGTAGTTGGTCCAGACTGGCTAATGGCTGGGATGAGAATACAGTAGTTCGACATCCATTGCCCAGGCTAACTTCCAGAAAATGTCCACTGCTTTGAATAGTGAAAGAGCAGCCCGCGTTTATCCTCCATGCCTCAAGAACTCGGTGATCATGTGTCTCTGAATTTCGGAGATGGCAGATTACAATGCCTTCCAAAAATATAATTACTTGCACAATGACAGGGTGCAACTCGAGGCAAGATAGCTAGCATAACAAAGGAACAAGCTCCAATGGAGAGGAAATGAAGGGCATAGAGGGATCCGCTGAAAACTCCCATCACTAATGCTTAAATCTTGGTGCATCTCATTAAACTGTTTGTAATCATTCATATTTTTATTTCTGCTGCATGGTTCATCAGTCTCATTTCTTTGTTACCTTCCCTTCATTTGGCTGGCAATATATTTTTTCTCTATTTTTCCCCCTCACTTTTATTTAATCTGAAATGTCCTTTGTGTTCCTCATTGGTATGAATGCTCTGGCATAGCATTATATTCTTTTTAGTTGTCTTGGCCAATAATTGAGAAAGCCATAAGCTCTCTGTGTTTCCACCCTGCTCTGTAACAGACACCTGATGATAACATTTAGGACCCAAAGCCTCCAGTGCATAGAAATAAGGTGAGTTGCTCGTACTAGCAGTGACCTACGGGATCCTTAGAAAGGTGATCATAGCTCAGCAGCAGCAGCAGGAGCAGTTAATTATACCGTATCCTGGTTAATTAATTTCTGTTGGACTAAATTAACATTCTTCTGCACAGCTTCGATGCTAAAGAACCTGCCAGGGGTCAGGTCGGCACCTGAAGCTGTGCTTTAACCTGTAACACAAAAGCAAGAATTTTCCATGGTTTCTCACCTCCTCCCCACCTCCCGCTCCTTGGTTTCCATGGAAAAAAATTTGCAAGTTCTAGTTCAATTATTTTAAGACACTTTTAAACCAATTGATACCTACACCTATATAAAAAAGCCTGGGTGGAAAAGTTGTTGAAAAAGCTGCGTTTGTAATCCATTGATGGCACCTACTTAAAGTCCTTTCAGTGTAGCAGGCCAGGATGGAGCTGGGCACTACCAGACTGTTTCCATATGACTACCAGCACTTTTTTTTGGTGCATTGTCTCTGCATACTTCACTTCACGTTCCCAGGACAGAGCTGGCCCAGAAGCTGGAAGAGAGACCCGGCAGCACGAAAGAGTCAGGGCTGCTGTAACAGAGGGGGCTGGTCCAGGGGTTAGGATGTTGAACCTGGAAGTTAATGCATCTGGGTTAAATTCCTTGCTTTTGTCTTCCTCTGAGATATAGTGTCTTTATGCTTCAGATCTCAGCTGGTAACCTAAATCTTCTGCTACCTCACAGGGATGTTGAGAAGACGAAGGGTGCTATGGTGATCGAGAGCCTGATAAGTGTCTAAGATGGACCTAGAAGGCAGGGACGTCTGTGGTTATTGTCCTCTGTCTCTGACCATGTCTACTATGCCTTATAATCCCATTCATAAGATGATCCAGCTCCCTCTCAAAAAAAATCTGTTAGGTTTTTTTTTTTAATGTCTTCTATTATAATTGAAAGGATTCCCAAACCTCATTCTCTTGATGGTTAGAAACCTAACTTCTGGCCTAAATTTCTTTGCGGCCAGTTTATGCCTGCTTGTTCTCATGTCAAGCACTATCCATCAGCTTAACCAATGCTTTCTCCCTGGTTTTTACCAGGCAGCAGTGATATCTGCTCTCAGCCATTATTATTTTTTAAAATGCAAGCTCGTTCGGGCTCCTCTCATCTTTTAAACAAAGCACTAAGATGTAGCTTGGCTTTTCCTTGAAGAAGGCAGGGTAGATTTGCACTTACAGACTAACTAAATCAAGGAAATATAACATAAGCTTTCATGAACCCCAGCTTCCTACATATCAGCTCCTTAAAGGGCCAGTCTAGGAATCAGTCTTTGGACTACTTGTCTCTCCTTCCAGGCCTGTGTCCATGCATGGACAGTAGAGAGAGATGTACAGTTAGAAAATTAAGGCCCTCAGGAGGTCATCTAGTCCAACCCCCAGTGGAAAATGGCTGGAAGTCAGGAACAGGGAGTAATGGGATTGCTTTTGGAGGACTTCATGTATAACTGCAAGGTGAGTAAGGAGTTGGAGTAAGAGGTTATACAATGGGCTACATTGAAAGGGGAGGTGTCGGATGGGAGAGAGATTATTTTTTATGGGATGAGAGATGGGAGAGAGAACACAGTGGTGTTCAGGAATCGGTCTTCACAACCATCCTATTTAACACACATCAGTGATCTCCGTGCAACAAGTAGGTACATACTTGTGGGATCTGAGGAAGTTTGTATGCCAAACAGAAAAGTAGTGGAGGCAGTAGTTGCAGAGCAGTGGGTTGAAAAATGCCTGACACCTAAATCGAGACCTTCGGTGGTCAAAGAGGATGAAAGATGCCTAGGGAGATTTCAGACTCTTGGTCTAAGTGCACTGCTGGAAGTTCCCCTTGGGCTGTCTGACCTTGGCTATATCAGGCAAGTGCCTTTTACTGTGATTTTCCCATTGATGGTCCAAGAGAGCTAGGTCCACATAGAAAAGGATCAGATTATACAAGAAAATACAAGACCCCTGGGAAACAGAGCAACAGAAATGGGGTGCAGTGCAAAGTCATGCACTTGGGAGCTTGGCTTTAAGGTCGAGGCTCAGAGCTCAGTGTCTTTGTGGTGGGGCTGAAAGGAAGTGATATACATGTGGACAGCTTTGCAGAATGGGAGGTGTCTCTACCCAGTGCTTGAAGGCTTCACTGGGATGGGCCAGGAGGAATAATTTTTCCTTTTCTGAGCTTGGCTTGGGAAGATCTGTTGGGTGGATTTTGCCTCCCTCCATACTATGGGGCAGGGATGGCTTCCTAGTATCATCCAAGCACATTTTACGTAACAAATTCCCTGCTATTACAGTAGCCAAGACAATAATGTTCCTCTTGCTCTGGGTGTCTCCTGGGATGCTTTATTAAGTGATTTGTAATTTTATAGTGTGTGAGAAGGGCCAGAACGGTGAATCTTTTTGGACAAATACAGAAACCCAGACTCAATGGCTTGGGAGCTCCCTTCCAGTCCTCCGATCAAGTTGTGCGTGCGTGGGTAAGTCCGGGACATGCTGCAGACAGATAAGAGAAGAGGCAAGGTGCAGAAGTCGACCTCCATGCCGAGAAGTTTCAACAAAACTTCTAGGCTTGGTCTGGACTGCCACCAGATGTTGACCTTGCAATTTATACAGAGCGCAGGTGGGCTTTCAGGCAATGTTAGGTTGGCTCCAGCTGTCAGTATAGACCACTGGTTGTCACCCTTTTTGGACTCGAGACAGCCCTCCATCACTGGGCAACGCCGGGTTTCAAAACCTTTGCAGAGCTTACCTCCCTGTGGTCGGGCCTTATCACCCTGGTTGAGAATCACTGCTGCAGACAAAAGAAACAGCCAAGTAAATACGCCCAAGATGGAAACAGTTCCCGGATCCACAGATTTATGCAAGGAGATCCCCCAGCACAAAACAGAATTCATAATATATTGAGACCCCCCAAACTGTCCCAACCTCCAAAGCATCTTTCCCCATTAATATCAGAGCTGGGCTGTGCAGTTATCAGTTCCAGAGGCTAGTCAGGTCTCAATTATTTACAGCAGGCTTTGCTGGCTCTCTCAGAGCCGTTTAGCTTGACATGCATTCTTTGAGCTGTTTAATCCCCTGGTGCATTTTCAAGGAACAAAGCCAGACTTTTCCAACGGCGTCAGTGCCTCTCCCACTACTTTCTGAAGGCTGTCATTTCTTTCGCTGATGAATTATTCATCCTATATGCTGGAGTTCAAGTCCTTGAGAGATGTGTTCCCTGATGAGGGAAGTGGTTTGCCAACTTCTCTCTTTCCAGCCATTTGCTCGCAAATGAACATCATTAGCAAACCTGCTCTGGAATAAAGCTGCAAACGCTAACCACAGTGTCGCCTGTGAACTTAAGCAGGCACGGAAAAAGTAAGCAGAGTTAAACAGCAGCTGCACGCTGAACTGAAAGTGTTGTAGAGGCGTTACACATGTGTGAAAGAAAGACTTCCCAATGAAAAGATCTTGACAACATCATTTAAGTGCATTCCCGGCTACCAACATGCCAGTGCTTGGGGAAGAAGAATGCTGTTTCTCCAAAGACATATCGCCATTAAGAGAGTGGCGTGAGGCTCTTCTTGTCCCCATGTTGTCATGAAGAAGGACATGTCTTCTTGGGATTACGCCCTGCATCCTTGAGCTAAAGATGTGTTGCTTTTTTAACTAATGACTTTTGCTACCAAATAAAATGAAAGGCTTCTCTTTGCAAGCTCCAGTTCCCTCAAGGGACAGGAAAAGGTTGCTTTACAAGCCAGGCACAAAGGTGGCAAACACACTGGACTCATTGCTAGCCATTTGTGCATTTAAAATCAAGTTACTTCTCATTAATGTCCTACCGGGCTCATCAACTCTTTGGCATATCCTTAAGTTACTGGTGAAGGGAATAAAAAAAAGGTCTCGCATGATAGATTTCCTCTCCGGGAGTGACCCCGGCGGTCTGTCAGGATGTCCGAGCGTTGTTGCTCGCGGTTGTTGTGCTTGCAGTTGGGAGGCAATGGCATCATCTTCAAGCGTAACCAGAAATACTTGTTTTGGTGTGCCTGGGCTTCTCTGCTTTCTAAGGGCAGATGGACAAAGAGGGACCTGAGCTGATAGTCAAGGAGTCAGTGGTGTACAGCAGCACTCTCCCATTCACTTGGTGGAGCGACACGGATTGACCCCAGCTGTGGATCTAATCACTTTTCCTTTTGTTCTTCACTTGCTTCCGGCTCACAGCATGACTCCATCTCCATCTCCATCTCCGTCTATAAATAATATGCACTTCGCCCCAATACTTCTGCTCTTCATTCTCAGGCCAGGTATTAATGCCTATCTTTTCGCAGCATCTATTGCATCACACTAGAAGAGCCAACAGCTCCCTTTATCTTGAATGATCTTTTAGTGTTGAACGTTGTTGGGTCCCCTGCTTTTTGAGCTTGTGAGAACTCAGTTGCTTAAGACTAGAGAAATACCGAGCTATACACAAGTGCTTCTTTCAGTTGTTAACCTCGAGGGGAAACGATCATGTGATGAGCAGTAGCCTTGTAGTCCCCCAGCTTTGCCGGCTGGGCTGGTTCTTTGTTCCTTGCTGTCCGTGCGGCGTTCGTGACTCTTCGTTTTTGCACTAATGTTCTGCAAAACGGCAGGAAAAGAGAGTTCCCCTTACGATATGTAAATGCGAGTATGGTGCAGTGCACGATCAGCATTTCTTCTCCTTGTCTGAACCAAAGCAGGCATGGGGCAGTTACAGCTACCTGCCTGTAGACCCGTGCCTTTCGATGAAGCTATTGAAACTCCTGTTCTTGGCTCTGGAGAGGCCATGTTCAATTCCCAGGGGTGACTAACGTGACTTGTTGCATTAAGAAAGTCCTGTTAGGGTGAAGCTTTAAAAAGTGTGTTTTGGATTTTTTTTCAGTCTTCAGAAGCCTGGGGCCTGACTTTTCTTCCTGTCCTGGAAGACCTAGGCAGTGATCCAGGCCGGGGCAGGTCCCTGGATGGTCACTGTCTGGCACCTAAATAAGATTAAGTTTTATATTTGGCATCCCCCCCGCCCACACCTGCTTTGCTATGTTAAGGAAATCTTGTGAGCTCAGCTCTTCTCAGGAGAGATTTGGTTATGTGCAGACTCATCCTCATCAGTAGGAGAGTGGGCTCTCCGGGTAGAAACAAACGTCACCAGACATTGCATTTGTGCTGCCATAAAAAAAAAAAAAAGACATTACTAAAAAAACATTTTTTTGGCCAGCAAATAGATGTCGCTATCCTTTGTGGTGTGGGAAAAGGAGCAGTTAATACTGCTGCTTTATTGCAATGGATGGCTATTTGCTCTGAGGCAGGAGAGTGTGTGCATCCTGGACCTGCCCACACTGCCCAGCCACCCCGGGGGCTCGATCCTGTGCACCTCGGGAGTCCTATGAAGGATTGGGACCTTCAAGCCCCTGCAGCATCTGCCTGGCTTTGCCCAGTTATAGAGAAGTGCCCCTTGAGGCATGTCTCTATAAATGAGGAAGGTTGGGGTTCCCAGCTGACAGAAACCCACCCTGGGATCTTCAAGGCACATCTCCATAAATTTTGGGAATCCCTGCTGCCCTGTACCTCCCCATCAGGCCTTTGCCTGGATGCTGGGACCTGCATCGGGTCTTGCACCAACCCCTGCTTCACGTGGAGGTGTGGGGCAGCGCCGGACCTAGGGACGTCCCAGCACCCTGCTAGTGTAATGGTGCCTGGGGATGCCCTGGGACGCAGCACTTCCAGCGCACGGGAGATGCTGCCTTGACTCAAGGTTTGATTTCCTTGCTTAGACCTCACCTGAAGGAGAAGGGGTGAGACACAAAGGTGACAAGGCTGGCTACAGAAGCAACACGGGAAGCTCTTAGCGTGGGAGGCTGGCTGGAAATTCGCCCTCCTCCGAAGCAATGCGTCGCCTCCCAAGGCCAGGTGTGAATGAGGTGCTTTCCCCTTTCCTCCGCTCGTGTTAGCCCACTGCCGGACACAACGTTTCTGCGGCTCGACAGGCCACGTGCACAGCTCAGTTCAATGGCACCCAAGACATTTACTCTGCTAATAAACGAGAGAGTTATATCTGTGTTTAATCAAAAGAGGCAGCTACGCGGGGGGAGAGGGGGAGAGAGACCGAAGCAGAATAGGAGCCATCCCCTGTGTTGTTGTCTCTCACGCCACAGCACAAATTAAAATGAGATCTGATTAGTTACCATGGCGATAGCTACCCCAGCATCACATTGCATCACACACGGACTCGGTGAAGCGAAAGAGCACTTTCCAACTTGGGAAACGGGGGACTCAGTTCATCCCCGGGGGGGTACAGTGTTCGAAGTCCCTGTTTGCAGCTGCCGGATGCTTCCCCCGGCTTCTTAATGTGGACAAGGGCCTCCGAGGTGCCAGCAGCTCCAGTTGGTTGCCATTGACTTCTCCAGTATTTTTTTTTTCTGCCTTTCTGAAAAACCCCCCATAAGAGTAATTAACAGGCTCTGGGCAATGGCTCGATGAAATCTTCACCGGGTCTAATCTTCCACTTGAGTTGAGATCCACTGCGTTTCTGTAACATTATTGACTCTGGATGATATAACGCTGCAGACCAAGGCACAGAGAAGTGGAAAGGTTGTGGTCATGCCAGTCTCCTCCCTGTCTAGTGCTGCTTGTGTCCAGGAGAACCGCAGAGCACATGCTTGCCTTCCTTTGCACCCACAGCAAATTTGCTCCCACTTGCCTGCTTGCATCCTCCAGAGAAAGCACTTTAAAAGCCTCCGCGAAGGGGGCAGTTCACCTCTGCAGAGGCAGCGTGTTTCTGGGCAGGGGCTGAGCTCTCTAGGGGAGACGGGAACAGTTCTGCCAGGCTTCCCCGGGACGTGAAATGATCCTCTTCGGACAGAAAGCTGCTGGATGCAAGTTAGGGAAGGCCACAAGCCTGCGGGCTCGGGCTGCACTCCTAGCACTGCCCCCAGACCTGCTGGGTCATTTTTTTTTTCATGGGCATATTGCCAGGATTTCTCCATCTGTAAAATGGGGACAATGCAGCTGCGGGCAGGAGGGCAGTTGTATGCGAACTGCATGCATCTTAGCAGGGCAAGCCATGGGCTGAAGAGTGCCGTAGAGTGAAAATAGTAGAGCATTTACCTTCCTGGAAGGGAAAAGCAAGCTGCAGGATCCCCTCGAGAGCTTGGGGAGGCAGCAAGCTCTGGTGGGGAGGGCACGGGGACAGGAGGCAGGAGAGAGTTGCGGGGAAAGGTGGCTTGGTGATTCTGCTACTGAACTACTATAGGACCTGGGAAAGTCACTTCACTTCTCTCTCCCATTCCTCCCCGCAGCCCTTTGGTCTTTCTTGCCTGTTTACACTGTTAAGCCCTTGAGGCAAGGAGCAGGAAATAAAGACCGGAGGTGGGGAAGGGGAGACGGTGCCTTGGAAAGCAGTGACCGACAAGAACCGAGCCAATCAATGCTCAGTGCGAGTTGGGGTAACAGAAGGGATCGGTGCGGTCTTTGAATAGGTCAGCAGTGGACTAAGAAGACGATCTCTTTACCAATGCCTGCGGCATCGATGAGAGGAGTTGTGAACACTACACACAGTCCCTGCACCCTCGTCCGAGAGAGGATGCTTGAAAACTGGAGAGGGGGCCAAAGAAGACGCTGACATGTCCGTGCGGCTGGATAAATGCCTGACCACGAGGGATTCGAAGAGCTTGATCTGATGTGAAAAGTGATTTATATTGCAGTGTACAAAGATTTGCAAGGGGGGGAAAAAAGATGGGTTGTCTGTCAGTGTGACAAGAGCCAACGACTGAAAGCTGAAACTGGGTACGAGTTGTGTGAGGTTTAAGGCCCAGGATTTTTAACAGGGAGGGTGATGACATGTTGGAAGGAATTTCCTAAAAGTGGGGGATTCTCCCCCTTTCTGTCTTTGGATAACGACTGGATGCCTTTCTGGAAGGACGTGGTCATTTGGCTCGGGACAGAGGTACGAGAGCGAAGCATGATGGGCAGCGCCATGCAGGAGATGAGAGCAGACGAGTTGTGCGTGTGCAACACCCTGGGGTTTTTTAGCATTACAGCAATATGAATAATAAATGGTAACTAATTCACAACGAGTGGGAGAAGTCGCTCCTTCTGAATTAGTTACTCATAAAAGATTGACATTTCTGAATTAGTAAAATAGAAAGCAGATGTAGGTAAAACTGTCAAGGAAACCAAATCACCCAACTGTCTCGGTTCGTTTGTTCTGACAACTGCAGCTTGGGTTTTAATTATTTATACGAATGCCTCAGATAATTTAAAAGTAAATGCCCAGTAGGATTTGGAGACACAATGATGATGCCTTGGCAATATGAGATCTCGCTCAGCTTTTCAATCTTCTCCTAATATGGGGTGAAATCACAAGCCTGACAATTAACGGAAAACCCCAGCAGGGTAATGAAATAAGAACAAGCAAAGCGATGATGCCGGAGTCAATGGGAAGCAATTGTGATAGGGCAGGATTAATATGCCGTTATTTTCTTGTTCCAGATACAAACTGCTGTTGGCAAGTCATGTTTAATCCCTGGCATCGTTCGGAAATCTTTTGGCCAATCGTTGGTTTGTGTTTTATGTCTCTGAAATGTCTGAAAGTCAGCCAAACTGGGTTCAATGCCAGACTGTCTGGGGCAAGGTGTTTCATTTTAGCCTCCCCCTCCAATAGTTTCATAGTAGTTTCATAGTTTCATACTAGGATCCCAGGAGCGGAGGGCTGGAAGGGACCTCACCAGGCCGTCTAGTCCACCCCCCTGCTCAAGGCAGGGTCCTCCCTGACGAACCCATCCCAGGCAAGGGTCTGCTTAACCTGCTCCCAAAAACCTCCGAGGATGGAGACTCCTCAGTTTCTCTAGGTAGCCTGTTTCAGCGCTGGGCCGCTCTCATAGCCAGGTTAGCCTGTGCTGATTAGAGTTCAGTGGGAGATTTCCATTGACTGGATGATTTCAATGGAAAGTGCAATCCCTGTAGCATATGAACTACTTTGCTGGGTAACCTTTAGATTTTAGCACATGTTTTCCATGTTCCTCCAGGAATGCCAGAACAGAAGAGTTTGTTTTAGGTCACCTGAAGCTGAATCTATGTGCTTACGTGTAGAACTGATCGGAGCTGCTCGCTTAGAAGAAATTCAGTATTAGACTGTCCTTTCTGATGGGGGCCACACTGCCCCATGGCAGGTGTAGTCTGGGCATCACGCGCACTCTTTCTCTTCCATGCACCAGGCTCTTTGACTGGACTACATTACCCATGATGCAAAGCACAGTCCTCTCTGGCCGATCTGAGTGCTGCATCTTGGGAGCCATTTGACAGCGGGCATGTGGCGGTGTTGCGTTCCCGTTCAAAAAGGCCAGAATTACACTGCATGCATTAGCCAAAAAATGCCCCAAGTGTCCCCGCTTTCTGAACTGAATTTTGTTGGAAATTTTCCATTTTACAAATATCTAAACAACCATTCGTACCAGTTTAAAGGCTAGGATATTGGACTTGCTAGTGGAATTCGTCCATCTAATTTTTTGCTTGACTCTAAGCCGTCACTAGGTTGTTACCAGGCCAAGCTCCTTGTTTCAGCAGGGTTGCCGCCCAAAGGGATGGCCCTGAGGATCTGGGTATCATAAAAGTAGGGTCAGACGGGACCTCGTGGATCTTCAAGTCCGACTGCCCGCCTGGGCGGGAGAAAAACTGGACTCAAATGAGTGCAGCCAGGTAGGCATCAAGCCTCTTCTTAAAGCCCCCCAGGGCAGGAGCCAGCAGCACTTCCCTAGGAAGTTGGTTCCAGCTCCTGGCCGCCCTGACCGTGAAGTCGTTCTTGCGGATGTCTGATCTAAACCTCCTCTCTAATAATTTGTGTCCATTGTTCCTTGTCATGCCAGGGGGCACGAGTGGCCTCCTCTGGACCCTCTCCATGCTGTCCACATCCCTCCTGACGTGCGGCGCACAGACCTGGACGCAGTACTCCAGCTGCGGCCTGACCAGTGTTGCGTAGAGGGGGAGGATCACCTCCCTGGACCTGCCTGAGATGCATCTGCGGGTGCACGACAAGGTGCGGTTGGCCCTGCCAACCGTGACCTCGCATTGTCGGCCCACGTTCATCTCGGAGTCAATAATGACTCCACGATCCCTTTCTGCCTCCGTGCTCTCGAGAAGGGAGTTTCCCAGTCTATAAGTGTGCTGCTGGTTACTACTGCCCACGTGCAGCACCCTGCACTTGTCAGTGTTGAAACGCATCCTGTTTATGTCAGCCCACCCCTGTAACCTATCCAGATCTTGTTGCAGTCTTTCCCTCCCTACTAGCACGCTCACCTCACCCCAAATTTTGGTATCATCAGCAAATTTAAACAGGTTGCTTTTTACCCCATCATCCAAATCGCTGATAAAGAGATTGAACATCACAGGCCCAAGGACCGAGCCCTGGGGGACTCCGCTGCCCACTTCCCCCAGGTCGAATATGACCCGCGCACCACCGCCTTCTGAGTGCGACCCTTGAGCCAATCTGCAATCCATCTGACTGTAGGCATCAATGCCACAGTCGCCCAATTTTTTAATGAGGATGGGTGGGAGACGGTGTCAAAGGCCTCGCTGAAGTCCAGAAAGACTACGTCCACGGTGACACCTGCATCCATTGCCTTTGTGACCTGATCATAAAAGGCAATCAGGTTGGTCTGACATGACCTGCCCCTAATGAAAC
>NW_017728907.1:48311925-48315787 GCF_001723895.1 Crocodylus porosus | reverse complement strand
CCTTGGTTGGGGGGTCTGTAGTAGACCCCCACCATCAAATCACTCTCCCCACGGCCCCCTTGTATCTTGACCCAGAGCACTTCAGCCTGCCCCTCCTCTGACCCCATCCTGCTGGCAGAGGATGTGCATTGCTCCTTGGCCCCACGACTTTCCTTCCTTCTCTATCCTGCCTGTAAAGCCTCTAGCCCCTAATGCTAACTGCCCAGTCGTGGGACGAATCCCACCACGTTTCTGTTAGCCCTATGACGTCTGGGTTTGAACTAGCTATTCAGAGGGCGAGTTCCTCCTCTTTATTTCCCATACTGCAAGCACTGGTATATAGGCATTGAAGGCCTTGCAAGACTTCGTGTGCCACCCCCCGATCAGGGAGATTGTCTGGACCCCTGTTCCTTACCTTAGCACTCCTTGCCTTTGTCACCTGTCTTGCTCGGATGGCGTCTCCTCGTCTTCCTGTGGCCCCCTGCCCCGGCAAGGCTAGTTTAAAGCTCACCGTACCAGATCAAGGGTAGATTTTCTCAAGTTTCTTGAGTGGAGAGCTCTTTGCATCGAGTTAGATGGAAGGTGGGTCGTGTTGTTGAAACAGGTATGTCATCCTGCTTGTACTTGTCTGGGACCTGGCTTCAGCTTTTCTCTTTTTGAATAGGCGTCTCTTGAGACCACGCTTTTAGAAGAAAGCAAGGCCCCAAGTAAAGAGTAAAATGGAGGAGTCTCGATGGATTTTATTCTGTTCACAACTTTTGGATCTTGCTTCCCCTGGGCCCTGGTTGGAAGAAGAAAATAACGGCTCATCCTTGAAGGAAAATACCAAATAGGGATGCATGGGTTTGAACTAGTTGTCTCTCTTTTGGGGCTAACGCTACGTGGGAATTTTCGGAGAAACGTGGCGGTGTTGGTAAACTTTGACTTGGCAACGTCTAGGTGCTTTGGAGAAATGTAATGGTTTCAGGTCACTTCTCAGATGGCTCATCTGTCAAGTCCTCAAGGCACCAGGGCTTCCAGTGTCTACGGCTCTAGTGTTTGGCTGCATCATGTCGGCTCTCCCTGGCTTGGGACTCTGCAGGACCTCCTGAGCTGCCCGACTCTCCAAGCATCTAGCTCCCTGCAGAGGAGGAGTTGGGTAGCCCCAGGAGCCAGGTATCTTCTCATCACGTAGCAAGGCTGCTAAGGGGCTGGAGCGTTGAGTCTGCTAACGGCAACTGCAACCTTTTCCCTTGCCAAGGGCCATATCGTATCCAGTGCATCAGTCGTGGGCACTTTGCGAGCTATGCGCTAGCACAGCATGAGATAACGTGGTACTGGGGGCACCTGAACCTTGAAGAGCTTCCAGAGGTTGGAGACTCCTGAATCTCCTCTGTTTTAAGGCCACAGACAGCTGGCCAAAGGACTTGATGTATGAGGCGCTTAAAAACCAAGGATGAACAAAGCACCACGAGGCGTATAAGGATGGACAAAGCACCATGAGGGCTGTACGGGCAAGAAACCTTGTCTCCAGCTTGTTTTTGTCCACTCTTCACTTGATAAGAGGTCCCATGACACCTAAAATTGCTTACAGCTTTCATAGACATCAGGGCTGGAAGGGACCTCGGACGATCATCGAGTCCAGCCCCCTGCACCAAGGGCAGGAAGTCAGCTGGGGTCATAGGATCCCAGCAAGATAAACGTCCATACGTTTCTTAAAAGAGTCCAGAGTAGGTGTTTGCACCACGTCTGGTGGGAAATGCAATCTCTGAGCCTAAAAAGATCTTCAGGTGCAAAAATAAAGCTCTCCCTTTTGCAGCATTGGTGATGATAGAAGGCTGCTTCTGTGGTTTTTATTCCATGTGGTTTTCTTACTGCTTGCTGTAGACAAGAAATACAACCCCGCTCTTTTCCTCCTGTTTGAGGAAGGTGATGGAAGGGTTTTCAAAGGCAATCATTAGTCTGCTTCGCAGGCATGCAACTACGATGGAGTGACCTAGCGCGGACCCAGGCACTTGGCAGCTTTGCTGAGCCTCTTCTGTGCGTGCTGGGATTTTAGCCACTAGCATAGCACCGCGACAAGTCCCTTGTGTGGACAGTTATACTGGTTTGCTGTGGTTTGTCCTTCTGCAGCTCGGGGTGGGTGAGTGGAGCGTGAGGTCTGGGCATAGACTAAGAGAAAGGGCATCAAAAAGCGGCCAGGCCGGAGGTGTTGGCACACCCAGCAGCTAGAGGGGTTCGCAGAGCAGCTGCCCAGTGTTGCTCCCCTCCTCACTGTGATTTTCACCCCCAAATTTACCTTTGGCCATTGTCCTTGGCAAAGGAGATGGGTCGCAGCTGCAGCAGGGGCAGGTGAAGTTGGCAGCTATTGTATTAACCCCTTCACAGCTGATGGTGCCAGCACCTCCCCCCGCTGAGTGGCATCTAGCACTGCTGTGGCACTGACCGTGCTGATGTGGCTGACCATGGGCTGTGTCATTTATGCCTCGATTAATAAAGACCCCTACCCCCTAGACCTGTTTGAGTAATTGGTTCAGTGCATCAACGATTCAGAGATCCCCCTTCTTGTCCATCAGGAGCAACGTTGCAGCTTTATTTGATGGCGTTAATTGGATGCAATCCAGAACAGAGTGGGGACCCTCCTGGACTTCCCAGGGAAAAATCAAACCTCTGGAAGGGAAGATGAGGGTGGGGGTTGGAAATAGGTTGCATCTCTTCTTTGGTACATATGCACAGAGAGAGGCTTTTTGTACCCGGTGACTGAATTCTTACAGCTGTAAGAGCAGAAATGTATTATTAGCACTAATTGTACTAATTAAATTTGTGCATCTGCTTGTGCAAAGAACATGGGGTTGATAATGGTTTTATTTGAGCGGAGAGCATGGGACCCGGAGAGCATATTCATTTGCAAAAAAATATGAAAAAAGAAAGAAAACCCAACTTGAATGCATCTGTGCTGTGGTTTCTGATGGGTTCTGGTTTTGTTGTTACCACCCAGCCTGGACAAAAGACTTCTTTCACCGTCTTTGAGCAAGAAAACTGCTAAAAATAATACATTACCCTTCTCTCAGTGATTCACCAAGGCTGTTTGTATGCATTCGTTGACAGAGAACGTTGCTTCTTGGGGAAGACAGGCCAAAGTATTGGACTGGGATGCCCATCTGAGCAGATCTCTTTAGCTGGGCCATGAACTTCTGGGGCCTTAAGTGAGCTGCCCTAATTGCTCCGTGCCTCAGTTTACCTTCAGTGGAGGATTGGGATGGGAGGATAAGGCTGCGTTTGTTTTGGCTGTTTTACTTAGACCACAGCGTATCCGAATTCTGGGTGGCTGGGGGCCACATACTCATCGTTGGCCAAGGTAGGTAACTGAGACCAGAGGTTGGGTGACTTAAAGTCGAAGTGTATAAAGCTACAAATAAAACCCTGGGGTCCTGGTCTCCTTTTCCAACCTCTAGAAACTTTCTCTCATTATCAGATGTCGCTCCCAGTATCTTTTGTACCCGTGTTCAACGTGATGCTGTTTTCCAGGGAACCGAGGACCAAGCACGATCCCAGCCAGTAGCTGCAGCCTTGCCAGCCTTTGCAAGGAAACGTGGGCCTGGCTTTGGAGATTCAGGCCTTCAGGTGCACTTGGGTCTCTGCTCTTTGACGTCACTCTTTGCAGGGGACTATAAATGCAGCGTTTGCTTTGATCTTTTCTGCTCCGCTTTTTGTTCCCGGCATTTAGGTCCTGGCTGCACGGAGCTAAATTAAGACACCAGCTTCAAGGTGCGGCACTCTTTATTCTGTAGTTCTGCCTTCCCCTTATCTGCGGCTACATGCAACCAGCTGCTCAAGGCCTCAGTGGGAGGGAGCGCACAGTCGATCAACACAAGTGCTTTGTTTACCAGCAGGAAGACGAGTT
>NW_017728907.1:48284399-48311825 GCF_001723895.1 Crocodylus porosus | reverse complement strand
GAAAAAAGAAAGAAAACCCAACTTGAATGCATCTGTGCTGTGGTTTCTGATGGGTTCTGGTTTTGTTGTTACCACCCAGCCTGGACAAAAGACTTCTTTCACCGTCTTTGAGCAAGAAAACTGCTAAAAATAATACATTACCCTTCTCTCAGTGATTCACCAAGGCTGTTTGTATGCATTCGTTGACAGAGAACGTTGCTTCTTGGGGAAGACAGGCCAAAGTATTGGACTGGGATGCCCATCTGAGCAGATCTCTTTAGCTGGGCCATGAACTTCTGGGGCCTTAAGTGAGCTGCCCTAATTGCTCCGTGCCTCAGTTTACCTTCAGTGGAGGATTGGGATGGGAGGATAAGGCTGCGTTTGTTTTGGCTGTTTTACTTAGACCACAGCGTATCCGAATTCTGGGTGGCTGGGGGCCACATACTCATCGTTGGCCAAGGTAGGTAACTGAGACCAGAGGTTGGGTGACTTAAAGTCGAAGTGTATAAAGCTACAAATAAAACCCTGGGGTCCTGGTCTCCTTTTCCAACCTCTAGAAACTTTCTCTCATTATCAGATGTCGCTCCCAGTATCTTTTGTACCCGTGTTCAACGTGATGCTGTTTTCCAGGGAACCGAGGACCAAGCACGATCCCAGCCAGTAGCTGCAGCCTTGCCAGCCTTTGCAAGGAAACGTGGGCCTGGCTTTGGAGATTCAGGCCTTCAGGTGCACTTGGGTCTCTGCTCTTTGACGTCACTCTTTGCAGGGGACTATAAATGCAGCGTTTGCTTTGATCTTTTCTGCTCCGCTTTTTGTTCCCGGCATTTAGGTCCTGGCTGCACGGAGCTAAATTAAGACACCAGCTTCAAGGTGCGGCACTCTTTATTCTGTAGTTCTGCCTTCCCCTTATCTGCGGCTACATGCAACCAGCTGCTCAAGGCCTCAGTGGGAGGGAGCGCACAGTCGATCAACACAAGTGCTTTGTTTACCAGCAGGAAGACGAGTTCGGCAATAACACTCAGGTCAGGATGGTTGTGACTTACAAAGACTGAAAATTGCCTTGTCTCCGAAAAGGGGTCCGTCCCCCCCCCCACACACACACACACACACCCACCCCGTTGCTTTTCCACTCCATGCAAAAAGGTACCGGACAAGTTCTTGGAGGAAAGGGGCACCGGTATCTGCTGCGCGTTGGAGTGAGGAGCACGGCCTCTGAATCTGAACTTCCTAGACCTTAACTATTGTAGGCTTCAAGTGGGAGAGGAACAGTGGAAATACCCCTGGGCAGACCGAGTTCAAGCTCCTTTCCAGCATCCGCTCTCTGCCCCCGTGTGACCCTCCGGGCAAGACGGACCTAGGGTCGGAGCCAGGAAATGGCAGATTTTATGTCCTTATGGGAGCACTAGATTTCTCTCCATCTTTTGGGGATGGCTGATAGGTCTCCAACTCAAATATTTTTACTCTTAACAACTCTGATCCTGGCCCAAATGCAGGACGCCCTGTTCCTAAATCATCCTGCTCATCTGCTTCTTTCTGAAACCTGCTGGGGACAGCAACTCAACGATGTTTTGGATCATTTTGGGAAGAATAAAACTGGTCTGAGGAGCTGAGGATGGAGCCGACTCCCCTGTTGAAGGCAGCAGGGTAAGTGACCCCTCTTACCTCCCCCTTGAATATCCCTTTTTCTCACTGAACCATGCTGAATTCCTTCAGCTTCTCCTCGTGCAGCTGCTTCCCAACCCCTCTATCATCTTCGTCATTCCCCTCTGGATCATCTCCTATTTCTCTGCGTCTTTAAAATGAAGAGCCGAGAACGGCACACAATACACCAGCGGAGGCCTAACCGGTGCTGGGTAGAGGGGTGCTATTATCTCATGTTTTGCATTTTCCAAGTTGAATTTCTCTTCTTGATCAACACAGGACCCATTGCACAAAGGATACTGTAGCGGATCCACAACTAAAGAGGGCATCTTGGTGCCTGGTGGGGCAGTGGGGCCAAGCTTTTCGGCTGGCGTACCATAAATTAAACCCTATGCCCTCCCCAACTGCCATACCAATGCCTTGCCTCTGCCTGATCTGCTGCTCTGCTTTCTGCTTTATCTGCCCCATGTTACACACAGAGGCTGCCCGTGCCATTTGTGATGCATGTAATGCTTCCCTGGTGGACTAGTGGTTAGGATTTGGTGCTCTCCCTGTCATGATCTGGGTTTGATTCCTGGTCAGGGAAGTACTTTTGAACCTCCAATGGGCTTCCAAGGGAGGTGGTGCTCTCCCCAACCTTGGGGGGTCTTCAAGAGGAGACTGGACAAGTACCTAGCTGGGATTGCTTGAGCCCAGCACTCTTTCCTGCCCAGGCAAGGGGTTGGACTCGATGACCTACTGAGGTCCCTTCCAACCCTAATATCTATGAATCTATATGCTGATGCTACAACATCTCAAGCAGAAGCGGTAGCCCCTTCTATTGAGCTGAAATAAAGTAATGGGAGCCTACTGGTTCCTTGCATTGGAGGCAGCAGGTCAAAGGGAGGGAATTGGATCTGCATGCCAAAAGGCCTGGGAATATTTCAGAGAGAAAGGAATTTGTATACATATAACACATGCATCGATATTTCTGGCAATGGGTTGTTTTCTGTTGTTGTCGGCCCCTATCAGTGCCGTCGTTGCTGTTGTCCTCGTTGGGTATTATTGATGGGTTTTTAGCGCCGAGGTCTCCATAAAGTCACAGGCAGGAGACTCCAACACCATTTTGATCTTGGAGAATGACCACAGGCTCAGTTTCATGGCAAAGATTCAGCCAAGTTTATTGCCTACAAGTACAGCACATTTTGGTCTAACAAGTACATCAGGCCAGGAGTTAAGGCATTTGTACCTGTGACAACATAGTCGGCACAACACCACGGAGGCTCCCCGGGGCCGCTACGAAGTTCCCATACTTTCCAATCCCTTTTCGTACAGCGATCAAAGCAAATCATGTATTATGTTCCACCTTGACTATCGTAAACCATCCTGTGCCAGGGGCTTGTTTCACATCCTGATCTGGGTGTCCCTATTCCAGCCTTATCATCCTGGTGCTGAACTCTCCTACCTCTTGTACAGCCATCTCCCCCTCCCATCTCCTGGCAGATGTGCACATCTGGACCACGTTATATCAGCAGTTTGTGCATCAGTCAGATTTGCTGGGCAGGCCTACTCTGGCCAATGCTTTAGCAAAGTCTTTGTGTGGGCAGTTTATATTGCTCAATGTTTGAGCAAGGCCTACATCTGTGTCTGGGGACAGGGCATAAAGTCATGGGTTCAAATTACAGCAAAGGAGATGTAGGGTAGCTGTTAAGAAGGTCTTTATAACTATCAGGTTGGTTCAGCACTAGCACAAATTACTTCGAGAGGCCGTGGTGTCTCCATCATCGACCAGCACTTGTCTGGGATGGCTTTGCTGCAGATGACACTGCTTTGGGACAGGGGGGTTGGACTTGATGACCTTTTGAGGTCCTCTCCAGCCCTATTTTTCTATGATTATCTGACGGTATTTTGATGTCCTTCTTCAGGGTACATTGATGATGTAGGAATCAGAACTTGTGGTAGAAGTGATCTCTTTTATTAGACTTTTTTTTTGCAAAAATCTAGTTGGTCTAATAAAAGATACCACTTCTACCACGAGTTCTGATTCCTTTTGCCTCTAGACCAGTATGGCTACAACCTGGATACGTGATGATGTGGCTGTGATTCAGAGGCACTACATCACAGGCTTGCAAGACAACACCAAATGCATATTACACATCAAAAACACTCGGGTTTGGGCTCCAGACAAGTCCTACCTTGTCACCCGTTACTTCTGAGTGTCAGATGCACAGTAAGATCATTTGTTTTAAATTCCGGGAAGCTGCCTAAAATCTTCAGAAAGCTTTATTATGCCATGTGATGAGGTTCCTGGGTCAATGAAGGATTGCTAATTCATGGGCTTACCATAATATTTTGCTGCAGGTCTTCTACATTGGCTATACTTGTTTCTAAAAGCATGGTCTAGTTTAGCAGTTTTCAGTATTTTTAGCCTCGGAGCACCCCTCAGAAAACGTCAGGTCTTAGTATTCTCTGCTTTTTTTGCTGCAGAAAAGTAATAGAACAGTTCTTCTGTTGCAAAGAGCCCAGCGAAATCATTGGCCTAGTTTGTAGAGGTGAGGCTGATGGTCATTCCCTTTCATAGATTCATAGATTGTAAGGCCGAAGGGACCTCAGATGATCGTCGGGTCCAGCCCCCTGCACCAAACGGGAAAGATAACTGGGGTTCAGGTGACCCCAGCAAGGTGCCCATCCAGTCTCCTCTTGAAGATGCCCAGGGTAGGCGATTGCACAAGGGAGCTTATTCCACAGTCTGGACACCCTGATTGTGAATAAGTTTTTCCTAATGTTGAGCCTGAATCGATCTTCCAGGAGTTTATGGCCATTACTCCTGTTTTACACACGGGTGCTCTGGTGAGCAGTTGTTCTCTGAGCCCTTGATGCACTCCCCGATGTAGTGAGAAGCTGCTACCAGGTCCCCTCAACTTTCTTTTCCTGAAGCTGAAGGTCCCAGATCCCTCAGCCTTTCCTCGTATGGCTTGCCTTTTAAGACCCTGATCATGTGCCTGGCTCTTCTCTGGACTCTCTCACGCTTGTCCACATCCTTGTTGAAGTGCAGCGCCCAGAACTGGACGCAGTCGTCCAGCTGCGGTCTCACCAGGGCAGAGTAGAGCGGAAGAATCCCCTCCTTGGTTTTGTCGGAGTATTGTTTGCCCTGCTGGCTCCAGCATCGCACTGCTGGCTCATATTCATATTGGCGTCTGTTATTACCCCCAGGTCCCTTTCATTCGTGGTGCTGGTCAGTTTGGTGCTGCCAAGCCTGTAGGTGTGTTGGGGGTCACTCATCCCGAGGGGCAGCACTTCATATTTCTCGGCATTGAACTTCATCAGGTTCTGATCTGCCCAAGTTGCCAACCTGTCCAGATCCACCTGTTTCTGCAGCCTGTCTTCAAGCATGACCGCACTTCCCCATAACTTGGTGTCATCTACGAAGTTGGCCAGGGAGCTCTTCACCCCCACATCCAAATCATTAATAAAGATGTTGAAAAGTACTGGACCGAGCACTGACCCCTGCGGGACACCGCTGCCCACTTCTCACCAGGATGACAAAGATCTGTTTCACCACGACTCTCTGGGCCCTCTCCTGTAGCCAGTTTCTCACCCACCCGACTGTCTCGGAGTTAAACCCACACTCCTCCAATTTTCTTGCGAGGACATCATGGGTTACTAGATCAAAGGCCTTTTGGAAGTCTAGGTGTACAATGTCAACCTGCTCTCTCGTGTCCAGGTTGGTAAGACAAGACCTGCCCATGACGAAGCCATGATGGCTGTCGTTCTGAATCTTACCTTCTGCAAGCTTATCGCAGGTCGACGCCTTATGAACTTTTCTAGGATTTTCCCTAGGATTGAAGTTTAGGCTCATTGGCCTATACTTACCTGGGTCCTCCCTCCTGCCCTTCTTGTGGATGGGCACAACATTGGCCCTCTTCCAGTCCTCAGGGGCTTCTCCAGAGCACCACAAGTTGTGGAAGTTTCACCGGGGGCTCCGCGATGACTTTGACCAGCTACTTCAGCACTCTCAGATGAAGATCACCCAGCCCTGCTGTCTCGTATACATCTAACAGGTTATGCACCAATTCTATGGCAATAGTAGGAAGGTGATTATTCGTACCATGCTCATCCTCTATTCTACCTGGCGGCGTTTTCCCCTTGGTCCGATGACAGACTGAGGCAAAGTAGTCATTCAGGAGTTTAGGTTTCTCCTGGGTGCCAGTAACCAGCTGTCCCGAGTTGTTGAGCAATGGCCCCACATTGCCATCTGTTTTCTTCCTGTTCCCTGTGTACCTAAAAAAGGACTTCTTGTTGTCCTTGATTCCTGTTGCAATCTAAGTTCAGTTGCCACTTTAGCCTTTCTTATCTGTTCCCTGCAAATGTGGGCCGTCACCGAATAGGCCTCATTGGGGCCTGCCCTGAGCTGCCATTGTTTATAAGCCTCTTTTTCAGAGGACTGTGATTTCCCTGTTTAGCCAAGAGGGCTCCCCAGACCTTTATGCCACATGGGAATGGATTTCCTTTGTGCTTCAAGGATCGTGTCCTTAAGGAACAACCACTTTTCATGCACACCTTTCACCTTCGGTCCCTGGTCCCCCAGAACGTGCCCTACTAGAGACCTAAGCTTGTTGAAATTTGCATTTTTGAAGTCCAAGACTTCAGTCCTCCTATCTGATTTGTCTGCCTTACTTTGGACAGTGAACATGATGGTTTCGTGGTCACTGTCGCCCAGACTTCCCTCTATATTTAAGTCGGTCACCAGGTCATCTCCTTTGGCCAGGACCAAGTCTAGCAGAGTGTGACCTCTGGTTGGCCCGTGCACCACATGAGTCAGGAAGAGCTCCTCGACACAGGTCAGGAAGGATCGGGACCCATGCTATTGGAAGAATGTTCCTCCCAACAGATGTCTGGATAATTAAAATCTCCCATGACGACCGTGTCATGTGCACATGCAGCCTCTGTCAATTCTCAGGTGAGCTCCAGATCCAGTTCCTCTCCCAGTCCCAAAACCCCAGGCAGCTACTTGCGTTGAAACCCTGGCTTTGTGTACCACCTGGCCTCAAGTGCCCCCCTTCCCCTTCTCAGGGGACCTAAGGGAAAAACAAAGAGCTGAATATGAGCCAACAGTGTGCCCTTGTTGCCAAGAAGGCCAGCGACATGCTCAACTGCACTGGGAGAAGCGTTGCCAGCAGATCAAGGGCAGTGATTCTTCCCCGCTATTTGGCACCAGTGAGGCCACATCTGGAGTCCTGTGGCCAGCTGTGGGCCCCCCACTACAGAAAGGATGTGGACACATTGGAGAAAGTCCTGCAGAGGACAATGAAAATGGTTTTGGGGCTGGGGGACAGGACTGGTGAGGAGAGGCTGAGGGAACTGGGCTGATTGAGTCTGGAGAAGAGAAGACCGAGGGGGATTGAAGAGCAGCCTCCACCTCCCTGCTGGGGGGCTGCAAAGAGGCTGGAGCTGGGCTGGTCTCAGTGGGGGCGGATGATAGAACAAGGAGCAATGGGCTCAAGCTGCAGCAAGGGGAGTTGAGGTTGGATATTAGAGAAAACTTTCTCACCAGGAAGGTGGTGAAGCACTGGAGCAGGCTCCCCAGAGAGGTGGAGGAGTCTCCATCCATGGAGCTTTTGAAGACGCAGCTAGACAACACCCTGGCTGGGATGATGCAGTTGGGTCTGGTCCCACTTTGAGCAGGGGGGGTTGGACTAGATGTGACCTCCTGAGATCATTTCTGACCCTGATTTTCTACAGTTCTACCTCTCCGAGAATTTGTGGAAGATGCCTAAATTTCCCTAGAAGAGCGAACATAGGGCCTGTCTTTAAAAGGAGGGGAAAGAAAGACCCAAGAAACTCTGAAAGAGCCAGCCTAACTTTGAGATGCACAAAGACATTGGAACAAAGCTTTACATGAAATGATTGGTAAGAGCCTAGGAGAGAACAAGGTGATAAAGAACAGCCAGCATGGGCCTGTCTAGCACAGACCATGGCAAGCCAGTCTCCTTCCCTCCTATGTCAGGATAACATAGACAGAGAAGTAGGAGACGTGCTCTATCTTGACTTCAGCAGAGGTTTTGACGCTGTCCTATGTTGATCTCATAACCAAGTTAGAGAAATACGGTTTAGGCTAAACTACTCCACATTGGGCACACCGCTCTTCGAAAAACACACTCCGTGGAGTAGTTATCCAGGGGGCACTGTCATACTGAAAAGGGTTTCTCAATGGGACTCCAAAGGGTTTGGCGCTATTCAGTGTTTTCTATGGCGGCTTGGATAATGGAATAGGAATTAGCTTATTAAATCCACAGGGGAAGCCAAGCTGTGAGGGGTTGTAAGCACTTTGGAGGCTAGGGCGAGAATTCAAAATGGGAGAAGTGGTCTGAAATGACTCGGATGCGATTCAGTGAGGACAAGTGCAAAGTACTACGCTTCAGTCGCACAATCAGCTCCACAAATCTCCAACAGAGAGCGGTGGGCTAGGCAGTAGATGTGAGGGTTGTTGTTGGTCACACACTGAACACGAATCAGCCACGAGACACTCTTGTGGGGAGAAAAAACCCAAATGTCTTCCTGGGCTGTATGCATTAGGGCTGTGCAAGGCTTTGGACCATGCTTTGGATCTGGAGAAGCTTTGGACGCTTTGGCGATCCGGATCAAAGCGCTGGCTTCTTTAGGCTTTCCGAAGCGCTTTGGAGCCACTTCGGAGATCTGGCCATAGGGTATAATGGGGAATCAATGAAACATCTATAACTGTGTTGTTTTTTGTCTGATTTGGATGAAACATGCCCGGTTGGTAGCTGCTGCTGAGAGCATGAAGCCTGCCAGCTTCAAGAAGATCGGTGCAGGGGTTCAGGGGGAACTGCACCCCAAATTCTTGAAAGCAAAACTCACGTCACAGCTGTGTGTTACCCCACAGGGGGGTGAAAACTGCAGGGGTGGTGGCCCCCGGTGCAGCCACCCAGTCTACCGTGTTTCAAGGTGATAGGTGCCGGGGTTTGGGGGGAAATGCACCTCAAGCTACTGACAGGCTGATCTGATCTGAGGCCTAGACAAGGCAGCCGGTGAGGAAAGAAGTGACGGACTGGGTTTGTTTGGCCTTGAGGAAAGGAGACAGAGGGAAATTTAATAGTTAAGGTCACTGTTAAGAGAGAGGCAGAAAGTAAGGGAGAACGGCTCTGTGGAGACCAGCTGGTTCAGAGAGACAACACTTACTGAGTATAAGATGTCACACTTGAGGTGTTTCGAGTGAAATGCAGATGGACACAGAATGTGCTAGGGCCTGTACATACACAGAGCAAAAGAGAGTCTCTGCCACACAGAGCTTGCATTTTGTTGGTGTAGTTGTCTCTTATCCAAAGAAATCGGTGAATCCTGAGTGACCCTCATGTGATACAACCTCTCTAACATGCTAGCTATCTAATAGGAAGGGGAAAATCCAGCCTAGATATTCCCTTTTAATGCTTTGTTGGGAGATCCTGTTCTTAGAGTGGGGAGATGTAGTAAGCTGTGTTAGTCTGAAGATTTTTGTACTGATGGTGATCTCTGGAAAGACACCAGCATCCAGGTCTACAAGTCGGTCATCATCCCCACTCTCTTCTATGGAGGTGAAACATAGGTGATCTACCGTTGTCATCTCAGGAGCCTGGAGAGGTGTTACCAATGACGCCGCCAGAAAATCCTCTACATCAAATGGGAAGATTGCGGCACAAATGCCAGCATCCTTGCTGAAGCCGATGTTACCAGCATGTAGTCAGCGATCCTCAAACACCTACGTCCCTGGACCGGAGATTGCGTACAAATGTCCAGTTCTCGACTTCCCAAAGGAGTGCTCTGCTCCCAGCTTCATTGCAGCCTGAGCTCATGCAGTGGCCACAGAAAATGCTACAAGGACACATTGAAGGTATAACTCAAGCAAATTTATGCCAACCAACTCCTACCAACTCCAATGGCACCACAACCTCAACCAAGCAGCAGCCTGTTTCGAGGTAAAGCGGCTTTCCCTTGAAGCAGAGAAGAGAGAGTAGAGGCAGAAAAAGGAGAGCCAACTCTCTCCTGTGGTCAGACTTCTGTGGATGGATGCGTGGCTCAAGGATTGGACTCTTAAGTCACTTCAAGACCCATCAATGAGCCATACTAGACATCATCCTGGAATTGAGGGACCGCTGACGAGACTGAAGTCAAATAGGGGGTAGGGTAAATTTGCACCTTATCGACTAACCAAAGTAGACAATAACATGAACTTTCCTGACCTGCAGCTCACTTCACCAGGTGCTTAGGAAGGGCAACGAGTGTTTCACTTGAACGACAAGACACAAGCGAGACAAAGAAGGCACATCTACACGTTCATTAATGTGCCTTAGATACCGCGCATTTAGTTTAGCACTTGCTTAATAAAGTACTAACCAAATGTGCAGAAACTAGAGTTACTGTGCAGCAGCACCGGCGCATGGTTATTTTGTGATGCTGACTGTGCATTAGCCTAATCACACTGTGCAGTAGGTATTAGCACAGTTTTTAACCACTGTGCAGTGTTATTAGGCTAATGTGCAGTAAGCATCTCATGTAGACACACGCAGAGTGTACGACCCATGGTAGCTCCCGAGAAGTATTGAACAATAGCTGGGGAGAGACTGAGCTGGAAGTTTCTTTCAGAATCAGGCCCCAAAAAGATGCACATGGTTTTAATTATTCCTGTGATCTCTCATCTGGCCGTGTTCGACTTGCTTTATGGCTTGGCCACTTCCCGGTTTCTAAGGCTGCTGTTTGGGGTGTTACAGCAGAGAGGTATCTGCACACAGAGCCCTTCTTGCCTGTTTTCTCACTAGTGCAGTGGCAGATTACCAGCACCTTAGCTGGATGTCTCCCCTATCTTGACATTGATCTATTTATCTTTGATCACAGCTAAAAGCAGCACCTGCAAAATCCCCAGTGCTGACAGGAGGTATGCAGGGCAGCTGGTTTAATAGACTGTAGTCTAGGCAGAAGAAGCCGGGCAATGGGCCAGGGAATAGTAACCAATGGAGATGCCGATTGCTACGTGCGCTCCGCTTTTGACAGGCAGGAGACAAAAAAGGACATGCGTCATTTTGGGAAAGACTCTTGGCGAGGATGCTAATTGGATTATTTTTGCCAGTATGTTTGGGTAGCAGTTCCTCATTAAGAAAAAACCAGGCTCTTTATTAAAGGGTCCATTTTGCCTCATTACTTTTGCCTTCAATGATCTTGCAGGATTTTATATACTCTCTGTGTGTGTGCGTGCGCGCGCGCGCGTGTGCGTGTGCGCACGTGCACTAGGCCTGTGCGAGTGGACAGCTATTTGGTCCAGCTTTGGATCCAGCTGCTTCAGATGGCAGTGATCCGGTCTGGAGCTCCAGACTGGGTTCCCGCTTCGATCCGGACGAAGCAGCTCCAAAGCTTTGGAGCCACCTTTAAGATTTGGTCTTAGGGTGTAATGGGGAATCAATGAAATATCTACAACTGTGTTGTTTTTGTCTGATTTAGATGAACCATTCAGGGGTGGCAGCCTCTGCTAAGAGCATGAAGTCTGCCAAGTTTCAAGAAGATTGGTGCAGGGGTTTGGAGGGAACTGCACCCCAAATTCTTGAAAGCAAAACTCACGTCACATGTATGTGTTACACCACGGGGAGGTGAAAACTGCAGGGGTGGTGGCCCCTGATCAGGGCACAAAGCCTGCCAAGTTTCAAGGAGACAGGTGCAGGGGTTTGGGGGAAACTGCACCTCACGCTGCGGACAAGCAAAACCCGTGACATGGGTGACCCTGCGCGTGTTAAGGCGCAGCAGGGTGAAAGCTGCAGGGATGGTAGCCCCTGCTGCGGCCACAAAGTCTGCCAGCTGTCAAGGAGATCGGTGCACAGGGGTCCTGGGGCCCTGCACCCTAGCTGCTGGCAGGCAAAACTCATGACATGGGTGCTTGTGCAACTGTGTCTTGGGGCACCATGGGTGAGGGGACTACGGCAGGCCTGGCTGCTGAGCTGCTGCGTTGCCAGTTACCAGTGAGCCATGATTCACTCAGGGGCCAGCCCAACGCACAGGACCTAAGTACTACATAATGAGTTAATGAACACGGATTAACACCTACAAAACCACTGACTAAGGAGAGGAAATAGTCAACTGTCCCACCACAGAGACAGTCGGTTCCACGAGCACCCACGTCATGAGTTTTGCCTGTCAGCAGCTAGGGGTGCAGGGCCCCAGGACCCCTGTGCACCCATCTCCTTGACAGCTGGCAGACTTCATGGCCGCAGCAGGGGCCACCACCCCTGCCGCTTTCACCCTGCTGCACCTTAATGCACGCAGTGTCACCCATGTCACGGGTTTTGCCTGTCAGCAGCCAGAGATGCAGGACCCCAGAAGCCAGATTCCCCCTGCACCAATCTCCTTGACAGCTGGCAGGCTTCGTGGCTTAAGCAGAGGCCACCCCCCCCGCGCCTTAACACACACAGGGTCATCTATGTCACGAGTTTTGCCTGTCAGCAGCTTGAGGTGCAGTTCTCCCTGAACCCCTGCACCGACCTTCTTGAAGCTTGGCAGGTTTCACGCTCTCAGCAGAGGCTACCAAGCCTGCAGGCTCCATCCAAATCAGACAAAAAACAACAAGTTATAGCTATTTCGTTGTTTCCCCATTATACCCTGCGGCTGGATCTCCAAGGCGGCTCTGAAGCTTTTCCAAAGTGGTTCAGAAAGCCTAACGATACCTTCACTTCCATCCGGACGTGCTGAAGCATCCAAAGCTTCTCCGGATCTGAAGCACGGTCCAAAGCCTCGCACCGCCCTAGTGTGCACGTGTGTGTGTGTGTGTGTGCCTTCAAAGATCTTGCAGGATTTTATATACTCTGTGTGTGCATGTGTGGGGTGTGTGTGTGTGTACATACATCTTCAAAGATCTCACAGGAATTTATAGTGTGTGTGTGTGTGTGTGTGTGCATGCTCATGCACATGTAGTGTGTATGCATGCATATGCCTTCCAAGGACTTTATACCGTGTGTGTATGCACATGCACACACTGTCAAAGATCTCTCACAATTTTGTACCATATGTGTGTGTGTGTGCAAATGTGTGTATACCTTCACAGATCCTGTAGGATTTTATATACTCTGTGGGGGGTGTGCATGTGTATGTGTATGCCCTCAAAGATCTCACAGGATTTTATACTGTGTGTGTATATGTGTGCGCATGCATGTGTGCACACACCTTCAAAGATCTCAGGATTTTATAGTGCACGCATATGTGTGTGTACACATGTGTGCATGTGCACACACCTTCAAAGATCTCAGGATTTTCTGTTGTGTGTGTGTGTGTATGTGCATGCATGCACGCGCATATGTGTGCACGTGCGTGCATGCACACACCTTCCAAGGACTTTATACCGTGTGTGCATGTACACATACCATCAAAGATCTCTCAGGATGTTAGACCGCAAGTGTGTGTGTGCACGAGCGCGTGCAAGCGCGTGCATGCACCTATCCTCCCAACCTATTGCAAGACGAATCAGCGTCACTGGCTTCTTGCTCTCTGGGTGCCACCTAACGCATCGCTGGTTGCCAGCTGAAATCTTGTGTCTGCCTCCGCGCAGGCGGGCAGCAGTAGACACTTACCCGATCTGCGGATGGAGGGAACCTGGCATCCAATAGCAGTGGGCCAGAGTGTGACCTTTGCACGAGCACTTTGCCGGCAAACACCCCTCATGGAGCTTATGAGCAATTTCCCAAGGACTGAGCATCCGTCACGGAGCTGAGGTCGGCAGTCGCTCGGTGACTCAGCGCCACCGATGAGTGGGCACTGTCTGACTTCGCCGTTTCATGAGAGGACCCCCTGAAGAGCATTTGTTGAGGACCCCCGACCGGCGACCTTGTCGAGCCGTGAGCTGGAAGAGCCCAGCTCCAGCCCATGGGGAGCCGCCTTGGGGCAGGCAGTTGGAGGCATGAATGCAGCCGCCAGCCCTGGTGCCCTCCCTGCCACCTAGAAGATGCACCCACACCCCAGCTGGGGGGCAGGCTGGCGGAGCAAGGAGAAGCAGCAGGAGCAGCAAAGGCACAGCTGGAAGTGGCCAGGCCCCAAAACAGCTCTCACTGATTATCCCAAATGCAGGCATAGGCATAGGCAAAGCCCTTGGGGGGTCTGCAGGCCACGTCTACCAGCTCCGCAAGCCAGATCTGACCCACGGGCTGCACGTTACCGTCCCCGATACTGAATCTGTCACGGGGTTTTCCTGACTCTCTGCGATGACTTTCCTTCCCACCCTGCAAAATGACCTGATCCGGGCCCTGCACCGTTGCAGACGCGCGTTTCTCCTCCTGGAGAGGCTGTGATTTATATGTTTATCTGGATGACTTTTCACTCTAACCTTTTTTTTGTTGTTTGTTTTTTGGAGGTTGTCTAGACTTCTCACATTAAACCCTGATGTCTGGAGCTGCGGCACCAGCAGGAAACCTGAACCGATGGTGCCTATAAAAAAAAAAAAAAAAAAAAAGGCAGTATTGTAGCCTAACAGTATCCTTCAGTGACTCCAAAGAGCACAGCTGGGTGAATTCACTAACGAGCTCCCTTTAAACAAGGCTGGAAGCTGAAATCGCTCACCATCTGATCACGGGTAAGCAACCACCAAGTGGTTATTGACTGGTCCGCAGTGGCTGGGAATTGCATATAGCTACTAATTAGCTTCCTCTATTTCTCCCTGCTCCTAAGACTGCTAATACATGTCATCCAGCTGTCTGCTGTCATTTCCCCCCTCTGTGCCTCAGTTTCCCCACGTGCAAAGCGAGGTGGATGATAGCTGTAGCGTCGGCACTGTACCGTTCAAGTGGTTTCGCTTCCCCGAGGAGGTGTGTGGTAAGGGGCATTGCAGCAGAGGCAGCTGGTGCTCCATCACCATTGTGCAAGCAGGATTTCTTTCAGTCACCGTGGCTCAGAGTGATTACTGGCCACCCCAAGACCAAGGGGGTGCATGAGTGGCACAGGGCCAGTCCATGGGCTGGATCAGACCCTGTGCTACAGTCAGGCCTGCATGCCTAGATCAGCCCTGTGTGGTCAAGGCTGCCCCTGCACAGAGAGATTGGCCTGATGCTGCCTCTGCATCCAGGGCTCAGGACCGCATGGTTTGACTTGCACCGGGTTTGACCCACACTGCCTTCACCTGACCCTACATGCCAGGATTGGGGTCCCGCGGTTGTGTGCCCTCTCCATCTTGCCCCAAATTCTAGGATTGGGCCTCACATTGCCCTTTGTGCCCTATCTAGTGTGCAAGGCCATGGGCTGAATGATGGCACTGGGGCCTGGATCTGGGCCACGGGTCAGGGACTGAGCACCTCTGCTGCGCATGAAAGCTGCTATGTAAGAGCCAAGCTTTATTAGATGATCCCAGATGGGGTGGATTAGATTTGGATATGATTGCCCCCTGGTAACTGGGATTGTTGATCCATCAATCTAGAACAAAGCCATTTACCCTTATGCTTCAGGCTGGTATAAGACCTTTGTGCCACCTAAATCCTACCTAGAGCACATGGGATTGAAGTGGTCCATAGCCTCAAACCGGGTGGCACTTAACATGATGCCACAGGCCACATACTGTTCTAGTAGGTTCAGGCTCCTCCTAACTGCCCCCAAAATATACTGGAAAATGCCTCCTGCTCTGTTCCTTGAGCAGCACTTCTGCCCTTTATTCCAATCAGATAATGTGGAGGGCAAAGCTGAAATGAAGCATTGATTCAGCTCCCGCCTTTGCAAACAGTCAAGTCTGACTGATCATCTCCCCGCCAGGAGCCACTGTGTTCATCTCTCAGGTTTTTCCACACTCCTTCGGATGCAGTGGATGTCTCTCCCCATGCATCAAAAACTCATCTCCTGTTTGAAATAGGGCTTTGGAGGGGGAAGGGGGAAAGAGAAAAGAACGCAATAAATTCCTAAATTCCTGTGTAATGTTTATGGCAGGTCCTCCTGGACAGGACTGGGTTTATTAACACTATCTAACACGAGGAGATAAGAAAGATGCTGTGTGCAATTCAATGAAAAACTGAAGTACCATCTGGGGAATTTATTGCATTTCTTTTGGTAATTCTCTGAGCTGACTTCTGCTGGTTTTCTGTCCCCCCCACCCCCCTCCCAGCTTGAGTACTTATGAGCAATGGAGTCATTCAACACAAACCTCCTGGCACTGGATGCTCTGTGTCAACCCCTGTTCAGATCTCCTGCATCTCCATGCCCTTTGTATTGCTGTTCAGGTTATAGATTGAAACCCCTGATGTAAGTGGGGACAATCCATGCAGAGCAGAATTTACAATCTAAATAGGCAAGATGGGGCAGCAATGGGAGAAAGGAAATGTTATTCCCATTTTATGGATGGGAAAACTGAGGCATAGAATTACCTTTGGTTCCATAGGGAAGTAGTTTGTTCTCTCAGTTGGTCTGGCTTGAAACACAGCAAAACATCAGCCAAGAAGAGCCTATGTTTCCAGCGCTAGCATGGTAAAGTTCCCCAAGACTGGCTAAGGCAGAGCTGTACATCGCTGGCCTTGGTGACCCCTTCCTCTGACCATTCCCAGGTGCGGAGCATGCCCATTCAACATGCTGGCAGCCTGTAACAGCTCTGTGGTTAGGCTGCAGCTGCTGTACAAGGGTTTCTTGCTGCTTGGGATATGAATTTCCAGAGCTGACAAGGGCAGATCTGAGATGACCTAGGCTCATTCTTGGTGCATCTCTTAGATTGATTCTGGAGAGGATCCATGAGGAGGTTCCGCTCCTAGAAGTGATGGGGAATATCAATATAATGTAAAGCTATGCAATGCCCCTCACTATATCTTCCCCTTCTTACTTTTTTTTCACAAGGAGGCAGCCTCTTATTCCTCCTGTTTCCACCTGCGTCATAGGACTGAGAAATCTGCTCGAGGGGATTGTTTGAGGAAATGTCAGGCTTCAGGACCTTGAGTGGTGATGCAGAGCCATTCTGTTGATTCATGCAGGTAGCAAGACCAAATGGGTCTCACTGTGTTTTTATTATTATATCATTATGTATTTCCACCTCATTACTAGAAGAGGGAGGGATGCCCAGAGCTCACTGCCCTTCCCAACCCCTGGGACAAGCTAATGCAGGCAGGGAGCCCTGTGACCAGTCCACCCAGGTGACCTGGGGCAGAAGTGGAAGGTCAGGTAGCCAGGAAGGGACTTATAAGAACAAGCCTCAAGCCAGAGGGGCAGCCTAGCTGTAGGGGCTGCAGGCTGGAGGGCCTGAGGAAGGACTCCAGCTTGCAGAGGAAGGACTTGGAGATGCAGTGAAGGTGGAGGAAACCATGCATCCTGAACCAGGAGTTGATAAGTAGCCTTTGGGCAAGGGCTTCCATGGGGCAAGGCTGACCCCAAGAGGGGAACCTTTGAGCTTGGAGCAAACAAACACACCTTGGTTTTCGTTCATACTGCAGGATCAGGTTGTGGCTGTAGAAGTGGAGGAGGCCACTGAGATGGGACCCCTCCCCTCCCACCCCCCAGATCCTAGGTGCTGTTGCAGGCAGGACTCTGGTGACAGACAGCAGACTGGGGGCACAAGCTGGTGGTCCTGGGACAGGGGAGCCGAGGCTGAAGGGCCCAACCAGAGTAAAGTGGGACAAGAGGGCCTCAACCCAGACGAGGGCCTACTGTCTGAAGCACTCTTTGTCCTTTAATTCATCGATTTTCAACCTGTGGTCCGCAGACCCCAGGGGGTCCGCAGACTGTGTCTAAGGGGTCCACAAAAGATGACTGTGATCTACCAAGTGTAGGTGAATACCCATGCTTACAATTCAAAGGGGTCCATGCACTTTTCCATTTGAAACTTTTTAGGGGTCTACAAATATTTTAGGGGACTGAAAACCACTGCTCTAGGGGCAGCCTCCCTATCAATTTGAAATATCAAGGCATGGCAAGCGAGATAACAGGGTGGGACCCGGAGTGGCCAAAGAAGGCAACACAGTGGAATCCAAGTGGTGGCCATCACTCTAGCACCCACTTCATTACAATATTACTCTATCATTGTTATTATATCATTATTATATCATTATTAAACGGGTTTCTGAATCAAGAGAAAAGAAGAAAGAAATGGGTAGTTTGGTTGTTCATTATTTATTTATGGCATTTTTGTGTATTACCTCAAGATACTTATACTGTCAGACAGCACTTAAAGGTTCCTGATTCAGGGCAATCCAAAATGTTGTATTGGATGCAACCAGTGGTTCATCTGCATCACAGTTTCTTCCATGTTCCTATGATTGCAGTGAGCTAGTGGTGAAGGCTTCAGATGATGAGGTCAGAAAACACCCTCAGGCTTTCAGTAGCCCGGTGATTCTCACTCCAGGTGCCAGGGCTGGGTGTGAGGAGATAAACAGATAAGCTAACCAGATAAGCATGAGCTTAAGCTTTTCCCTACCTGGCTGATCCACTATCCCCATTGCCCAGCCCCTCTGCAAGGTGGTAAGTACTGTAATATATTAATTCATTTTTGTGACTGGGTGCCAAAAGTTATAGAGGGGTGCCTAGTCCAAAAAAGTTTTGAGACCTACTGGATTAGCTGCATCAGAGCCTCAGTGCAAGCTATGTAAAAGCTGTGGTACAGCAACCAAGACAGGTGGAGACAAAAACCATCAAGTGGGAACTGGAGAAGCCTTGCGAACTGAACTCGGCCTGTGCTAGGATGTGAAGGATGCTTCCTTTGGATGAGTGCCAAGAAATCCTGTTGCCGCATCATCTGTAAAATAGCTTGCATCGAGCAAACACCTTTGGTGTGATTGTGTTGATTGCAGACACTGGTACAGCATGCCTTCTTTGCAGTTCTTAGGCCTGGGCAGTATATTTAAACCTTTCAAAGGCATAAATTGCCCTCAATCACCATCTATTTAATCTGCCTTTACAGCAGCTATTGAGGCAGGAACAGGACTCGGTGCCACAAGGAAAGCCACGTGCCTTCCATGTCGAGGCAAGGCATTCATTACTCCCGGCACATGCCATCTCCTAGGGAGATGAGTAGGTGTTGTAGAAGCACATCCAGGGGAGACACAAGCCCATCAAGAAGCACAAAATGCCTTTTCAGTCCCGCCGCCGTTAAATTACACTGATTATACTGTGAAAAGGAACTGTTAAAATATTCCTCCCATTGATTTCTGAGGAGGCAAGTGTTTTGTTACTATGTTTTTGCAAACACGGGTTGGATGGGCTGAACATGCTGTTTTCCAAGAGGCTCAGTGAATGGGGAAGAGGTTTTCATCCCTAAAGACCCTCCCTTAAAAAAGCACTTTGGAGTGGAAGGATGGTTCTCTTCTTGCTAGTTACATGTGTTACAGGAATGCCACGTGCCCAGGTGAAAAATCCTGTTGTGCTAGGCTGCTACACAGGACCCGGAGCCATAACAAAAACGGCCCCATTTCACCTGTGATGTATCAGCTACTGGTGACTGATCTGATGAAAACCAGGTAACTATGGGAAAAAAACCTAGTAAGCAGGCTGGTGGACCTGCTGAAGCATAGAGGTTTTGGCAGGGAAGGTCCGACTTGGGCATCTAGCTAGCTACAGGATGCAGGTTGGCTTCTGTAGGTAGCCTGGAGTAGGAGATAGCTCTGAGATAGGTGACCAGAAAAGTATCTTGGGAGTATACAGAGGGAAGGGAGCTATGAAAGCTGGAGAAACAGGTGTGATAGAAATTCTGCCCTCCTAAAAGGCCTGCACCTTTTCCTGGAAGGCATTAAGAAGAAAAAAGATTTTTCCAGGCAGGGCTGAATGTCCTGACTGCGGTAGCTGTAGCTGCAGGGGAGTGAACACTGTAGCTCTGACCCCAGCGAGCAAACTCTGTCCCCTCTCCCCTGAGGATGGCAGAGGGAAAGTATGGCAACCAGCTTGCAGCAGTGTCTCCCTGCTTCTATTCCAGCAAAGAAAAATCAGCTTCCCTACTTCACCTGTGCACCCCAATTTTGGAAGGCCGATTGAGGGAGAGGGGGAAGTGCATGTGGCATGTGAGCAAATACGGTAATAAACATCCATTTTTGTTTTCCTCAGTTGGAATAGCTCACAGCCTCATAGTAAAGAGACGACGGGTGGGCAGGCGGGCAGAGAAGCAGTCAGTGGATGCTGACCAGCGCAAAACCCCAGTCTCGGCCCCAACGCTCTTGCTGCGGAAGCGCTGCTGGCTGCTTGGTGCAGGAAGCCTGGTAGGGCCCAGTTCCATGGAGAAGAATTAACTGGCCTTATAGGTGTTCATGTGGGATTTGGGGTGTGCATAAGGCACTTAGGCCCACATGCTCCTAAAACTTCAGACACCTAAAACTTACTGGTATAAATCACATCCTGCAGATTATGAGCCATAGTCATAAGACAAGCGTTTTAGAGCGGAAAACAAACCTCAGCTCTGGTATTGACACTGGGCCTCAGCTCTGCAGCTGACGGGGAGACAAGAGATAGAAATGAGCTGTTATCAAAACCCCCCACCTCTCTCTGTCATGCCGGGAGGGAGAGACATTTTGTTCCCCAGAAGCATGGATCCTTTGCACACAGAAGGGACCAAAGCAGCTCTGTTAGCTCAGGCTGGGAATGGATTAAGACCACCAAAAAGGTTTTTAAAAAGTCAGATGGAGACAGGGAGACATTTTGCCATATCATATAAAGCAGAATTAGACCCATCATAAACACAGACTGCTGCTGTGGGCTTCCCTCCCCACCCCTATAAGACCATAGGCAGCTCGGGTGTTGCAGAAAACAGCTGGTGAGCTCATGCCCCATCTACAATACAGCCGTACATTTTGGGGACTTTCTGGGCCTAGAAAACTGTTGCAAATTTGACTATTAGGTCCTTTCGCTCTGATGAGAGCGTTTCTCTATATTAACCATCTCCCCCATCCAATAAGACCATTGTGTATCATTATGATCCTCAGTCACCGCCTTTCTAGGAAGCAGTCTGTGAATAATTGAGGTCTCCCGTGCTTTTCTCAACTCAAGTGCAGTAGAGACAAGAAGTGGTGCATGAAAAGGTTGAGAGACTGGAACAGGGAACTGTGGGATTGTTGCTGAAAGTTGCCTCCACAATGCTCAATAAATAGATCATTGAGCATTGCGGAGGCTTTCAGATACTGTTTAAAAAACCGGGGGGAGGGGATAGTCTTTTTTATCAGTTACCACTCCTTGGCAGCATGCAGCCAACACCTGAGATCATGGCTCATCCTTTCTTTTGTGTTTGTGCAGCACCTTACACCCGGGGTACCCAGGACCCAGCTCTTAGGTCCTACATCAGTACAAGTAATAGAAACTTTCTCGGCTGCACAAACTGAAAACTCTTAGCTGGCTTTGAAAAACGCATCTGCCCCCTAGAAGATTTTCTAGCTGGCAGGATGTGTTATATAATTCTTCTTTATGTATAATAGGATCCATAGGTAATGGGAAATAATAGATTATTGAGCATTGTGGAGGCTTTCAGATATTTTTTAAAAAACTAGGAAGGGAAAAAGGTCTTTTTTATCAGTTACTCTTTGGCAGCATGCAGCCAACACCTGCTGAGGGATCAAACTGAATTTATCAATATAATTTGACATCCCTCCATTGAAAGTTGCCTTCTCTATTAAATAATATTTTTTCTTTAGTTCTGACTCAGGTTACAAAACATCCCCTAAGCCCCAGCTGTATTGAGCCTTAATAAATTAAAAAAACTTTGCCTTTCCAAGCTTGCTTGTATATGGTTTCAATTTCTTTTCTTTTCTGTTCTGACGTGTTACTTTTTTTGGCTTTTTCCCCGTCCTTTTGAAGTAATTTTCTTTTCCTCCTCAATACAAAATGTGTTTAAAAAGATCAAACTCTCATTAAAGTCTACATTTCTTCAGAGGAGGATTTTCACCTAGACTTGGAGGGATCTCACTACATATAGTGAAATGAAAGAAGCAGATTTTCTGTACCACGTATTACTATGTACTATGATATTACTACTATCACCACATATTATTGATTCACATTTTTTTTCCTGGTAAGGCCTTGATTTAATTTAAAAATATATATAATCTGGGGGCCAAATTGCAAGCAGAAGAAGACTTAGGCACCTGAACTGAGGAACGATTTCCTCCAAAATTGTGATACCAAAATGTCCAGCTTAGATTTTTTTGCCTAACTCTGGGATTGTCTAAGATCTACAGCTCTTACATTTAGATTTAAAGTTCCCCAGGGACACAGAGCTGAAATCCAGGTGTGTTCATGACTGTATGTGTCTTGACAGGGACCAAGGACATTGCCTGACTCTGCAGCCTAGAGGTTGGGTGAGTCACTTAAGGACCAGGGAGGGATGTTCTGGGATTCCTTTCCTGGTTCTCGGGGCTGGTTATGCATTTTACAATAAGCAACCATTGAAATAAAATGCAGAAACAGTCCTGGCAGAAGACATCACAACCCAAACTCCCCCTCCCAGGTGAGTGCCCAAAGCACTAGGGGAGAGACGTGAACCCTTTTCTGGTTGATGAGTCCTTTCGTGTGCAGTGGCCCAACTGGAGGGCTGCAGGATGCTCCCGCCCAGAATAGCCTTGCGGTTAAGAGCTGTCCTAGATGGCAAACGAGGGTATGAGCCCTCTCAGACAATGGGAGGGAACTGAGTCAGTCTCCCATTTCCTGGGGGTCATTCTAGTGCCTATATGCCATCATGTAAAAGCAGCGCTCCGCCCCTTCCTCATCTCCTGCTAGTCGGGGTTTAAAAGAAGAGAGTGAGCTCCTCTTAGTTGCTTGGCAAGAAACGTCAGAGGAGGGGGATCAGGGCTGTAGATCTAAGGGAGGCATTTGAGGTCTGCTCACAGCAGGTCCTTACTCTGTGCATGGGTTTTCTGGACCTGTTCAGAGGCCCCTAACTCTTACCATGCATCCTGCAAAGCTGACCTCTCCCCTGCCCCGCTAAAACTCATTAAACTAGGCTGTGTCTAACTTAAAGTTTTGACACTGGCTTTTCATTGGATCTGGACAGATACTGCATGCAGACTGGACAGTACCTATACAGGGGGGAGCCTGTGCTGAAGATTTTGTTCCCCTAAAGACGTTTTGTGCTTGGCAGGAAGAGAGCTGAATTCTAACTGTGCTCTACATGTGCTTTGTTGCATTAAGGTTTCAGCATCTAAATAGTTCCTAGAAAAGTGTTTCCTGTAGCCAGGGCTTTCTATGCTGAGGTGAGAAAGGCGAGTTGGTTGTGGTATACTCTGCCAATGAATCACTATTATGCATCTGTAACCTTAAACCCTGCCTCTGAGCTACCTTGCACTATAATAAATGCAGTTTGGGTTTATTCAAATCAAATCTCGTCATTGCAGCACAGATGAAAGTGCAGTCAGACTCAGGCCCGTATTTACAGTGAGTTGCATGCGTGCCTTAAAAACTGTTGGTTTATCCTGACAGGCTTCAAAAATTCCTGGGAAGATTTTGCCTTTGATGGATTAAAAATGGAGCCCCATATGCGGAAGCAGAACTGAAGGAGCTAGAGATTGCTTTATGGACTGCTCAACAAGACCTCATTGGGTATGTCTACACTGATGTTTAGGGTTGACCACATGGGTAGCCCCTTCCTGGCCCATGCCACATGGCTCTGGATGGACCAAAACCAAAAATAAGTTCCAAGTTTGAAGACATCTGGAGAGACCTCATCTGCACTGAAAGTAAGGCACTGACTGAATCACCTTGGCTCATCTCTTTTCAGTGCTGTCTGTTTGCTAAGCTTTTAATCATCCATATAAACCTCCAACTTCCAAGTGGAAATTATCAGCCCTGTGGGACTTCCGTTTCATTATAGGGGAATGAGAATTTGGTACCTCAGCTCCTGACTGGCAGATCAATAGCACATGGGGGCGTATAGAAAGAAAATCCACCTCTGGTAATAAGCACTGGAGATCTGACCTCTCTGCAAGCTTGGTTTTCCAGGGGGTTGGCCTTGATTTCTGTGGCTGGTGTTTTGTATGTCTTGATTCTGGCTTGATCCAAATTAGCCACCGATGCAGCATGAACAAGGAAAGAACAAGCTCTCTCTACTGTCCCATACAGCTAGCTCAGACCTGTTTTGAAGGGAGTGCCTGATGTGGGAAATTCATCAGTCTCCCTGCCCCGCTCAGTTAGACTTAGATAGTTTCAAGGTAAAGCATCTTGCTCTCAAAGCAGAAAAGAGAGAGCAGAGGAAGGAAGAGGAGAGGAATCCCAGCCTATGGCTTTCTCTTCCCTGCAGAAAGACCTGAAACTTATGTAGATGGATCTGTGGCTCAGGGATTGGATCATCTGGAGACCCATCAGTGAGCCATGGTAGACATCACTCGTGGATTACAGGATTGCCACCACTAATTTTGATAGTCCCAGCATGGTCCCTGCATGGTAGAAGTCCTGGTGATGGATCTGTGCTGGGGTTGCTTCTTCCTGGAAAGGGGCCCTGGCTCCTGACTGAGTCCCCATTTAGCACACATAGGTTCACTTTGCTCACAGTGTGTAGACATGTAGCATTTGTCCATCTGTGCTAGATCCTTTCAAACTCCACCGTTCTCAGTTGTCCTTGTGGCAACAGACTCTATTTCCCTCCAGCTCTTCAAGTCATCATCACGGTATTTCTTCAAATGTGGTCAAAACTGATGCCTAACACATGGGACTCCCCATTTAGGACAGCTGCTACTTGTTGCTCTCATTGCTGTCCGCTCATGGGGCCTGACTGTGCCCTCTCCCTTATCCCACTGCCCTTCATGGTGAGCTCCCTGTTTCCCCTGTATGAGGGCCCAATTCTGCAAAGCCCATGCTTAATGCCAAGCATGCATTTACTTCCACTGAAGTCAACAGGCTGCAGTGAAACAACTTAAAGTTAAGCCCATGTCTGTAAGTAAGATCAGAATCCTCATGCCTCTGCCTCCAAATGTGTAAATTATCATCCCATGAAAGTTAAGCGATATAAATATCCATGCAGGTCAGAGAGATTCATTTTCTTGGACTGTGGCAGGATGGGTTGAAAAAATAAATGAATCAAGGCATGCCATCTTATTTTGATGTATTAGGAGCTGCTATCCCCTTAGATCACAGCTTCTACTAAAAAGGTTGGCGAAGGGAAGGAATCAAACTGGTTTCTCTAAGTGGCTGTGCAATTTGATGGGGTTTTAATAATGACCTGTATCCTCTCAACAATTTCTCCTCATTCTGTGCTATTGTAGAATAAAGGGGGTTGTGCCCACACGAATCTGCTCTGGGAATGCTTCTGTCAGAGGGGAAAAGCTGAAGAACTAGAGGCCAGATCTTCCAATTTCAGGCTGACCATGATGTTTGAGAATTAAGCACAGCTGACACAAACTTCTGCAAAGTAATAAAAAATATTTTTTCCTCGCTGGTAAATGACCCAGTAATATCCTTTTCTTTTGAGAGCGTTTCACCAATTATTACAGGACTGTTTTGCACCTCGGAGCAGGGCAGTGACCTGTACAGAAATTTCTCCACCCACAGGGCATTGTTAAACCAAATTAGTCTGAGTTCAGTCTTTTCCAAAGAGCTTTTTGGAAGTATCAAGTTATTCTGAACTCCTCAAAACCTTTTTGCAGTCTGTTCAGACAGAGAGAAAGAGAGAGACATCTCTGAGCAAAGAAGAGGGAAAGGGAATGAAGGACTTGAAATAAAAACAAGGAATCTTAATGAATTTGAACTTCAAAACTAAAATTAAGGCAGACAGAATTCCAGAAATGTGTGCTGATTATGTCTTAGTAATTGGCTCCACAAATGCACTGAGCTATATACTTTTTGTGGTATGAAAAGCAAAAGAAAATGAGACAAAGAGAATCCCAAGTGAATGAGACAAAGCATCTCTTAGACTCACTAGAAATTGGACAGGCTAATATGCTATCTGGTTATCTGGATCTGAATTCAAGCTTTCCCAAATTTGTCTTGTGGTGAGGGTGAGGATTGTCGTCATGATGAATGGGTGAGTTTGGGGCTCTGAGCACCATCATCCATAATTTCATTCCAGTCACCAAAGTTTAAATAATTGTAAGAACATACTTGGATTTCCAATGAATGCTACTGAAATGGCGCTAACCTTCAAGTATGTTGGGAAACCTGGTCAATTTTCCTATTGTTATAAATATGCCAGGGTCCAAGTGAGAGCAGAGCCGTTAGACACAGAGTGAGAGATTTCCTCTGTCTCATATGCTATAAATAGACAAAGATCATGATCCAATTTGCAGGTGAAGCATTGGAGAGAAGCTAAGGGACTTCCTTGACATCACACAGGATTTGAAGCCATATCTCCTGGTTCCCAGCTCAGTGCCTTTAAATAATAAGAGCTATTAAATATTTAAAGCATCTTAATACTTAATGGACCCTGTCTGACCAGGCTAAGTACCATATAAACATGGAAAACTATGCTCTTTGCCTTGAAGGGAATACAAACTAAGAACATAAAGAAGGGGATGGAGATACCACCAGTGACTCACTTGAAGGACTTGCATGTTGGTTATGTTAGTTGGCTAGTTCCATGTGTTGTTCAGGTTGGGGGAGGTGTGTGGCGGGCCAGTAGGGGGTGCTCCTGCATTGAGCCACCCACCTCACTGAGCCCGACCACCTTGCAGGCTCCGAGCACCTCCCTGGGGGCACCTCACATCCAGCTGACCCTCTTCTTGGAGCATACCCGCAAGCCTGGGGGTACTGCACCACCACCCAGGATCTGGACTGATCTTGGTCCTGTGCCCTATGGGAAACACAGGCCTAGTAGTCTTTGAGGGTACTTGACCCACTGCAAGAACTTGGGGTGCTTCCCCCAGTTTGAAGCACAAATAGTGGTCTCCCTTAGTCAGCCAAACCAAGGGGACCCCAAAGCATAATTTAGACCCTCTCCTAATAAGTCTCCCATGCTAGGTACAGAGGAGAACTTTATTGGTTACAAGGAGTAGGTTTGGAATAGGGTACAGGGTACAGCAATATCCGAGAAATCCCTTAGAGCAAGCAGTGGCATAGTAGCCTTTGATGGCTCGTCTGAGTTACTGCAAGCTATATATCTAGTTAGATCTCAAGCAGCTTACTCACAAGTATCATCAGAGGCAGGTGGAGGGTCCCTCTGGAGGCAAGCAGTTCACTGAACATGAGTTTCAAGAGAGAGAGTTTCAGATGATCCAGCTTCTCTGAGAGTCCCCATCATGGCTGCTCCTCCTCCTCCTGTCCGATCTTTAACTTATATCTACCTTATGACCTCATTTACCCAGTCCAATGAAGACCTCCAGTTGTTGGCTCCAGTCAACCAATTTGAAATGCATCACTGGTTGCTGGGCAGACTGGCAGGGTCTCTAGCCCTCTTCCAGTCATGAAGACATTGCTTAGAACAATAGTGAGTTTAAGCCCCCTCCCAGGTGTGTGAGGCCAGTCACATAGGCAGAGGGAGCAGGTTTGCCCCTCCCTCTGGAATGTATCCAGCTCAAGTTACAGCTCAGGGTTACCTGAAGCCAATGGGACCAGGAGTGTCTGCCCTCTGCGGTGGCCATGGTAACCAAATTGTCAGAATGATCATCAGCCTGATAGCAGAGTTTGGGGAGAGACAGAGATGGCATTCTGCCACAAGGAGTTTTTAGGATGCATGTGTAAAGTTTTAGGAAGGTAAGGAACAGCGAAGGCAAAGGGAAAGATGCACGCAATACACCCTCAGAGGGGTTATTGGTTGTAGCTGTGTTGGTCTGCGGACATGGGCAGACAAGGTTCTTTGGGTAGATGTGAGATCTTTTATTAGACCAACTAAATAGTTGGGAGAATTGTTCTTTGCAAGCTTTCACGTGAAGAAGGGTGTTTGTGCCTGAAAGCTTGCAAAGAACAATTTTTCCCACTATTTAATTGGTCTAGCAAAATATATCACAT
>NW_017728907.1:48276912-48284299 GCF_001723895.1 Crocodylus porosus | reverse complement strand
TCTTTAGTTGGTCTAGTAAAAGTTATCATGTCTACCCAAAGAAGTTTGTCTGCATATGTCCTCAGTAGACACGCACCACTACCTTTGTTTAATACCTGCTGACAGGCCATGTGGGTAGCTGAATTAATTCAGGCAAGTGAAACCATGAGGAATTATATGTGCCAACACATGATGCATCATGTAAAACCATGTCCAGCTTAATTGTACAGATTGTACCTACGGGGACATTATGTGGACCTCAGTCAAACTTCAGAGTAGAGATGCAGCACTGTGTTAAATAAAGCTTAAGAGAAAACAGTGGGTTGCACAGCCCCAGACTGGTAAAACAGAGTTGCCATTCAGATAAGCAAGGTTCAAATACCTGAGGTTGTGTTTTTGTGATGAGCGGTCACATGCTTAGCTATGACTAACAGGTGGGCTGGCATCATGATGGAGGTCCATTTTTGGGAAGGATTTCTAGCCTTACACACAGCTTTGTTCCACACTTTGAAGCAAAATAAAAGGCATCCCTGGAAGTTACAAATTATTGGGAGAGAAACAAGCACCTTCCTCTGGGTTGTCAGAGACGGATTTTAACAGCAAGCCATGACTCCAGGGGATTAAGAGAGCTGACAGTTGCAGTCCAACCTTTTAGCCAAGCATGGTGGCATTTAAAATTGGCTCAGAGCAAAAGCAAATCTGCTCTAGCATTTCCTTCCCTTGAGGAGCAATTAAGATGTAAATACACCAAGATGCTCCTTCTCCAAGGCTTCATGTAAGGCTGCGAGAGGACGTTTCTGCAGTGACCTTTGTCTAATGATCTTATTGGACCATAAACTCTCAGCTGTTCTCTGCCTCTTCCCCTTCTGAAGAAGTTTATTCTGTGGCCAGCCTTGCCCTTGCCTTCAGTTTGGAGAAAATCAGACTTTTTCTCAGGAGGCCACGCTTTTCTGTGCCACGTGATTTTGATGCCAGCTGAGGGCTTCTGTCATCTCTGACTCCGTGCTCTCTCCTGCACTCCTGACCATCATCTAGCCTACTCGTGGGTATAGCTCTTTTTCTCGATCTGTTTTTATAGTGTCACAGGCATGTGGTCCCCTTGGCAGTTCCTCTCTCTTTCCTCAGGTATATGTAAAACTGAATATATGGGCTGGGGTATTTTGGCTTTCCTTCGGTATATGGGCTTCTGTTTCTAGATCAATGATGTGGCTTTGACAGGGAGCTGTGGTAACATTTAGGTGATGTTCCAAAAACTGGAGTCAGTCCTGAATAGAGGCAGCACCAAACCTATGTATACTCAAGTCCCAATTGTCAAGGCTTCTGTGCTTGCTATGCGATGGCTGCCGTTTCAGCTGATGCTTGAACCAGGCACCTAATGTGGGTGGATGCAAGGCTTTCTAAATGGTACACTGCCCTTCAGACCATGGGGAAAGGTGTGAATGGAGGTGCTGGGTTAGTGGGGGTTGCTGGGGAGCCGGGCAGAGCCAGCACAGAGGTGGGGGTGCTGTCCCTGGATGACCTAGCGATGGCAGCACACATTCTTGTTTCCAGCCCTTGCTCCCTTCCTGCCCCACCATTTCCCATCTCATGTCCCCTGTGCACCACTGCTGCTCTCCCTAGCTGAGCACTGCTCCCAGCATGGGTAATCCTGCCAGCACAGGGCAGGAGCTGAGCCCTGTGCCCAGATCAGCTGGAGACAACGACGGTAGAAGACAAAAGGGGGTGCATCCGTACCACTGCACCCCTCTAGATCAGCTCTGGCCACCTGCTAAGAGCCTGTGCAATCTAAGCTAAAGAGCCAGGCTGCATAATTAGGGCCTGTACTATCTTAAATCCTCTGAGGCTTGGACATGCAGGCTGGAAACAGACATTTAATGTGGTGCAGTCCTGACTGATCTGTGTCAAAGTCCAGGACAAAACAGCAGTGGCACAGCCTCTTTATGCATGTAGCCCTACTCAGATGCATTGCTGCTCCTCTGCTAGTACCTGGCTAGGGAGAGCAGGTTTGGGCCTAGAATGATTGGCAGTCACCTTCAATGAGCCATGATTAAGACCTACACAGCATTGTCCTGGGGAAGTGCTAGAACATGCTATCTTGCGGACTTCACAGGTACTTAAATGTCCTGGAATGAGGTAGGACAATGACCTAGCATGGGGGGCTTCATGATGAACATGCCAACAGTTTTGCAAATGAACTTTGCCCTGTTCCTGATTTTAATCCAAACCAGGTGCCATTGAGAGCTTTGTGGTTGTTTCCAGGGTGGAACCCAAGCTTAAGAGAGAGTTTTTTTCCATTGGGCTTTGTCATGCCTTTGATGCTAGAACCCAGATCAGGATCTGGGGCTGTAATCCAGCCTGGGTGGGGATTTCTTTGCAATCCAAAGGCATTGTGTGTGGGAAAGGGATAGGAGACTTAAAAAGCCCAAGATTTATGAGCAAGGAAGTATGAGAGCTGGATCCAGAACTGGATCAAGGGGGTGGGCAGTGGTGTGCTTACCCCCTGCCCCTTTGGCTGTGTGTTGCATGCAGTTTGTTCCCTGAGCAAACTGGCATGTCATTGCAGCCCCTGCCAGAGCTCCCCATGTAATAGTTGGCCATGAGGTGATTGGCAAGGGCTCTGGCTGCAGCCCCTGCTTTCATGCAGCTCTGGAGGCCTGTGGGGGGGAGTGCTATCACCACCTGTTCCCTCTTTCCCCTTGCTGTTGAATCCCAGGGTGGGGAAAAAGGAAGGCAGGGAGGGTGAAAAGTGGCAGTGCTCACCCCTGGGCTCTTGAGCTGTTCAAAAGCAGGGGCTCTGGCCAGAGCCTGCACTGATCAGCTGGTGAGCTCAGATTTGCTCACTGTTCATGTGTGGCACAGCTGAAAGGAGTGTGGCTGCACGCTTACCCTCTGGCCCTGATCCTGGACTTGCTCATGGCTGGATATTCAGGTGCTGCAAGTCTGTTGAGGACAATGGACTATGTTGAGTTATGCCTGGGTCCATAATGGTATCTCTTGACATGGTACTTAGCTCTGCTCTCATCGAATGAGTGCAGCTCACCAGATCTTCATGGCCAGGCATGTGGAATCCTGAATTGTTGCTTAATGGAGCCCTCGGCATATATCATGTACTGCCTTCAATAAAGAATCCCCTGGTTATGGGCTGGATGGTTCATTAAGCAGAGTATCTAATGGAAGGTCACTCAACCACCACTGATAAAAAGAAATAGCTGCCACCGGTTTCAGTACAATCATCGCAATTGCATTGTGCAATCCTGGAATGGCTCATGGGTCATTTAGTACTAATTGGTCACCTTTCCAGCTTGATTGGTTTGTGAATGGGATACTATCACGTGGTTGCCTGTAGCAGCAAGAGGCTGACCCTAGGGGTGGGGGCTTTCCAGGACTCTGTCTTATATTCCTAATAAACAAAGGGCTGTATTATTTCCTTGCATTTCCATTGAACTCCCCAGAGTCACACCAAGGATGTGTCTGCCCTCTTGTCGGACCCAACAGCTAAAAGTCATGATCAAGGGTAGATTGTTTTTACCACAAATAGAAGCTATGAACATGCTTCATACGGTCCATATCTTGGATATGTATTTTAGCAGTGATAGCAACAGAAGAATAGCTTGCTCTTCTAGTGTTAGTGCAGGGCCACTTACTGAAGACTCTTCTGGATCTAGCTTTTGCAGAACAAGATCACGGTGGGTCATAATCTGGTCCAAGTATGTACTATGCCATGCATGAGCAATCTTGTTTCGGTATTGGGTTTTTCTGGGTCCTCTGAGATTTTCATCCTACAGGAAGAATATGGGTTCACTTGCCTTTATGGTAGCCTGTCTGTTCCAATGGCTAAGTCACATTAGATGGATATCAATAGAAAAATAGAGCACTCTTCATTATCCCAGGTAGAAATCAAACAGGCGCCTCTGAGAAGGTTGCTTTTGCATTATTTTTCCCTTTGCTGATTTCCCAAAAGAAAGATGCTGAACTAGATAAGGACCCTTTATTAAAAATAAATCAAGAGGGAGTTATAAATATTTCATACTTGGTACTTTAAAGAACGTTTCTATTTTTTAGTGTGTTTAACATTAAAGTGGGCCTGAGTTACCATAGTATTAATGAAATTTTCCTTGATGTTAAGACTAGTAATGACTGTTAGGATAATCTCCTCTGTTCTGGTCTGCAACACCATTTTGCCCAGTGATGTTTTTATGTCAGTATAACTCTTTTGAAATTATTAGTAAGGGGAGTTTTTTGGGAGCATGAACTGTTCCATAGGCAATTCAAAACCTCAACAGTTCCTGACCAAGATTCAGTCTAAAGTACAGTGAATATTTTGAGGTGCATTTAATGGTAGATGTCCGTCATGTGAACACCAGCACAAAAACTGTACTCTCCTTTTGGAGACAAGTCCATGTCATGCTTACCTATCAGTAGCATTACACTAACAACCACCATCAAGATAGAGTAATGCACTTGAGGATTAGACTAATTGACATGCAAGTAAAAGCTAATGCTATAAAATCTACACTCCGTGTCCTGTGTTTTGTAACCTGCTCATTGCATGTTAGGTATGGTGTTTGCAACGGATGCACTGCATGGTGATGTATGTCAGTAAAAAATGGTGCCTGCTCAATAGAAAGAAGAGGACAGGTAAGTGCCTACTCTTTTCCAGTTTATTTTTGAGTACAGATCCATTTATTTGACCTGTATCCACCTCTAGCTAAATGTTATCTACAACCTTCTCCCTTGCTGTAGCGAGTGACTGGTGGGAATGGAGTCACTAAAAAAGGGGGTGGGGGGCATCACTCATGCTGGTTGAACAGTGGCCCTTCTTTCTCTGATGGTGATTGCATTCTTCTGAGAAGAAAATCACAGTCTTCCCTGGACAAAAGCTCCATTCAAACCAGCACTCTTATGGGGACAATCTTCTGGTGATCACTCTGCCTTGGAGACCCTTCTTCCCCATCTGGATGCTGTATCTCTTGCTAGGCAAGAAGGGCTTCAAGTGCAGTATCCTTGCCCCATGCTTCAGTGCAGTGCAGACTCTGTTGTCTCTAAGCCTAGACACGACCTGAAGAGTTTGTCACTACTTGCCCGGCTTGTTGCATTGCCCTCATTTCCAACACCAATATGCATGCACCCATAGCACTGGCAGTTGGAGAAGACCCTTGAGGTCCCTTGGAGCCCTGTGCATGGCCACAGCTTCATGACAAGTGACCAACCCCTCAGGAAGATGCACCCAGAAGAAACTAAATGTTGTGTTATATTTGCGCAGCAGTTACTGCACTTTGGGCTTACTCCATGAAGGAAGCACTACTGTAATACAAATAATAAGTAATGCAAATAATAATACAAATTACTGTATTATAAATAATTGTAATACAAATAATAAATAATAAGCAATATGATCAAGTGTAGCCAGGACCTAAACATGCATTAAGCCTGTGTAGGTCCTGGCCTGGGATAGATCCATATCTATGGGGCCACAACACTCTCAGGGCACTGATGGTCTGGGAGTATGTTGCTCGCCCAACTATTTTCCCATTTCACTGAGGTGCAAGAAAGTTCTTAGATATTTCTCATTGCTTCCTTTCCTAGGAAGATCTCCCTGCTGCCTCTTCTTGTTAATAGTCCAAGGGTCACAAAAGACCCTAAAACCAACTATTTCGCCACCTTTTGAAACCCTCAGTTAAAATCATTTCATAAATGCTCCCTCCTTTCTGGGTTCAACTCCTGCTTGCACTATTCCCACACTTTAATTGCGCTCGGTGAAAAAGAACTTCCTTTGTTAGTTTTAAACTTCATACCTACTAGTGTCATGTTGTGGCCTCTAGATCTTGTCTTGTGAGAGGCAGTAAATAATGAATCCCTATTGACTTTCTCCTTGCCATTTAGTATTTTGAAAAGCTTTATCATGTCCCCTCTCAAGCATCTCTTTTCTAAATTGAATAGGCTTCACCTCTTTAGTGTCTCCTGATATAGAAGCCCCTCCATACCACTACTCATCCTTACTGCCTTTCTCTGGACCTTCTTGAGTTCTTCTATGTCCTTTCTGAGTTGTGGGGACCAGAACGGGGCACAGTATTCAAGGTGTGGGGTGCACTGTGTATTTATAAAGGGGCATAATGATACTTTGCATTTTGTTCGCTATTCTCTTCTTAATCGTAGGATCATAGAAAATAAAGGTGGGAGGCCACGTCTCATCCAACCCCCCGCTTCAAGCAGGACCAGCCCCAACTACATCACCCCAGCCAAGGCTTTGTCACCCGGGTCTTAAATACCTCCAAGGATGGAGAGTCCATCACCTCTCTGGGTAGCCTGCCCCAGTGCCCCGCGGTGAGAGAGATGTTCCTAATATCTGACCTCAACTTCCCTTGCTGCAACTTGCGGCCATTGCTCCTTGTCCTGTTGTTCATATTCATCATCCCTAACATCTTGTTCGCCTTTTTGATGTTAAGGATGATGAACGTGAAGGGCAGAACTGAGCTGATGTTCTTAGTGAACTGTCCCCGACTCCCAGGTCTCTTTTCTGTGCGGTCACAGCTAATGTAGAGCTCGCTTCCAGGCTGTCTGCCCGCCCGCCCACTCGCCTGCCTGTCTCTCTCTCTCTCACACACACACTACTCTTGCTCAGTTGCTGTCTCACACATGCAGAGACACGCTTGCTCACTCCCTCACATACACCAACACACATACATGCACACAATCTTTTTCTTTCTCTCTCCCTCTCACACAAACACACTTTCCCCCTCTTTTTCTCTTTCATCCACACACAAATATACACATGTACACAGATACTCTCTCACACACACATACTTGCTCACTCACTCTCATGCACACAAACACAATCCTTTTCTCTCTCTCCTTCTCTCTCACACACACACAAACACACACTCTTCCCCCTTTCCCTTTCACATGCACACACACACACAAATATACGCATGTACACATACACTCTCACTTTCACACAGTTGCTCACTCAGTCTCACACAAACACAGGCACACAAATACACACTTGCTCACTCACAAATACAGACTCACACACACTTGCTCACTCACAAATACACTCTCACACTTGCTCACTCACAAATACACTCTCACACTTGCTCACTCACAAATACACTCTCACACTTGCTCAGTCTCACACACACAAATACTCTCTCACACACAAATACACTCAGTCTCACACAGAAGTACACACACACTCTCTCACACACAATCTTTTCTTTCTCTCTCTCCTTCACACACACAAAAATATACACACATACACACACACTCTCTATCATACACACACTTGCTTACTGTCTCACACAGACACACACAAATACATGCAGTGTCACACACACTTGCTCACTCACTCTCACACACAAAGTCTTTTTTCTCTCTCCTCTCACACGCACACTCTTCCCCCCTCTCTCAC
>NW_017728907.1:48273744-48275972 GCF_001723895.1 Crocodylus porosus | reverse complement strand
TGATTTCCCCCCGCGTTTCCAGCACGCGGGGGCCGTAGGGGGCTGTGAATGTCTCCAGGTATCCCGGACGGGCTTGGAGGCGAGCTGGAAAAGGGCTGATGTCTCCCACCGCGAGCTAAGCTGGGTTTCATTTCGCGTGTGCGTGTCTGTGAGAGACAGAGTATTTTTCTAAACCACACCCTGGAAATGCTGGGCAAACACACCCCGCTCTAAATCCCTTCAGCCTCCTGGAGCGAAAGCACAGGTCAGTCTTTTCGAAATGCTTTGCTTTTCAAGTCATTTCTACCCCCCCCCCCCAGGTTGTCTGGGTGATTGCTTTGGTGGAAAGATCCCCTGGTTGCATGTCTTTTAGAGAGCCCGCATGCTTAACGTGTAGGGTTGTGCCTTTGCAATCAACGTATGGTGGGGAATAAATTCAGAGATGGCTTAGAAACCGCTGCCCTGTTGCGAAGCTCCCGCCGGACACCCGCTCCCTGGATGGCCCTAAACTAGACTTGGCGCTTCCCTCCCATAAGGAAGCCCTTAAATATTAGGAGGGGGAATTATATAGATGTGACTAACCTTTGCCATATATTGGTTGCAAGGGTAAAACAGAGGCAGCCAGGGGAAAACCAGCCCATAGATGCAGAGCTTCTCAAAATAGGTCACTAGGAGAATCGGGTATGTATCGGTGATTTCTGCTGACTTCAGGGGGCTTCGCATCAGGTCTCTGCTGCATGTCATATCTGCCTGGGATATGAGAGAGGACAAGCCTAGCAAAAATAAGGATGCTCTGTAATGTGCATTTCCCACTGTCAGGCAGATTTCTGTGTGCTTTTCCAGGAAAGGGGAGGTGAGGGAGCGATATATTGAGATGGCTGTTCCTTTTCGTATTGCAAAACGGTTCTAAATCAGCTCACTTATTGCATCCACATTGTGCTTTTTCTATTAAAATTAGTGCTGTGTTTTTATAGCAGTTAAGCAAGGGGAAGGGGGCGGAGGATACGGTGTAAACCCACACCATCAGCTCTCTAAGGGTTTGCAGCTCAGTGCCCTGCCACTGCCTGCGATGTCGCTTTATAGCCCCATGATGATACCTCATGGGACGCTTCAGCTTCATGACTATGGGCCAGAGCCTCACCTGGTGTTAACTGGCCCAGCTCCAGCGATGAAACTGGTCTGCACCACTTACAGATGTGTCATTTCATGTGAAGCCTGGAGCTTGATGCCTGCAGCATCCTTCGGGCATAGTACAGAGAAAGTTCTGCCTTGTTTCTAGAGAAGGGAACTGGGAGCCAGGACCCCGAGATGATTTACTTGTTATCTCGTTGCCAGGCATCGATGCCTAAACCCTACCCTTTCTGGAGGTCCAGAGCATCCAGCCTTGCTAGATGCATGTCTGAAACAGGTGGTGTCCTCTTCTCATGGCAAGTCATCAAGCACCTTGCCCCGTGCTGGCCGCTGGGACTGGTTTTGTCTGCTGAGACTGGGACAGGTGGGAAAGCGTGGGCACGGCCATCCACAACTCTAACCATGTAACTCCAGTTACAAAGTCCAGCCCTGGTGCCCGTGATGCCGGCAGGCTCCCGGTGCGCTGCTGCTGGCCCGATACCAGCTGGTTTACCTCTATGCGCCCATAGGTCGAATCCAGTTCTCCACTGGCTCCAGCTGGAGTGGCCTCAGGCCCTCTGGCAGCCTGTCTTCCTTCTCCTGAAAGGCTTGCAACACCCTCCTTTGCTCCTGGACTACATTATAGATTCATAGAAGTCGGGTTGGGAGGGACCTTGTACATCTTCAAGTCCGACCCCTGCCTGGGCAGGAGAAAAACTGGGCTCAGAGGACTCCAACCAGGTAGGCATCAAGCCCCTTCTTAAAGCCCCCCAGGACAGGAGCCAGCACCACTTCCCTTGGAAGTTGGTTCCAGCTCCTAGCCGCCCTGACTGTGAAGTAGTTCTTACGGATGTCTGATCTAAACCTCCTCTCTAATAACTTGTGGCCGTTATTCTTTTTTATGCCAGGGGGTACAAGGGGAAACAAGGTCTCCCCCAAACCCTTCTGGTCCCCCCCTAGTGAGTTTATAGCCAGTCACCAAGCCCCCCCCTCAGCCTTCTCTCGTGAAGGCTGAACAGGTTCAGGTCCCGCAGTCTCTCATTGTAGGGCCTGCCCTGCTGCCCCTGACCATGCGAGTGGCCTCCTCTGGACCCTCTCCATGCTGTCCACATCCCTCCTGGAGTGCGGCACACAGACCT
>NW_017728907.1:48241877-48273733 GCF_001723895.1 Crocodylus porosus | reverse complement strand
GTACAGCTCCTCCCCTTGGTTGGGGGGTCTGTAGTAGACCCCCACCATTAGATCCCTCTCCCCACGGCCCCCTTGTATCTTGACCCAGAGCACTTCCGCTTTCCCCTCCTCAGACCCCATTTTGCTGGCAGAAGATGTGTGTTGCTCCTTGACCCCACGACTTTCCTTCCTTCTCTATCCCGCCTGTAAAGCCGATAGCCCCTAATGCTAACATCAGCTCAGGGAAGAGAAGGAGCTGAGCCCTTTCTGCCACTGTGGGTACACTGGTTGGAAAACCCACTGTAGTGATGCCTCCCTCTTGACTTTCCTCATTACCCCACAGGGAAAACACAGCTCAAAAGATCCTAGCTCCTCTCCTATATCCCTCTTCCTTATACTGCCAGGCTGTCTCTTTGGGATGTGGTGCTTTGGTGCAGATTCGCTGTATCCTGGCAGCTGCTGCTTACACAACCCTTGGGGCTGCGCAGAGCTGGGTGAGGATTTGTGCCTCATCTCACGCCGGTGGTGCTCACGTTGTGCTGAGACAATGAGCAGCATTGGTCTCCTTGCTACCAGCACTTGGGTCTTGTGTTATGCTGTTGCTGCAGTATTAGTGCCATCCTGTAGTGACTAATGGTATATTCGGTGTAACTAAGGGTGACCACTAACAAATGCTATTGAGATCCTATTGAAAAACCTAGGGGAAAATGAGCATGATCAGTCACACCTTTTGCTTTCTAATTTCTGGGAGCAGAGAGAGACTGGCTGTTCATCGGCCACACGCTGCCTTACAGAGGAGAACTGAAACAGCCCAAGACTGATCAGCGTTTCCTCAGTATTATAGGAGGTAGCCGTGCAGTGATTGAACACCACCAGCAGAGCTGGGAGCAGAGTTACCAAATTTTCCCACATAGCTCATGCCCCCAAATACGAATTACACCTTGTTCATGGATTCATAGACGTTCGGGTCAGAAAGGGATCTTAGCAGACCACCCAGTCTGACCCCCTGCCCGGGGCAGGAAAGAGGCTAGACAGGTGCATGTTGTGCCTCTTCTTAAAGACGCCCAAAGCAGGGGAGAGCACCACCCCCCTTGGGAGCCCATTCCTAATTTTGGCCACCCTCACCGGAAAGAAGTTTTTCCTGATGCCTAGCCTAAATCTGCTCTCTGTCAGTTTGTGACCATTGCTCCTTGTTACCCCAAGAGGCGCCTGGTGAATAGCGCATCTCCGATCCCTTGCTGCATCCCCCTGATGAATTTGTCGGCGGCCGCAGGATCCCCTCTCAGCCTTCTCTTTTGGAGCCTGAAGAGATCCAGGTCCTTCAATCTCCCCTTACTGGCCCCTAACCATACAAGTGACCCTTCTCTGGACCCTCTCGAGAGTGTCCACATCCCTCTTGAAGTGCGGCACCCAAAACTGGATGCAGCACTCCAACTGCAGCCTGTCCAATGCTACATAAAAGGGAAGTATCGCCTTCTTGGACCTGTTCCTCATGCACCTGCACATGCACCATTGCTCTTGCAAGGCAGAATAAAGGGAGATGGAAGGGGTGGGGGGGGAGATCTTACCTTGAAAATATTGAGTAGCAGCAGCTAGGGAGTTGAGTATGATCACTGTATTGTATTGCTTTTACTTCATTCCCCCCCCCCCATCCCCACAGAGGTTGACTGCAGAAACTACTATTACTATTACTGTATTTCCTCACTTACGATGTGTACCCCAGTTTCCTGCAGTTGATTTTTGGGCGAAAGCAATGCATGTTGCATGTGCTAGATATGATAGTTTGAAAGGGGGCAAGCTGTCTGACTTGGTGAAGCCCAGTGCTGCCTTTTGGGAGGGGAATGTGCAGTTAAAGGGGCAGAGGAGGAGCACCTGCAAAGGGCTTGGTCCCAAGATTTGGATTCAGTGGAAAAGTTCCTATTGACTTCAGTGGGATTTAGATCAGAGGCAGCAATCTCAGGGGTTGATCCTGAGGGTGGAGGGAGGCAGACGTAGTGCCGATGATCTGCATGTGTGGCAGGCAGGAAGAGGCTGAATGCTGTTGCACTCATTAATTTGCTTCAGGCTGCATCTTGGAGGACTGGCCAGTTCTGCTTGGGTGTGGACTGAACTCACCAATTCAGCTCACGTGGACCAGCGCAGGAGAGGACGGCTTTCCTTGCCTGGGACAGCCCATAACCGGGGATCCAAAGGAATACGTCTCTGTTCCTGAACCTGCATCTTCCGTTTCCCTTACTGAGAAATCCCACAGCACTGGAGAGTGTGCGTGTGTCTGGGGGAAAAGCAGGGTAGAGCAGTGTATTTCTTTTCTAGTCCTTTTAGTCACCTAAACAGATCATTTTCAGACCTTCTGTATTGCAGGCTCAAGCTGCTGATGCCCAGGTAGCACACGATATCTCAGCTGGAGCATCGTCCACCCAAAGAAAGGGAGTGCAGGGAAAATCAGGATTGCTCATACACTCCACTCTCAGGTGGATCTTGCATTGACTCGAGTGATGCTTGCACTTAAGCTGTTGCATGGAGCCGGCAACTCTTCCTTTACCCTGGGGCTTCTGTGTAGAGAAGCACTCGTCAAAGAGATGCTCACAAAATGAGCAGGGACTTAGCCCTGCAAGTTTCAAATCATCTAGTTAAGGTGGTTCAATACCTTTCAAAACTAGCAATCTATTTTCAGTGGAACCGGAGGACCCAGGAGAGGTGTTTGTATCTCCTGGCAATTCAGGAACACTTCACCGCCCCAGGAAAGCATGTTAAAGAAGTTCAGCTGGACTTTCAGGCAGGCTGATATACAGCAAACATTTGGGCACAACAGCAGTGAGATTGGGGGATGGCTTTGTTCCTTCGCTAATGTACCTTACTTATTCATATAACATACTCACCTTTCCCCCAAACATTCGAGGTGTGAACGTTTTCATCGAGGAAACAGATTCTGAGCAGTTTGTTTAAAAAGAAAAATCTTTGTGTTTCTTCATTCTGCCTTCCCAAAACAAGGCGTCTGTCTGATTTGAGGGCATATGGTATACAAGCAAACATGGTATTTCCTGAGTGGCCAGACGCTGCGCTCGCATTATGGTGGCCCTTGGCTCTTGCAGAGAAGCAACCTGTTCTCCACCATGTTTGCCCTTGTAATCCCCATTCAGAAAATGGCACTGGAAGGCACTTCTCTAGGGTGCAGTCTCAGGTCAGGTTTTGCCTCCGAGTGACTACATGGCCTCTCATCCCCTCAGGTGAGATCTGTGTGTCTTTTCATGTTATTAAGCAGCAACATCTCGGTCTGTTCTTCCCTCTGCTGCTCTCCCCAGGAGCACATTGATGCCTATGAAAATGCTCTGGGCTGAGAGGAGAGGAGAGGCAAGAATGAAGGGAAGATGCTGTAGATTCATTTCCTTCTTTTTGCAGTCAGTCCCTTTCTCCCCTCTGTGAAAGCGAAGGCGACACTAGCATTGTGCTGGTGATCTCGAGCTGTACAGTAACATTGCAGTGCATGGGGCTGCACATTTCTTCAAGCCTCTGAGACAGCCGGTGTCAGGGAGAGTTTGCGGTTCCTTGCTACTTGCTATGGAGCGGCACTAGCGGTGCAGAGTGACCTCCAGGGCTGGATGGCAGTAATACCAGGCATCTAGGCACTCGCATCATTACCATCCATCATCTTTTGAGGCTGAGAGTCCTGCCATGATCTAATGCCCCCTGTCCTGTGGGAAGCAAGTGTTGCTTCTGCAGTTCAATGTCATTCACCAGGCAGGATGAGCTTCTGTTTCCTGATCCCAAAAAAGGAGATCTGTGTTGTTTCTTAGGATGATAGGAAGACCACTGGAATGCCTTTGATTGTCAGGCCCATCTTCGGGGGCATAACAAGGATGTGGTGACTGGCCTCAAAGTCTGCAGCAATTAAGAGTTGATAATAAATGCTCACTCTCACCTCAATCCAAGTGCAGACTCCTGGGTTATTTGGAAGTCAAAACAACAGTCAAGGAATGAGGAAAGTGGGCTGAAATGGTAATGCTTTGCTAGGCAAGAGGAATAGTATCTGGCCGTGTGCATCCCAGTGATTGGATGGCTCAGTGAAGGACGTATGTATACAGATATGTTTTCTGGAGAGCTTTGGATTCGTTCCCTGGCATATCAGAGGATCAGTGTCATAGAAAATTTGGGTTGGGAGGGAGCTCAGGAGGTCGCATCTAGCCCAACCCCCTGCTCCAAGCAGGACCAGCCCCAACTACATCATCCCAGGCAAGGCTTTGTCTACCCAGGTCTTCAAAACCTCCAAGAATGGAGAGCCCACACCTTTCTAAGTAACCTATTCCAGATTCCCACTACTTTGTTTCTGTTTGGCTGCTTTTTCTCACTGATGGGCCAGCAATGGTGGGGCTGGAGAATTGTCTCTGGAAGTTGCAATAATCTTGCATTGGCTTGTAATCAACTGGGGCTTCAGCCTGTGGTTTGGGTTACTGACTCAGTTTTATACTTCCCTCAGGATCCTGAGCAAGTCGCTTCCTCCGATTGACTGATTTGTGTTACGCCAGTGCTCAGAGACCCCTTTAGAGCAGGGGCGGAGAGAGCACAGACCAAGGAGAACGTTTCCTGTCTCAAGAAGCCCATGATACAAGCCTGAACTGAGGGGCGACAAGTGGAAACGACCGATAGATCAAGCGAAGCACAAGGTGACAAAGCAAAGACGTTGAGGATGAGCCGTGGATCCTTCTGTGGTGATACTGAGAAGACCTCACCCAGAAGGATGCTCCATAGGGCCCCACACAGGCTCAACCTAGACATGAGGCAGTGAAGCTGCCCTGAAGTCAGCCTCTGAAAATGAGCATTGCTCCCTGTTGCAAAAGCAAAGCAAAACACGAGCACTGTGCCAGCAACCTGGCGGTGCGATAACATTACAGTGAATGGGCTCCAAGCCTGTGTCAGAGAGAGTCTGTGGTCCCTGTTGCTACTGGAGATCTCTGTTCCTGGCCTACCGGAGGGCATCAGCAGGGTGCTTCGTGCCCTAGCCCAGTTTCATTGCTGCAGCTCGGGGTTTGGGGGTTGGCGCTGCAGTGGGTGTATGGTGCTTGCTTCTCAATAGCTCATTCATGAAAGCCACATATGAGAGGTAGGAAATGTTGTCTGAGATGGGACTGGCCAGTGGGCAAGTAGCACATCGATGCCCCGGATGCTGTTGAGCTGTGGGGGGGCATCATGACTGTCAAGGGATGTCAAGAAGGGGGTCCCTGATTTATCTCTCAGGAAGGGGTCTCTGAGTACCAGCACAATGCAATGATGGTTATTCAGTGACACTCTTTCTTGCTTCTCTGACTTTTCAGGGAAGTCCAAGAGAAGGCGTTATCTCGCCAATGCCATGCGTCAGCTGTAAGGAGTGAGGTCCTCTCAGAGACACGGCTCAACATGTTCAGTGAAAAGAGCAGCACCTCTTTGCCTAAGAAACCCAGCCAGAAAAAAACCCGGCCTCCGGGGCTCCCTTCACCTGCACTCTGCTGCGCCTGCGGACTTTGCATCATGCTGGCGGGAATCAACATCACCCTGGTGGGAGCATTTGCTTTCGGGACCTTCCTGCCCGTGAACAACCCTCCCATCATCATTGGACCCATCTTGCTGGTGGTGGCCTTCACCTTCTTTGGGGCGTGCTGCATCTGTAGCCGGAGACCTCCCGCTCACGGAGCAAGGAAATCCAAGCCGGGTTCCAACATGGGGCTCATCAAACCCGGGAGCACGGCTTTTGAGATCGAGACGAGTGAGCACACCGTCCAAGACACCACCGCCGTCCAGCTCAGCCCCACCAGCTCTCCAGTGTCCTCCAAAAAGTCCACGCCCGTCCACGAGACCTCTAAGACCTGCAAACTCTTCACAATGGAGGGCAACGGGCCAGCAGCCAAATACACAGCAGGGGGGGACTCCATACAGCTTAACTTGCCCAGAGACCTTGTCACATCCTAAAACCGAGTCCACGTGCACATTAGCAGGCGTGCTGTGGTCAGAAGGATGCAGCTATGGGGAGGGCATCTGAACTCTGCTCCTGAGTGGCTAGCAGATGTGTTGTTGGCCTCTTAAGGCACACTGAGAAAGGAAAGAGGGGGGATGTGGAAAATAGCAAACTTAGTAGGAGAATGCAAGTGCTTTCTGGAGGGGGTTGTGTGTGTTTATAAGAGTTCACAAAAAGTGACAGCTAGAGAGTCGCCACCATCCAGTTACTGGGCAATTATGGACCTTTCTAATGTTTTTCGAATGAATTAATTTATTTAACAGGTTTTTAAAGAAACGATAACTCGGTGGCTAGAATTCAGGGCCACGGAGTGCCGATGGCTCTTTCTCTTTGCAAGTGATACCGTTGTTTAATGCAATAAAAAGACCGACACAGCGGTAATTAGAAATCGGTATCACCCAGTAACTGGATACTTACAGAGCTTTGGGGTTGGGCTTCTTTGGAGGGCAATTTACTCTAATGCAATTACAAATACAACACAAATTGTAACTTCCATGTTTTTTGATCTTTTCCAAACCTTTCCTTTCTCTTTGTGATTTTTCACCTCCCACAGGTCTGTTGTGAGGCAAAGAACATGGGTCATTTTTCCTCTCTGATCATTCAGACGTATCTTGGTTGTGATACCGGTAAACCATGCATCTCAGAAGGTCAGTTGTGCTCGAATGCAGAGGGACAGCAGGGGGGTGATTAAAATGGACCGAAAGGAAGACTAGCACTGGGACAGCCCACAGATAAAATGGGAGGGGAAATGACTATGCGCTGATTCAGGTGTCAGGAGGCCACATGGAGGAGTAGCAGTGGATCAGAATTAGATGCTACCTGGCGCATGCTGGGGCACACAGATTGAGCATACATCTGCTTTTATTTGGGAGGGGAAAGTTACCTTATGGCCCTGATCATGAAACAGGCCAGTGGAGCTAGAAGGTGATGACAGGATTTCTTTTACCTTGCAGCGAGTGGCCATCGGTCCTGTTGGTTGGCTGTAAGTTCTACAAGATGTAGGAAGCGACGTAAGTCCCTTGGTAAAGTCACTGGGGTATTGTGAGGCAGAGGGGGAGGGGTATGGAGTATAAAGTCCTGGAGAGGCCTTTGATGCTCTGGAAGAGAGGTCAGTATTGTCCACTGCTGTGCATGAAAGACTCCCTCCTCATTCTGGGTGCTCCAGGGGTGCAGGGATGAGGCCGTCTTGTAGTTGGGTGAGATGTAGAGCTGAGGAGCTGCTATGCAGCCTGCTTCCCTCATGCACAGCTGGCCTTTCAGCAGTGGATATTAATACCACCATCAAGAGCATTCATCTCTGCTCCTGGCAGCTGGCTCTTCTGCAAGATGGATGGGGCACGGTGGAGAGGAGGCAGCCAGCTCCAGCGAAGATCCCCAGGGAGCCCTGCACAAAAGGGCCTGAAGAGTGGTTGAAAGGGCAGGTCTCAGGGGGCCTTAAGCTCCAGCCCCAGATGCTCATAAACCATGAGCCAAGCCCCCACAAATCCAAAACGGGGCCTTGAAATCTAATGTGCATTATTTTGCTTGCTTCTTTGTGCTGGCAAATGGTGTCAGATTCAGGTTACTGACCTTCTTTTGGAGGGGACATGCTGTCAGGCCTTTTCCCCACAACCCAGAGGGGTATATAGACCCGCTGTGCTAACAAGAAAACAGAGGGCCTCACCTGTTCACATGACTCCAAGAGGTGGGTGTTTAAAGAGAGGGAGGAACCCCACCAAATCTCATGAGACTGATGAAATGGGTCTAAGGTACGCTACAAAAACACTTGTGTTGATTGCACCGGTGTAACTTTCTCATGTGTTCGGACCCTCAAGAAGGCAAAATTGCTCTGTGCCCTCAGCTGGGTCTCCAGGGTCCTGCTTATCTGGTCTTGGATAACCAGGATAACTTGGATAACTACCTGCTGGTGGTTGTCATTCATTGGTTGTCACTAGGATTTCTTTCCACACCTGTTTGGCCTGATAAATGCTAACACTGGCTAGTATAGGACGGCCCCCAGCTCGCTTTACAAATCGCTGATGGTCTTCTTGGAATTTGTTCAATGAAATCACTCTCCATCATGATCATTCATGAGCTGGGCAAGGTGATGATGGTAGGGGTGATGGCATGTTGGCCAGGGTAACAATGAGGTATCCGTGTGTTAACAAACCACCTGTTTCTGCTGCCTTCCCCTGAGCGGAGGGTATGGCAATGCCACCCTCCTAGACATGATGTGGGATAGAGGTGGGGGTGTTCTCCTGATGTGGCGATGTCCTGCTTTTCAGTTTTCCCCGTCTGTCTGCCTCCGTGATTGGCTGTGAATAAATAACGTGCAACTCTGTGCATCCTTCTTGCACTGCAGGAGTCCAGGAGTTTTTTCTTGTGATGAAAGTCTGATTTTTTTTTTTTTTTTTTGTTGGTGGTGGTGTAAAGGTTGATTTTTATTATGGTTATTGTTGTTATTCTTTCTGTGTAATGTGAAGAGAGACCTATTAAAAATAGCTCTTGGTGACTTTTTTGCTGGAATGTGCTGTTTCAGTTCTTCTTAAATCTCTTCTCATACCATTGTGGTTGGTTGTGTCTCTGTAGCAAGAGCAATTTGTTTCTCCATCTGTGCCTTACACAGGGCACGTCTACATGAGACACTTATTGTGCATTAGCCTAATAACACTGTGCAGAAGTGGGTCACAGCACAAACTCTTGCTAATACCCGACTGCACTGTGTTATTAGCCTAAAGTGCATTAAGCATGACTAAATAACTGTTCATTGGTGCTACTGCGCAGTAACTCTTGGTACTGCGCATTTAGTTAGTACCTTATTAACCAAGTACTAAACTAAATGTGCAGCATCTAAGTTGCATTAATGAACGTGTAGATGTGCCCACAGTGGCATTATTCATTTCCTGTCAGGTACTAACACCTGCCAGAAGGCAAGCTTTCTCAGGATGCTTTTGAGGCCACAGCAAGTGATTGAGTGGGAGATGGAGATTAGCTCTCCCCACTGGGAGGCTGGAGGTATCATCCTCCCTATAGACATAGCCATCAAATACATTATCTGGCACAGGCTGGTTTGTAGTGATCGCTGGGGAGTCACACACAGCAGTTGCAGCTGGGTCCTTGTTTTTTCAGTTAAGTCAAGGTATGTGTATTATGGATTGAATTCTGCCCTGTCTTGCATGTAGCAACTCCACTGGCATCAGTGGGGAGGTATATTAGGTATTTTTAGGCAGGGTCCATGTCCTTATATCGTATGTGATCTCTTCACAAGAGATTTTGGGCTGCTTTTCTGAGCGGACACTGAGTCTTGTGGTTTTAACAGAGGGTGGGAGCTGGGAACTCCTGTGTACTAATCCCAGGTCTGACACTGAGTTATCCTATAGCCTCTGTCTGTTCACTTCACAGCTCTCTGCCTCCATCTCCCCATAGGTCTAGTAGAGTCAGCCCTTTGAGGATCATAGGAAAAAGTACAAAGTATTAGGCAACTGCAATCTTGGGTTTTGAATAACAGGAGAAATAAGCCATAAAGGACTATATGCATGGGAGCACGTGTGCGTTTTTGTAAGGGTGCATGTTTATTCAGCATAGCATCCACGATCAAAGAAAACTCGTGTTATCCCACATAATTAAGCAATGATGCCTAAAGAGGCCAGCGTAGCTGAGACCTTATCGAAAAGCATAGTACTTTATTAAATACTTAAAATACAGGAGTCTCCTCTGAGTGCTTTATTAAGTACTTAAACTACTTAATAAAGTACTAACCTCCCCAGTCTCGTCTAAGTGAATGGGCGAATATTAATATGGTATGTGTTCAGACCTACAGGTGGGGGGAAGCGTAAGGGTGAATATTTAAGACTGTGAGTATGAATGTGGTTTGTTTTGTGTGTGTGCAAATGAGTGGAGAGATGCTATCTGCTTTGTATTTTGTTCCTGCACTTAGCCCAGAGATGGAGAGAGGTGGTGGGTAGGGAGAACTCGGGTGGGGAGAAAAGAGAGATTGGAGAGGCTGGAAACTTACCTCGTCAAGAGATTCTCTTTTGCACCCAGAGAAATGATTTCGGATGGAAGGAAATCTCTCCTTCCCAGGCATTACGGCTGCAGGAAGGGCTGTGAAATGAGCTCTTGGAGGAGCTCAGATGGGAGGTCAAATGGGAACCTGCAGATACAAACAGGGCTAAAGAAAACTTCTTGGAAGGATATTGCTTTTCAAAACCAGGCGAGGCAAGAAAGGAACAGCTTTGAGATTCCCAGATGCCTTCTGATGCCTTTCCTTGATCCTTTTCTGCTTACAGCTGTGTTGACCTTTGTCCTAACTCTAAGCCTGTTTCCAAGTGCTGCAGGGTGAGTCTCTCTGCCCCCGGGAGTACACCAGGTAAATATTAAGCTAAGTAAATGGCAATGTCTATTCCACTTAGCCTACTTGTTAGGGCAGGAGCCATTTCCCCCTTATTTTGGTGCTTGGTGAGCGTGAAGTGAATGCAGATAAACAGGGATGGATTCAGGGAAACTGCTTTGTATTATTCCTGCCAGTCCACTGTGCTTTTCACCTGGGGATCCCTGAGTGTTTTATACACCTCACAACACCTCTACCGGGCAGGCAAAGGCTATGCAATGTGGCGAATGACTTCATCCATCATCGACGTGGGGTTGCCTTGAGGGAGGAACATGGTGGCTGCTAATAACAGAGAGCGGTGCTGCCCAACTGTAGAAGTGAGGATGTAAAGGAGTGGGGAAATGTTTTAGGTGAAGCAGCAGAGGGATTTGTCGCAGTTTCATTAGTGGTTAATTTGGAAACAAGCTCAGGAGGAGTGGCCAATATTTTTGGCTGGGTTTTTCAAAAGGAGGAGAGGCTTACATCTATAAAAGGCACACAAAGAGAGGACTTGATTTCCCCAGGCCCCAAGCATGGCATGCTGGTTATTTTTGCTTTCCCTAGTTTCCTGGGTGGGATGTCCTACTTGAACATGTTACAGCAGGGAGTGATCTTCTCCAACTGACTTTCCTTGGGGTATGTCACTGCGTAAGGAACACTTTAGAAACTTTGGTATAAGTGCCTTCATCTTATATACGTCCTCCGTTGCACTTGGGCGCTGTAAACGTGTCACGGAAACCACAGAAATGCTAGGTTAACCTTGTGCCAAGACAGGGTTGCAGAGCCTGGTTCCATGTTTCTGCTGATTCCAACAGGAAAAGACTGACACCGTGTTTGACCAGAGTAATAGGAACAAAGGAATTCACAGACTCACTGAAGTTTAGGGCTGGAAGGGACTTCGGGAGATCATCGGGTCCAGCCCGCTGCTCTGGGCAGGAAAGACTGCAGGGGTCAAATTACCTCCAGCAAGGCGTGTGTCGGGTCTCCTTTTGAAGAGCTCCAGGGTAGGTGCCAGCACCACCACCGCTGGGAGTCTATTCCAGAGTCTGCTCACACGAACCGTGACATTTTTTCCTTATATCTGGTCTGAAATCTTCTTCTAGGAGTTTATGACCATTGCATCCAGTCCAAAACCTTCTTCTAGGAGTTTATGACCATTGCATCTAGTCCAAAACCTTCTTCTAGGAGCTTATGACCATTATGACTGTGATTAAAAGCCATTACCATAAGGACCAGCACTCAGTGTTGAGTGGAAACCTAACTGATAACCTCTAAAGACCATCCTAGCTAAACAGTTGTTAAGCAATGAAAGTGGAGCTCTGTCATTAATTCTTTCACTTCACTGGAGGGGGTGTTCTAGACGTCTCCAAAGTGGGGTGCGCAAGACGATCCGTTGAGGTGCAGGAAGAAAATACTAGAACTTCTATTTCTATTCCTATTTATATAAATATACGTATATTGGGGGTGCATGCTCAAAAATGTTTTACTGATAGGGGTGCACATTATATAAATATACATATATTGGGGGGGTGCTCAAAAATTTTTTACTGATAGGGTGCACAATCAAAAAAGTTTGGAGACCACTGGTCTAGACAACCAGCCTCTTTTATTAACATATATCCAGTCAACGTTTATTTAGATGCATGTCATTAATGATTTATATTTATGATTGTGAACCTGGAGAGGGTTGGGGATGACAGACCTGAGGAACTGAACAGCCAGCGAGAACTCGGAGATCTTGGAAACCAGCCTGCATCTCGCCTCCCAGGTATGAGTACATTTTTGCATTGCCATTGCCTGATCTGAATGTGAACTTTACAATAAACAGCTGCTCTTAAGAAGAGAGAGGCGAGTTCTCTTTTTATTCCAGGGCCTTGTCCAACCATGGTTGCCCCTTTGTTTTCCTTTTGTGGGGGATAAAAGGACAGCACTGCATAGTCCCCATCAAGTCCATAAAGCAGTTTCTCCTCTGAAAGGTAGTCTTGGAGTTTTTCCATTCATAGGAAAACCTCTGGACAAGGTAGTTAGCTCCCTGTACCTTCAAAGCCAAAATAGTTCTTGATCTGACTCTCCATTCCTAGGTGACAGAGCTCTCTCCTTAGGAGCCAAGGGGGTAGGGTATGCTCCATGCTATAAAAGGAAGAAAGGAAGGAAGTAGTCTGTAATGAAGGAGCAGAATGGTGGCAAAAGAGTCCAGTTTTCAGCAATGAGGCCCTCGCACAGCAACCAAATCAGCCCCTAGAGCAGTGTGTGAGAGACAAGCCCTGCAAACACATTGGCATGGCTGGCATTTGCTTCTGCTGCCTTGGAGGAATGAATCCAACCTGGCCTACAGAGACATTTTATCTTCTACTTTTGTTCTCCCCAGTGCATTGTTTTTCCGTCATAAAGGCTCTGAATAATCCAGCCAAGAAGAAAAGCCCCTCCAGGCTCTGACACCTTTGTGTACTGACAACCCCATTCAGCAACCTGCACGGTGAGTCATGGTGAGCCTGTTTCTTAAAGAATTAAAGGGGCCAGCTCCTCCGTTGCTGTAAATCTAGGAGAGTTTGTGCCTGTTTTCCACCAGCTGAGAATTTCCCCCAAATATTTTCAAGGATTGGTAAATAAAGGAGAGGAATGGACGTATGAATGGACGGACAGATGGGCGGATGGATCTAGAATGCACACCCCGATCTCCCCCAGCTGCTGGTTGTGGAAGAAAAGGTGTGCATTGTATGTGAGAAAATAAGGTAAGTACCTATGTGTGTGTGTGTGTGCGTGTGTGTGTGTGTGTGCGCACATGCGTGTATGTACATGTGTGTTTTCCTAGGATTGGCAAGATGGTCAATTGATCAGTCAAATATTGCATATTTTTTGACTGGTCAAAGATTATAGCAGTTGTACATAAAACCTACCTTTTTGTAGTTTTCTTGGAAGAAATACGGTTTTTTTAATTGTTTTTTGACACATTTCTTGATGGAAAAGTTGTCCTTTTTCTGTGTATTATTTGGACGTACTGGCAATTTTTTTAACAATTTTGACCAAGATTTGACTGGTCAATTGATCGAGCTTTATTTGACCAGTCAGATACCCAACCCTATATGCTCCTGAATATTCATAGAAACAGTGACATGACTTTGCTTTGATGATGTTCATAGGCTACACTGGATTATTGCAAGTGGGTAAGATTAACGTGTGCAAGGTGGAATGCCTGGTTCAAGCCCCTGTTCAGCCACAAGCTTCTCACGTTGACCTTGGCCAAGTCCCTTAACCTTTCTGCTGCTCTGTTCCCCGTTCCCACAATGGGGATAACTGCATTTCCTTGGCTCAGCGGGGCTGCTTGAAGGGGAAGTGCATCAAAAGGCTGAGCTTCATATGCCTGGGTCCTCAAAGCTATTTAGGTACTTGTTTCTGATCAGTAGGGTTTAGTTATACAGAGAAGGTACGTACCTCAGGATCCTTGGACCTTAGATACTGCAGTACTGGGTACAATATACTGTATTTTCTTGCATATAACGTGTCCCTGGATATAGCACGCACCTTATTTTTGGAAGGCCACAAGAAGGAAGAAGAAAAAACCTTACTTTCGGGTATAGGTAAGTACCAGAGATCTAGGGTTACTAGGGGCTGGGGGCCATGGGCCGAGGCAGCCAGATCTGGTACACTGGGGTTGCATGACATGGTGGGGCCTGATCCGGCAACCTGGCTCTGGGGCTGTGTGCTGGGTCCAACCCTGCTTCCTGGCTCCAGGGCCATGTCCCGAGTCTGGGACTGATCGCTGGCTATGGAGCCACATGCTGGGTTCAGGGCCTGATATGCTGGACGAACTCTGCATGCCGTCCTGCTCCAGCTGGGGATGGGGGGCTCCCGATGGGCCCAGAGACATGGTAGCTGCGGGAGCAGGAAGGGAGGGAGCGAGCAGTGGCAGGGTTAATTGCCCTGGCTCCCAGAGCTGTGGCAATTAGTACAGTCACCACTTCCCTATCCCCAAATTTCCAGACCCATGGGGATCCTGTTTCCTCACATTGAATGAGCACCCCAATCTTTCCCAGCTGTTTTGGGAGAAATAGGCATGCATTATATCTGAGAAAATAAGGTAAGTAATTAAGATGGATAATAGATGTCCCTTTAGTTGTTTGATGCTATTAACCTCTTATCTTCCAGGTGTTGTTCTGCTGGCAAAACCGTGTGCTTCACCTCGCCTGACAACTCTGATGCGTGTCTGTTAGTAGCCATGAGAGCAGTTTTCCAAGTTGAAATTCCCCAGCATTCAGCAATGCATTTAAACATGGCAAGGAGTATTCACAGCTGCTAATTACCATGCAGTCCTCACCTAGCTGAATGGAGCTTGTGGTTGGATCAAACCTCGTCTCTGAGTACAGCCACTCAGACTTGTAGGTCATCTCTGGGTAAGCACTACATCCCCAGCCTTACAGCTTCCTAAATTAATAGTCAATATGCTTCAATTCTGGTGCTATCAAGAGGTGCAGGATCTACTGAGACCGGTGCTGTACAGTTCCTCCTTTGTCAAGAGTTACAGTCTGTGTATTTTTCCGAATCCAGTCCGCTTCTCTCCCCGTTGCACATACGGGAATTGGTTTCCACTAGCCAATTCTGCCCTCAACTCATGCCTTTAATCTGCCCAGGGGCTTACATCTAAGGTTTCTCCTGTGAAGGATGGCTCTCTTTTCCTTTAGCCCTGGGGCTGCCTTGATTAGAGCAATCTGTCACTGTCACAACACAACCCAGGTTAGCCCACCCTTCTTACCCCTTCTGTTTGTGCAATAACTCCATCCTTTACTCTGTGTTCCTCTGACTTCCCAGAACAGGCGTCCTGGCTGAAAGCTGTTTGACATCCCCTGGATAGACATGTTGCTCTTCCATAATTCGGGTCTGTGCTGGCACATGCTCAGGCTGAGGCTACTAAAGACGTGGCAGGATCTCCATCCTTAGAGGCACTGGGGACAGGTGAGCACAGACTGCCTAAATCAGGGTAACTAACTAAATCAGAGATGTATAAGCTTTCATAAGCAGCATCTTGCTTCATTAGCATGCTTGACCTTTGCTGTGATGCCTACAACCCCAAGCTTGGAAGTCAGAAAAACTCAGGTTCAAACTCCGCCTGAGGAAGGGGAAAACCTAGATCTTGGGTATCCAGCTTCTCAAGTGAATGCACCTCAGTTGTGGTAGGCAAGCAGCTCCCCTCCTTCTCCGACCCTGAGCAGGGGGCTGGACTAGATGACTTCGCAAGGTTCCTTCCAGCTGTGCTTTCCTGAGCTGTAGCATTGTAGTTGCTTCTAAACAGTTTATGTGAAAACAAATTGGCAGGATCATGCACATCATTTGAAAAAAGAGCTGTAGCAAAAGAAGCCCAGATTGCTTCTTCATGCCCAGTGCATGGTGGTCCTCATACTGGAATAGATGGCAGACGACTTTTTACCCCCTGTTCTGTATTTATATACCTTGGGACTCATTGCAATGTCACTAAAATACATTCGCATGTTATATTTGCCCTCCTATAACGAGAGCGAGCTTTGACATGCTCGCAGTGAAACCAATTCCAACCAAAGTGGTGCCGGCTTCTACCCTGGGAGTCTTTAAGAGAAGGTTAGATGAACACCTTGCCGGGGCCGTTTGACCCCAGTACTCTTTCCTGCCATGGCAGGGGGTCGGACTCGATGATCTGCCCAGGTCCCTTCCAACCCTACCACCTATAAAGTAGTAACCCAGGGCAGTAAAACATTAGTTAGCTATTTCTTGAGTGAAAGGGGTATAGTCTCCAGATGTCTTATGAGAAGCCAAGCCCCTGGTGGGGTTGCATTTATCTCTTCACAGTGATAAACCCGACTGCTAAGCCAACAGGTGTTGCTCACAGCAGGGATGACTTTGGGGCATGATTCTTGCTTCGGTGCCGTCAGTGTCCTATTTGAAAATGGGGAGAGAGGCTAAAGGTACTGGATTTAAGTATGAACACCTCCTCAGGGAAGTTGGTGGCTGGCCATTCTTGCCCTATTGGGAATGGTGACTTTGGGCAAGTTACTTCCCAGGGGGAGGAACTGCACATCCAGCCTCTGTGCAGGCGGTTGGATTAGATGACCCTCAAGGTCCCTCCTCCAGAAGGGTTGAGTGATCTCTTGCTGAGTAATCCCAGGTTAGGAGAAGACAGTTCGGTGGCTCCCTTGACACACCACGCTGCAAGCGTAGCCATCAAGAGATACATGAACATTTCAGCTAATATATGGCTGTGGTCCGCCTTTGCGACTCGCTGGAGACCAAAAGATAGAACAGAGGCTCAAAGACAATCGTAGCATCTGAGAAGCTGACCAGACAGTCTAGAGAGAAAAGGTCTGCTTTGCAAAGGTAGGCACTGCAACGCCTGGCTTGTTCCTGCTTGACCCCTGCAGTGTGCTTCCAAGTGCTTTATTCAGTGTAATTTGCTGTAATTGAAAAAATGAGCTACCAACTATTTCCCTTGTGAGGCCGTACCTGGCAGATCTCCCGCTGTTCATCTAGCCTTTTATGCCGTGATTTGCAAACATGAAATGGTTTTTGAATTCCCCTAGTGTCGACTGGGGCAGGGTATGAAGCTAAATATCTGGGCACCCTCGTCGGCAGGAGGTGAGAGCTGGGGTGAGGGAACAGGTTTTTCATCAGAAAGCGCCAAGTCACTGAAAAGGTTGTAGCTATACTGGTCTAGAGCCAAAAGGAATCAAAACTCATGGAAGAGGTGATAAATTAATAAAAATCTTTTATTTAGTAAAAAAAATATCACCTCTTCCACGAGTTTTAGGTCATTGAAAAGAGATTTGTAAGGCGAGTGCTCTAGTTTTGATTCAGCTTGTGTCAGGAAATGTGTCTCAGGTCCAGGATGAAATTTTGGGTCAAAATGAAAGGGAGAAAGAGAACCACGCTAGACTTTGCTTCCGCTCCTTTGGTCATGGCCAGAAACCAGAGGTGTAACTACCAGAGTCTGCAGTGCCTGTCATTTTTGGGTCCCCTCTACTAGAAGGGTGCCCTGTCACCTACCACTCATCACGCTACTGCCAAACCCAAATTGCAAAGAGCAGAGTCCAGATCCAGACCCTTGTTTGAATCTGAGAGTGATCAGACCTGCAGAATCTCATTCTTCCTATGCAGCCCGTCGCACCTCTTTTTGTAGCCACCGGAAATGGCAGGAGACTCCTCAGTGCTGAGGTCTTAACCTTACTTCCTGCTACAACCTCTGCTTTGATGGAGCATGCAGTGTTGTACACAGAAGTGTGGCTCTGTGCCAGGCAGCAAAGTTTGCTGTAAAGTTGGAGATAAAATGACCTTTGCTGCCATGCAGGTAGCACGAACGCTTCTTCTGAGACAAATTCCCCTCTGCCGTTATCCTGGCTTGGAAACAGGAGGATCTGTGGGTTGCCATCTTCACCCCAAACTGAGCCAAACCACCCAGCTCTCTCATTAGTAGCTTGGATTTTTTCCCTCTTGTTGCAACAAGCTGGTGCTGTATCCCTTTAGGTATAACTGTGCACGTACACTGCTGATTTTAGCTTTTCAAATGGATTTGGACAGCTGCCCTGCAGAATCTGGATCCTGAATAGAGCAGAAAAAGGCAATGCTGTGATTTGCCTGTGTTTTTATTGCTGATCGGGAGACAAATACAGCTCTTTGGTTTCTGAAGATCCGGAGAACCTCATATCAGTGCACTGAACTCATCAGGAGAATAAAAGCCAATCAGTGGGCACGTCTACATGAGGCGCTTACTGCGCATTAGCCTAATAACATGGCACAGTAGTATGTCATGGCAAAGACTGTGCTGATTGCTTACTGTGCTGTGTTATTAAGCTAATGCGCAGTAAACATCACTAAATAACTGGTTGCCGGCACTACTGCGCAGTAACTCTAGATACTGCGCATTTAGTTAGTACTTTATTAAGGGAGTATTAAACTAAATGTGCAGTATCTAAGGTGCATTAATGAACATCTAGATGCACCCAGTCAGTAGCAGTCAAACTTAGAGGATGCCTTACTGCTTCCTTGGAAAAGCTCATGAGACCAACTCACTAGGTGTGTTTACATGTGCAAGTAATGCACCTGAATTTTCTGTGTAGAAAATTCAGGCTTATTAAGCTCTCCCTGGTCCATGTCTATGTGCGCACCCCTGTGGGAAGCTCCCCCAGGTGCCAGCCCTGGGCTGGTAGGAGGCATGGGTGCTTAGCCCTGAGCTCCAGAGGGAACTGTCTCAGCTGAGTGGGCAGCTGCCTTCTTGTTCTCTGGAGATCAGGTCCCAATCTCTGTGGGTACAAATTTCCATCAGGCAGTGCTGCCCCACGGCAGAGACAATTCTCCAGGCCACATAGAGGGGTTGGGACAAGTCCTGATCTCCATGTGGCTGGGAGGCAGCATCCTGTCAAACTAGGACATCTCTGTCCTGTGGCCCTCTGCTGCCTAGGCTGATGAGGATTTGCTCCCAGTCCACGATTTGCTCCCAGTCAGCATCTATATGTGTGGTACAGTGCATTAGTGAGTGCATTCTTTTTCTAGTACTTGTATCTACCGGTACTAGAAAACAGCACATTAGACTAATCTAGTGCACAGTAATTGCTGCACATGTGTAGACGGTGACACTTTACTGTGCATTAGGTTAGTCTAATGCACAGTAAAGCACCTTGTGTAGATATACCCATGGGTATTTAGTGAGGCTGGGGTTTAAGTCTAAAAGAGCAGCATAGTTGTGCATGTGTGAAAAGCCCCCGTGCCTTGGAGAGTTATTTTTAAAGTATGATTTCTCAGAAAGAAGGTGCTTTCCAAATTTTTTCACCTTCCTCTCTGCATCCTAAGGTTTGTGGCCAGTGTTTAGAACAGGAGGAGCCACACTCCTGGTTTCTTAGCCCATCTCCACCAGACTACCACTAACACCTGGGACAGCCTTGCCTACATCCCATAAGACCAAAGTAGGTGCCTAGATTTGGATCTGTGCTGGGCGAAGGGCTGTGTTATACTGGAGAGACTATAGCAGAAGCAGAATCATAAGATCATAGGAAAGTAGGGCTGGAAGGGACCTTATGAGGGCATCTAGTGCAGCCCCTTGCTCAAGGTAGAAGCATCCTGACTGCACCCTCCCAGCCAAGTGTCTGTCCAACCTGCTCTTGAACATTTCCAAGGATGGAAATTCCACCACTTCCCTAGGCCCCTGCTCCCCGCTTGACCACCCTGAGAGTCAGAAAGTTCCTCCTCATCTCCAGCCTATGTTTCCCTTGCTGCTGCTTGAGGCCATTGCTCCTGGTTCAGTGCCTTTCGGTCACAAAGAAAAGCCCATCTGCATTCTCTCTAGTAGCCCTTGGTCTTGTGGGTTAAGGCAGTGGCTTGGGACCCAGGAGATCTAGGTTCACTCCCAGCATTCCCTGGGCCTTCCTATCACCCACCCATTCATTGACCTTGCCTAGCTGCATGGTGTGGTGGCCACTGCCTTTGCCCCATCCCACACACACCCCTCCATTGCTAGTGCAGTGCATTCCTCATGCATGAGAATGGGTGATAGGGCTGCTCCCCGAAGCTCAGTGATTAAATCAGTCACTTCTTTCCCAAGGCCATTGCCTGGGACCTTCAGCCACCCCAGAGTCCTTCAATGTAGGGGGGTCATTGAGCCCTTCCTATGGCCCACAGATCTGTAATCCTTCCATCCCATGGCTGTGCACAGGGAAAAGAGTCACACAAGAGCTGGAAGTCTGCTAAGCATAGACTAACTCAGTGTTAGCCCCTTCTCTCCCCAGCCCCCTCTTGCTCTGTGCTTCCCAGGCTTGGTGGCTGGATGAATGGCTCTGTCCCCTCCCTGCCCAGCTGCTGTTTATCCTTCTAACAATATGTTCCTCTCACTGCTGCTCAGCCCACCTTCTCGGGCTGTGCAAAACACCATTGTTTCATTTTGCTGTCCCTTTCACCGTTTTGAAGGGACAGTGTTTTGTTTCGTCATTTCATTTTGTTTCAAAGCACGGTCCCACTCTGTTTTGTCGAAACTGTTTCAACTCGTTTTGCCCATAGGCTATAATGGGGAATCAAGAAAATGCCCCAAACGTTGTCATTTCGTTCCTGATTCAGACGCCAATTGCAGGGATGGTAGCCCATTTCTTGAAGGCGTGAAGCCTGCCAAGTTTCAAGGAGATGAGTGCAGAGGTTTATCAAAAACTGTACCAAGTCTTGAAAGCAGAATTTGCCAGAAGCGACAGCCTCCTTTCATCCGGCATGCAAATCTGGGGGCTGCTGGGTTGTGCCAGACTCCTCCCGGGGGGGCAGGACCCCAGATCTGTGCCAGATGACAGGAGGCTACCTGGAACCAGTGTTGGGCTCCATGAAGCTCAGCCCGGTGGCAGGAGGCAAAGTGCAGCCCTGGCTCTGCCCGTCTCCTGCCACCGGCCTGAGCTACATGGGGATGCGGAGCTGCTCAGAGTGCAGCTCTGGCTCTGCCCTGGCTCCCATGGCCAGGCTGCTTCAAAACTCAAAACGCTTCTAAACTCTCGAAACATTTTGAGTGGCTTCATTTTGTTTCAAAGCTGTTTCACTGCTTTTTGTTTCTTTTCGTTCTCAAAATGCGTCAAAACAGCTTCCAAACGAAATTTTGCACAGCCCTACCACCTTCCCATCCATCTCCCATCCCTTGAGCCGGCTTTGCCATTCTCCTCGCTTCTTCCAGTGGCTGTACATGGCCAATTCTTTTTCGGACTAGAGCTGAGGCTTCAAATGAGCTTCCAGGCTGGTCTTTCCCCTGGGGGAGAGGGAGGGTGGGGGTTGGGAGGTGGAACCGATGGGGACTAGCTTGCAGTGGGATTCCCAGGGGGGGCGATTGTAGCAGAATCGGGAGATTTCCCCCCAGGGGCTTCAGCAGCACCTGAGCCCTTCTGGCCACCGCTGAATCCCGTGTCCCCAGGAGGCAGTTCAAAATCCCTCTGGACGGCAGAGAGGTCCCTCAGCCTCCTCTCCCAGCTCAGGCTGCGGCTTCCAGCCTTCCCCACATCTGAGCATCATGGGTATTTACACGTGTTACTTTGCAAAGAAAAAAACTGATTCGGTGCCTCATCCAGTGACTTGTAGAGATCACAAACAGTTGCTGGAGCAAGGATTGGAGGCCTAGGCTCCTCACTCCCAGCCAAGTGCTCCCCTCCCCTAGTGTGTCCTAGAGCCTGGGGGTCAGGGCTCTCTGCTGGGTTTTGGGAGAGGTGGGTTGGAGGCATGCATTAAGCCTGGGCTTCTCACCCACGAGGCAAATGCTCCTTTATCTAAATAGGAAAAGCCAGCTGAGAGCATTCATGCCTCCTACCATGGTCCCCTCCATGCCAGGGCTCTCATTGTCTTGGGTTGTATGGTTGATGGGATTCTTCTGATTTGGTGCCCCAGAATAAAAAAGGAGCCTTAAGGGCAAAGTGGAGGGATCTACTAGGAAAAGTAGCATTTTTTATTTTATTTTTTGAAAAGGAAAGGAAAGGAAGGCAGTGACTCTTTGTGAGCCAACGACATGGAGAAGCACTGGTGCCCTGTTTGAAACCGTGCTATTATTAAATGTGTTGGAGCATCTTATACATTCAGTTGACCTGTGGTGGTCATTGTGAGGTGTAGATTTCTTGTTTAAAGCTACACATCACCAAAATAAAGCTACCTTTGGACCTGCCATAAATGATTTTGTCGGTTTCCAGCAGGGGCGGATCCAGGACTTCCCAAAGGGGGGTGTAGAAGCATCAACCTGCAGTGCAGGGCTGGCTGTATCCCTAGCTCCCAGCCTTTCTTCCTCCACCAACGCAGACAGACTGCCCCCAGGATCCTCCAGGGACTTTTTTAAGTCCATAAAGGAGGTAAAAATCCCCCTCCCTGCCCCAGGAGCAGGCACAGGGAGGAGGATTCCCCCCAGCCACCCCCACTGCTGCTTTTCCCATCCCTAGCTGAGCCCATCCCACATGCAACCCAGCTGGGGCGGACAGGAACAGCTTTGATGCTCCCCATGCACCCTCTGGGATAGCTAGGACAGCGATAGCAGAAGTGGGGAGAGGAAAAAGAGAGGAAGGATTTTCACTTCCATCAAGGGTTTAAAAAAGAGACTCCAGTGGTATGATCCAATCCAGAAGAGTGGGGCAGCCGTGGCACTGCACCGACCTGGATCCGCTCCGGTTACATATTAATAATGGTGAGAGAGAGTTGACGGAAACCCGTCAAGTCGAACCTATTCCTACTGTAATGGCAATGAGTTCAGTGGGATGGGTAAATGGTCAGAAATTTCCAAGGAAGTCAACAGTCACACTCAGGTTGTCAGAGCCACATTGGATGCGGATCAGTTTGGAAAACTGATGCATCCCCATGAGATCTCAGGGCCTTTGAGAAAATCTGAAGTCTAACAGCTGCTAAATGCTGGAAAATCTGGCCCTGAGCGCTTTTAAAATGTGCATTAGATGTATAAATGCACCCATTTTTCTTTGTATGAATCCATGCATCCTTGTGCCATCCGTGCCCAGGAAAGCAGCAGCAATCTGATGGCCTTCAAGGGGGCATAGAAGGAAACCTGATGGAAGAGCTGCTTAAGGATCTGTTGCGCGTCTCTGAACTCTGTGGCAAATCTCAGCATCAACACATCTTTAGGCTTAACGCTCCAGTTGCTCGGCCTGTCAGTTTTCTCAATGGAGCCCTGAGCGTAGCAAGTCATGAGGGTAATTATTAGCTAGGTTATGGTACTGAGAAGGCTTTTGAGGTTAGCTGCTGTGCCAGTCTGCCTCTTTGTACAGCACATCCATTAACGAGGCGCTTATTGTTCATCACAGAATGACTGGTTCCTGGAGAGAAAAGGAATTCTCATGTCAAATAGTTTGCTTTATTAGCATCACAATGAAGCACGGAGCAGCTGTTGGAGTCAATCGGCAGGAGCAATATTGTTTTAATTACCTGCCTTTTTGTTTTTGCGTTCAGGCAATGAGTGCGTGCAAGGATGCAGCATCCATACATTTGCATCACGTTCATGCCTTGAGGCCTATACTGCAATGGGGGTCCAGCATGAGAGATGCAGGACATATGCCTTGGCTAGGGTATGGCTACACTTCTGCAGCAATTGCTCCTGAGAAGCAAACGGGTGCTCAGGTCTGTGATAAAGCAACTGCGTTGCCTCACTTTGGGGCTTTGAGGTAGACGAAGAAGAATGGGTGGATGGGAAAGGATTTTGGATGTCCATGTCAACAGACCCTGCTGTGAAGTTGGTACCATCCTCTCAGGGGTCATAACAGGCAGCCAAGCCTGGCTTAATTGCCTAGTAGGCCACACTGTCTGGGCCTTTGACTGTCAGGTCTAAACCAGTTAATGGCTCCAGTTGACCACTGTCTAGGCCTTCTGATTGGCTGCTGGGATAACAGCTTCTGCATTTATGTCCAGCTGTGGCAACAGGCTCTAGGCCAGCCAATGGTTGTGACAAAGGTCTGCTTTGGTAGCCTTTGTGTTCCTGTGCTCTCCAGCTTTCCCCATTTCTGACCCTGCCTGATTTTCTTCTTGGACTATGGCTTGGTGATTTTCCCTTGGATCTGATAACTTGACTCCCAAGCCCTGACTCAGCACATGTTTTAGCTTACGTCCCTGGCCCCTGCCTTCCCAAAGTGGCCTAACCACTAGGTGAAGAACTGCCCACCTACGCCTCTATCTCCTTGTGTAATGTTGGCTCGTTGAATGGAGCCAGCTACCCCTAAAAGTTCACTGCAATGCTATCAACATGCGGAAGACCCTTGCCAATATCCCAGTGTTTGCCCCCAAAGTCTCCAGAATTGGGATGTGGCCCTTAAATGGGGGAAGCTGCTTTTTGTTCACTGGAATAGAAGCATGCAGACACTGTGCTGTCATGAGTCCCAAGATGGCTGCCTCTTGTCCCTGGGCTCGGCAAGCAGAAGAGGTGGAGTCCAGTTTTTTAACCTTCTCAGGGCCATAGGTATGGACTGAGCACCATATCTTGTTGCCTGAAGGAGCAAGTGAGCTGGCTGGGGGAAGAGCATGCAGTCTGTTGTATCTTGATGAGACTTTTGACATGCAAGGAACATTTTATTATTTATAGAAACCTATGTGAAGCCCTATATACAGTAAATGAGTTCATAGCCTTGCTTCTGCTCTCGCAAGGCTCTGGGACCTAGCCCTGTTGCTACACTGGGAAGTTTCTAGTGCCTCACCTAGACAGTCCTCCCTGAAGCCACACTTCCTGAACACTGTGTTTCCAGGAGGACTTACTCTATGTCACACAGTAAAAGCACTCCCCCCCACACTAAAATTTGCCTCCCAGAACCAAGATGTGTGTTTTGTTTCATATTAGTGGTATTAGTTTATGAGGAAGATGCCAAAGTCATGAATGCTCTTCTGATAGGATGGAAAATACCTGCTGTTCTCACCTTTGCTAGAAGCCAATGCACATGTTGCTGTGCTGGCTACTCTTAGTGCAGTTAGCCAACCCAAAGCAGAATTTACTAGCGTCAGTTCGACTTGGAGCCTAGGTGCAGACTTGGTTGTGCTTCCCTGCTTAAAATACAACACAGGTGCAGTCTCTCCACATCAGTGTGCGGTATAGCCTTGGAGGATGGCTGAGGAAGATGTCATATTTGTTGCAGAGTGGTCTTCAAATTAGTGCAGTGAGTCATATTTTGTCTCATTGCTTCTTTGTGGGAAAGACGAGAAGTTATTCTGTACCCAGCAGCCGCAAGCAATTACCGTAGCAGCTTGATTGGTGCAAATTACCATCTCTAAACAGGGCTTGTAGCTCTCTGCTTTATGAGGCTGTATTTAAATTTTAATGTTATAGATTGACTCTTGTTATAAAACCTAGCTGTGCTGATGGTTAAATGTCAAGCAAAACAATTAAGAGAAATCCCCTCTGGGATCTCTGGAATTAACACAGATTCCCCCAGCTGCCAGCCCATCCCTGCTCTGTTCTTTGGTATGAGAAAGGTTGTGTTTTAATCGGGGATGCACAACAGTGAGCTTCTACACCTCTTTCCAATGCTGGAAAGCTTTGTATCTGTTCAGACAGCCAGCATCTGGGTAGACTATCACTTGCAGCCTGCATCAGTTGACCTCGAGAAGCCCGGGTGGTGGCTATGATGGTAGTTGAGTGGTTTGCATTTTGTAAGCACAGTGCTACATGAAATAAAAGCCTCTGATCAGACAACTGGATGGCTAGAATGGGAAAGATGAATGTTCACAGGACTGACCTATTAAAGGAAGATTGCAGTTGTATTTCTGAGGCCAGATCCTGTTAAGCGGTAATCTGGTGTATGAAAGCCAACACAGCCCATATGCTTACAGGTAGGTTGATGACAACTGTAGCTTCCTGCGAGGCCAGGGAAAGGTGAGATATCATATTATCCACCATCCGGTTTCTTCAGCCAGAGGCATTTACTGAAAGAGTCAGCTCTAGCTCCACACATACAGTAGGTTGCTTTTTATTTTTTTTATCAAAACAGAAATGACTTTTTTCGCTTGATTTTTTTTTTTCTCTTCTTTTCTTTTTTTTTCTTAATTTCTCTGGGACAGGTAGTAGTAATGGCTGGATGTGTTCATTGCCTTGAGGTGATACTGCCATGTGAAATGGAGTAGGGAAAGAACCCCAACATTGTGACTTGGTGCTTTGTGTGTAGAGGTATCCTGGTATGGGTTGGGCAAGGAGAAGACTCTATGCACGGTGCTGAGGCCATACCAGAAATATCATATACCACTCTGGGCACCTTGGTACCAGAAGGATATTGAAAAAGAGGGAATCCAGGAACAAGAAGGAGGATGGTTGTATTTAAAGGAGAGTTTAGCTTCTTCAGAATTGGGATAAACCACACAAGTTCTTCAGGGCTGCTGAATTTGGCTCAAGCTCTGTTTGTCATCCCTGATTTGCTAGTATTGATCGATGTCCTGGATGAGCATGTAACTGTAGTTTCTATTGGAGAAAATGAGATTGGGATATAGGGTCCAAACAGCAATTTTGGAGCCATGTGCTTCTGGAGAACTTGACAGCTTGTGATCCTCTATAGTTCCTTTGCCTCTTCGCTACACACAGGGTACACATTTAATGTGCACTAACCCAATTTAAGGTGCATTAAGGGCATGTGCCTACATGCACGCACCCTTAATGCACCTTAAAATGGCTGTTTAAGGCTGTTCAAGCTTAAATTTGATACCTGCGTAAAGCAGGTATCAAATTTATGCCTGAATAGCTAAATCACATTAGCAAACTTGTAGAAGCGTTAATGTGCATTAATGTGGTGTATGTCCATTGACTTGGGACTAACTTTAGTCCCAGGTTGGTCCCTGTTAATGAGCATTAGCACATGCATATGTAGACATGTGCCTAAATTGCCTTAAAGTGCATTAGACTAAAGCCCATTAAGTTTAGATGCGCATAAAAGCACATGTAGACACACCCACAGAGTGCGACTGGTAGGATAGTCTGAATGTATTTGCACTCATTCACTGTTTGTCCCAGAGTTGCTTCTTTTTCTGCTTCCTTTATCATTTTTTCTTTTTTTGGCTTGTAGAACAGCTGCTGTGCACAGCAGCTCAGCCAGCCCCCGTTTTATTAGGTGTGGAACAAATTGCACAGGAGGCCACGTGCCAGTGTAGAAAATTACAGTGTTTAGTATTGCTGCTCTTGGGCTGTTACTCCCAGTAAAAGAAGGAAATTACAGGGCTGGCTTTTGGTACTTGACAGGGTTGTATTGGACAGCTGTTGAACAGGATCCAACACTGCTTGGCTTCCCATCAGTTTGAGGTCATTCAGGCTCTCTGTAGTTAGGTTCCACTGTGGGCTCATCATTATGGCTACAGTCTGCAATCATGCCTCCACTAAGAAAAGCACCATAAGACCCTCTAATATCCCATAATCACTTATCAGTTAAGCCACCAGATCCATGCCTGCATTAAGACATAGCATGAGATCCTACTTCACCAGTTTGGTGTCTAAGTGCGATCCTTGTCGACCCAGCTAAACCCACCTTCTGTGGAAGAACGGTGGGATAGGACTGAACCTATTGGTTCAGGTTGTTATATGAGGCAAAATAAAATGTTGTATGACTTAGATGTCTAAAACTCATGTCTTAGAGGCAAAGCAGAATCTATCCGACCACTTAGATGCCAAATGGGGAGAATGGGATGTGGGTCTTCTTCATAACTTCAATACCAAAACCTATTCTGCGAGGGCTTCCCACTCTGGAACGCTGAAGACCATGAAAGAGCAGGAGAAGAACATCTTGATAAGGCACAGTCATTTATTTTGTAAATGATCAAGTTGTTCTTACCTCTAAGTGTTCAGGTAAAGGCAGGATAGGATCTGAAGTGTGGTCCACACAGTTGCATTTCTTGCTATGTCACATGTGCACGGCAGGAGGTGTGATGGTGGGATCCAGCATCTTAGCCTATCATGCCTTGTCGCCAGTATAGAAGGAGCCTGGGATCACCAGCCTGGGCTCTGCCTGTATTGGCAAATAAAAAGCCAGACAAACTTATGGAATACTTCATTCCAGACCAGGGAAGAAATTTTCCTTTGTTTCTAGGCTCGGCAAACTAGCTTTGGGGGAAATAAGAACCTAACGTGGTCTTGAACTAGACCAACTTCCACACCTGCGCAGCAGGGTGGCAGATCATAACAGATCAACTTGTAGTGACCTGTTGTGTCAGGAAGATGCCTGCAGTAGTCAGTGCTAGTTGGAGTTTCTGAAAACCTTCCCAGATGCAGCTCAATGCTGTAGTCCAGAGGAGAGGTGGCCAAGTGTGTATAACAAAGGCCAAGTCATCATCCAGCAGAATGAGATGGAACTTCTCCTCGCTGGTAGGAGATGACATTGTAGCATCAGTGAGCAGGATTTCGGCAAGAGCTTGGTATCAAGGAGTAATTTGTAGATGGCAGATTAAACTGATCAATGTATTTAATTTAGCATATGATGATACAGCGATCACAAAGCAAGAAGAAACATATTCACGGTTTTATGTCCAATTTTGCAGCCAGCTGATTGCCTCAGGTGTAGACTTGTGCAAAGCCAGTTCATTTCTATTCAGTTCATAAAGAGGACACTCGGAGATGATGTGATTCAAAGTTTGAAAAGGGGCGCTATAGTTGCAGTTGGATGAGGTAGTCCAGCCCCATGGAGGTAACAGAAATCCACATCTGCCGTGCCCCGTCCTGACTCAGAAGACCAAAGATGTCCAGGGAGATCGAAGCCAGCTGGTCTAATGGTGGGGCTTGCAATAATAATTTCTGTATTAGGGGTGTGAATCAAGCCGCTCTTGCATCCAGGTGTCTTAGATGTTAAATGAGTCTTGCTCTTCTTCGATCGGGATGTCTAAATTTTAATCTGGGATGTGGTGGGTTTAAAAGATCTTCATGTATAGGCAGCTGTGGGTTATTTTTTATTTTAGTCTCTAATTTTTATTTTTTTACTTTAGTCTAAGGCCTTTTTTCTTCTTAATGGGGGAGGGTGTACATTACTAAGAATAGGGAGCCATTGAAGAGGGGTGGATTGGACTGCTCCTGTGACAATTTGCATTGCTTGGTTGAGTTGTATCAGTGTGAGCATTGTTTAACCAAACTGGGGTACAGTTTTCTGTTGAAGAGCAGACCAGTGCTAAAGCTGTTGTTCTCAGTGCATCGGCATCAGCTCCAGTGAGTTTTCTGGAGCAAATTATGATGGGTTTTTAGCTTAGCTGCTGTCATAGTTAAGTGATTTTTATAGGACAGGGCTCTATCTAAGATGATTCCTAACTATTTAGGAGTACCACTATAAAGCACAAGCTGTTTTCTCAAAACAAGAATGGGTTGATAATTAGCATGTTTATTGTTCAAGTGAAATACAGGCACTTCTGTTTCCCAGGGTTTGGGTGCAGATGCCACTGTTTAAAGCAGGTATTTAAAGTATTCAGATCAAATGGGAGCATTTTTTCTGCTCTAGAGAAACAAGACTTGTGTAACAGGGGGCTGTGTTCCCTATGAGTTGACCAATTATGGATGGGTACGTTCCACCGAAGGAGACTTCAGTGTGACTGTAAAGTCTTGTACCCTGCTTGTAGTGGTATGGCAGGGGTGGTTGTGGTATGGTCATACATAGCAAAGGGTAAGGAGAGCTGTGTGCCATCCCTAGGGTGACCTCTGTGACCGCATGGTCTTTTAGGAATGACCCACACTTCCCAAAAATAGTTGGAACATGTGGCCTGAATCAAAACCCTAGGCCCACACCCAGCTAATGTCTAGGCTTTCTGGTAAGGATTCGACTTGAGCAGAAACCAGTTTTTCCATCCACAAAACTATGATTTCAAAACTTTTCCTGTTCCATGTTGCGGAAAAACAATGAAGCCTGCCAACCTATTTCATCCAAACGAAATGGGAAGAGGCACCATTTCCCCACTGCCTGGCTACCCAGTAGTCCATGGGTTAAGACACTCCTCTTGCACGTGTGAGCAATGGGTTCAGATCTCTGTCTACCTCAGAGAGATGCAGGTTGTTGACGGGTCTTGAGGCGACTTAAGAGTCCAATCCTTGAGCCACAGATCTGTCTGCAGAAGTTGCAGGTCTTTCTGCACAGGAGAGTAGGCCGTGGGCCAGGATTTCTCTCCTTTTCCTTCCTCCGCTCTCTCTTCTCGCTTGGGAGCCACAAAATTTTACCTCAAAATGGGCAGCTACTTAATGAGGTTGCAATGCGATTGGAGTCGGTCAGCAGACAGCTTCTTCCAAGTCTTGATGTCGGCATCCGTTTTCTTGAGGTCTGCCTACAAGGCGTCCTTGTAGCTTTTCCTCTGGCCACCGTGAGATCTCCGGCCGGTACGAAGCTGGGAATAGAGCACTTGTTTTGGGAGTTGAGAGTCGTGCATCCAAACATAATATCCAGCCCAGCAAAGTTGGTGCTTGAGGTTTAAATACTGCTTAATCCTGTTCCTATGCCTTCCTTCTAAAGCATATTACTTGACACAGTTGGAGACAGGCCACTGAACTAGAGTGACCATTGATGCGACACCATATGGCCCTTTTGATGTTCCTCAAGAACCATTTTGATGAACCCCTCCCTGACCAGCTCCAATCAGCATCACTGTTCAAACATTGCGACTTACTAGGAAAATGCCCGATAATAACTTTCCTAAGTGAAACCATTTCTGCTGCAAGTACATCAAACTGCTTTCATTCACACTGACAACCTCCCACTGCAAAAGCAAGCCAAGTGCCACAGTGGCAGGGAAGATCTATATTTTTGCCTTTAATTAACTCATACTAGCAAGAGTGACTTCAGCTTTAAAGGGCAAAAAGTGGCAGGGCAGTTTGCAGACACTATTTATCAACTTGCTGAATGCAATCAGAGTCAGGCTTATTAGATTAGGTGGTGGCTTTGCAAAACTGGGCTGTACGTAGGAAATATAAAGAGGAGTATACACAGCTCAGAAAAAGGGGGATCTTCCAGTTGAATCGGTGGCAACGTTTGCATGGGAGGAATTCAGGAATCGGGTAGATTATAATGTGCTTTCAAGTCAACATCAGTAATAACAATAATAATGGTTTATCGTAGAATCATAGACAATGAGGGTTGGGAGGGAGCTCAGGAGGTCACATCTAGTCCAACCCCTGCTCCAAGCGGGACCAGCCTCAACTACATCATCCCAGCTAAGGCCTTATCCACCGAGGATGGAGGCATTATAATCAAGTATAATCTACTTGATTATAATGTCCAGGCAGGGCCATTTTTCAGGCTTTGGATGTTGCAGGGTTTGCGGCAGTGAGTCCTTTCTTGAGAACAGTTGGCTTTTTGCTCCCAGGAGCTTTCCTATCACAACAGTTAATGATGCTACCACTCAGACATGTCAGTGAAGCTTTCATCCTGTGGAGATGAGTGCTCTACAGATCAATTAGATGAGACTGAGCTCCTGCTCCAGGTGGATTTTATAATACTGGTGGGTCATAGGTGGGGCCAAAAATACAGAGGTAGGGCTCTACTCAGAGCAATACTGGCATGATCCCATTGAAAATGAGGGGATCAGAGCATTTTAGTAGGATTTTACCCACCATCTTCTGGCAAAATGGAGTCAATAATTAGGACTTTGCAAATAGGAACAGCATCTTGCCTGTCAGACAGGAGTTCTTAGATTCAAGAGGATGCAGTAAGAGAAGCAGACACATCTCTGTCTTGCTCAGACATCAAAACCAGTAATCATGCCTTCAAGTAGGATATCCAGCCGAGGAGGGCTCCTGATCACATGGGAAGCTTAAATCAAAGGCAAGAGGAGACAATAGCAATGGGCGGCCATGAAGGGATAATTCAGCAGTGCTAGGAGCTTCCTTCCAGTGAGCTAATTAGTAACATCAAAATATTTGTACTCTTGCTAAGCACATGTTGCCATGGTATCTATATAGTAATTATGTGATGGCTGCCATATGGGCAGGCAGCACAAATTGGTTCTGGAAGGTGGGGGACATGGCTGGTGTTGCCTAATTGGAGTTGAATCGTTTGTTTATCAAGATGGGAACGAGCAAGAGGGAGAAACGTATCAAAGGTCACATCTCTACGCAGATGACTTCTGGGACACCAACGAGTGCTACAGATAATTGCGTTG